>NW_017728906.1:20205093-20225689 GCF_001723895.1 Crocodylus porosus
AGAAAGGAGGGCAAGTGGCAGGGGGACCAGGTAGGGGGAGCAGAAACTGGGGAAGGGGGGAACAGGTAGCAGGAGGTATGAGCATCACAAGAGGGGAAGACAGGAATGTCCTGGCATTGTGGAGGGGGGGAGGCAGGCAGTCAGGGTGGATGGTAGGTGATGTATAGGAGAGGTGACAAAGGGTAAGGGACAGGCCCCTTGCTGGCTCCCATCCTCCATCTGCCATCCTGCTGCAGAAATGGGGATGAACAAATTTGACAGCCTTCCAAAAATTAGATTCTAATTGTAGATTTAGATTCTAATTATCTAGAATCTAATCACTGGGCCTTAAATGTAGAGTTATCTTGGATTCTGGTAAATACAGGACCTCAAATTCCTTATTACAGTATTGTCTCTACAACCAAATCCAGCCTACTGCAGCTGCACGAGGAGTGTAGGGGGCCTGTCACTGCTCCATTAACCCCCTAGCTGCTGCAAATCACTTAGCAGTTGGCTCTGCCTGATAGCAGCAGGAGTAGCTCTTCAAGTGAAAGGGCATGTTACCTCTAACAATAGAGGCAGGGATACACCAAGTGACCACTTAAACCTTTATGGTCTGTGAGGAAGGATAGTACTTGGAGAACGGCTGACTTGGTGCTCATCTAAATGAGGAATTTATTATGCAGTAAACTAGGATATAATTTTACTGTTCTAACTCCTTTATTCTAATTCTCCATGTGAATACTCTACTCATAGAGGCTCTTTTAGGCTGTGTTTCTACCACTGCTACCGTGATCTGAGGAATACCCTGAAATGTATTACCTGTCCATTCCACATGCATTAGTCCCAGAAATGAGATAATGAAGCCCCACACAAAGAGCTAGTCCTGCAAAAACAGTACCAAGTGGCCGTGTCTACACAAGATACTGCACAGTAGCTCATTACTACTGCACAGGAGCATCGCCAGGCATGAACCGTGATGAGACACTACTGCGCAGTAGTAACAAGCTACTATGCAGTAAGCATCACTAGACAACCATGCCAGGATGATACTGCACAGTAACACTGGTTACTGCACAGTCATTTAGAACTTGGTTATGCAAGTACTAAATAACTGTGCAATAACAACTGTGCAGTCATTGTCTCGTGTAGACACGGCCAGTGTGTCTCTGAGTGCACACTAAGATTGTCCCTCAGTAAAAGAAATGGTCTTGGAAGGGGCATATATTAATTCATGTATTAGGCATGCTAGTTCCCACAGCTTGTTTCTCTGGTCTTCCACCTTTAGTTAATGAAGCAGATGTGTACGTAATGTAAATTAACAAAGATATTACTAAAAATAGGTTGGCTACATGTTACACTATCAATAAACTTTAACTGCGAATTGGATCTGATTGGGATTTATTGTTGGATTTTACGCAAATGTTCAATTTATATTGCATATGCATACCATTCATGTATATTTGTATGTGTGTACACTATGTACATGCATTGTCTGTATACTTAAAGCTTTTACAAATTTTACTTGGTTTCAGGTTTTTATACTGGACCATATCATTACAGTATTATTAGTAAAAAAATTTATTTTGCTGTTTCCATTCAGTTGTGTGGAAAAGAAAACCTCACACTGGTGGGAATTGCTTTATTTTATATTTCTCTACTTCCCATGCTTTGTTGCTGATTAGGATGGTGTTTCAAGTATCACAGTTATTCTTCTATTTCTGACTGTAGAAAGGGACCAAGAAGAGCACTGATTTTTAGTGTATGGCCCTTTTCTCAGTAGTCTAGTTCTCTCAGACTTGTCCATTGACTTCTATAAAAGCAGTACTGTAATGGTAACAAAAAAAAATCACTAATATTTTATTTGATTTTAATATGAAGTATATTTTAATATCAGCTATATAGTTTTTCCTGCCTATCATTTAGTGTGGTGGTATGTATCTCATGAAAATAGCCTGTGCTAGATTTAATAATATTTTTCTAAGTTATTTATTAAAGCATTTCAATCCTCACTGACAATTAGCAATTTGAAATGTACTGTTTCCATTGCTGTATAATATGGGACAGTAAAGAACAAGCTCTATCTTGTGAATATTACTTTGGTTTAACTTATGAATTCATAACCTACTGACAGAGCAGTTCTTTGTTTGATGGCTTGGTTTTAAGTAGTTAGTATATTCTTTTCTACATAGAAAGTTTATTATCGATACAGCTTGACAGCATAAATCTGACATAATGATGTAGAAATGTAAACAATTATTAATGTACTCTGCATTCCAAGAAAAGGTTTCATTTAGGCATTCATCTTAAGAATATTGTAGCTCAAAGAATGTAGAGTCTGAGCAGAATCAAACATTATCTGATGTCACCTTATATTTTGAATAGTCTCACTTGACACCCTGTTTGGGTTACTCTTGGCTAAGAGGGAGGTTTTTACCCTGATGTGACCCCTTAGCTTTGCAGGGAATTGTTTTAGTAAACAGATGGATCATTTGATCCAGAGAGAGGGAGAGAGAAATATTCCTTTAAGTCTGCAAATCATTTATGTGAATGAGAACAGTAAATTTTAAGTGCCTGAGGCTTCAAACCTTTTGGGAGCTGGAATTCTGCATGAAATTGGGTTGTTAGCATTTTGCTTTTATTTTATGTGATTTATTCTTTGTACCCCATTAAGCTGCATACCAGAAAACCTTTAATTATGTATTTCATGGAAACATTTGATGTGTTGTATTTGTTTCACTTTTTCCACAGCCATCCTGAATAGTATGTGATTGTATTCAATATAATCATGGTAGATGTTTCATTAAAGCATCTGTTTTCCAATCTTACTTGTAATCAACTGAAGACATGACTACATTGAAAGATACAAAAATTCCCATAACCTTTACAGTCATTAGGAGAAGCTTTTTTTCGCATTAGTCTATAAACTATAAAATAAAGATGTGCTGAAGTGTGAACTATTTCCCCCATCTCAGCAGTGTGGACTTCCCTGTTTGTATGCTTACAGAACAAGTATGTGACCTTTGTAAGGTATGAGTTGATTAAAGACAGCCTCAAAGAAACACTTATATGCAAATGTGTATGCATATACATCTGTATAATATGTTAAAAACTAATCAGCATTTCATAAGTAACAAGAGGCTTTTTGAGTTATACCACTTCCATGGTTCATAGACTTTTAAGACCAGAAAGGATCACTGGATCATCTAGTCTAACCTTACGTGTAACATAGACCTTTAATTTCATTTATTTATCCCTGTACTCAGTGCAGCAAAGTGGAACTTGTATTTGGCAAAAGCACATCTACTAGAAAGCCATCTAGCTTCAATTTGAAGATATCAAGAAATAGAGAATTCACCACTTCCCTTGAAACCTTTACCCAAAATCAATGCTCCTGTGATATAACATTAACTAACGTAATGAGACAGATTGGAGGAAATAGTTTCCATCAAGGAAATAATAATTGCTTGAAAATTAATATCAGAGTGCCTATCAGGAATCCATCTCAAACATTTTACTACAGTTGCCAGCAGTTTTACACACACAAGCACATTAGTCTACTTGTTTTTTCACTAAAAAGACCAGCAATAAAAACTACTACTTGGTTCTTCCAAGGTATAACAGCTCTGACCATTACTGTTAGGAAAGTCCATGCCTAAGGACTTAATGAATTTGAACTATTTTTCTATTATCACTACAGGAAAGTATTTATGGTGCTGATGTTTAAAGACTCTGAACATTTTAGGGAATGAGTGAATGAAACTTTGAAGGCTTTCTTGTTCTTTTTAATGTGCAGTATTATAAATCCAATACAGGAATGAATTCCTTATTGTTATTACTCACACATATCTGTTATATAACATAAGATAGCTTGCATCCTCTGAAGTAGTTTTCCTTTCAGTCTTCTATTTCTACCTGAGAGCTGATTTAAAGATAGGAAGCAAAGGGTACAGCTAAACTGAGGCTGTTCAACGCCCGGCTCACCAGCCAGATCCAGCCCCCAGTGATGTGTCATCTGGTCCACTGGGCTCCACATGGGTTCATGGGGAGCTCTGCAGACTGTGGTCCTGAACAGAAAGGTGTACAGGGTGGTACAGGCCCTAGAACCCAATCCTAGCACATGGGACCATGGGGTACCAGAGGCTAATCCTAGCACACAAGACTAGGCACGGGTGATGCAGGACCCTGGCATCTGGGACCTGGTACTCTCTCTGACTTAGGACCCATGGCCCAATCCTGGTAGGGAGAGGTGGCTTACGGTCCCAGGGCCTGATCCTGGCATGTGGTGTCCAGTCCAACCTGTGGTCTGGCTTCATGTCCCTCATCTAGCCCATGGGGTGAAAAGGGTTGGATGCCTTTAAACTAAATTGTCACTTTTCAGGGTAGAGGGAGGTGGGGTCCCACAGGGATCTGTTCTGGGTCCAATTTTCTTCAACATTGTCATCAATGACTTGGAAATGTGGGTTCACAGTGAAATCCCCAGGTTTGCAGATGATACCAAATTATTTCAGGTAGTCAAGTACCAAACTGATGAGAGGAGCTGCAGGAAGATCTCACCAAATTAAGCGTGTGGGCAAAAAAAGGCAGATGAACTTCAGTGTCAACAAGTGCAAGGTAATGCACCTAGGGAAAAATTACCTCAACTATACGTACACAATACTGGGTTCTGAAGTACCTGTTACAACTCAGAAAAGAGACCTGGGACTCTTTCATAGTAGATAGTAGATGGTTTTCTAAACATAATAACATCAGTTCAATGTGCAATGGTGACCAAAAAAGTCAATAAAACATTAGGTATCATTAAGAAGGGAATTGAAAACCAAACAGAAAACCATCATGTCATTATAAAAATCCATGGTGCCCCCACATCTTGAATACTGCATCTCACTAAGGAAGTAGTAGAACTAGAAAAGATACAGAAAAGGGCAATCAAAACTATCAGGGGCCTGGCAGTTGCTATATTAAGAGAGATTTAAGAGTCTAAGGCTCTTCTGTTTAGAAACAAGAAGGCTGAGGAAGAATGTGATAGAGATCTATAAAATTATGAAGTGTGGACCAAATGAACAGGGAACTGCTGTTCATCAGGTTCCAGAATACTAAAACTAGGGGGTACCCATTGACTGTAGTAAGACATTAATTTAAAACTAACAAGAGAAAGTAATTTTTTTATGCAATGCATTTAGTTGACTTGCGGAATTCATTGCTACAGGAGGTAGTAAAGGTAGATGGCATACCAACTTTGAACAGGGAACTAGACAAATTTATGGGTGGTAGTTCTATTAATAGCTATTGGACAGAACAGTTGGAACTGTTTCCTCTGACATCTTTAACCTATAATGGTAATTGCCAGGGAGGGTAATGAATAGGTAATGAAGCTATCCAGTTCAAGCTTTCCTTCTAGCATTGAGTTCTGTCACTGGTGGGGACAAGATACAAGACTAGATGGACCATTGGTCTAACCCAGTATGGCACTTTTTATGTTCTTAAGTTCTTACTTTTTAAATGCTTTTTTAAACTGTGAGAATCAATGAAGATTGCTAGTATGTGTCTGTTGAAATAAGAAAATCATCAAGATTATATTCTTAATGAAAAATATGTGCCATCAGTTTCATCTAAATATCTAAAGTTTGCTGTCAACTATTTAAAGTTATTAAATAAGTGGGGCATCACTTTCTGTTGGAGAAGAGCAAGGCAGGTAGGACTATAGATAAGAGTTCTGTGTGAACATTTGTACTTCAAGCTAAATCTTACTGTTAGGCAACCATAGTTGTCTGTGAAAGTTTATGTACAAGGCCATTAGACATCAGCAGGGATCCTCTCGTGCCTGCAATATGGATCCTGTGATGCAGATATGCCCCTTTCTAGTCCTCTGCTATTCAAATAAATAGTCCATATCCATTCCTTAGTTAGGAAAAGACTGGCAAGTATGGTGATACTTGAAATTATCTTGTTTGAGCTGCAAGACACTAGCCTCTTCAGTAATTCCGTTACCTGGTAGTATCTGTAATATATAATCAGGATTACCAATCTCTATGGTGCATTTCTATTTGTAAGGAAAGACTAGGGATGAAAGACAGTTCAAAGATTGTTTGACAGGGAATTATTTCAGACAATGACTTTGTCCAAAGACTAAGGATCATGTAATCCCACTGATGGAAATTTAATTACATTATATAGAATGCTTAACCCTTGGATTCTTCATTTTCCAACAGTAAATGACACTGAAAGTCGGGAATGTGGTAGATCAGTAGAAAGTTTGAAAAGAAAGCAGATGTATGTCTGCATAATGGCAAATTCCATACATATCTGTAAAGTGACAGGCATGGCTCACACATCTGCTCTCAGGCACTGAGTTGTTACCCCCAGCTACTGCTAGTCTGGGACATAGCAGATTCTTAGAACTAAAATCCGCTAGGGATTAGACTTAATCTACATAATAATCTTAAATCTGTTGTTGGTCTGATAACATGTATATTACCAAATATATTTGGACCTACATATATTAATCATTCAAGTGCAAATCCATTGTGACACTATGGGCTTGAAATGGCTTGTTTTACCAGGTGCCAAAATAGTAAAATATTTATAATTGATATCACAGTTTGCATCTTCAGAACATTTTATTTCATTCTGATCCATATGTCTGATGCATTGAGTATAATATGAAGGCAATATCAAGCCATTATTTCAACAAAGCAAATCTCGAGAGAAAACAGATCTCCATATTGTAGGGAAGAAAATCCTTCAGACCTACAGTTAATCTGAGATCTGCCTTGCATTTTTGATGAGCATATTTATCCCTTAGAGCAAAATCTCTTTCAAGGGACTCTTATTAAAGGTTTAAGGGTGGATATTCCAGAGTACCTAAGGGAGTTGCATGCTTAACTGCCTTTGACATTCATTGGTGGTTGAACATCCAACTCCACTAAGCACTTTTGAAACCTTCCCTCTAAAGTCTCCAAGAAACACATTTGAAGATATGAAACATTGGAAATTGTTTGCAATTATTGGTGTGTGTGAGAAAGAATAATTCCACAACAGAATATATTAATTGGATAAAAATCCATGACAAAAGGACATTCTGTTCCTTACCTGAACTTTTATCA
This sequence comes from Crocodylus porosus, assembly GCF_001723895.1. Lineage (NCBI taxonomy): Eukaryota > Metazoa > Chordata > Crocodylia > Crocodylidae > Crocodylus > Crocodylus porosus. The sequence continues at coordinate 20,212,179 of NW_017728906.1, forward strand.
GTACAATATATAGTTAGAATAAAGTTAATGATGTGACTGCACAAGGTCAGCCTCACACCATAAAGTCACTTCAGAAAATGCCACTTAGTAGCAACCTTCATATTTAAATTTTATTATACTGAAACTTTCAATGAGGTACTATTTGCAGAATTGTCTGCAGCAATATTGAGTTTCATGTTTCCTCAATGAAATCATGTGCAACATCTCACTAAATCTTTGCTAGCAGAATAGTAAGTTGGGAAAAAAGTAAGAGAAAACATGTTATTTGCCAAAACAACAACAAAACTATCCCCCCATCTTTAGAGTAATTATGCCATAAAATAATTTAATTTGAATTTTTCAATATAAGCTCCTTAAATTGCAGTTTTTCACTGTCATTTTCACTAAAGTTTCTAAACAAACTATGGACCAGGCTTACCCCATTAAGTTATTCATAATGAATATATAGAATATTTTTTAATAATTGTTTAAAAAATCACAGTAATTTATACTTCTAATTGGGTACGTTACAAGTGGGTATGCGGGTAGGTTGCAAGAACACGATAAAAAAATCCATCACAATAGTTTCAGTGAGCATTCTTGTGAAATACTAGAGGCAGATATATTCATTTTAAAAAATGATTCGTATATTGTGTGGCTGACACACAGAGAGTTTTAAGTTATTTAGTGCCTGCAATACTGCAGCTCTTTGGCTCTACAAAGTTCAGCACAATTTGACAGCTTGGCAAATATTTTGGCTGAGAAATTTTGGCATATCTTAAGGCTGAATAAAGTGTAGATCCCATTTTGGGCTGATTATTACTTGAGAAAGAAGTAATTTAATTTTACTTCAATTTTTATATAATGTTGCCAGGTTATTGTATAGACGTTTAGCTGCAATGGAGTTTAGTAGTGTCTGACTCTTAAATATGCCTCAATATTTAAGGGATTCCTCCCTCCCTTCACTCTTCCCAACCCCCAAAACAGATAAACAGATCTAAAGAGATTTTAACAAATAACTACCAGCAGAGGGCAGGAGAGCATAGTTCACTAAAAAAGCAATATTGGTGGAAATGAGCCAATTTAAGACCAACCAAAATGCCTTGGAGATTTGGTGATTATTTTTAAATGCTACTTTATTGAAAATGTATGCAGATAATGAAGTGAATTAAAACAATACATCTCAATATAACTGTTTCATTATGATTAATCTCAGTGATCAAGGTTAAGAAAATCTCCTTTTCATATTTAAGGGCTTAAATATGTATTGCAGTAATTAAAAATATATGGATTTAATCCTACTTTCTGTTATGCAAGTGCCCAGCCCAGCATCTACACTGAAGTATTATACTGTACATGTAGGTGATTTCATTTGCACCAATGTATAAGGCCTTGGTCAAGCTCATTTATTTTTTTTTAAATCTAGGTAAAAAAAGAAAGTTCCAAAGAGTGCAGTAGTTTTTAATGCATTTAACTGTACAGCATTTGGGACCAAATTCTCCAAACTCTTTCTTGTATGAATAGTCTCATTTACTAGTAAGAAGAGGCCATTGAATATAGCCAAGATAGTCTATCTCAGTGTTGCCAGCTTTTCCAGTGTTAGCTCCCTTAGGCTTTGGAATTGTACTGTCATTGTGTGAGAATCTGAACTTTCAGCATCAAGAAGAGGAAGTTTTTTAGAGCTCATGGCTCTGAAAGATTAAAAATATGACCTGTAAAGGCTCAAAAGCTAGGAAGAAAATAAAACAAACCACAATTATGTATTTCTTAAATATTGTGATTTTAAATAAATCATTCATTGTTTTCACAACCTAATTCACAATGTTCACGTCTTGCTACTTCTTTCACCTGCTTTTCTAGGAACTGCTGTTCGATTAATCATAAATGGGAAGGCGAGATCATATCATCCTATCCACCTCTAACTACACCACTGTTCTGCTGCTGCCTTGTTTCAGCTTTAGGGTTTAAAAAGATGCTTTGCTCTCCTTACAATCTTTGAGGAAATTGGTGGATCTATGCACCACTGGTTACATTTCTGAGCCCAAGGTAGAATACTTGCCAGCCCCTATTGCTGTGCTGGCTACATAATATCTGGAAGCAGAGAACTCTTGGGCTTTCACAATTGAGAGTTGTGGGTTAAGGAGGTAATGCTTTGTCACATCGGAAATATCTTTCTTATGTATGAACAGAAATGATGTTTTGAGCTATTAGAGGCCATCACTGCTTTATGGCCTTTTCACAGCCACACTGTTCTCCAGCACATTATTCATCAGTAGGAGAAGCAGCTAAGTGAGCTAGTCTCTTTGAGGGAAAGAGAGGTAGTTAGCCTTGTTAGTCTGAAGGCAGGCAGAAAGCAGGAGAGGTAGGGTATCCCCTTAGAGACTAACTGGTTCATAGGTGACAGCCCACTACTTCATTAGATGTTGTTGGCACTGGATTTATGACCCAGATACCTTGTTCTGGGTGGACCCAAACCCTCAGAACAACCATGACCTCTGCATTTAATAATAGGCAAATTTCATTGATACACAGAGATAGCAGATAAGAATCATGCAAACAAATATATATACACACACCAGTTCTTGAATGCCAGACGTCAGCAGCCTGGAGGTTGAAGGCTGAGGCCCATTCCCTCCCAGTGGGGTGGATGAAATGGGCTGTTGGTGTGCTCTCTGTCTATGGTGGCCTCAGGTTTCCTCTTGGGGACCCTTTTTCTGCTCTGAAATCCCTCCTTTTCTATCCTTTTCCTCCCCTAATGACTCTTCATCTTTGTGTATTTGTTTCCCTGTGGGCATCATACAGTCCATGCTGTGTCCTGTCAGCATATTCCTTTGTTTCATAAACCCATCACATGCACATGTCCTATTTTTGTTCTTTCTGGTGTCCTAATTTGGTCTGGTTACCAAAATCAGAAATCCCAAGGGCTCTGCAATTTGGCACTGTGACCCATGAGTCCATACATAGCATCTGACAAAATAGGGTGTCACCTATAAAATGTTATATCTCTCAGAACTAAGTAATCTCTAAGGTGCATCCCTGTCCTGCTTTTTGCTTGGTCAGGAAGAACATGCTGAAAGTCCTGTCACTTTGGTTGTTTTGTATATACAAGGCTCCCCATTTAAACCACAAGCGATTCTAGGTGGTGATGTTGGGCAGTGGAGGGGCTGGCTGGAGCACAAGAGTGTGGAATATTCAGAGCCGTGTGGATAGACAGCAGGCAGGGCTGACCAGCTGCAATTTCCATCCCTGGTCACTGTCTACATGTTTTTCGCCACAGTAAAGTACTCCGCCTTACATAGTACTGTCCCCAAGAGTACTATCCTACGGCAGAGTTAACTAGTCTACTGCACCCTAATACCAGCACACATGTAGACTGTGACACTTTACTGTGGAGCTAATTAGTCTGCTCCACAGTAAAGCACATGTGCAGATGCACCCAGGGAAAGCTAATTTTGTTTTTGAAATGTAGTTGGCTGAGAGCCAGGGTCCTTTCAGATTTTCCTCTACCAGGCAGGCCAGGCTGACCTTGAGCAGAAAAGGAGACGAAAAAAGAAGACAAGCAGATATTCTGTTGCTTCATACACTGAATTGTAAAAGGCAACTTTAAAAGTACATCAGACTCCGGTGTGCATAGAATGTCTTCTAATTGGAGATAATAGTCACAAGATTAATTTAATTATTATATGCTTTAGATCATATTGTGTGTACCCTGCCAAGCTAATCCTTTTTCTGCAGAGCTTGGAATTACTAATATATGGTGATATATATGGAGAACATATGGAATAGTTTTACCACTATTTCTAAGATCACTCAGAAACCTAAAGAATCCAGAAAATGTTGCAAAACTGTATTATAATACTTTGGATGTTCTTAATAATTTGGGGACAAAGTACCATAACTGATCAGGTTACTGATCTACTGAATTCACTTACTGATTTTGATTTCCTATTCCTCTCTTCATTTTTTCACATCCCAATTAAGTCTTCTTTCAAGCTTTCTGAAGACAGTTTTATACATTCATCCTGGGTAGTCATTAGTTTTTGATGATCAACACACGATCATAAACTCCTCATATTTTTATTATAATGAAGTGTAAATTAATTAGATGAATTCATCAGAGAGAGACCTCTTGTTATAAGATTTAATTCCACAATTCAAATGTCAATCAGTCTGTTTTGGGTTTTTTTTACCACTACTGTTAAACAACAGAATGAATGTTCAGTAGAAGAATATAAGTAAATAGTCTTATCATAAAGAAGATACCACATTTTGTCACTTTTCCCCTTGTATTTAAGTAAACAATTATATTCCTCTAAACTCTAATTATAAATTTTAATCACATTTTTTGTTCTGAAGTGACTTGAGTTTTTTATGTAGAGTGATTACTTACTATTTTTTATTTTACCTTTCTAAGAAAAAGAGAAGAACGTATAACTACTCTTTTGCCTTACCAAGCATTATGTGTAGGGCTCAATGATTTTTTTCAATTAGTAATATAGCCACCAAAACACAGTTTCATGGGTACCAAAACACTTCCAAATGTAGGTCAAATTTGGTGAAAAGTTTTGCCCAAAAATGGGGTGACATTTTGAAAATTACAAAATGTTTCATTTGAACATTTCAACCTGAAAATGAAATGAAATGCCACAAAATAAGAAATTGCTTCAGCTGAGTAAGAAATATAATTTCCCCCCTTTCTATCTCTGCATCTTATTTTGTATCCATCATGCACAATTATAATGTGTAACTTCTGGAAAGCTATATAAACAGAATCCACTGGAAAGGGCTCAAATATAGCTTATTCATGCTTGTTCACTGCTCATTCATTGAAGAAGCATAGTCAGTTCCCCACCTTCTCTCCCCACTTCCACTCCCAATTCTCTGCCTTCCCTTAGTAGAGTACTAGGGCCACCAAAGTATATATTTTTCTTTTCTTTTTTTTTTCTTTGCTACCCACTTCCAGCAAAAGCAATGTGTGTACTGTTTCTGCTGGTAGGTAATGCGTTGCTGCTGGCAATGAACCTGTATGTTATCTTGGGAGGAAAGGAAGGTTCTTGTCTCCCCATCATTGCCCAGGAAAGTAATGAAGTAAGCTCCAACTCAGTAGTATAAAAAGGCACTTCTATGACTATTCTGTCATTAGGAGTTTTGTCTTTTCCTCCCACCAAAACCAAGGACAGAGTATGGCCTTAAGACAATACCAAACATTTTTTTAATTAAAGGAGACTAAATATATGGAAGCAGATAGGCTTTCAACATACAATTATAAATTGTCCTGTGCAAGTAGGCTGGTTATTTTAACTTTCAACATGCAATTGTATATTGTACTGGGTGAGTTGGCTGTTTATTTTTAGTTGCTTGGAGTTCTGCTTTGCATTTGCCAGAGTTAATTCACTGCAGGTAGTCTGTGCTTAAGTGGCGTCTGCTTTAAATATGTACAGTAATTCAATCAAAGAAATAAGATGGATAGTTTATGTGATTCTTTTCAGCTACAGATTGCCAAATTTAACTATTCACGGATTATAAATGTAAAAGAGTCTCCAGTTAATACATCTATCACTTATAAAACATTGTTTTGATGGCCCGTTGAAAACCACAGAGCATACCCTTCTAGTAAAATGTAATTGACAGAAATTAAGTATATGCTGTATCATTTTATTTCTTTTATTATTAATCAGAAGCTCTTTATAAATTAAAATGAATCTTGTATAACTTATTTGAAAACAGATATCCTTCAGAATATTAAACTGATACTATTTAAACTGAATACATTTTTTCCAACAGTTTTTAGGTTTTTCATTTTGACAGGCTTCCTCCTGTGCCAAAATATATATTTTAGAGAGGATTCAAGGCCAATATATCATGAGACACAAATCAAGTCCCAAAAGCAGGTATTACAGAACAGCAATGTTCTGTTGCAGCCTTTGTATTGTCTAGAGAAATTTTGAACAGGGCTCATTTGTGTGACATTACATTTATTTATTGAACACCATTTGGATTTCTGTCCTTGTTAGCTTTTATTTCTTATAGATGCTCTGAACAATCCACTAGGTGACACTCTAATACTCCTTCCTATACTATATATGAAGGCAAGGAGATAGCTGGTTCTGAATGGTTCATTTGTTAAACATAAAACCAAAAGATTTCAGGGACAGGTCACTCTTTGTTTAAACAATATCCATGATAGCATTAGTTTTCAAACAAATATGATGTTGTTTGTATATAAATTATCTATTAAATAGATTATCATTTTGTCATTACAAAAGCCAAAACACAGAACAGAAGTTGTATACACTCTTTCCTATAATTATAATAATTTAAAAAGGCATTTAAACTTCATCCTGCTGCATGCTGAGTTGACTGACTAAAAAATATGCCTGTAGTGTTTTGTACTGAAGAAACAGACTGAATACATTTTTCAGTGATTTTTTCCAGTAGGAACATGGCACACCCTTTAAAAAAAATATATCTAGCATTTTAATAATGAACAGTCATGAAGGCACCATTGATGTAAATGAGTATGACACCATCACCATGGTTGGAATTGGTTACCTGTGCCAGTGGTGAGTTTAATCTGCATTCCTTTATGTTAGTAACAATGCTTTGTAAGTTCTTTGAGCAAGGGGCATTATCTTCATTTTTCTGTATGAGTAACAAGAATAATTAAATTTGACTTGACTGAAGCTTTTGGCCACTATTGCAATGCAAATACTAAAAACAAAAACAGCCCTCCCCCACAATTTTACTGTAATGATTAGGGCTCTAACAGGCATCACATTTGTTGTAGGCCAGACTGCCTGTATTTATTTGCCCTGCAACGTTCATCCATGTAATTCTAAAACTAGTACAAAACGTTAGTGGAAAGTATGTGGTCTAATTCAGAGTTCTGTAACATTGGTGTAAATCAAGTAAAGGTAGAATTTCATCCTAATATAAAACCAGTGTAAATAAGAGCAGAATCAGCTTCAGTGACCTGATGTTTATAAACAAAGGAGTTAAACAGTGCAGACAAACAGAATCTTAAGACTTCAGAGGTTCTCTGTTAAGTTCTTACTCAAAACCTAACCAAGTTAATAGAAAGCCTCCCATCCAGTTAAATGGCCATTAGACTTAATTTTGGGGGGAAAGTCTTATTAATTTATAAGGAAACTTGATTTTTTTATGGTTTCAGTGTATTTATTTCCCCTACCTAGCTCCACCTTTCAGCAAGCAAAACATGGCTCAAAACTCAGTCTGTTGTTCTGCTATTGTTTTTTTAAATCTATATTATATTAAAATGATGGATTATATAAAATGATGGATTATTTTGCATTCATGTGAAATTTCTGTTGAATGTAACTTTGGGTTTCATCTACAGATGAAGCAGGATTCAGAAATTAATATACAGCAGAGGATGTGATTATATCAAATTGGCAGCAAAAAAGTAATTCACATTTTACTTTTTGCATACCTCTCTTGAATTTTGACATTCCTCTTCAGGTTACTATTAAATAAACACTATTAATGTTTATCATATATACTTTTGGCCCTAAACATTTATTTAACAATATAAAGCCTCTTTAAACAGACTTTAAAATAATTTGAACATACTATGTGTTGCCTTGTATAAAGAACAGACACAGGAAATGTATTATTTGTCTGAGAGATGACATGGGAAGGGAAAAAATACCCCCTTACTTTTTTTAAACACTGACCTAGATGCTAAACAAGTTCCCAGTAATTTTGCTTGTGTATACTGTAATGTAGAATAAACTTAAAATGGGCTTTATGGAGTAATATCACTTATTGATTAGTTTTTGCAAGCCTTGAATACTTTACAAAATAATAGAGCACACACGCATGTACATACAAAAGCATGGTCATGTAATTTAATTTCACTCAGCATTGTACTGTAGCCACTTCTCAGGTGGGTGGTGGCAGTTATTACACCATCAGCAACACTACATAATCTATTTTGGATTAGGAAGGGAAGAATATGATGTCCAACTAAGGCAAAACAAAACAAAAAAGTTTATGAGAGGAAAAACAGTCACCTTCACACTGAAATATAACCAAAACTTTGAGCATACATCCTATATTTTGAAAAATTCTTTGGGATCTTTAACAATCACAAATAGTTAGGATTTTAAAAATTATGCTTATAGAAATAATCTGAAATAGAATATCTCTAGGCACATTTTCCCCTAACATGATGGTGAACCCTGGTTTAAGTATCAGTCTGAGGAAAGACTGCCATCTACTGAATCACCAGCACCATTTCTCAGCACCTTCTCTTTTTTCTTGGAGGTTCCAAATCAAATGCCCTACTTATCAAACATAAAATGCACATGTATAACTCTCTACATGTGAGTAGTCCCATTCTCTTGTAGCCCCATTCACTTTGAAGTGATATGCAAAACTTTTTGTAAGATTAGGGGAGTATTGAAATGCCAGATTTGAAGCTTAGTCTTGTGTTCTTACTGTATGAACAGGAACTGCTGTATACAATGATAAATATTAGCATAAGAATTGTGGAACCGATTTTCAAACAGTGTAATTTCAGAATATGTTTGACCATTTATGAATACCAGTTCTATTAAATTCCACTCACTGGAATTGGCTCATGACTTTGAATTTCACTAAAACATGCCTTTATGTATCAGTGACTATATGGTACTTTTTGCCTATCATTCTTTCATTCAGGCACAGCAAGTACCCTTCTCATCCTAAATATACCTCTGTAACCTTTAGCTTGCCCACTTTCAGATTAATTATTAATAACTCTTATGTATACATTCTATACTGCAAAATTAACCAAACAGATAGGTCTAAATTCTAAAGTATTGCCAAAATTCTAAAGATACAAAAATCAGATGCCTATTTCTGGAAACACTGACTTGAAAGTTGTTGGGTCTTTTTTTAATATCAAGGAGAATAAACACTCCCAAATGGTAAACATTTTTGTAAGAACATCTGCATTTGATGTAAATTATTTATAAGATATTCAGATTTACTTCTTCAGAATTTCTTGTAGAAATTCACTCAGCTGCAGCTATTATGTATTATTATGATTTAAATGAATTAAAACAGATCATTAGAGCAGTATATCTCTAGCTCTGGTTATTATTCAGGAAAAAAGCAAGCAATGGTATTGGAACAGAATATCTTACAAGGTATTTGAAACAGTGTGAAAATGCCAAAGTATGCTCACTCGAAGAAATATCAGTAGCTTTGTACAAACAGAAGATAAATATTTTTAGATCCACTTTGCAGATGGGAAAATTGAGGCATACAGTATTATATTAAATGTCCCTGGTCACTCACTGGATGCAATAGAAAGCAGGATTCATAAGCTATTTTCTTATTTGGAAATCTATGAATTTGGAATCTGTATCACTGAAAAATATGCAGAATACACACCCATATGTCCCAAATTGGCCATCTTTCAGAAGTGTAAGACCTTTTTATTTGGACAGGCTTTTAGCAGGTGGGGTTGAACTTTGGGGATTCTCTGGAACTGTTTAATTATTGTTTTATTAATTTATCTGTTTTTGTTACTTTGTTACTGTAAGCTATCCTGAATAATTTTGGGGACAGGTGGCTCAGAAATCAAATAAATAAATAATGGATGAGTATACCAAATAATTTTTTCTGTACTCTTTTAGAGTGACAGAAATATAACCATGAATAGAGCTGGAAAACTAGTTTTTTGGTAACATGTAGAGGGTTATATTTAAATGCAGAAATCATTTTAAGGATTACTTAGGTAAATCCCTGTCTCTCTTCTTTGGACATCATATATACTAGGGTTGTGCAAAGCTTTGGTCCGATTTGATTCGGCAGAGAGTCAACCTGATTTGGTGACCAAATCTCCAAATCTGAATTGAATCAGAGGACCCTTTAATCTCTCCAAATCAAATTGGAACTGTCTGAATCGATTTGGAGAGATTTGGAAAGATTCAGAGATCTGGAAATATACACAGTTTTAAATGTTTTTTCTACAGGACTGTGGGGGGCTCCCCAGTGCGTTTGGCAGCAGACCCAGAAGTGGACGGGAAGCACTTCTGGTCCACTTCCAGGGCCACCGGGGAGCATGCTGGGAGGCCCCCCTATGCCTCCCCGGCTCAGCAACTAGTGCCTCCTGGGTCTGGGGGGGCACCCAGGTTACCCTGTGGCCAAGCCAGGGAGGGGCTGTGGGAGGGCCCTCCAGCACAATCCCTGGCAGAGCTGGAAGTGGACCAGAAGCGCTTCCAGTCCACTTCTGGGTTCACCACTGAGCCTGTGGAGGCTCCCCCCCCACCACTCCTGTGGGACGCTCCATCTGCTCCAGCATCACAGCATTCACAAGCCATGCTGGTACCTCATATGTAGAAAAAACATTTAAATCTGTGTCTGTGTCCAAATCACTGTTTCTCTGAATCAGCATCAAATCTTCAGATTGGGATTTGGCTGAATGAAATCAGGGACAGTGATGCAAATCAACGAATTGAATCACTGTCCCTGAATCAGGCCAAATCCAAATCTGAATCGAATAGGGCCAGCTTTGCACACCCCTAATATATACTTTCTATTCTTATGCAATCACTGCATATCTATCTAGCTTTCTGATATAGATATTGATATAGTTTGATATAGTTATAGGTGATAGATACAGACTTTAAATCACACCTTATATGAGCAGTGTTAAGAAAACAATATTTTTATCAAAAAATTGCACAGAATCTAAGATTCATGTAAAAACAAAGTTATAGCTAAATATTATTTTACAAATATGTGTAAACACTTTATTCCTAAATGAAATATACATTATTTGTATAAAAAAGTGTTGTCTCGTGCTAGGTTTGCAGGTTTGATTTTCCTTATTCATGTGACTGACTTAAAAGTATGTTTTAGTATAAGAAGAATGAATCTCATACAGCTTCATAAGTGCCTTATTTAACATGCCTTAAGAAGAACAATTGTTGTACCTTTATAGTTATGTTTTTTTCTTGTGAAGATTGGGACTACTGAAGTTAGATATTAAGAAAATAATTTCATAAATATAAAGTTAGTTGAGCAATGGAACAGATTACCAAGGAAGGTAGCCAAATCCCAAGCAGTAGTGCTCTTTAATATCAGGGCAGACAAATGTATCTGGCAGGCATTCTGGTCTTGGTCTGGGTTCTCTAATACTGTCTCAGAGCAGGGGGTTGAAGTATGTGACCTGTAGAGGTCCTTTTGAGCCCTACATGAACTTACAATTCTACTTATCTCAAGGCTTCTTCAGCTAATGCATTGAATTCCTCATATCTCAGCAGTAAGAGCTTTCAACTGTGTAGACTCTTCTATCATGTTTTAATCCTAGAGAAGAGCTGTGCTAATATGGCTTTTGTTTTATTACGTGTGAAATGATGGTTGCTGAAAATTACTTTTAGCTAAGCACACTTGTTACACAGGTAAACATCTGTTCCCGAAGAATTTAGGATGGACAATGAATTCCTGCAGGGTTTTTGGTTGGAGCCATGTTGGTCTAAGGACATAGGCAGGCAAGCTTTTTTAAGTAGATGTGATTATCTTTTATTAGACCAACTGAGTAGTTGGAACAAAGTTCTTTTAAGCTTGTGGGTGCCTGAAAGAACTTTGTTCCAACAACTCAGCTGGTCTAATAAAAGATATCACGTCTACAATGAATTCTTTATTTTTCTCTGAAAATAAAGGGGTAATTGGTGTTAAATGTCACATAAGTCTATTTTTATAACCTTGGCATTACTCGTGTAGTTTTTGCTCAGTTTCTTAATTCTTAACAGAAAGCTTTGGGAGTTTAGTTTTTGCTGGAAATGTCCTTGGTAGTCCTTGGTTTTTCACTGTTAAACCAAGTTTCTTGTTAATAGCTACAGATCTCAGAAGAATTCATAGTGCATCTGGTGCAATGGATAGGGTTTTTAATTATTATTTTTATTTTTAAAATGTTTTACTTAGAACCATTTTAACATTATCTGTGTTAAAAATGGAAGCTTATGTGCTCTAAACTTGATTGATGGAGTCAAGGTGTGGATAAACTGTGATTGATTTGGGTCTGTGTACATGCACAAGCTTGAGTGATTAATGGAGATTGGGATTATTAAAACCTGACTGGCTGATGATAAGGTAGTTGTACATAAATCCTTCTATGCCAGAAAAAAAACTTTTCTCTTAGGTTTTATCCTACAATAAAGCACTAATTTGCAATGAATAACTCAAAAGGCATTCTCATCTGCAACTAAACTTCTACCTGCACCTCATCCAAACCCAAAGCCATAAGCATTAATAAAGCCTAGAAGTTAGTGCACAGGAACACAATACCTAATAGAAATCCATGAAAGGAAGGATAATGAGTTGAGCTATGAAAGAACTGGCTTGTCAGCACACAGGATACCATTATCACACTTACTATGAACTGCAGCCTTAATGGTACTCTATTATGGATGCTGGCCTAACATCATCTGCCCAGGAAAAACTGCCTTAAGTACGTCTCTACATTCATTCCTCTACTAAGACAAGTCTAAGCTATCAAGTTCCAATCCATTACTGAATTGGGAGGTGAGGAACCTTTTTGTGTGCCACAAATTAATCCTGCACCTACCTAAGTGCCACTCTAATCCCCTTCCCTGGTAGATCTACCACTCTTTCTGCTCCCTGCCTGATCCGCTGCACTGACTTTTGTTCCTTGTCTGATCTGCTGCTTTGCTTGCTGCTTCTTTCCCTGTCCTCTCAGCCTGATTTGCTGCTTGACTTTGTTTTCTGCCCAATCTGCAGCTGTACTTCCTGTCCCCTCCCCAGTATGCCACATGCCACAGGCAGCGGCTGTCCATGCATGTCACAGGTTGGCCACTGCATGTCACAGGTTGGCCACTGCATCAGGCATTCACAACAGCTGTCCAGGAAAGAGAGATATGAAAAAAGTGATAGTGGGAGTGGACTTAAAGTTGCTGTGCAAGTTCTGTAGCTTGTCAAAGTTGTGATCATGGTTGATGTGGAGTAAAAAATTGTTTGCCGCATGTGTTGCAACTTATACGTTAGAACTTCCCTCTCAAAGTATGCTCTCTTTTAATTTCCTTTCTTGCTTTTGAACTTTTGGGTTTACTGGGGTCCACTTCTTTAAGCTTTTCTCTGCAGCGATGCCAGAAATGTCTTTCCCCCTCCCTTTTAATGAAGCAGCTTAGCTGCAGGAAGAAGGGCTTTAACAAAGCCGCCGCCTGATGCCTTGAAACCCAGGATAAAATTGGCACCCCTATCGCTGGTAGCTTGTCTTTTCAGTCCCTGCTTTGTGTGTTTTTGCCAGGCACTTTGGAGTATGTGGCAGCTTCATACTCTTTGGCATACTTCTTAATGGGGAGAGAGAGTGGCAGCTTCATACATTTTGGGTTACTTATTCACATGTAAAGGCATTGGTATGATAGATGCTTTGAACATGGCTGCAGGGCTCCAGAGAGTGAGTCAGTGACTGCATGTGTATGTGTGCATGTGGGAGTGTGGCAGCTTTGTACCTTTGGGTTACTTATTATTAACATGTAAGGACATTAGCATGCTGGAAG
>NW_017728906.1:20226634-20231398 GCF_001723895.1 Crocodylus porosus
GCGGGGGCTCCCCCCCTGGCATGAGCCGGGGCTGCGCGGCCGCCGCCTGGGGACAATGGTCGCGGAGTTTGCCCGCTTCTACCTCCTCGGCTGCGTCTGGCTCTGCGCAGGTAAGCGGTGGCGCCTGCCCTGTCCTGCCCTCGCTCCCCGCTTCGGCTCGTCTTTGCCTGAAGTTTCATGGGCTCCGTCTGCGCTCGGGATGGGCGCGGGGGGCGGCTTTCCGCCCCTAGCCCGTGCGGGCTGCTCTGGGGTCTGGAGCAGGAGTGCTGGGCGGCACGCGGGGACACACGCAGACAGGAACACACATGGATAATCGCGCACACAGGCGCACATAAAGGGGCATACGGGGCACGCACACACGGACAGTCACAGCACACAGACGCTCACGCTTGCATGGGGGCAAGGCGCTTTGGCAAGCTCAGGATCTCTCGTTGCTCCCTCCCAGCCCATGAACAAGGAGCTGCTCAGAGTTCCCCTGTAGGCTCAAAGGCTTGTCGCTGAAACTGAGGAGGGAGAAGTGTTGGGAAATAACCTTTTTCTCCTGTAGGATCTGCTGGGTTGCATGGCATGGCTGTGTGTGTCTCTGTACTTGGGGGGGCAGGGGGTGGAGAGAGAAGATTACATGAATGGGCTGGTTTTCGCAGCAAACTTCCAGCCTCTTGATTTATGGTGAGAGTTCAGGCTTCTCCTTCTTTTCTTTCTTTCTTTTTCTAAAAGAAGACAACACTCTTTCCCTCTCTGGGCTCTTCCGTCTCAGCAGTGCTACCCCACTGCCTCATTACAGGAGACGCTTACTTGCCAGCTAAATGCAGCCTGGGCGACTTCTTGCTTTCTAGCCAGTTTAGCTTAACCCCTCCTTTCAGCCCCACAGATTTCCTTTGCCCCCCTCCTCCTCTTTCCCCTCCTCTTGCTTCAAGAAGTTGTAGGTGCCGCTCTGGAGCACAGCCGCAGCTGCTGAGTCTTGGGCAAGTTACAGGATCCAGGATCCAGCTCCCGCGCTGGGCGGGGATTTGTGCCTGAGAGCCTGGTAGCGTGAGAGTGATGTTGTAGCTGTGATGGTCCAGTAATTATGCGAGAGATGATGCAAGAAAAATGATCCCCCTAAAAAACCCTCATCTGTACCCTTGGGATAAAGTTAGACAAGCCTTCCAATGCAAGATGTTCTTTCTCAGATCTTTAGATATAGGAAGCAGGGCACTGCAGGCTGGGATCATGGCACATGTGTCAAAATCCTTTAGTCCTGATTAAAGAATGCCCTTGCCTCCTGGCAAACCCCTGACATGGAGCCAGCCCAAGGCACGCTGTATCTTCCCAGGAGTCCAGGACTAGTGGGGCAGCCGGATGTAGCTGGAAAGGAGTTGGGACTGGTGAATAGGTTAAAGTGTAAAGGCCAGCTCTGTTCTTCCCTTCATGCACCCCTTGGCTAATGTAGCCATCTCAACAGTTTGCATGTCTGGTTGATTGAGTGCTTTTTGCCACCAAGCGGGATGCAAATCAAGAACAAATCGTTCCCCCCTGCCTCTTTCCCTTTCCTCCTCCCCTCTAGCCCACTCCCAGTCCTCAGCTTTAATTTATAGCCCCAGATTGCTTTGAGATGATTTTTGATTCACCTTCTCTGTTAAAGTTTATTCACGTGTGTAAAGTGAAGTGTCAGTGTGATAAATGGAGGAAGGAGCGATCACAGAAGAGATAGGGGGATTAATGGTCATTAGTCACTGTTTGAGCTGGGTTTATGTGTGTTGGGGCATCTTATCATGCCTGTAGATTAAAGATAGGGTCATACTAACAGGGTATTGTTGACAGCAGATTTAGTTCCCTTGCAAATCCTCCACCTTTGAGAGTGCCCCATCACACTGTTGTTGGAGAAAGTATTGTGTGTGTAAATATGTGTGCATACATATAAAATATATGTATATGTGTATGTATACATATAGCTATGTATGTATAAGTGTGTGTGTAGAGAAAGAGAGAGATGTATGTATTGTATTTATATAAAAACTCTCTGGACATAATTACTTTTAACTGTATATATCCCTTTGGACTTTTATAATGATATCCAGCTAAAATAGTATTTGTTTCTCACTCTGGATTTTTCAGGGTTTTTTATTTTTTAACTTTAAATGTCCATTTATTTATTTCCTTTTGTTTCCTTTTGTTCTTGTTAGGCTTTCCTATTGTTCCTGTTAGCTGGCAGACTAGACTTGTCTGCTTGCAGTTTTCCTTCACGTTTAACTTCCAGCTGCTTGTATCTTGCATAAAACTATGAACGTGAAAGTACAACATGTAATGCAGCCAATTTAGCAAAACCTTGTCTTGTAGGTCTGATAGACACTAAACGTGAATAAGTAGCAGGTTTTCTTAATTGATTTTTATAAAATTGTGGAGGACTTGGATGAGTAATTAAAGTTCAGTGATTAAATTAAGTTTCTGAAAGACTTAAATACATTGTACCTGAAGCATCGACTCAAGTGCTACTGAATGTAACGTTTTATATGATAACATGATTGTAGCTAGAGATTGGGTGCCGAATTTAACTGTAAGTGATCTTAAGTACTGTATTTGGCTTACTTTTGTGGATTCTCCTTTCAAAGACAGAAACTGTCATGTTGCTCTTGGTCATGTATTGGTCATGATGTCTGTAGTTTGGCCTTGTATGGTTTCTCTTTGTATATGTTACATTTTTCATCAGGTATAATGGACAACTGGAATATTTTTTTGTGCTTCATAATAGTTTGTTCTGTTTATATCTTTTCTGCTAGTCTTCTGTCCCAGGAAAGTTGCTTGCCTATAAATTGTCAAATTGGAATTGTACCTGAGTTCACCCTTTGTTCTAAGTTAAGTGATAAGTTTTGCTGTGTAGTTTTTGCCCTGTGTTTCTCTTCTCATTCCCAGAATACCTTGCTGGTGTTACTAGGAGCAACAGAATGAAATCAACACATGTTGCAACTTCTGAATCAGTTTTTGTAGCTGGTGAAGTGTGGAACCTTCAGCAACTGTATCTGTTTTCTGTTTCATTATTTAAAGAGACTTTTTTTTCTTTATAAGGACAGATCTTTATCCTTAAGCTATACATAAAAAAAGAAAATGCCAAGGGTAGGGTCTTGTCCTTCATTGCTGAACGTGCAATATTGTGCCTCCAGTTTAGGACACTAAAATACTTTACATGAATGTGATAAACATGATATCAAATGTTGGTTGCAAAACACATTTAGCTTTGAGGCCAAATTTGAAAATAGAGCTCAGAGTTCTATTTTGATACAAACAATGCATTGGGCTCCTAGATCTTCCATCCTCCATCTCTGTCTCTTCTTGACTGGGACTAAAAAAGGCTTCTGACTTATTCTTTTATTTTGTTTTTAAATTTCAAAATTTGGAGCTTCTCTTACATCCACTGAAGTTAATAGTCTAACTCAGTGGTGTACCCCCCTGGTGATCAACGCAGCAAAAGTGAAACAGGAAGTTCCACCGCGGCACTTCCCGTTTCGCCACTGTGAGTCGAGTCCGACTTTTTCCAACGCGGCCCGTGGCAAAGCAGCCTGCGTGAAACCTCC
Organism: Crocodylus porosus; assembly: GCF_001723895.1. Lineage (NCBI taxonomy): Eukaryota > Metazoa > Chordata > Crocodylia > Crocodylidae > Crocodylus > Crocodylus porosus. Next base: position 20,230,186 of record NW_017728906.1, read on the forward strand.
CTCCCTAACCCCCAGCACACTGACGCTGGAGAATGAAAGCCCCGGTGTGCTGGACATGGCGGGAGGGGCGCTGGCTGGAACTTCCGGCCCAAGCAGGCAAAGACCAAAATGTACTACCTGCGTACCCCCACGGGTACACATATTATGGGTTGTGAAACATTGGTCTAAATCCCACAGCCTTAAAAGCACTATAAGCCTCTGCAGGGAGGCTTAGGACCAACAATTGAAGTACTTGTCAAGCATCAACTTGCCAGGGGGATGACAGGGAATTGACCAGCTGGTCGCCAATTTAAACATTAGGTGTGGTTCTCACTAGCAAGGCTCAGCTTTAGTGAAAAGCCTAGCTGCTGGGCAAGGAGGAAGCTGGAAATTTTACTAGGGTATTGACCTGTCTCCTTTTCAGATCCGTTATTTTGTGGACTGGCCTGTGGCTAGTAATCGCTGAATAAAATTGAATTGCTCTCAGTGTTAGAATGGGGATGCTTTACTTCCCTACTTTTCTGTTTCAACTTCAAAGCCTGCTGGCAAAAGAGAGGATATCTTCTTTTTATCCATCGGTTTATTTTCTCTTGTGGTATCTGTCCTCCACCCAGATCTCTCCCAAGCCTGTTCAGTATAAAAGTAACGTCTAAAAACCAAAACTTCGTATTGTGCAGAAACTGACTTAAATGCCACACCTTGTCTTGGTAGAAACAGAAGCTATAAGCGCTCATATTCAGTGATTTAATGATCTCCTGGGCTGGGATTTTTTCAGTGGCTGCATTTGATCCCTCTTTGGAAGAAATAATTCCTACCTTACGCTCTGATCCCAGACTTTCTGATAGAATTCAGTTTGTTAAACATGCTTTCTTTCTTAATACCTGGTCATTGTAGAGCAGGCTAACTTGTCCTCATCAATTAGGATTGCTACATTTTGAAGTAAAGAGAATTTTTTGCCTCTGAATAGTTTCTGTGGTTCAGAGTAAGCCTTTGTAAGCATGGGTTTGGAGTTGCCTTTGTAGGTATGGCTTTCACTGATAGTTCTAGCCAGTGGAGGGCAAAATTGGCTCTTATTTTCTTATAGAAAAGCCTAGTTAGAGCAGATAGAATTGGAAAGGCCTCAGAATGTATTAGAGCTAGTTGGTTCATCCATTGAAGTAAATCAACATATTTGTTTGACCCAGTTTTAGTGGCATAATTTTGGGCAGCTATCCTATTCAAAATTTTTTTTTTT
>NW_017728906.1:20231498-20238911 GCF_001723895.1 Crocodylus porosus
CCCCAAAAAAAAACTAAACCAAAAAACTCAACCAAACAAGAAGAGAACTTTTGAACTGTGATTCAGATGGTCACAAGCTTTTCTATGTAGATTTTTCTGGTTTGAAGTTATTAGTTAATATAGGAATCTAACATCGTTTGAAACTTTTGTTTATGTGCAGATATCTTTTCTCTTAATAGAACAGATAGTTTCTATTTGTATTTTATTATAGTGCATAATGCACAAAGTGTGTGCTATAACAACTTTTTTGAGGGGGACCTGAAAAAGATGGAACTCTATCTTCCATGCAGGTAAACTGTTGTCTATATTAACATGGTAGCCAAAAGCTTTTACTCTGCTTTTGTAGCAAGAGGCTGGTCACATATTACTAAATGCATCATTCCTTATTCATGATAGAAGACTGCTTTCAATAGCCGGTTGGCCAGCTGGTTGGAAACCACTTATTCATACCCAGTAATGATGCCACCTGTGGAGATCAAAAAATAAAGTGGTAGTGTTTCTCCAGTTTTGATTAGTATGGTTTGTATTATGTTTCTATTAAGAAGGGAAAATTTTTAGTGTTTTGGGTTAGAAGATAGACATTAGGAGCAGTATGATTTCCAAGATACATGTTTTTGTTTGTTTTTTTTTAAAGAGCATTTCTTAAACATCAGAAGCTTTGTTGTATCCTTACTGTGGCACACACATTTTTGCATCTTTTCAGTCAACACCTGGTAGATCTTTGCCTCTTGCCACAAGGATAGAAATCTCACTCTTTCTTCCAAAGACGAAATGCCACAGTGATTCACCACGTTGCCTAATATTTTAATCAATGAGCTTTAGGCAGCTAGGCTTCTTTAACCACAGACCTTTTCCATAGTGTGCAGACTCTTTTCTGGCTTGAGGCCTGGGAGGATTAAGTGCTTTCCATACAACTCAATTAAAAAAACAAAATACAAGCAAAATTACAGAAAAGGTACTGGGCTCTCAAAACATTTGCCAACCAATCTGTGATCTAATGATCATGATTTCATCTGACACTTTAAATGGAGCATTACAAATAATACCAAAATACAGAAACTAGAGACAACTAAGTAGCAGCATGGGTCACTGTCAAGTGTAAATGTGTGGCATCTATGCCAAATGGCAGTTTAGGATAAACCATTTATGAGGTGATTTGTTTTTGATTCCATAACTGATTCCTTAGACTATCTTCTTTTATTAGTTTGGTGCTACAGTTAGGATTGAGAGAGAATTTGTACGCAACACCCTACTTTTCAGCCAGTCCTCTTAGACAGATCTAATCCTTTCAGGCTGAAATTTTCCACACTTGGTGTCAGTTTGAAGTGGGGAAAAAAAACATTCTTGGCAGAGTTTGATGAAACTTGAGCCTTTTACTTCTCAGTATATAAGAATGCAGGGGAAGGAAAAAGAATCGAACATTAGTAGTTTGATTAGTTAATTGACTCAAGTAACCAAAATGACTTTTCTTTCACAACTGTAAACCAGCATAGCATTAGGTCTTATTAGGCAAAGCAGTTGCCTCCTAATTAGTTTAAAACAATATGCTGGAACCAGCCCTCATCCATTTACTTGCTGAGCTGCTGCAGCTTGTTAAGTTAGATTGTAGCATTGATTTCTTATGTCTTTTAATTATTATTTTTTGGACTAATATGAGTCTGAAAATGGCCATGTGGCTTGCTGTGACAGGTGTTTAGATTAACTATGCATTTAGAAATATTGCACTCTCCAGTGAAAATCATGGTGTATTTGCATGGTCAGGTGGATCATTATTGATTTGCCCTTTTATTTAATTAAATGGGTAGAAAATGTGTGTTACTTTCTTGATAAGCTTTAATATTAATGGTTATTTCATGATTAGGATGTGGCCTCTGTTAATGGATGAATGTGTGATCATAGGTCTAATTTCCTCTGTAAAATAAGAGGCTTGTCATTCTCATCATTCTATACTCTTGGAGTGAGAGAGACTGCTTGAGGGAAAGGTGGGGAGCCTTTACCTTTTTTTTATCAACATTTTTAAAAAAAGAGGATTTTAGTGGGATATTTGAAGAATGAGTGTATAAGCAAATAATGCTCTATTAAGGTAGAGAGAGGTAGTTAGCAGTATTAGACTGAAGTCAAAAAGCAGGGATTGCCTTATCTTCTGCCTCTGTTGTAAAGGAGATGTAAAACCATGAAACATAGTCAAGGGCTTTCTGAATCTGCTGGTATCTGCATTGTGTCTGCTGATCTTTGGCTTCTACTTACTGTTGAAGCTACAGAAGTGTGTGAGAACTTTTAAATTTAAAAGAGGAAGTGTTTGTATGTATTCGAAAAATTCTGAACCCAGCGGTTCTCAACCCTTTTAGACTCAAGGCAATCTCCATAACATTGAGCCGATTGTCTCTCCCTCCCTGCCTCTCTCCCAGTGACGTCCTTCAAATGCTTTCCTAGCACCGTAGCGTCCCACAGCATTTTGGTTGGGAATCACTGTCTTTATTTCCCCAAACCAGAGTTGAGGATTTAGGAATAGCTGGGCCAGGTTCTAGGCAGGTTCATGGAAGTTTGCAAAGCAGTTCTGTTCCCCCTTGTCTCCTGCAGGTTAACCTAGTTGTTCCTTCAAGGACAGGATGATCTACTCAGTGAAACTCTTTGTTCTGAAAGAGTTGAATTCTATGTTGTGCAGTGTAATAGGCACTCTCTTAAAACATCCTTAAAACTTCTTAGAGCATTTAAAAGTGATACTTAAAATCACTTTTTGTTGCCTCTCTGCAAAGTCTGAAGCTCAGGGTCTTGCAACTCTTGTGTTCCTCTTAGTAATTGGTGACATCACTCTTATCAAAGACAGTGCAAAGAATACTACTTCTTCACTGCTTTACCTATTGATGTGCTATCAGCTAATTATTGCTGGAGAACCATAAGACTTGAGTGTATGAATTCAGGCTTTGGCAAGTAGATACATTCAAGTTCACCATTTCAAAAAGTTTGTTTTTTAATGTAATTTCAATACATGCGACTTTTGGTCTTTTTGTTGTTTTATTTTTTTCATATTTGGTTTTAACTTTCTTTAAGTATGACATCTCTCTCTTGTATGTTTATAAAGTGTGTAGTTTACTTTGTGGAATACAATACCACAGGAGGTTGTAAAGGCAGATAGCATGGCCATGTTAAAAAAAAAAAAAAAAAATAAAAAGACTAGTCAAATCTATAGAAATCTATTAAAAAGAACAGTTGCAGATGTTTCCTCTGGTAACTAAGCAATGATGGTAGATGTGTAGGAGGGTAGTGAACAGTGGATACATCGCTAGAAATATCTGGTTCACTGATCTTCCACCTAAAGCATTCACTACTGCTATTGTAAGAGGCAGGAAACTGGGCTAGATGGACCATTGGTTTGACCCAGTATAGTACTTGGTATTCTTAGAAGCCACAATTAAAGAAGCTGTTTTGATAACCATCCTGAAAATGTCAGCTGTATATTTTAAATACACATAACACTATCATGAAATGTATCTCATGTATGACTTGGTTTTTGTTCCAAAGAAACTCAACATGCTGAAGATTCTTTTCCTGCTTTCCATCCATACAAAAAAAAATCAGCCTCTTGATTTTGGTACCTAGCATGAGAGAGAGTTTCTAACCATATGTTGGTAGACCTTGAGGGGAGTGTATGCTAGACTGGGCTGCCTTCCACGCAGAATACTCTAATACTGGCCTTCTTACTTCCAAGTTTGTGGACAATGAGAATATCCTGGATGATCAGCAGTCAGGCCACAGATCTGGAGAGACTCTCGCAGCAATCAGAATCCAAGCCAAGGGATTTTTGCATTAGTATCATTTCTGGTACTGTGAAAAAATAAAGTGGCATTATATTTGGAAGACTTGATCTGAAGTAGTCCTGTGTGTGGTAAGAAGGCCATACCTGCTTTGTGGTTTTTCAAGGATATCCTTGTATGGATATCATTACATGGGTATCACATGCATGTGTAACTATGCTAAGGAGCATAGAGAAATGTCTGTAATTTCCTTACTAATTTAGACTGGTACGTTAAATTTCTGATGACATGTAGCAGTCTAAGAACAGGTGGAGATTCTAGAAAACAACAAATTGTAGTCCCTTTGGGCAGGAGGAAGAAGAAAGTTGTTTGACACACCCTTCTTTCTTGATATGACTGAGTGTTTTTCATATAGTTCATGGGCTTTGCTTAGCCAATAACTATTGCTTTTAATTAGAGGTGGACCAATAACGATTTTCTTGGCTGATACGGATAGCTGATTATTAACCAGCCATGTTAGCTGATACTGAACTGATAGCTGATTTACAGGAATGCAGCTGAGTACCTTGAGGAGCAGTGTCTTGCCTGTAAGTCTGGCACAGGTAGGCACATTGAGGCTCACATTGTGAGGGAGGGAGTGGGACAAGCACTGGCCAGCTAGGGCGGTGAATGGGACCCAGGGCTGGAAGTGGAACGGAGATGTGGACAGCTGGTCCAGGGAGTACGGGGAAGATGGGAACAGGGATGGTTCCCTGTTGCTCCATGCACCCCTGGGATTTGCGCCCCTCCCCGCATTTGTGCATATTGTGAGAGTAGGCTGCCTGCTTTGGGTTTGGGGCCAGGGGCTGCGTCAGCCTCTTCCCGGCAGTAGGGCTGGGCTCAGGGCAGGTGGGGGTGGGGCAGGCTCAGCTGTGTGGGGCAGGCAATGGTGATGCTAGGAGGGTTGGTTGTGGGGCTACAGGGAACTTTGGGGTGGCTATAGTCCCTCACAACACTGCCTCTGCTTGGAGCTCTCTGTCCTGGTGCAGCTGAGCCTGGCCCAGGCCCTGTGCTGGGAAGAGGCTGGCACAGCCCCTGGGTCCAAGCCCGCAGTGAGCAGCCTGCCCTCACCCCGCGAACAAATCCAGGGAGGCACATGCTTTCCATGCCTCCCCTGGGGGTGTGCACAGCAGCAGGGAGCTGCCCCCTGGACAAGCTGTCCGCAGCTCCTTCCTGCACCTTACCCCAGGATCCCATTCATTGCCCTGGCTGGACAGCCCCTGCCCCACTCCCTCACTGTGGAGGCCTCAATCTGGCTACCCCTCCACCCAGTTTTGTTGGCAGGACTCTGCTCTCCAAGGTGCCCGGCTGCATTCCTGACCGCACGCATGCTGCAGCTGTATGCACGTATGTGGCATTTATTGGTGACATTATCGGCAATCAGCTTTTTTGACCAATAATGTTAATTTTTGTGTTGTCATTGCTGATCCAATATGTGACTGATATATTGGTGTACCTCTAGTTTTAATCTTAGTTTGGTTTAGGTTCTGCCACCTGCCTTTTAGTTTGAGGTAGGGGGTATTGGTATGCACTTTATTTACCGAGGGGGAGGAGAGGGAGAGAGAAAGGTACATCCAGTATAGATTTATGCTGTTTAAACTCCTAATATTTCATTCGTCTTTCTGATATCCTCCTGTACTTGCATGTGTTGAAAACAGGGATGGAATAAACTCCCAGTAGAAGCCCTCTTGAGAGCCATTGAGTTGAACACCTAACTCTTACTGCCACAGCTTCCACAAAACTGTAGTGCCTGGAACACTATTACACATTCAAATTAAAGCTGGATAGAAACCAGCTATAGAGTTGTTACACATTTTCAAGGACTATCTTTGTAGCTGGTTGGCTTTTTCTTCATAGCTGAATAGTCATTTTTGTTGTGTGATAATTACTTCGTACATGTGTGTCTGGTCTAAATTTATTCCACAATTAACTAGTTAAATTATGTGATAATTACTTTGCACTTGTGGCCTGTCTTACTTTGCATGTGTAGCTTATCTAAATTGCACGATTAACCAGTTAATTGAGTAATATATGTAATGTGTAGCAGGGGCCTTAGTGAAAAGAATGGAACTACTTAGATGATCTAGTTCATTGGGGGCCAACTTTCTTGGCAAGTCTGCCACAGATTAACCCCACGCCCTCCGAATGCCTCTCTGATGCCCTTCTGCTTGATCTGCTACTCTGTGCTGTGTGCCCTGTCTGCTGCTGAGCTTTCTGCTACATGTCATATCTACTGCAATGCCATCTGTCCCCTTCCTGACCTACTGCGTGTCACCCAGAGGCTGCCTGTGCCACTTGTGGTGTGGTGCACACACTGAAGATTGGCCACCCCGCTCTAGTTTATCTGTACCAAGAATGGCAGTTGAATCAGCAAAATTTTGTATTTGTCAATATCAAAGACTGAGGAACCCAGAGTCACTCTGTTCCATATTAAATATTTATAATGAATACTTCCTTACTGTAAGTAAATAAACCATTACAAGTGCATTGTAAACCAGAATAAGTGTCTAATATTACTGAAATGAAATCTATGATGTATTAGGCATAGTCAATGAATATTAACCTTTTATTCACTGTCATTTGAAGAGACGTATAACCATATAGTCATACATCTCTTCAAATGACGGTTAATAAAAGGACATACAACCGTAATTGCTTTTCTACCAAAGCATGCTTGTACAACGCTTGCTGAGTAGGATGTTCCAGTATTCTGCATTGTATGTAATATAGTAACTGTGACACAAGGTGAATATTCAGCAGCAGAGAGCTGAAGATTTGTATAACTTTTGAACTTTATGGATTTCAAATTGCATGCTTTATAAACTCTGTTCTGAAATGGTTTTGTTTTCTCAAATTGGCTTCGTAGGGGAGGGGAAGTATTGTTTTGTTGGTAGCTGGTTTCTTGCCAATAAAATATGGATAACTTTCCCTTTGGGAGGAATTGTGTGGTCAAAACAGTTTTGTAAGAACACCCAGTTTAATTTTTGTTGTCTACCTCCCTTAGCAATCTAAATTGGGATTTCCTTGATATTGTTAAACTATTTCATGTGTAAGCTTGCTAGTGTTGCACTAAATTTGCTTAGTTAGCATTTTAGTGCATACTAAAATCTGTGTATCCACAGATTTGGTATTTATCTTGCATTCTGGTTTTTTTTAAATTCAGTTGGTTAGCTGCCTTTACATTCAAGGTCATGTATTTAAACTAGTTAAGCATGTTATGCTGTTATATGTATGAGTCTTCATTCTGGTGTTAGTTACTACAGTGACATAAAAGGATCAATTAAATATAAGATTAGTTTATGTATTTTAATATAATAAAAGCCTTACCACTTCTGTCTGTCTGTAATGGTCTGGGCCAACTCTGCATGCGTGGCCCAGAGACCTAGGACGGACAGATTAACAGGCAGACAGAGGTGGGGGCTAGGCTCTGCTTCCCACTTGCCTTTGCAGGGGAGGGGGGTGTCTTGCGACCATGGGTGGGGATGGTATGGTGTGTGCCCATAGAGTGCTGCGAGGGGAGCAGGCAGCGGGGCGTGGGCAGTGCCTGCTGACTGCAGCATATGGCTGTGGGGCTGGGCATGCCCCCTTGTCTGCTCCCTGCGCAGCACCCTGTGGTCAT
>NW_017728906.1:20239571-20241434 GCF_001723895.1 Crocodylus porosus
TCCCATCCTCCCACACCCCTCCCCATGCACCTCGCAGCATGCAGGTGCTCCTGGTGTGAGGGGAGGACGGATGGGGTGCGCGGCCATACGGTGTCACAAGAGTGGGCAGTGCCCACCAGTTGCAGCACATGGCGGGCAGGTGGGCCTGCTTCCCTGCCTGCTCCCTGCATGGCACCCTGCAGCCATGCTCCCCGCCCCCCCCACATGAGGAGCATCTGCCTGGGCACATGGCCACAGAGTGCACACACCATGTGGGTGGGGGCGGGTGGGCGTGGCACATGATTGCAAGGTGCCGCAAGGATAGTGGGCAGAGGGCCATGGGCAGCGCCTGCCAAATGTGCCTGCAGGATGGGGTGTGGCACCCTGTGGCTGAGTGCCATGCAGGGAGCGGGCAGGGAAAACCCACTGGCTGGGTGTGGGGGGCTGGCATGTTGCATGCGGCCGGATGTGGAGTGGTGGCAGCGGTGTTGGTGCTCCATCCCTGTCCCTGCCAGCCACGCATCATTTTTGCTAGTTATAAGATGTCCTAAAAAGACTTAACCTAAATGAAAGACTGTGTGTTTTTTGTAAGCAAATATTCAGGCCAGGATTTTAAAAAGATTTAAGTGATTCCTGGTGTTGATCTGTGCAGCTAAGGCTGCAGGTGTAATTTACTTTTTTTTTCCCCTTTCAATTTTGACCTGGTATCTTAGGTCTAAAATTGTAGCTTAGTCTGAAACTAAGTATTTTTAAAAGGTCTGTACTCAGCTGAAGTCAGTGGATGCTCACTATACCTAATAATCAGGTTGCAATGAACTTTTGTTTGAAGTTTTTAATGTTGGGAGAAACTATGTAAACTAATGTATGTGCATGTATGTAACTGTAACTCATTTTATGCAATACACTGGTTTGTTTCAGTTCATAATATTTTATTCTTCACATAAACTTTTGTCTCACTATTTTAAGCTCTAGCAACAGTATTGCTTGTCACTGGCATTATTCATATTAGGCTCTTATTATGGTAGTACAACCAGTTTAAATCATTAATGCCCAGATTCTGATCACTGTATGGCTGTTTTGCACTTGTTCTGCAGACAGATCCCAGAGATGAAGCCGACCAAAGGAGGATTACCCCAGCATGGGGTGGTACAGGAAATGTGGCTGTGATTATTCTGGCCCCTGACCCATGTTACATTTAAGACATGATTAACAAGTTAAGCGTGCCTTAAATAGTGACGTGGCCACATGTGCAAATCAATTTAAGATGCAATAAGAGTAAATGAACCAAAAAGTTATGCTATGTACACTGTGGAGTAACTGCATGCCCTGTTTGTATCATATCTTAAACTGAATATGTGGCGACTGTGCCCTGGAACCTGTCAAAACACTGTGCTACCCAGCTGGGAAGCCCACATGGTGCAGGGAAATCAGGGTGTCGTGGCCAGATCCCAAGGTCCCTGTGCCTGGGGATGAGCAAAAACTTTGTCTGCTGAGCAGGTGGGTGGCACATGGGATTTATATGGCTCTGGGTGCACGGGGAGCTCTGAAACAATGTATGCTGCCCAGATGAGCAGCACATGGGCTTTTTACTCTTTCCTGGAGCTCAGGTACCCCCAGATCAGGTTGAGCAGCCCGATCCTGGCTAGTGTGGATTTGATTTACTGCTTAAATCAAATCCATTTAAATCTGCTTAAACCAAGTTAGTTTAAATCACAGTTTAAATCATGATTTAAATCATTTGTCAGGAAGCCTCAATTTAACCATAGATTTCATAGACATTAGGGCTGGAAGGGACCTCGGAAGATCATCGAGACCAGCCCCCCCGCCCGAAGGGCAGAAAGTCAGCTGGGGTCATAGGATCCCAGCAAGATAAGCATCCAGTTT
>NW_017728906.1:20242401-20250964 GCF_001723895.1 Crocodylus porosus
TCAATCTCTTCTCCCTTGTCCAGGTGATAGGTCACCTGGTCGTAGAAGGAAATGAGGTTGGTCAGGTAAGACCTACCTGCAACAAACCTGTGCTGGCTATTCCTTAGGATGTTGGTGTTGGCCAGTTCATTAAGGATGGCCTCTTCAATAAACTTTTCTAAGATCTTCCCTGGGATAGAAGTCAGGCTGATGAGCCTATAGTTAGCCGGATCCACTTTCCTCCCTTTCATTGTTTTCTACAAAAACTGCATTTTTGTTTTCTGATATAACCTTTGTTCAAGGCTATGGAAATAGGCTTCAGCATAGCCAGCATATGTTCTACATTTCTCTTTAGCCTAATGTTGAGAACTTGGCTATGACAGTTCCATCTATTTCATTACAATTTTGTTCACAGATTGTCATCAGATTAAGCCAGTTCTCAATATATAGTTAAAACAGTTTGCTACTGAGCTGAATTGCAAATCTTATGGGAGAGTTAGTTTGGTTCCTCCTGCTTTCTTTAGAGCAGCTGCTGGACAGTGGTTGTTATGGAAGTGTTTTGTAATTTCAAAAAGATTCTGCTCAAAATGTTTCTCTTTGTTTCTGCTGCTCCTCCCACTTTGCATTTATCTCCAAGCTCCCCTTCCTTGTCCAGATCTACTCCACCCCCAGCAATCCTCCATTCATTTTGCTTCTTGAAACTTGGGAGAGGGAGAGAAGGGCTTAACTCTGTGTACAGGTAACTCAGAGAGACAATAGGGCTTATGGATAGGTAGTCACATCTGTTATCTCTTGTCTCCATATACTGCTGTTAACAAGGATGATATCTGTGGAGACACACATCCACAGTTTGAGAACTGAAACTCAGCATCACAAGAGATGCTTAATGGGATCTTTTAGACTGAGCACCGAATCTTACTGGGTAGAGTGGTATTTTTTAATCTGTACTAATCTATAGAGGAGGCTCTGGGAACCCTGTAAGATTGGGCCCCTAATACAATCCATGGCCTGTTGTAACCTATTTATAAACTTTTCTAAAAAGGTTACATGAATATATTGTCTCAAATAGTATATCACTAGAAGTTATAATCCCTATTCTGTGAGGATATCTCTGAGCTTGAGCGTATTTTAAATTAAAACTATATAGCTTTTTTTTAAAAAAAGCATCTTAAAAGAATTTAAAAAAAGCTAAAATAAAAACAATTTGCTGATTGATAATTTGAATCTCTCAAGCCTTTCTTCTCGCTTTCCTGTGTCCCTACCTGTCCACTGACTCTAATTGAGGGCCTGGGCACAACTCTGTTAGTGTTGCATGTTAAAACTGATTAGGGCTGAGAAGTGACAGATGAAAGCAGTATATGGGGGTGAGAACATCAGAGAAATTTATTGACATTTAGAGCTGTGTCTATGGCCGAATCATCAAATCTTTCTGAATATCTCCAAATTGATTTGGAGGGTTCCAATTAAATTTGGAGAGATTAAAGGGTCTCCTGATTCTTTTCAGATTCGGAGATTTGGCTGCCAAATCGGGCCAAATTTCCAAAATGAATCGGTGCCTAAAGCTTTGCACAGCCCTAATGCTTTCCCCTCCCCTTCCCAACTCCTTTACTTTCCCACTGTGAGGCCTTCTGGGCTGCCTTCTCACTCCCACCTTCTGCTGTCGGTCAGAAATTGACCAGTTATTGTTCTACCTGGACACTAGGTCACCATATGTGCAGACACTTCTGATGTACAACAGTCGTGGACCTGTTCCTAGTCAGTGACATTTGTTAACAGCTCAATTAGCATGTCTGTCCCCATGCAGATACTCGATAGGACTTTTTTTTTTTTGTTTCTTTATGAGTATTTTACACTTTTTATTTAAAAAGATTTCATAAAATCTTTCATGTTGCATGTGTGTGTTCCCTTAGGCTTTTAAGTAGTAACTTTGATTAAAAATCAGTTAATACCAATTTTTTTTGGTCAAGTATTAAAAAGTAAATAAATAAATAAATTCCAAGTGTAGTGAGGCAAGAAAATCAAGATGCACAGTATTTATTCCAGCTAAAGTTATCTGCACCTTGTTTTGTTTTTGGCAGTTACTGGAGAAAAATGACTGAGCTGAACACTCACAGCTTAGTTTCATATAAGGAATTGTGTTTCCTTCTCATTGCTCATAAGACTGTAAATCCATAGGTGGATTATGGTGATGACATAAGCATACTTCTGCTTTTCTCCAAGTTTTTAGAGAAGACTGTGAAGAAGCCAGAGGAATGTGTGTTGAAGCGCATAAATTTTTTTAGTACAATAAACAATTTAGTCTTTTATGACACAGGTATTAAAGGAGCATGGCAAAGTTTTTAAGGCAGTGAATCCACAAGACAAGAAAATATCAGAGCTGCCACTCTCAAAGGTTTTGAGGGAAGCATTCTGCTTTGAAGCTTACTGCCAAAACCTCAAGGTAGAATTACAGCTTTAATTTAGGGTTTTAAGGGGGGTAGACTCCTTAGTAGGTTAGCTGAAAAGTGGGTGGGGTTTTTTTAACTTTTTTTTGGCCATCCTCCTCCAGTTCCCTTAACTGTGTTTTGTATCCCCTGTGTCATGTTTGTATCCTTTAGAGACAAATATTTTGACAGGTTTTAAAACAAACAAACAAACAACACCTTTGTTTTTCTCATGTATCGGCATTTTCACTGTATGGTCTTTATCATCACAGTATGGTGTTCCTCACAACATTAACCTCCACTGCCTCTCAGGAAATGGAAGCATATTATTCCCATTATACAGAACTAAGGCCTGCAGAGATTAAGGTTGCACAGGGAATCTGGCAGGGCTAGGAAAAGAATCTCAAGTCAGTGTTTTAACTGTGAGACAACCAACAGGGAGCAATATTATTACAGCATACCTCATTCTCTTTGGTCCATCACAAACTTGTATATCTTTAATCTATTTGAGCTACAGATATTTACATTTGAGACTTAATTTTGAGGACTAGTTGTGATTTTTCAGAAAAGAGTCATTGCATTGTGTTGTCTAGGTACTACAGGCAAGTTTTTTCTAATACTGTTGTCTGGTTTCTGCCATGAAGTTGTTTTTTTGTTTTGTTTTTTTTCCCCCCCTCCCTGAGGGGCTCTTCAGCCAGTCCTCCCAAATAAAGCACAGTCTTTGAGTGGCAAACTGATGTTCATATAAAGAAAACCATATCCTTCTGCACTGTTTTGGGCCCTTTTGGCTCCGATCCCAGTGCAGCAGCCTGGCCTCTCCTTGGTAGCAAGCTTGTTCTGCTCACAGCTTGCCTATTGCTTGCACACTGTTCCCTCACTATTTGCTGCTTTCTGCTGGGGTGTTAAGCTCCCAGTGGGACATTCCCTCATTGTCCAAATGCCCTTCAGCTGGGCTCTTTCAACAGGGCTTGACTGTTCCTTCTTAAAGGGACAGATTGCCTTGTTTTATGGAGTTAATACCTTTTTGTGAAAGACTGGCTTGATATGTGCTCTGAAACTTCATGTCAGCATTACTGCCTCTAAAAGGCAGGACCTATTTTCCATTTCTATAGGAATGCCTGTACTTCTGGATAACACTTTTTTACTCTCTTTCCCGCCCCCCTCCCCCAACAAATGAAAATAAAGTTAATAAGACCACAGAAATGTAGGGCTGGAACGGGCCTCATGAGGACATCTAGTCTAGGCCCCTCAAGCCAGGGTTGTCTCTGAGGAAAGCATCGGAGCTGAGTGTCCCCTGCTTTTGAAAACGTGCACAGATAAATATTCCACAACTCTGGGTAATCCGTTCTAATGCTTGACCACCCCCATAGTCAGTTTTTCTTAATCACCAACCTAAACTTCTTTTGCTGCACTTTGAGGCCATTGCTCCTAGTCCTGTCCCTTACAACCACAGAGAAAATATTATCTGTGGTGTCTTCATAATTACCCTCTTATAATCCCCCTCAATCTTCTCTTCGAACTAAATAACCCGAGTTCTTTCAGCTTTTCCACATAAATCGTTTTCCCAGGCTTAATGGCCAACAGCCTCCAGATAATAGGGTTTTTACTGAACTCTGTAACTTGGCTGTTTCATCACCACTTTTGTAAGTATACAGTTGATCATTTGCACTTGCATATATTTCAAAACCTTTTTTTTACCCCCCTCACTTGTTTATCTCACTCTAGCAAAATAAAAGGCCATATCAGCTTAACAAAGCCTTTTCTTTTCAATGTAGTGACCAGGGCACTTGCTTCTAGTTGTATAATCAGAGCCAGTTGACATCAGGTCTGTTTCTGGCTCTGTGCATGGTTTCCAAGGAATCTTACTCCACCTAAGCACATGGTGTGCACACTCTGTTACACTTGTTAAATACTGTTTAGAAAGCATTTTAAAGTAGTAGTTCATTTAGTTAAACTTAGAGTAAGGAAAAATGTAAAGACAAATGAAAATAGTTTCTGGTTGTATGGTGGTAATAATCAGTGGTGGCTTTATACCTTTTGTTGTCCCTACTACCTTTCCCAGAGTCCTCCTTAGTTTCCACCATATCTCTATACCTTTTGTTTTGGATTTCTTTGAGGCGTTTGGTTTTTTCTTTTGGTTTCTTAGTTTGATAAACTTTTCAAAGTTCTTAATGTTTAAATTTATTGTGTTGTACAGTGTCCTTATTGTCTTGGGATAGGGCAGGGATTCTGGGAGTGATTTTAGTAAATATGGCTATATAGATATTTTGTGTTTTATATATCCTGTATCTGGTTCACTAAATATATAGAAACAAGTGAAATACTTTCTCTGTATGTAGTTCAGATGAGACTATTGAGACTGCAGTCTGATTAGCAAAAGACTTAAAGGCAGACAGAGCCAGTTAAGTGTGAAAAGTTGAGTGTAGATATTGCTTGTTTAGGGCAAGGAACTACTGCAGTGGAGACTTACAAAACTAACCAGATTCTATCATTTGTTGCAGTATAATATTTTCTAAACTATTCTTCTTTTTTAAATCAAATAATCAAAATAAATTATGATTAAAAAAGGCTACTCTGTGTAGCTTCTAGTATTCCTAAAATGATTGGGCTTCTGATTGATTGTATTCTCTGGGAAATAATGAATTTAATCTTTATCATGAAGAGATTTAAATTTATATTCAGCTATATCTTTAAATTTACATTCAGGTATATCTAGCTTCCAAAAATTGGCAATCACGCATTTTCCCCCTCGTTTTGTGGCAAACAATATTGACTTTAAATTCAGCTAGTTCACTGCTGATTCTAGCTCCATATATATATATTACATTTTTCTTTGGACTTTTAAGGGCTCAGGCTTAAGTGGAAGATCATTATTCTGTGCTTGAAGAGTGAAAGGTGATTAACTGTGGGTATACCCAGTGTAATTTTAGAGGCTACAAGTTTTGTTACAAGTCAGGTTAGGGTTTAAAGGTGAAAGTTTGGCTGAATGACTTTTACAGCTTTGAGTTAATGTACGCCAACAAAGAAACTCTTGTTTTCTGTTCATTGTGTGTAGTGAGCAACTACATTACAGAGAGGAAGAATGTGAAAATTACATAGCTTTAAAAAAAATTCAAACTGGATGCACTTGAATATTTGAACTTGGAAGTCCCATTAAATAAACTCAGTTTATAACTTGTGTTTTTTATCCTCTAAGTGGAACATTACCAAAGTAGTAATGAATTTAAAACAAGGGGGATCTACTTCTAAGTTAACTTTTAGACATGGAAACTTCTTATTTTGTCACGTGATGAAATATATTTGAATATCCTAATGAGATTAAAACTCCACTATTGTGGTTGAATTTTTCTTCTGGATGGTTATCCTAAAATTGCACTGGCAACTTGACTCCTTTGTTCTCTCAAATGTCTGACTGGATCTTGAACTTAAATATGGGGGAACAAGTTGTATGGGAAGCTGTACATAACTATCAGCAAAATACAAGCAAAGGTTAAAGCTTTCTCATAGGATGATATTCTGATATATCATGTTAAAAGCATGAAGGAGAAATGAGAAGTTGAAAGAACTTCTGATGGAACTGGCTCTTTTAGGTTTCCTCCCTGTGTTCAGTAGTTCTTGAACAAAAAGATGTTTTTGTTTGCCTTTTTATGATTTATTCTTTTGATGAAGTAATCCTTTTGTGTAATCGTGGGTGTTTTTTGTAGAAGCACTAATGCTAGAACTGGCAAGACTATTCAACTACATCTGTACACCTGGTGTCCTCATAGTCTTTCTGATTACTAATCCCAAGGAGGAGTTACTACATTGTGGTGTAAAAAACAAAAAAAACAAACAAAACCAAAACAGAAAGGATTACCAGTAATGGACAAAATAAACAGTTTTCAGTTTTGATTAAACATATATTCCTGAAGTATAGTAAACCTGTTTGACATCATTAAAGTTTAAGGACTAGGTAGAGTGAGTAGGCTCTATTCTCTGAGGTCATGATAGAAATGCAGAGGTCAGGGCTTTGTACTTAGCCTTTTATAAACAGTGTCATGCCCTAGCAGGTTTAGGAATTGATTTAACAAGATTGAAGTGTGTTTTCTCTCTCTCTCTCTCTCTCTCTGAATCTCTGTGTGTGTGTGTGTGTCTCTCTCTCTGTGTCTCTTGGAGATGATGGCAGATGATAATTTAATCATGCAATGGGATCTCAGAAATTTTATCCCAAATCACAAAAACTGCACCTCTTGCTGTGGCAGATGTTCAAGGTTTGGCATGGAAGGATGTGCAATTTTTGGACCTGAGGTAAAATTCCTTGAATCCCGTTGCACGTCTGCCAAGCGTGGGGAGCCCAGCACCTAAGTGTGGCTCACTGATGCCAGTTCAGCATGCCTGGGCATTTAAAAGGTGTGTGTGCAGTCCAGCTGTCTGCCAGGTGTCTAGCAGGTAAATGAGGTCAGGAATGGAACGTCCTGGCATTGAGCACATTAAGTGTTTATTGGATTCTTTCTGTCTGATGGATGCCTGTTGACATGGGCTGTTTCTTTTTCCAAATGTTTGACTTCATAAAACATGCTTCCAGGCAAATCTAGTTTATGGTATGTATAACCAAGAGGTGGAAACAGCAAATGTTTTTCAAGTCCGTGTTCTCAATTTTTGTCTCTCCTTTCAGTATGTGTGTGTTCCCTAAAACAGACCTATTTCAGTTTTTGGTCTTTTTATCACTTAATGCAAATAATTATTCAAAACTACCAGGGTGGTAATTGACTTGACTTATTGTTTTCCAACCTGGGTAAGAATACAGCACATCTATATCAGAGTGGTCTTACTCCTTGCTTTTCATCCCAGTGGCTTAGTGCCCTCACTGACTCTCTAAATTTATATTCTGGCCTACATTTCTACTTGGTAAGAAAGGGATGCAAGAATGATTTTGTTTTCAAACGGTCTTCTCTTCTGAATTGAACAAAGTCTCTCCCTCTTGCCATACTCCACTTCTGACCTTCCCTAGTGACAGGCATCTTTTTATTATAATACGAACCCAGTAAAGAGGAATCACTTGCTCCCAATAGAATGTGCATCTGGTAGAAGGGTGATTGGGAAAATCCATAAGAACTTGATTGAGGTGGGACATCTATAACTTAAATTCTGAAAATTTAAGTGAATGAAACAAATAATATGGTTATTCAGTGTTTGACATACTTTACCTACTCATCTAAGAGCCTGAAAAATACATTACCGACCAGTTGGCTCATACTGAAGTCTGTTTATATATTAACGACAGTCTAAAACAGGGGTGTTAGACACTGAGGCTGCAGAACCCCATATCCAGCCCAGCTGGGACAAAGGCTGTATGGGAAGTAGCCTGCTCTAGATCTGAGGCTGCTAGATCCTGGTGGAAATGGTGATTGGCGGGACAGCAAGCCAGGTATGATGCAGCCCTGGTAGTCTTTTGGCTGTTTCACCTGTCTGCATTGTCATAGCCCTGTTGTCTCCTCTGCTGCCACATGCTCCATGTTGGTGCTAGAGCTGCTGCTGTCATGTGCCCCGTGTTGAAGGTGGAACTGCTATTCCAGCACAATGCATGCAGAAGCGGTGCCTGCTGTGGCTACTGTGCAGGGATTGTAGCGGGAGCCAGAGCTATCACTGCCATGTGCCTCGGGATGGATCTGGCCCACAAGGAACCCCATAATCTGGATCCAGTTCAGGGCATGTGTTGAGTTTGACAGTTTTGATCTAAAGTATTTTTCTTTCCTTTTCAGAATAGAGAGAGGTTTTCAGAATGGTTAGTAGGTTGTTAAAGAAATGGCTGTTCTGTTGCCTCAGTCATTTATCAGATTCGTCTGTTTGTGATGTATTCAGTTAAAATATGCTAGTTCCTCTACTGTTGTAGAACAGTGTATATTCTGATGCCAGTGAAGCCAAGTCACTTTATGGTAGCTGAGAATGTGGCTCAACTAGAAGAACTGGCAAATTCAGAAACAAACATTTATTCCAAAAGAACAGATTTGAACCAATTAAAGGTCACAAAGGCAATGGATGCAGGTGTTGCCATGGACGTAGTCTTTCTAGACTTCAGCAAGGCCTTTGACATTGTCTCCCACCCCATCCTCATTAAAAAACTAGGTGACCGTGGCATTGATGCCTACACAGTCAGATGGATTGCAGATTGGCTCAAGGGT
>NW_017728906.1:20251569-20261244 GCF_001723895.1 Crocodylus porosus
ATTAGAGAGCAGATTTAGATTAGACATCCGCAAGAACTACTTCACAGTTAGGGTGGCTAGGAGCTGGAACCAGCTTCCTAGGGAAGTGGTGCTGGCTCCTACCCTGGGGATCTTTAAGAAGAGGCTTGATGACAACCTGGCTGGACTCATCTGAGTCCAGTCTTTTCTCCCGCCCAGGTGGGGGGTCAGACTTGAAGATCTACAAGGTCCCTTCTGACCCTACTTCTATGATTCTATCATTGTTTTTTATTGTTTTTTGGTTTTGTTTTCTAACCCTCTTTTTGAGGCAGGAGGCTAACTTTGTTGGATACAGGGCATGGTTATTGGTACTGAAATTGAATTCTCGAGTGAAAAGTTTGCAGAAAGTTACTTCTGAAAATAAAGGATGGTGGATACTTTGGCTTTGCTTTCTGGATTCTCTATAAGTGATAAAATAGGTCAGTGATCTCAGGTCTCTTGAACAAAAGTTGAGATCACAAAACTGCCACTCATTCAGAATGACTGGTGCAATTAGCAGCTTTTACTCGAGACTAAGAATTACTTAACATGAAGACAGAAGTCTCCATCATTTCCGTTCTGTTTATGGAGTTGAAGCCTCATATATGCAAGGGTTTTTGATATGTTTAGGAAATGTATACATAATTTATCTGAATTCTTTTGTCAGATAATGTGTGTGTGTGGGGTGGGGGTGTACACACGCTTTATGATGCTGTTTATATGCAATATGTTGTGGCTTGGGGTGAGGGGAAGTGCTTTATTGTCTGAGCTTTTAAATAAAAGTTTTCAAAGAACCTTTTTGTGTTTAAAGAAACTAGAAAGTCTAAGATTCAGATCCTGCAAATATTAAGCATGTGTTTTTCTTTAAGTACTGCAATAGATATGTGGAATTCAAGTGGCCTATTTGTTTGCCTAAAGTTAAATTTGTGCATAAGTGCTTGCAGCACTGGAGAGTCTGTGTAGTGGAAGAAACTTAGCTATTTTGTTCACTGGAAGATTGAATTACTATTCTTTCCTGTCCAGTGCCTTGCTTCCTTTGTGTCAGCAGACATGTACACTATTGAAGTTTCTTGTGTGGAAAGCACTACATACTCTTGTGCTTCTGGTCTCCAGAGTAGGAATAGTTTGTATCTTCTGCAGTTATGAGAATATTTAGTACTTAATTTATATTTCCTGTTTGTTTGACCAGGCTGTTCCAAGACCAGAGCAGTACATACTATTTTAATATGTTTTCGTATGTTCCTAAAGCAATGGTGTTAATTTGGGTGGAAAAAGTTACAACAAGGAAAATAGCTGCAGTAGGCAGAATGCTAAGCTACTCTAGTACAGAATTATTTTGGTCTCTTTTTGAAGCGGGTTTAGCAAAAAGGTCTAGCCTGGGATGTTCTCGAGATATTTCCAAGTAGTCTTCAGTAAAAACATGTTGGGACTTTGCAGGTGAGAGAGGATTCTTGTTTGGGGTCGTAGTTACTTCTTGACTGATAACTTTATATAACTAGTTGTCATTTATACTGGTAGTTGGGGTTCATAGTTGGAAACTTGGAGCCCCTGATTTTCTGTCTCACAAAGGAGCTAATTTGGGGGACATAAATGGAAAGCCATATTTTGTGATGCTTCAAGATTTATTTCACCAAAGCTCTATTTAGCTGGTAGGTAAGAAAAAGCTTGGAAAGGGTGTGGTTGAATAAATAGATGTGGGTATATTAATGGCAGTTCATTTGGCTTTCTGGTCAAATGTTCTGTAGATGATACCCTTCATTGAATTGTCTTGTATGCAACACTTCACTAGCAAGCAGTTTTTTCTTTTTGTGTGTTCTGAAATTCCCAAGCATCTGGAGTGTCACAGGAGAGCTCTGCAGAAAGCTTTCTAAACTGCTGGTCTGGTTTCTCTGTCATTTAATGTTTCACTTTTTTTTTTTTTGGGGGGGCGTTTTTAACCGTCCATCCAGATGTCCTATTCTTCCCAGCCCTGCTTTCAGGTTTATTTTTCCTTTTTAATTATAGCTTTGAGCTAACCTGTCTTTGAACATGTTAAGTTATTTTTTTTAACTGTATTAAAAAAAAAAAAGTCCGACTCTATATAATGTATTTGGTATGTTTTGGAACATATGTAGTTCCATGGCAACTATTAAGCCAAATTATAGTCCTTTACACACATTGAAGTGTAGGAATTATTATTTTACTCTTAAGTTAAATACCCAAGAAAGTTTGGCAAATATTAAGAAATGCCTTTAGAGAGAACATAGCTTTTGAACTTATCTCTATTTGGGAAGTCAATTCATATACATACTATAGTGTTCTCTCTCTCTCTCTCCCCCTCCCCCCCCCGAGAGAATGTGCACATGCACACACTCTGACTAAAAACTCTGTGTGTGTATATATGTATATGAGAGAGGGTACA
Source organism: Crocodylus porosus (assembly GCF_001723895.1). Taxonomy (NCBI): domain Eukaryota; kingdom Metazoa; phylum Chordata; order Crocodylia; family Crocodylidae; genus Crocodylus; species Crocodylus porosus. Next base: position 20,253,968 of record NW_017728906.1, read on the forward strand.
CACATGTATGTACCTCTATCTATGTGGGTGTACTTTATATATAGAGTACACAGTTAATAAAAGGATTTATTTTTACCCAGTGAAATAACTTGGTGGTCTAGAAGGCTAATTTTTTAAAAAGAAGTATTAGAAAGGGCCATCTTATTAGACTCCCCTTTTCTCCCAAAAGCTTAAATGTTTCTGTTTATTGTACCATCACAGTGAAGTCTTTCACAGGCCATGTCAGAACAATAGAGGTCCAGTGTCCCTAAAGGATGATTTGAACCAAAGGAAGTAGTGTTATTTTAATCGTTCATTTGTGAAGAGTGTTTGAAAGTGTACCCCCTGTGCACAAGACTCGTGTACCAGGTTTCTTTATGTTAACGGATGGTTCAGTTCCTGAAGTCCATATATTTGACTTCACAAATACACATACACAAAAAATAAATAAAAGAGGGAGGAATAATATTAGGAGGGAATACGAGAAAAAGAGCTAGGAGAACATCATTTTAAACAGTAAATTTCTACTGTTCTTCAGGTGTTTTTACCTACTTTTGTTAACTGTGTTTTTGCTTTGTAGAAGAACAATAGACTTGTAATGTGAGTAAACTTAAAAGTTAGAAAGATAAAAGCTACTCTTTTCTTTTTGCTAAATTTAATTTCATATTGACTGAATAAAACTGTTTTTGGGAGCTCATCTAACTTGACCTACTCTAACTGACCCTATCCATTTTTGGAACTGCAAAATCTTGCTTCAGTTCTCTGAAAAGGATTAAGGAAACACTAATTAGCAAGCAATGAAAGCCATGAGGCATAGAGAGGAACACAGCACCCCTCCGTAAGAAACAATAGTGGTCTGGGGGAATATTCACCAGTTGGACCAATTAATGCCTGCATGCATAAGGCACTTTGTGATTTGTTCGCTGACTTTTAATTACTTACTCTTCAATAGTAGCTTGATGTTACACTGGGAGTACTTGTTGATTAAAAATACTTGTAGCATGAAGAGACTTGTCAGAGAACTTGAAGAGGGCTAAGAAACTTTTCGATAGTCACAAAGTAGATTTGATGTTTCTTAAAGTTCACATATATGTGGGTGGGGTGGGGCATCCAACAAAATGCAAGTCTCAGTATTGTTTTTTACCTAGTAACATTCTTGGTTTAATTGTGAATAAAAAGGATAGTATATCTGAGAACTCAAAGAAGTGTTTATTGATAGTTATTACACTCTTTGTAAATAACTACAGTTAACAATGAAGTGGAAATTGGCATAATATACAAGTATATAAAGTATAATGGGCTTATTTACTTAAAATTGGCATATTCTAAATTCCTGATTTTTTTATTTTTATTTTTTAAATTGTGAGGTTTTTAGTTTCAGTCTTTCTAGTGTATTTTACTTGCCTTGAACTACTGTAGCATAGTAGTGACCAGTAGACAGATACTTTTCCCTTCTAATCCTTTTTCTCCCACTGTTGCATGATACTCCAATGATATTGATTGTTGCAATTCATTGTTTCTTATTTTTTCTCTGTACCAAGGTTCAGTTACCCCAAAGAATAGCCCTTTTTGGCCATTAGAATACCAGGCTGCTCCTAGAATTACAATATGTAGTACTGTTATCACAAATGGGAATCAGTCTGTGGTTTCTCATGGCTTTGTTCATGATGCCACTTCCAGTACTATGGAAAAACTACCACTAAGTTAAAAGAAAGTAAAATAAAAACTGCAGCAGGAATTACTGTTTGAAATACATTTGTGTTAGATAAATTAGTGCTAACTTTTATCAGGGGTTTTCCAAGTAGCGTGGACTGTTTACACAGATGATCTCATACTTAAAGAAAATAATGTATTAATATTACATTTTAGGAACTAAGGGGGAAAGAGACTCAGCTAGATTATATATACTTTTATTCTTGCTGAATGAAAAGCCTTGGGACCATTTGCACGGAGGAGGTGACAAAAAAACTTATGATTATTTTCAGTATCAATTTTATGTATGCTGTGCAGTCAGAAATACAAACTGGAAATGACAAGTGTAAAGATTCCAGTAGAATTGTTTTTATTTTTCCACATTTTGGAAAAATGGCACTGTCTAAAGAAAGAGTTTGAAAATGGTTATTGGCGTGGAATTTAAAAATTGAATCATGGGCATGTTTTCATAAAGCATTTGCTGGAATAGTTGAATACAGCAGCTTTAAAAAGTGTATATGAATACTTCTGGCACCAATATTTTGACATAATGGCAAAATCAAGAGAGAACTAGATTTAGGAGATGAATAAAACAAACATTCAAGTACAAGGAGTGGTTTTTTAAAGTGAAGGAATTACAAAATGTTTATTGTAAGCAAGAGATGTGGGTCGTTCCCCCCCCCCAGCATTCATAAGCAGATGAATAAATAGTCAAGTAATGATCATGTGAATAAATCCTGACCAGTGACTTTGAAGTCTTGAACAGGGGATCTTAGATGTTTTTTCTTCTTTGGGGTGCTCTGAAAATCTAGTTCCTTTACTGTAAAGGCATTAGCTCAGAGTGACTCCTGCTGAGTCATCTGCCCCATTCTGAGTTTGAGGGAGTTTTGCTTGAAAGGGAAAAAAAAGAAAAATAGAGTTGAGGAGGAAGGGGAGAAGAGGCAACAAAACCCGTAAAGCAATTAAATAAAATGCAGTGAGTGATGTCTATTACTACATAGGGCTAAACTTGCATTTGCATGGCACTGGTTGATAAACCTAAAAATCTCATTTAAAAGTCAGTTCACAACCCTCCTAGTCATAACCATTCCTCTTCTAAAGTGTGTGTTAGTTGGTATTCTTGAGTGGGGTTGTGTACTGTTGTAGCAGCGATGGTTCAGGAAATGTCCTAGAGGCAAAAAATTTTTTTTTTTTTAATAACTTTTACTGAACCAACTGTATAGTTGGGAGAACTGTTGGACAAGATTCAGACCTGAGGAAGGGTATTTGGTTTCCAAAAGTTTGTCCAGTAGCTCTCCCAACTATACACAAAGAAATCATACAAAAGCCTTGCCCCTCTATATTTTTAACAGATATGGGTGAAAGGGTTAATGTGCTCCTTTAGATACTGCTCCTGCCTGCCTTTTCCTGTTTAGGTTTCCTGGTAATCCAATTTGGAATAAGGTCAACCTTGCATAGCATGTATGGATATTAAGCAGTCTCTGTTTTGGGGTATGTTCATCCAATATCTCATGCATAGTCAGTATTCTCAGTTTTTAACAACACATTTGAGATGGGCTTTAATCCCTTTACAACCACTGGTTTCCATTAGAGTACAAGTTTAGGCATGCCAAAGATTTAAAGAGGGGACTATATTTTTTCCTGTCCCCATAAATTAAGTAAATGTCTAACATGCTTATTAAAATAAATTAGAATTAATAATAAGCTCTTTTAAGCTTTGCATCCTTTAAGGCTTAAGAAGCCTTAAGTAAGCGGAAGTCCCCTCGATTTCCAGTGCTGGGTTTCTATCTCCGAATGTATATTGTGGAGGCCTCCAAAGCATTTTCTCTTGTTAAACTGTCAAATGACAATAAACAAAAAAGAAGGAAAATTCTCATTGAATATGTTTGAGAGAGAGTCTTTTCGCAGAAATAATGTCAGAGTAGACACAGTACTAACCAATGAGCCTTTCATAATTAAAAACTAACAGCATGTCTCAGACTGTGCTAGAGATGTGGAATGCTTTGTTGTGGGTAATTAAAATTGCAACATCTCTACTGTTAGATCTATGGGAACAAAGAAACTTTGGCTAAACCATCTTTCAGTGCATTTCCTGTAAGAAGGCCACATATGTGTGTGAGCAGAAAATTAAGTACTTCCCAGTTTGATTGGGTTGTGTGTTCCCTTTGCATTAAACACTACCAAATTAATACAGCTAGTGGCAAAGTCCATTTGGTTTTCATATCTGTCTCTTTCAGTCACAGTGTTGTATGTTGACCAGCTATGTCTGTTTTTGAAAAATACTCCTTTTCTGGTTAAACTTTTTGCTAGAGGGTAGACATTCTGAGCTCTACAAAATATGCTTGTATGGCTTCTCTCCTAGGGAAAAATGATCTTTTGGTGTTGCTGCTTTGCCAAAGTACTATTTGACTTTATTTTTACTTAAAAACTGAAGGCCACAGCGACAAAAATAAGAACACCCCCCCCCCCAATATTGTTTGTTTTTTGGAACAACTCACTATCTATTGTATCAGAAGTGGTTTGATCCACATGTTTTTACTTGAAATCCTTTAAACTGTGTTTTTAATTTGTTGATATTGTATCTATGTTAAGTGAATTTAGTTATTAAATCTATATTTGGCTGGCAAATGTTTCCATATAAATACATTGTCTGTAGAGGTGCACCGATATATTGGTCCATATCTTATTGGCACCGATAAAAGGAAAACTGACATTACGGGGAATCAGCCTTTTTTTGGCTGATGTGGCTGATAATGTCCCTTATGAATGCTGCATGTGTGTGGCTAGGAATGCTGCTGGGCAGCTTGGAAAGTATTGTCCGGCTAGTCAGTCTGTGGGGATGGATGGAGCATGGGGGAGGGAATGCATATGGGGGTGCAGATTGAGGCCCCCGTGGTGAGGAAGAGAGAGGGGCTGGGGGTAGGTTCTGCTGAGTTGGGACAGGGCGGGGTGTGGGATGGAGCCATGGGCAGCTCATCCAGAAGGTGCAGGGGGTGGGTAGGAGGTGGCTTCTGCTGCTGCATGCACCCCTGAGGGAGGCATGGTGGAGGAATGTGCCCCCTAGATTTGTGTGCATGACAAGGGCAGGCTGCCCACTGTGAGCTGGGGCTGGGTGCTGCACTGGTCTCTTCCCAGCAGGGGCTGGGCCAGGGTTGTGCTTTGGGCAGGTGGTGGTGGTGTTGAGAGGGAGGCTACAGAGAGAGGGGCTATGGTGAATTTTAGGGTTGCTGGTGCCTCTTCCCTCGAGTTCATAACCGGCTCAGCCCCCTGATGGGAAGAGGCTGGCTCAGTCCCGGTGCCAGCTGGCAGCCCATCCTTGCCCTGTGCACAAACCTGGGGGGCACACTTCCCCCCCCCCACTCCCCATATTCCCCTGGCCAAGCTGCCTGTGGCTCTGTCCTACACCTTGCCCTGGCTGGGCAGCACCTGCCCCAGCCCCAGTTCCTCCCTCACCATGATGCTTCGATCTGCCCCTGTTATGCCCTTTCCCTCCCCTTTGCCTTTTTCTCCCCCCCCCCCAACTTACCTGCTGGATGCTGCTCTCGAAGCTGCCAGACTCCGTATTGGCTATTGGATTGGTATCAGCTGATATGGATGATTATCAGCCAAAAAAATCTTTATCAGTGCACCCCTATTCCTTTGGCTTGTCATCTGTTAAGCTATTCTGTTGTGTTTAAAATATCCTTTAAACCTATGAACTTGTATAAATAATACTGCATCACAGTTGAAGTTTGGGAATCCAGTTATCTGGCTTATTCTGTAAGACTCCCATTTGGGTGAAGCTAATTTGGTTGATTTCGGTGATGCGTTGTTCTGAAGTTCATATGTTTTCATTTAATAAGGCCTCAATTTTGATTGTAGTAGCATCGATTATATTTTAGGAATATAAGTTTAGGGTATGAAATGAGGTGTAATAAGTTTTTAGAGGTTGAGCATTTATTATTTAAATTTTAAAATCTCATTAAGAGGAAGCAGGGACCTTGTTTTTATTGGATCAACCATGTCTTCATCTTACCAGAGACCTTAAACCTTAAATGGTATGTCAACAAGAAAACAGGACTAAATGGTGTCAGTTCCTACAAGAAAAGCAAAAACAAACAAGCAGCAAGACTTTGATAGCAAAACCATTAAGATCTGATCTTTTCACCTGTTAAGCCCAGCTGTCCCTTGTGGGATTCCGCTTTTGTTTTAAGAACTCCATTTCTACTCGAGTCTATAGAGGAAACTATAAACCGTCTTTGACATTAACAATAGCTAGTTTTACAAGATGCGTTGCTAGGAGTGTCATGTGTTAGAAGGTAGAATTAACTTCTTAATGCATTTCTTTTGTGTTTTATATTGCGTTTTGGTGGCATTTTACAAACCAAGTCGTCATGCTTCCACTGCCAAACTGACTAATAGACTGGTCCATTAACACCATCTGTCTAAGGAATCCACAGCCGCTCTTTCTATGTCTGGTTCATTTTTCAGTAGAAAAGTATTCTTTGTAGAAGGCATGCATCCAGTGAGACCCTCACAGGGTCCAAAGTAGTGTTGAGTATTGGAATTTCCCAGAACACTTTCTCCTCATTTTTGCACATCCACTATGTGTAGTGAAGATAATTAAATGATGAATTTTGATTTTAATTTTGTTTTTTGGTTGTTTTCTAAATCTGATATGTTGGCATGTTATGTAGGATGTATTGAAGCTCTAGACTGGCTGGACAGAAATTCAACTCTTGTAGCTCATATTAAAGACCGTTCTCTTGTTTAATTTTTCTTGAAAAATCATTGGATGGGGTGAGGAAAAGACTCTTCTTTTTTAAATTAATGGACAGTTCATTTGACCAGATTTAACTAAACGCTAACTTTCAATCCTGCTACATGCTTTTTGCACCAAATAGTTTAATGCTTAAGAGAGAGAGTAGTTCTGTAAAACCTGCGAGTGTATAATTATACACATTATTGCAGACAATAATGTAAATGTCAGAATTCTTTTGGGAAGGATAAAATGTTTATTGATGCAAATATGGTGTCATAGTAATCATTAATGTCATTCAGGCTCCTCACTTGTAATTGGCTACCTAAATGAAACATTAGCTCAGTGGTTTTCAACTTTTTTAGATTTGAAGCATTTTTGGATGCACCATTTGAAAGAGGCTAGGTCTTAGCTGTCACTCATTTTTTGACTACAGAACAAAAATAGAGATTTTTTTTTTTTCTGTTGCAGAAAACTCAAAAGGCCACAACTATGGCCTTTGAGTTATTTGCAATCCCTGGCTTTCTCTGGTTCCTAACAGTACTAACCTTATGTGACACCCCATGATACCCTCGAAAAGATTCCAAAGCATCCCATTATTCTGTGGCACCTTGACTGAGAATCACTACATTTAACCTTAGACCGGTAATACTGAGATGGGAACTTGTCTGGGTGAGGTTAAAAACAGAAGAGAGTACTCTGAAAAAGGTGGTTTTTTTTTTTTTTTTTTTTTTTTTTTTTACGCTGTATGGGCATGGTACTTCTGAAATTTTATATAAAGAATACCAGTTTTTGCTTGTTTAAAGCTCAAGTAAAAGAAAAAGGCAAAACTTGAACATGAGGGCCTAGCCATGACAAATGGAACGGC
>NW_017728906.1:20261344-20275149 GCF_001723895.1 Crocodylus porosus
TTTTTTTTTTTTTTTTTTTTTTTTTAACCACTGTGTGGGCAAGGTACTTCTGAAATCTAATATAAAGAATACCAGTTTTTGCTTGTTTAAAGCTCAAGTAAAAGAAAAAGGCAAAACTTGAACATGAGGGCCTAGCCATGACAAATGGAACGGCTTGGTAGAGGTGACCATATTTTCAGTAAAACAAGTTACATCACCAATAAAGGCTTCAAGCAGGACTAATTCTGAGAGTTTGTGCCATGAAGTACCACAACTTCAGGTTTGCTCTTAGCTAATGGTTCCCAAGCTTTTTAGTCTGAGGGTGTTGTGTGCACAGGGTGTACAGTGTGAATTAAAAATGAGCAAGAATCTGATCAGGGGATAAGGCACAATGCCGCATTTATTGGAACATAGGACATAAAACATGCAACATGAAAAGAATAAAGAACAGTAAGGTTGTCTGCTTCACTCATTTCCATGGATGCTCATTCATTCATTTATGTAAAAGAGACAAGTGCACACACAGATAGTTAGACAGTCCTGCAAAGGTTAAGGTGTTACCAAGTTCTAAAGTTGCTCAGGTCAGTCTGGTGGCCAGCCAGATTGACCACGAGAGAAGGAGTCAGGTCTTGTTGGATGAGCCCAAAACTCCTCCTTGCAGGTGAAAAAGACCCCCAAAGCCTTTTCTTTGTGTTCATTCTTTATAGTGATAGCTGTCCATGAAAGCCTATGGATTCTGCTGAGTCAGATGTGAAGGTCATCCTCCTTGTCCTGATGGCAGGCTGAAGCATGATGTAGTATTTGATAATTCTTAACTGCTGACTCGACATCACTGCAGCCTTTAACTGTTAAACCACAGAAGGCTATTTTCACCTGCTGCAAGAGGACTGTCTTCCTTCACATTGTCACGTACATACATACATCATTCGCTCTTTCGTTACCTCTTTCCATATACGCCAGACATGCCACCAACCTTGCATAAGCATTTTCCTTATACTAAATTTAAGTTCTGAAATCATGAGACCAATAGGTCAAATACATTTATGCTAGGCAATAGGAAATTTAAAATAGATGGTTAATTCCAGAACACTAATAATGATTGATCAAAATATTATAAAAAGTGAATCACAGCAAGATAAAGTTAATCTTAATGGCTAGATATTTCATTATATAAAAAGAAAAGTAACAATATAAGTGATCAAAGCAATTATAGTTACTGCAGTACTACAAGGGCAGCTCCTAGGTTTCACTCACAGCATGATTACATAAAAATGAGGGCAAGTATCCTCTTGCAAAGAACTGAGAAAAGGTGACGTGTTTGACCGTGTGGATTCCTATTTGAAATCTTTGGGATTATTTTTTGGCTTGTATATAAGTGTTTGCCCACCTAACAGTGGTAATATAGCGTAGTATCCTCTGGCACCCCTAAAAGTACCCTGGTTCAAAATCACTGTTCTAGACAGCTGTTGGGAGGGAAGTTACCCTTTTTTATTAGTTGGTATATGTATATTGAATTGTGCAAATATTTCTCTTTTTTTTAAATGGCCATTATTCACAGTGTGTGTGAAATACTCAACATATTCAACGTTTGGGCAACTTGGGTGCTATAATTTATAAAGCAGATTTCTGTTTTGGACAGTTTCTCAATTAAATGATGACATTTAAAGTGGGAAAATCCATTTCCTCAAACCATCTCTGACTGGGGACCTACATACTTGCTGTTTCATATTAAAAATAATTTTCAGTGATAGTGATTTAAAACTTTAATAAAAAATGGAATCATCAAGTCACTGAGGAATTAGTTTCCGATTATTAGCTGACTGCTAGCACCAAATAATAACTGTTGCCTTAAACAAATAGGAAAACTCTATTTTTACATTCAGACGTTTTAATTTTTTTAATAATTTTATATAGTGCACACCTCATACAATAAAAATGTGTCTAAACATTAAGCAGATACAGATATTCCTACATGATAAACTAATTTGAACATATATGTTAGGAGCTGGAGCGTGGGTGGTTGGGGTTGGTCACCTAACACACAGTCTGGGGCTGCTTACTCAGGGGTCTAGAGATGCCAGCAGCCAGAACTGGAACTGGGAGCCAAAGGTGGAGTCAAGCATCAAAACTATGATCCAATATGTGAAGCATGAGTTCAGGGACAAGTACCTGAGTCTTTTCTGTAGGCTGGCCATGGCCTTTAAATGCTAGAATGGCTGGGGCCTGTTCCTGGTGACTTCAGGCAACTGGTGCTCTTATCTTACTAGGACCAGCTACACCCAGGGCACTGATTCAGACTTGCTGCAGATGGTGTCTGTTCCCCTGCAGCCTCAAGTGTTGAATTCCTCTTACTCCCCTGATTGGGACTGGCTGGGCTCAGAGCTCTCTGATCTGGCCTTATTGCAGTGCATTGCACCGCACCTGACCTCAAAAGTGCATATCAAATTAGTGTAAAAAAACCCCCCAAAAACGAACAAATAAAAAGCCAAAAATTAAGGAGATTTAATTTTTTACACCTAATTATTATTTTTTCCAGACTTTTTTTTAACCCATAGTTACCTATTTCTTCCAAGAAAAATAACTTAGCAGTTGCATGTAATTTATAGGTGCAGTATACATGGGGATTTATCTTAAATGCTTTACAGGGGAGTTTAGAGATACAGATTAATATTCAATTTAGAAGAGCTCCCTGTTTCAGAAGAAGTAATTTGTATCCATATTATTCAAGATGTTTCCTTCAAAGAAGAAAACTGTCATTCTAATCATAAGGCCTGTAAAATTACTTGAAATGTTTTTAGTGCATCATCTATTGAAATTTGTCATTTTCCTTCTTACATGATATGGAATGGAATAATTATAAGGAATACTTACATTTCTCTAATATTTTAACTTGGAAGCATTTGAGTAATTACCCCTCCTCGCATATTTTGTTTTAATAACAGGGTTTGTGCAACATTCAATGCTAGAACTTTTTAGTATAAAAATGTATAACTGTAGCTTCTCAGACCAATAATGTTCTGTCTGGAAGACCGTGTATATATTGTAGGATGATAGGTGGGGACAAAGAAGGAAGCATCTTTGTGGAAAGGAGAATGCAAAAATGAAGGAAAGCAGGTAAATTATTCCACATAGAAAGAGAGGGGGAAAAAGTAGGGTATGTTAATGGCATGCAAGGCTTTAGGCACTTGGATTCACAGCAGTGTTTTGTGGAGATCCCCTCCTGTAGCATTATTTTCTTTTCAGTTCTCCTTCCCCCACTAATTTATTCTTGACATTGTGAGAGCTTTTAATGTGAAAGTGGGGATTTTTCACTAATTTGCTTTTGGCTTTATGACAGCTTTAGCAGGAAAAATGGGATTTTTTTTTTATTATGAAAGTTTACCATAAAAGGCTTTCTTTAGTGGTTTTGCTCATGGTATTAGGACTTGATCCTGGAAACTTCTATTTAAATGAGTGTTCTAACTCATACCAGTTGTCAAGTAATAAAGGGACGGCTCTCATAAATTAAGACTGCTCAAATGAGAGAGAATTTGTCACATTAGCCCTTTAAACTTCAGCATATAACGCAACTCTACACATCAGTTTTATTCAGGAAAGGGGAGAAAAATGAAAAACGTATTAAATTTCTGTAACATACATTTGAATTGAAGAAAAATTAGTGTAATTAATCATTTTTGTTATGGAAGTTACGATATTGAAATACTATAATATTATGCTTTTTTCTATTAAATATGAATTTTCGAAGAATTACAGCATGATGCCCTCTTAAGGAACACTGTCAAGGAAAAGGAGGTTTCTTCTTCCATTGAATAAATGCAGAAGAGTAAACTTTCATTTCTCAGTTTCTTTTGGCTATTATGAAAGGATTTGACAAATCTGGATGAATAGGCAGCACAATGTCAGCTGAAATTCAGTCCTGACAAATGGGATGGAAAGGCACATTAGAAAGAATAATTTAAACTACTCGTGCAGTAATGGGAAAGTTTTCAGGAAAATATGTATCAAAGTCACTAAGGAGGCCATTGCAGTGATAGGGTTAGGAAGAGAATTCACTGAGCAGGTATATCTGTAATCATCAGCAACAGTATTTTTCTCTCTCCTTCTTCTGGACCATCTGGTACTAGTCATCATCAAAAATAGAATAATTTACTGAGTCGGCCACTGGTCTGATAAAATGGTCATGTACATACTTGGCCTGGTTAGTATGTCCATTCTTCTGAAAGAATCATAGAATCAAAGAAAATTATGGTTGTAAGGGACCTGAGAAGGTCATTTAGTCCACTCCCCTTGCTCAAACCAGGACCATCCCCAACTAAATAATTCTGGCCGAGGCTTTGTCTAACCTAGCATTTCCCAACCTTTTGGTTCTGGTGGCAGACTTATGTGGCCTCTCTCATCCCATGGCACACCGGCTGAATGCGGAGTGAGGGGTGGAATATAGTGATGAGTGGATGGGCACAGACCGGGGGGAGAGGGCATGAGCAGCCAGATGAGGGGTGGTGGAGGGCATGGCTGAAAAGCAGATGCAAATCTCTGGCGGGAGCCCCACCCCCCGCCCCGGTCTGTTTGTGTGTCTGTAGCTCCAGCCAGGTGGCATACCAGTTGGGAAACACTGGGCTTAAAAACTTTCAAGGATGGAGATTCAACAACCAAAGAGAAGGAAAAGAATGTTAGTGGAGGCTCTTTATAACTAGATCATAAAGTAGGAAGCTATAGAAGGCTCCACTTGTATTAGCGAGTACTTGAGTGAGTAGCTAGTGAGAATTCAAGCACCCTAGACAGTTTCTAGACAGAGATGGAGAAAAAAGCAAGAGTATGCCTGAAGACAGGGAAGAAGAGTAAATAATTCTTTGGTAGCTATCATTTTTTAATGGTTGTGAATTTGCAAATCAATTAAACACCTATATCCTACTCATTCTTTGGGACTTGGATCTAACGCTCTTATCTCTCAAAAAAAAAAAAAAATCCTTGCTTAAAACTGTAAAATGAAATGCTCACAGAGGAGCCATATGCCAGCAATGCATTGCACTCTTATTTCTGTAGAAAGTTGTACTGTGAATATGACTATTAAAGCCAAGCAATGAAGGCTGCACTTGTCTGATATCTCAAATAGTTAAAGGGCAGATTAGAAACTTTTAGAGGAGGCAGTGCAATGTACTTTTTGCAGCATGTGTTAAGCACACAGTGACAATTTATGTGCATGTGTGTGTTGTGTTGTTCAATAGGCTTCTCAGTTTTCAATGCTCTTTGGAGTCTTAAGATTTTGCTTCTGCCTAAGAACTCTGTCTCGAGAGGCATGAGTAGCTCAGTGTCTACCTTAGACTTGAGTACAGTCTGAATTCATAAACCAAGCATTCCTTCACCTGTTTCCCCAGGGGGGGGCTCAACCAGTAGGCATTATGTAGAATTGCCTACAATGTTGGGTATTCATACAGAATGCAGCACCAGCTGCTCCTTCCTTTTAAATACTGGTAGTTGTGTTTTATCCAGTAACTGTTTCATGTAGAACAGCCCTCGGCTGTGATGGAACACAGGACTCTCCTCTCCCCAAGCGAGCACCCTAAGTAGTAAGACAAGAGACGTGTGTCTTTCCTGTCAGCCTGCCTGCCATAGTGAATCTTTTCTGCAAAGTGGGCTAGTTTTTACAAATAAAAGTACTGGATTGAATTGAATCATTCTGACTCCTGGCTGTTCTTTTTAAGAGGAAAGGGTAAGACTTGCTTCAGTTCTTAAAAGAAAAGGCACTGGCATCAACTTTTCAATACCTAGGGTCTGGTTAGTCCTTCAGGCATCCCAAACTGCATTTCTCCTAACTCTCTGAACCCCAGATCCTAGTTTCCCTACCCCACCAGGGTGGGCAGACCATGTTGCCACTCTCTCTGGATAGTGTTAAGGGATCGTTAAAGTACAGTTAACCCTTAAATGGAGCGTGATGTATGAATGCAGACAACTCGGTGTCCTAAAATCAAAATGTAACTTTATTAGCACATCAAGTATTATATTAGCAGTTTCTGTATACAGCGAGAGAAATACATTCAGTACAATAATCTCATTCAATCCCAGATGTTACTTTGCTCAGCAGAGAAGACAGCCACTCAGTTCCTGGGAGCAAAGGATACATCATGGGCTGGGACGGTTCAGACAGGTGTTGAAGGCTGGATTTATGATGACAATGACAAACTTTTTTGCTCCCAGCTTTTTATGCTTTTCGTCAACTTCACTCCTTTGAATCTTCGCTTTTGGATTGGTCTCTCTGCAGTCAGCATACTATCTTTTATCCCATCAGCATATTCCTTTGTCTAAGAGGCCCATCACAAGCACACCTCTTAATTTGGCCCTTTTCCATTGTCTTACTGTGCATTGTCCATTGTTTTCCCTTATCACCTTTCATTAATATATTCAATCCTTTCATCCCTCTGATTCAGCTGGTTAATGCCAAGTTCAGTTAATTGGCGCTGGTAACAAGGCCAGTGCTATGTTATGTTAAAAGAACTCACAGTGATTAAAAAATAAAAAGATATAATGAGCATCTATGAGCTCTACAAAAACAACTCAAAGCCAGCTAATAAAAAAGGTTAATACGAACAAAACTTAATCAATAATTAAATAAGGCTAAATATAAACAACACTTAAAAGCAGGTGCAACTTCAAAGCCTTAAACATAACATACTGCGCTAACAATGCTACAGGAATAGAAGAAGGGACTTTAAGTCCTCAATCCAGTAAAAAGCTTGGCCTCCTCTTTGCATTCCCACTCTCCCCTGCCTGTTTCTGTCCCCACTGTGCCCATCTGATCTGGGGGAGGGAGGGGCTCCAGAACTGCTTTTGCTGCATTGCAGCTGGAGGTAGTGGCAGTAGCAGTAGGCAGCTTCATCCTCTCTGCCAGATCCCCTCAGGTGTTCCCTGCCAACCTGGGAATAAGCACAGGGAGAGGAAACCTGCATGCTACCACTGCCCCTATTTGAGTCTGGCTAGGGCAGCCTTGGAGCCACAGCTTTCAAGGCAGGTGTTAAAAAACCCTTGGGGAACCCCAAGAGCACATACAACACCTCCCCCCTGCTGGAACCACAGCCAGGGGCACACAGCTTCCCAGCCCCTGACAACCCCTTTGGCATCCTTGGAAGGCTTAATGGTTTGGGTACTATCCCCATCCCCCCCACTGGTGTTTTGGTGGCAGTGCAATCCCTAAAAGGTGAGGATTCTGTTTAAAACATGTAGCAGTGTATTGTGAGGATACTTGTGCTAGGGACAGTTGCCCACTGGTTCCCAATTAATGATGTTCTTGGAACAGTTCAAAGTGTTACATCTGTCTGCACCTTTTGTGTTGCATCATTTTTGTTCCTCTTTCCATGTAGTCATCATAGACTTAGGCAGTGGTTAGGTGTTAGAGGTGAAAAGGGGACTGTATGAACTGGTTCCTAGGGCTGTGCTCAAATATTTGGACAACTTCTTATGTTGTCCTAGAATGAATGAATGAGAATTTTGAATGAAGTATTTTGAAACCTCTTACATTTTCAGTCTACTTTGTTTGGAAGTTTCATCTTTCAAATATCTTTAGTCTACTCTTTGGAAGTCTTATCTTTCCAGTATTGTTTTTGTATTTTTGCCCACCATTAGAATTTAGTTCTTACAGTTTTTGAATGTAATAATTCTCCCCTCACTTCCCCTCTTTGTAATAACTTTTTTAACACTCTGGTGTGATGGTATTCTGTGTGTTGCTTCTTTTTTTGCTATATCCAGTGTTGGTCCTTAAGTAAAAAGTACTGCAGTCCTGGAACAAAAGGGCAACAGCCTATTTGAAAGCTGAAGCCAGCACTGGTAAAAAATGAACCAGGAGACTGAGGTGTGTTACAGATCTAGTTAATTTCATATAGATTTAAAATCAGGTTAGAAATTAATTGTCCTCAAAAATTACTTCAAAATACATGTGCCCCATAAAACCTGCTAATTAGCTATGTAGTGGCACATTACAACAACAACAAAAAAATGAGATTAGTCCCCTACATGTAGAGAAGGGGCAACTAATACCAGTTAATCAGTTTGAACCCCTTACTGTGCATTTAATTCCTAGCATTTGTGTAAGGTACCAGTGAGCAGCTGTGAGCCTCAAGGCCTAGTGGTTTCATATAATTAGTCCCACTGAAGGCTTTTCAGCCTTTCCAGGAAAGCTTACTTTGGTTGAAGACTTGTTTGTTTCTGATAGTTGTTTACATAAAGCAAAAAGGGGCTAAATTTATCCTGCCGTGTTTGAGGATACAGAATTTGCCCTAGCTATAGTTTTGAGGGAGAAAAGCAATAGTACCTGTTTAGCTTTTAAAAAAAGGTAAAACAAAACCCTGATTTGAAGTTCATTGAGTAGTCCTCTGGAAGGATGGATGCAAACAAATCCTGTACCAGTTTGGATACATCTCAAGTCAGTTGATAGCTTACATTGATATAATAGAGATAGCTATTATTACTTCAAAAGCATGAGGTTTTAGTGAAATTAATGTGTGTTGGCTGTAAAGATGCCAGTGCTACTTGTATCTTCCTAGGGGGAGTAGGCTGATTTCATAGGATGTAGTCTGGGTTGAAGGCTGGGAGAGTATTTACAGTTTCTCTGCTATGTAATATACTTGAAAAAAAGGTGCAAGTTTAGCAAATAGGTGATTTCATTCCATATTATAGTTTCATAGTTTCTAGGGTCGGAAGGGACCTGAGTAGATCATCTAGTCCGACCCGCTGCCGTGGCAGGAAAGAGCACTGGGGTCAAACGATCCCAGCAAGGTGTTCATCTAGTCTCTTCTTAAAAACCTCCAGGGTATGAGCCTGCACCACTTCTCTTGGAAGTTGGTTACAGATTAGATTAGAATTACTTGGTTAAGAAGTGTTATTGTGCTTCCGAGTTCTGGATGATGGAGCTATGTCTGAGATTAGTCTTTTACTGAAATTGATGTACCCTACTACTAGATAACTTAAATACATTTTACAGTTTTAAATTTAAAAAATGAGAGAGAACATCTAACAAGATCATTCTGTTTTGGGTCTTTGTAAGGAACAGGAAAACTTGCTATTTCACTGTTAACTCCTGGTGTGCTTTAGTTTTCCAGCAGCAGCTTTAAAACTGTATATACATTTAATGTAGACTTCCTGTTCTTTCTTTCCTCACCACTGCCTACTTGCCTGTCATTAGACTGTGAATTCCTAAGCACAGGTAACATAAATGGTAATATGGCATTTACCTGCTTTTCACATGGTTGTACTATTCTGAAACTTATTGCTGATATTTCCCACCTTGACGCTCCTCTCCATTTGGACTATCATTCTGTTGATTCAATTTTTATGCCATCTCTAAAATCTTCATCACATTTCTGCCCTTTCCTGTCACTGAACTATTTGTTTTAGCCACCTTTTTTGCTTTGCTAATCTCTGGTCTGTCTGTAATGTTCTTGTATTATATCTTACCCTCTGAAAGCATCTTTATACCCTGTTCAGATTTTTAATCTGCATTCAGTCATTTTCTTTTAATCATTCAGTCATCCACATCTTTCCTGCAAAGTCCTGTAGAACTCTATGATCTGTATCTCTGCCCTATTTTTTTTTGTTCCTTTTGCCTTGCAAGCATCATGACTAAGTGTTGGGTCTTGCCTTCTTTTCTTCTTCCTTTATGCTTAAAAATGTGTCCTGACCTCTCCGTTTGACCATTGTTTCTTTTCCAGTTCCTTCATCAAACTCTTTTGCCCAGAAGCTTTTCAAGAATGATCCACAAGGAGGATGTGTACATACTTTTAAAAATGTCAGTATGTTACAAGAAATGTGCAGTCTAAACTGCTCATGATACATCAAAACATAGGCTCTCTGTTGGTCAGATAACTATGTTGTTGTAGGAGTAATTTTCTGTTGTATTCATTGCAGTGCTTTTCACCAAACTTTACAGCCTTTCCAGACAAGTATACTAACATTTTTTTAAAACAAAAAAACCAAGCAGAAGCCATGTCATTTTATTTACCTGTAAAATTCTCACAGTTCTGTTGCTGTCACTGATGAACATTGTCTTCACTAATGCTCAGCATGTCAGACTTGGCTCTTTAAGGTTTAAAAATGACTTGAGATTTGGCTGCATTCCTTTATAGGTCTATTACTAATCCTTTAAAAGGCTATTTCAAATATTTTGCTTTCTGAAAGGAAAAATGACTTTAGACAATTACCCTTAAAATTAGGGTTCAGTATTTCGTCTTACAGACGTTAATAACTCACCTAAAACTAGGGCTTTTGTATATCTTGAGTATGTATATTATACAGTACATTTTAAAAGCTTCATTTTGTGTGTTTAAATAGATTTCATACTACTGAGCTCTTAGGTAATTAACTGCAGATCTTTCAAAAAACCTACAAACATGCAGGAAAGCAGTTGGTAAATTCTTCTTCTTTAAACATCGCTGACAAATATAGTATTTGATTTGTTAGAAGGTGTATTATGTGTATCTTCAATTTTGTTTCTGTCCTTTGAGTTTGGCTTGTAGAGAAAAAGGCAGTTAAAAAGTTGGTCTGCTTGAGCTTTATGTGACTTTGAGCGAGAGTGCTCCTGAATGCTTCATTCAATATAAAACTTCAGTTGTCTTCTTAATATTACTTTAATTTTATCTCTGCCAAAAATAGGATAGTTTTCTTACTAGAATCAAAGTGCTATGTGCATGAAATGTATCCAAGTGTATTGTTAGGTAGGGAAGTTTTGCAGTATCTGAAAATGTTTAGAATTGTTTAGCAAAGTTACAGGAGATTTGGACAACTCCTGCTTGGTGTTTGGATCAGAAACCTTGGTTTACAATGTTCCCCTTGAAAGCTTATTGCTGTGGTATTTGAATGTCTAATGAGTATATATAGAGTAAAAATGAAAGTTCTTTTATCTCTTCTCCTTTTTATTAATACATGTTGGACTAATAGGAGGTAGAACCTATTAGCAGGTAGGTAAGGGGACATTTACACTGATATTTAGGGTTGTCCTCATCAAGGCTCAGCTAGGTGAGCTGCTCTTGCCTGTTTACAGCATACGTTTCCAGGTTTCACAAAGGCTATCCATGTGATACTGCTTATTTCTTCAACATGGCAAGGGCAGAAACAGAAGTTGCCATTTTATGGTAGCAGGAAGGCAGTATAGACATGTAGCCATAATGCTCGTCACGTCAGAAACAGTAGCTGCAACAAAGGTGGTATTAAAGTGGCAGATGACTGTTTACCTTATGGCATGAGAGTGCAGGCAGTCTAGAGCTGTCTATGATCTCCAGCTGCCCCAGGCAGGTGCTCTGAGGTAGTTGAGGGATCCAGTCCAGAGCACCTTGGAAATTCCTGGGCAGGACTGGTTCCTCGTGTCTTGGGAGCGCTTGCCTGGCTTTTTCTAACTTACTGAGATGTGTCTCCAGAGACTGTGGCATGCATTTTGGTAAGTAGGGAAACGTCAACTTCCCCACTTATCAAAATGCACCTCTGGAGATCCTGGGGGTTTGTGTCTTAAGTGGGAAAACCTCGTTTCCCCACCTCCCCGCACTTTTACTGAGCTGTGTGGAGATCCTTGGGGCATGTTTTGATAGGTGGGGAAAGCTGAGCAGGGACTCTCAAGGCTTGTGATCCTACATGAGGTTTCCCAGGATGTACAAGACAAAGCCTTTTATGCCCCAGGAGAGCATGGCACCAATCGTCCCGCAGCATCAAAATGCAGGACAATGGGCAGCTTGTTTCACCCAACAAACCACATCAGCTGTACTAGGATATATCGTAGTTCTCTTGTACTGGGTGAAGTGAAACCTTTTTAAGAACTGGTCTGCTAACTCCATGTCAGCTCATCTGGCTGAGGCTGGATGAGGGTAACCCGAAATATTGTCTATGTACCCTATCTGTTGTTGCATCACGTTTTAGCCCTACATGTATTAATGGAAAGGAGAAGAGAAGAAAGGATTCTCATTTTTATGCTATATCAACCTTTTGATCCTGCAGACCAGATAAGTAGCATGGGGCTGGTCCTCAGGTCGCATCCCTTATGGAGTTGGTGCATGGGGTTGGGCCTTGTGCTGTTCAGATCAGGCCCTGCACTGCCCTGGCCCAGCTCCACACACCCAGAGTGAGCTTAACCTGGCCCCTTGCCCCTGGATTGGTGTGCCTCCTTAGTCCAGCTCCATGCATTTTATCTAGTGTGCAGAGCCATGCCGTCCCCATGGTTCTGGAAGTTTGGCAGCTGAGGAGTGCTGCCACCGCTCCCAAATTTTCAGACTGATGGGGAGCTTGTTTGACCAGATGATGTGGCTCCATGGTCCAAATCTGGTCTGTGGGCCAAGGATACAGCAGCCCTGCTCTATATAACCATTAGGAGAAATTTCTTCAGGGCTTGTCTCTACCAAGTTTCATAGAGAAAGGAGCTAGGATGCAGAAGGTGGTCTAGAAGTCAGGAACAAGAAATTGTAGGAATACTGCTTGCAGACTTTTATGCCCCTAGCCTGCAGTATGCAGGTAAGTTCCAAATGCAGAAGGGGCATGGGAAGGGAACATTATTGATCTTGTGCTTAGAAAATCAAGAGAATTTCCAGGGTCTAGAATACCACTGAGGGTCAGGGTAAGTGGTCAGCAGATATAGGCTTTCTAGTGACTTTAAGGTCAACTTTCATGCCCTGCTTAGACATAACATAGAGGAGATGCCTTGTTAGAAGGATATATAATGAGCTTGGTTTACTCAACAATTCTTCTTATCATAGTCACTTCCACTTTAATTTCTGTTTAGCATAAATGAGCTTTTCCTCATCATGGATTGGCTTTTGAAATATTGCAGAGTAAACTACTAGTAATGGAGTTATGGAAATGGATGTCCTGTCCTTGCAGCTGGAACTCAACTGATACAACTGACTATACCTGCAATGGGATAAGTTGTTAGTAGGGGTGCACCGAAAGAGATTTTTGGGGTTGACAACGATAGCCAATTTTTATGGAAGCATATCAGCCAATACCAATCCGGTTTCTAATAAGCAGCCCGGCAGCTTGAAGAGCAGTGTCTGGCTGGTAAATCTGTGGTGGAAGGGGAGAAGGAAGGGAAGAGGTGTGGGGGCACAGATTGAGGCACCTGGGGTGAGGGTGGGAGTAGGGCTAGGGCAAGCACTGGCCAGCTGGGGTGGAGCAGGGCATGGGATGGAGCTGTGGCTTGTTCAGGTGGCGTAGGAGGAGGGCGGCTCCCACTGTTGTGCACGCCTTGGGAACATGGGGTCATGTGTCCCTGGATCTGCATGGGGTGGGGCAGGCTGCTGCTGCAGGCTGGGGTCAGAGCTGCACTGGCCTCTTCCTGTTAGGTGGGCGGGGCCAGGCTGCTCCTGGGGTAGACGGCAGCGGTGCTGGGAAGGGGGCTATGGTGGGGGCTGCAGCTACTCCTGAAATTTGCTGTAGTAACCCCAACTCCTCTCCTAGAGCCACCGTCCACCCTCCCCGAGCACAGCCCAGCCCCTGCTGTGAAGACCCTGGTGTGGCCCCAGCCCTAGCCCACAGCAGCAGCTCATCCTTCCCCACACGAAGATCTGAGGGTGCATGCCCCCTCCCATGTCCTCCTAGGGTGTGTGCAGCAGCGGGAGCTACCCCCCCACCATGCCCCCCAGGACAAGCTGCAGCTCTTTCCCGTGCCCGGCCCCTGCTGGGCAGTGCCTGCCCCAGCCCCCCACCCCTACCCCCCCGGGTGGTCACTCTACTTGCCCCTCCCTTGCTATGGCACTGCAGCTTCCTGCTGCTGGGCTGTGCTCCTTGCCACCTGTGTGCTGTTATGGCTGCACGCATATACAGGGTATTTATCGGCCACATCAGGCAAAACCAGTTTCTGA
>NW_017728906.1:20275249-20322603 GCF_001723895.1 Crocodylus porosus
GCCCCTGCTGGGCAGTGCCTGCCCCAGCCCCCCACCCCTTCCCTCCCCTCTTTCCTTGCAGCATAACAGACTTATTAGCTGGATACAGCTCTCCAAGCTGCTGGGCTGTGCTCCTTGCCACCTGTGTGCTGTTATGGCTGCACGCATATACAGGGTATTTATCGGCCACATCAGGCAAAACCAGTTTCTGATGCAGTTAAATTTCTTTACATTGATGCCAGTCTGATATTGGACCAATGTATTGGTGCACTTCTAGTTGTTATCCCTGTAGTGTGTTCCTTCCATAAAAATCTGGGTGTGGGGCAGATTCCCAAATTATAGTGTAAATTTAAGAAACCTAAGATCTTTTAGGGTATACTAGAGTCATGGGTTGTTTTTTTTCTTCTCTGAACTGTTGTACAACAAATGTATTTAAATAACTGGCAGTCGGTAGGCAAAGACATAGTAGAATAGGGAGAAGACTTGGCAGTTCCCTGGACAACAGATTTAGATGACCTGTGGAACAGATTAGTAGTGCCCAACATTTCCAGGCTGTGGGCCAGACATTTGGTGCAGTTTTAGTCTGTGGGCTGGATCTGATGCATGGGATTAGTCCATAGGCCTGATCAGCACAGGGTTGGCACATGGCCATGATTTGGTGCATAGCCCCAGCCACGCATGCTGTCCTATCCTTGCATGAGGTACTTCAAGCTCAGCTGGGCTGTGTGCATGCCAGATTGGGTCTGTTGCCCTAATGTGTGCTGTCCTGATGCAGCACACAGGGTCATGTCCTATGGCCCACAGTACTTGGAAATTTGGCACTGGGGATGGGGATTTGGGGGGAAGGTGCAGCATTAATTGCCACTGCTGTCAAATTTCTGAACATGTGGGAAGCCCCATGGGCCAGATGGCATGGCTCTGTGAGCAGTTTTGGCCCGTGGGCTGGAAGTTGATTACTGCTGGATTAGACAAGTGTTGTTTTGTTGTACTGTGAAGTTCAGAAGTCTGATCTTTTTACATAACACACTATTAAAATGTGATGGGCCTCAGACCAAAAAAAGCAATTATCTACACTAAGTATGCAATGATGAGTGCTGAATTTTTTTGCCATACAGTATATGAATTCTAACACAGAAACATTCTGAAATGTATCCTCAAGGGTGTGATTAGCTAACATTTTTACCGCTAGTAAAATATTCCATAAAACTTCTGAAAATGCTGTTTGTTTTAATTTACTGTAATGAACATCTTTCTCATTACCGGTGCACTGACCAGTAGACTCTCTACTTCCTTCATAACATAATCTACATTAATTTTATGAATCTTGCAGATGTTTCACTTCTAAAACTATGGAATGATAGATCAATTCTTCTCTTCCTTTCTAATGCCAAAGAACTCGTGACAAGAAATAATTGCTCTCCACTGAAATAATTTGATCTTTGAAACCCACATGATTTGCACGATCCTGCATTCTTTGTGATTACTTAAACAAAACAAAATGGTAATTTTCATGAAATGCATCAAGAACGGCACTGAATCAAACTGAATATCTGCATTGTGAAGTACTGCTTTAAGACCGCCTTAAGAGCTTGGAGGGCTTTGCCTTGAGCTACTACGAGAAAAACGAGAAACTTTTGGTTCCTTGAAGAATTGTTGCACCAGCCACTCCCTACTCTCTTGTTTACTTGAAAAGAGATACAAAGGGTCTCTTTGGCTGAATGTGTAGCAGTAAACTCTTAGCCATGTAGGCATCCAGAGAGGAGGTGGTGGTGTAGGGAAATAGAACTGATGTATAAACAGCTCTTCTACCCTGTCCATGTAGTATTCTGTCCTAGGGGGACAGAAAGCTTCTTCCATTGCCATGCAGATGTAGCATGCTTATTTGCTTTCTTTTGGTGTGGTCTGTCTATCTGTCTGTCTGTCTGTCTGTCAGTTACAGAAGGTAGGTAGGTAGATAACTTTATCTAAAGAGGTTTGTTTTTGTGATTAGACTTGAATTGAAAGTGGATTAAGTGGATTGTCCAAGTGAAGGAAAGAAATAGGGTTGGTACTTCAGCCTAAGGTTTTGCTCTGGCTTTGCTGTACTTTGGCTTTCTTCCTTGAAGATGAGTTTCTTTCCTATGGTCTAGATGTTGATATCTGTGAGAGACTTTCAGATACTGTTTGCCCAGTTGGGAGGATGAACTTAACTGGACTAGGCAAACCTACTACCCACTTCTGATTCGAATCTTTACTTTCTAACCAGGTTCTGTTTTCAGTAAATGTTAGCCTGCAACCTAGCTCATTATTATTAATACTATTTTTATTTAACATTTAAACATTAGCAGACCCTGAAAGCTAACCAGGTCATGGCATCTTTGTGCTAAGGCTTTACAAACCTACAGTAATGTATGTGACTACAGCAAGTTTCTGGTGGAAATGTAACCTATCTCGCAATTAAGGGTATACCTACACTGCCTCAATGCCAAACCTGGGTCTGTCATCAAGAAGCTTTCTCACTCTGAGGCTAAGTACAGACACTCAAGAAACCTGAGGCTCAATCAATTCAGTCTTCACAGGTTAGTCTAAGATACGTAGATTGAACGGATAAGCAAGTGAACAGACATTCACTTTTGATTTTGGAAATGCAACCACATGCCTGCAGTGGCCCAGGCCAGAAGCTTCCTTTTTTCTTTTTTTTGGGGGCTGGTAGGGAGGGGGACTGCTAGAGCATGCCTCCCTGCTCAGCTGAAGTAGACAGCTTGGGCCAAAGCTAGCTGGCCCACCCCATGGAGGAGACAGGGGAGCTTTGTGGGGGAAATGCAAAGCATCCTGGGATATTGGGGGACTGTGAGTTAACTGGGATCTGAGATAGACGTTCAGTAAAGTCTGATGCTACATCCCTCCAGATTTTTTTAACCAGTTGTAGCCATTTTGAACGTAGTTTATATGTACTGAACTTTTCTTGTGTTACAGATTTGAACCAGTTTCTGTTCACTGTCAGGGTAAGGCATCGACCGCCTCCCTGTGTCGGGGCCGCTTACTGGGCACCAAGTCTCCGCTCACCTGTAGTTGGGTGTTTTACACGCGCTTGCCTTGCCTGCCACAACTTTGATGTTAGTAGAGTTGATTCAGATGGTCCGGTGCGTGTCATCCCGTGCTGAAGAGGGCTCCACCACCCCTACACCCTTGCCCGTTCCACCGGGTGGTGGCTGCCTATCTGGCCCAGCCACGTTTTAATAAATCACTCAGATTGTCCAGAAAAGAAATGTATGGATTAACACAAATGCTCTGGCCAGGGGTTCCCTGGATCGAGGTGGCTGCTTCAGCCTTCTGCAGACAACCTCCGATATACCCCTGTCCGCCGTGGGGTTGCATCCCCCTCTCTGGCTCCCACCGAGCTCTCTTGGAGGACTTATTCGATCCCTCCGTTTATAGTTAAGGCTTCCTGGGGCCGCTCCGCCCCTATTAACGGAGCTACAGCGCCCACAGTCAAGGAGCGCCCTTATATTAGAGTTCATATGGTACTCGGGTCCCGCCGGGTCTCAGCCGCTCCTGGCTGGTAACGAAAACAGTCTGCTGGCCCGCATGGCCAGCCGCCTGGGCTCAAGAGCCCCACTGGGGTTTTCCCTTTCCCCAAAGGCTCCTACTGCGTTTGAAAGCTGCTTGCATCCGCTGCAATGTGCTCCGGCCGGCTTCAGCTCCGCGGCTGCCGCTTTCCAGTTCCGCCTCTGCCCTGGCAATCCCCGGCCTCTCTTTTATGCCGGCCCTGGGAGTACTGGCTCTTTTATGCTGGGCCCTTTCCTACACACCTGGGGAAGGTGAATTCCCGCCCAGCGTCTTGGGCCTGTGAGCGCGTGACTCGCGAGCTCCCGCTTGGGTGTGCAGCCCCGGAGCCTGCAAGCTCCTTCTCTCCCTCACAGTCACTTACACTACTTTATGTGCAACTTCTGTCCCTAGCCTGAGTGGCAAGTACAGGAAACCAGTGTAGCCTTTGTCATTGTAGCTGCTTTCAGGCACTCTGTCTCAGATATGATTCCTGGCTCACGCTCAGGGTCACTCATAGGTGGGTACCCTGCCTTGTGTCTATGTGGCATTCTCTGAACATCAGCTTCTTGACAGAGTATGCTTCTCAGTAGTGGTTTTAGACATGGGATGAAGACAATGTAGATAAAATGTAATTTTTGCTTACTCTTAAGGAAAGACAAGTACACATTCTCTGACCACCATTTTGAATCGTTTAATGAAAAGTGATCATTTCAAAGCATCAGCAGATTTTTATTTCTTCTAATGAATAAGCCTTTATTTTAAGATTTTAAACCAAATACTCAGTGGATGCATCTGCATCTTTATCTGCTGTGGAATTGACTAATTAGCTCCGCAGTAAAGCCTCACTGCCTCCACGTGTGCTCTTATTAACTAATTCCACTGTGGGATAGTATTGTCTAGGACAAGTACTATCCTATGGTGGAGTTTAGTGTGCTGAAATGCATATGCAGATAGTGACCAGAGCTGGCTGGGGCACAAGAGTATCACAGTGCAGGGACTGCCTGCTGGCTA
This sequence comes from Crocodylus porosus, assembly GCF_001723895.1. Lineage (NCBI taxonomy): Eukaryota > Metazoa > Chordata > Crocodylia > Crocodylidae > Crocodylus > Crocodylus porosus. The sequence goes on from NW_017728906.1 coordinate 20,279,768, forward strand.
GTCCTGCAGTGTAGCACCCAAGCGCACCAAGCTAGCCCCACCGCAGCACATTGAGCTGAGGCAGAGCAGCTGCAGGCTGGCAGGCTGACTTCTCACGGGTTCTCCTGGCAGCCGAGGCTGCTCTGCCCTGACTTAACGTGCTGCAGTCCCCAGTACGAGTATAAACGCTGCACCTGGGGGAGCAATAAACTCTGGTGTGAGCTGTGCTGAAATTTATTGCTATGTGCCTCATTTTTGTCAAAGTTTTTAAAAATGTGTTACATAGAACACACTTCAGATGCATTTAAGATCTCAAACTAAAGCATTTTAGTATGATTTTTAAAGCATGTACATGGTATATTTTGATCAAATTATGGTTATATTTTGCTGACATGAAACTGAAATATGTATGCAGTAACTATGATGTAGTTAGGGATCAGAAAAGAGGTACACAGTAGCATACTTTTACTCTTCCCTATACACTTTTTCATTGCCAGTTCTGAAACTAGTAGTGTTAAAATGTATTTTTATCATACTGTACAAAATGAATTCCCCCAGTCCTAAATTGCTGGGCTGCTGTTTCTCTTGGTGTACAGGACTCTGAGGCAGGACCAACTGAATTTGGAGCTTGGGGGTATTTTTGTCTTTTTTCCTGTAATCCTTTTGCTTCAGAAAAGCTTCAGATTCTCTGTGGTTACTGGTTTAACTTTTCAGCCTTAAAATATACAGTAAATGATTGGTTTCCCATCTGATATTGTGTTAGCCAAAAGAGAAATGTAATTACACTCGTAGCATCTTAGCACTACAATATACTTTTGAGCTTATGTTTTAAAAGGGAAGATTTTTCAAGAATTCCTTCAACCAACTTTAGATATCATAAACAACAGAATTTTCTTTTACTTTCAATAAACTTAAACCTCCTGTTTAATCCAAGATCTTTCAAAAGGAATTACTTGCTCTATCAGGGATCATGTTTTGATTACCGAGATTGGTGAAAGAATATCTTTCTGCTGACATTTGCATAAGACAAAACATTGCAACACCAATTTAAAAAAAATCTTTTTGATAAAAACATGTCAGGACCCACAGTTAAGTAATACCCAGTTTTTGGGACTAGAAAACAGGTCAGGCTACCTGTTGAAATTCAGCTTTTTTTTTTTTGCTTACTACCAGACTAGTAAGACTTCTTTCTTTAAACACTCAGAAAAAGGAAAATATTTTGACAACAGTGCATTGTTTGGTGGATATGAGAGTGCTGTAGAGTCCAACTTCTTGTCAAACTTGGAGGTGTTTTTCCCTATATTTTAACATTTCTAGAAGATTGGGAAGAATTGGACCTGTTCCCAGCTAAGTAGTTAAACCAACCTGTCACTAAACATATTTTAAAAATGGTGTCCAATAGGTATGACATGCTGGGTGGGCTTCAATAGGCTAATGTAACTAGTAATATTAATCGAATTGCCTGTTCTTTTAATTAAGATATCCACTAGGTGACAAGAATCTATTATTTTTTTAATGCTTTGTCCTGTGGGTGGTTCAGAGTACAAGAGAAAATATATTCATAGGAGTAGTAGCAGAATTGTGATTAAATAATAATTGCCAGTAATCCTCTATCTGAATTATGTAGTTTGAGTTTAAATAAATTAGTGGACAGTTGCCACAACAAATAAAATCTTCAGCTAAATTGAGTGCTCAGTTTTCTGGAAAGTAATATTGTGTGTGTCCAAAGAAAAATGCTCCCATAAGAGAGAGCCTCAGAAATACAGTTTCTGCACACACACTTTGGCTGTTCCTCCATTCAGTTGTACTCCTGCCTAGACATAGTTCCATGTCTGTGGCCGCTGTTCTTACTCAACTATTTTGGAAAAATCTGAAGGTTTATGCTTGGTAAATATTTCTTCATTATTTGAATGTCAGCTGTGGCAGATGGGAAAGTACAGTGTCCTGACATTTTGGAATGGTTGCTGTTCAAAATGGCTGACACCCTTACAAGATATACAGATTACATTTGGACATGAAATAGTTTACTTGGAGTGAGCAAGAAGACTCTTGAAATAAGAACACATGAAAACGAAGTAGATTATTTAATCATGGTAGTAACAAATTGGGGAAGGGTGGTGCTGAGGCTTCACTTGATAGTGGTATTTTTAATAATTTCAGTTGACTGTCATTGCTCTCTAAACAGAAAATACATGATGGGAAATGCAGATAGTTTTAGCTGGGCTATGCTACATAGGATAAAAAGTATTCCAGAAAAATAGCTTGTGTGAGTGTATGTATGTTTCTGAAGTTATTTTTTTTCACGTGATAATAAGCTGGGATTGTACTTACCTCCCAACTCCCCAGACGTGTTTACTTCAGGTGACAAATATTGCTGGTTACCAGTATTTTGCAGAAACCTTTTCTGTGTGCCCCTCGAACTTGTAATGAGTGATGCATATTTTAAATTTGCTTGCTGAAAGTTTCTATATACATTTTGGATTGCACAGATTGAAAAAAAGATTAACTCAAGCCAGAGTATGTATGTAATACTAAGACCAGGAGAATGGAGAGCTGATCATACAAGTGAAGACTAAAAGAGCTTGGCTTATGTAGTGAAGTGAAACGGAGGTTGAGAGGGGCTGTGGTTGCTGTCAACAAATGTATCGGGGAGTTCCAAAAGTTAAAGGACAGTGTTGGCAGAAGAACAGCAGGAGTCTGCAGTATGAATAAATCTGAAGTGGAAATTAGGAGAAGATACTTAATTGTTGAGACAGCAAGGTCAGCTTTCTTGTGAAAGCAGAAGGGGAAAAAATCTGGTGTTGAGAACGCTCAACAAGTTAATGGAAGAGGTTATATAATGTGGTCCCTTTGACAGCACAAGACTGACTCAGTCCTGTCTCTAGCCTGCTGAGGTTAAAATGGGCTACTGAAGTACAAAACAAAGTTGGTTCGGATATCTTATTTGAGCCTAAATATGTCCAATTACAGTCTCCACTTTGAAACAGCATGAAGAGAGATTTTTCAAGGGAGTAAGCAGTTTACTTTTGCTTATGGAAAATGATTCAGAAATGAAAGAGAAATGTACGTACCTGAAGGGGGGGGGGGACACAATGGCCCCTTTCTACTGCAGCAAGAACTTCTCTCTGTCAGTTCACTCACCCTAAGCCATCCCAGCTGGGACTTGAACTAGTATCTCCCACATGTAGGCAGAAACTCTACCACACAGCCACCAATGCTGGGACTGCTCCAGGCTGCTAGGGGTCTTGACCTTCCCGGAGCCCCTGCCTCACATCGTACTTCCTAACCTGTTTTTGGAGGAGCTGGAAGCAGAGCTGAGAACCTCTCAGGTTGCTGCTCAGATCCTTTCTGGAGCTGGGGAGCCTCTCCTGCTGGCTGCAGCCTCTCCCAGGGGATCCTGGAGCCCAGCAGGGAGCCTCTCCTGTTGGCCATATGCCATGCTGCTGAGGGTCCAGCTGCTGCCTGCAGGTCCCACTCCTTGAGGTGCTTCTGGGGCAACTGCTCCTGCCCCGCTGGCCCAGCTCTTTGAAACTCCTTTCTGATGGTCCCTTGCTGGTCTGTCCCCGAGACAGCTGCGCTGCCCCTTTTATCCCCCTCCAGGTGACCCAAGGGGCCAATCAGGGGACATGGAGGGTGAGTCTCTGGGGCCGGATTGGTGGGGAAAGGGAATCCCAAGCCCTCCAATCATCTTTTACCCTTTCAAAACCCCTGGGCTAAATCACGATCAGCTAACCTGTCACACCTCTCGCGTACTTTCTGGAACATCAAGGCTACAACGTTACTTTAACACTACGCCTAGATGTTCACATTGAGAAAACACCCGCATTGTCTGTAACTTTATCATAATTAAAGTCACTTCATTTCTGAAAGTAGACATTAGGTTGACCTGTGAAGTAATTTTATTGATTTTCTTTGGTGGAGTACATCCTAGTATAGTAATGCTTAGGTGGGGGTGACATGCAAATATTGTTTGTTTGTTGATTTATTGGTGTATTTATTTATTAATTTTATATCCCACTGTATCTAAAAGGCCCCCTCCACATGTTACAGGTATTGCACAATTAACTAGTAATTGTGCAGTTACATTGAGGCTAGTTACACATGCAAAATACTTATCACATAGTAAAAAACTCCTGACAGCTATAAAGTTGGAGCCTGCAAATGTGTACAGCCTTTATTGTTGGTTTCTAGCAAGCTTTAATTTGCATGCGCATCAGGATCTCCACTGTGACTGGGAGCCCCGTCAGGTGTGGGCTCCCAGCTGCAAAGGTGCACCTTGCCCAGCCTGGGCTGCAATTCCCACAACTGCTGGGGATCCTTAGCCCCATCAGCTGTGGACTCTGGGTCCTTGTACCACCCTGCAGATGCCAGGATCCAGAATCCCACAGCTGCAGATGCTGGGTCCCTGCAGCATGCCTCCTAGTGATTTTCTACCCCCTCCCCTTCCCTTTCTGGGGATGTATGAAACTGCCAGGGTGGGAGGAACATATCAGGGGTGATGTTTCACTTCCCCACTTTCCTGGGCCTAGGAGCCCCTCAACTGGGGTGTGTCGGGCTCCCAGCCATGGGAGTTTGCTAGTGCAGTGCAGGGAGAGTCTGGGGTCAGCTTCCCCTCTATCAGCAATAAGATGCAGTAGGATTTAATGCACAATCCCCCAGTTGCACCTCCTGCCATACACATGTAGCATGGCAGGAGGAGTGATTGTTTGAATCGCACATTGGATCCCATTATCCCTTTACCTGCACGTGTAAAGGGGGGCAGAGGTTCAGAGCACAGTCAGTTTAGTAACAAAATACAGAGTAAATCCTATACAGGCTTTTCTGTGTAAAGACAGAGTGAATATATTAAAGATCTGAGTGTATGAGCATGTTAGGATGCTTTTACCTCTGGACTAATCTTTGCATTGCATAAATGCATGTAAAATGATGCATGTCTGCCAGGGCTCTGCATTTTTAACTGAAATGGAATTAATAATCAAGTTGGCGTCATCTGAGATGTGTAGAGAATTCCTTTCTTCCTGATAGGCCTGTCTAACTGCATTATGGTAGACAGTGTTTTTTTTTTTTAACAGCATAGGACTGTGTATAGAAGAATCCTTATCCCCTATTTTGAGTGAAAGAGAATACCGCAGAAATTCTACATGGTGTATCCTTGAGAGTTTCATGATGGTCACATGTAGGGATATGCTTGTATCTCTGCAAAAGCCCTAAGCTTTGTTAGTTGGAATAAACTTAGCTGGCCTGGCTTGCAGTGTTGATTTGCATTGGATTGGTCTATATCTAGACATGGGAAAAATGAGATGAAGTCAAGTAGGAACAATTTTATAGACACTTTTCTAAAGTCTAGTGATCCGTTACATCAGGAAATTTTTATGGGTTATGGTGTAGATCGGCTAGGCCACCATGTGGTATGTGTGCCACAAATGTCATGAGCAGGCTCTATGTGTGCATGTAGCAAATTAGGGAGTGGACAGACAGAACACCCATTGGTAGGGTAGGAAGCAAAATTGGAGCAACAGATCAGAAAGCATAGGATAGGAAGCAGAGCAGCAGATTGGGCAGGTGAAAAGGGAATTGGAGTGCCAATTGGGAAAGATGTAGGGCTAATTTGTGGCACGTCTGCCAGACTGATTGGCCTCCACTGCTGTAGCTAACTGAATTGATCTTTGGTTAGAAGAAATAAAGCTTTCTTATTTGCCCTAATTTTAAGTTTCAGAATTTTCCCTAGAAATTAAAAAAAAAATTTGATTTGAGTTTCATGCTTCAAAGTTGTTAAAAACTTTTAGCATCACAATAGTGTGGTGTAATTTTGGGGATTTAACATGATATTATATTGCTTTGGTAGCAAACGGTATTAGATTGACTTGGGTGTATCTCCTTTTCCAGTGCATTTTGCTTTATTGCATATGCATATACAGCATCAACATGGTGATGTTGCTTTGGGAAGAAATATGGGCAGTTCTTTCTCTTAAGAGTTTAACTAAATATATGTAGCCTTCTTGAGCTCCTTCACTATTTTTCTTCAAGCTCTGAATTCTTGCAGAAATAGCGAAAAAGCTGGAAAATTACATGATTTTTCATTGTTTCTTTAATGGGCACCGTGAAATAATCAATATGGCATATTCTGATAGGCAGCATCCTGTTGACTTCTTATAATGATTTGAATTGTACTAGACCAGGGAACATAAGTTAGTTTTTCTAACACAGAGGTCTCGTCTTGGTGAAAAATATCTAGCTCACTTTGTATTTAACAGTTTTCTATGGTGTGTAACTAATAGGTGCTGTTCTTCTATTTTTACCAAATATCCCTCGTGGGATGGGTTTTTGACAAGAAAATTACGGGATTGGTGCCCACTGTAAGAGTTATGTTGATAATTGAAGCCGATTCTACTCAATATAACATAAATGGAGCTTAAATAACAAGGCTAAAAGGAAAGAAAGATTAAAAAAAATAACATGTAGATATGCAGGAAGATTATAACTTGGTTGTCATGGCCATTATATCCCCTCAGGCAGTTGTCACTAAATTTGCTGTTAATGCTCTCTGTGTACCAGTCAACTAATGTCACTTTTGTCCCTTTCTCCTTCAAGCAATTTTGTGAAATTTTCTAGAGAAAGGTTACTTTATAAAATGCCAGGATAAAAATCTGTTAATGGACACTTCTGTCACTTTAACTTCTCTGCTGTAACCTATCAAAGAAGTTCAAAAAAGTGTATGAATGTTCCAGAAGTTTCCTTGGAAGTTAAACTAATATAAGATTTTTTTTTTTTCCCTCTTGAGAAACTGAGGCTGGATTTTCAAGGAAGCTTTGAGGACAGCTTTTATTATTTCATTGTGTATACAGTATTTGGAAAGCAGTGCAGTATAGAAAATTGACACAAAAATATGGAAAGAAGGCTTCTTTATTTTTTTTTAAAATTTTTTTACAAATTAAGTGCAAGAGATGAGAAAATTGAATACTGTTTTGTGCAGTTTTATATTGGCTGGCTAGCAAAATCTAGGAAATGTCAAAAAAGCAACACATCTAAAATGGGTGGAAGCTTTTGTCTTTTACAAACGGTGCTTAAATATTTTTGAGAACAAACATGTTTAAGCATGTAGTGTTTTTGTATGTTCAGAAAGCTTTATAATTAATCCATTTTGATTTTTTTATTTCCATTTATTTTCTTATAAGGATCAAAATGCAGATAAAAAGAAGCAAGGACCCCTACCTGCTCAAGCTGCGTCTGTCTAGCAATATAACAAGACCCTCATTTTGGATTGGGGAAAGAGAGCTGCAAATATATCTTCCAGTGTTTTCTTCACAAATGCTTCCTGAGAGGACGTGACAGAGCTGAGTCCAGGAAAGGGAGCAAGGGTGGGGTACAGCACAGCACAGACTGTGTGTGCTGTTATGGCCTTTAAGCAGCTCTAAATTGCTCAATATGGGGTTATTCCAGTCTCCTAGAACAGTCCTGAATTTTTCTGGTATAAGAGGTGCAGACAGAAGGGCAGTTCCCGCTGTAACTGAGAAGGCTTTGCAGGAACTGTTCTGAGTCGCAGCAATCCCTTGGAACAAACAGAAGTTCACTCTTGGTTCCAGGGGGAGGAATCTAGGTCCTGGCTGCAGCCAATTTCTCCTAGGAACTCCCCCTGTTAGGCTGAAAAATTTTCTGAATGGGAGTGGAGGAAGCTCATTTTAGGGCTTCCCCAGCTAGCACAGGAGGATGGGGTGGGTGAACTGGAGCGCTTCCACCTTGGGGACTGGGGGGAGAAGGGGGAGGCTGAAACCCTCCCATATGGAACTCCTTGTGCTCCCTTCCCCCCTCCCATTCTGAAAACAGTTTGAGGGCAGGCAGCACAGACGGAAGTTACAGAAGACGCTCTGTTTTGAAGAGTCTGTGTGTGACCCCTCATTCAGTGAGTGTTCGGTTTTTCACCCAATCATCCATTTTTGAAGTGGTCTGCATCCATGCGCTTGTGTTTGGTCACAGCTATAGACCACTTTCTGTAGCCAGATTTGGTGAAAATTGTCACTTCAGTCTGTGCCCAAAGGTTTTTAAGACCACCTTAACCTATATTGTCTGAGGACTCTGCTCTGGGTCAGATAGTTGCAACATAGAATAGAATCATAGAAAATAAGGGTTCAGAAGGGACCTCAGGAGGGCATCTAGTTCAACCCCCTGCTCAAAGCAGGACCATCCTCAACTGTCTTCCCAGCCAAGGCTTTGTTTAGCTGGGTCTTTAAAACCTCTAAGAATGGAGATTTTCACAACCGCTCTGGGTAACCTGTTCCAGTATTTTACTACCCTCCTAGTGAGTAAGTTCTTCTTAGTACCAACTCATCTAAACCTCCCTTGCTGCAACTAGAGACCCTTGCTCCTGTCATCTCCCACCACTGGGAAGAGCCCAGCTCCATTTCCTTTGGAACCACCCACCAGGTAGTTGGAGACTGCTATTAAATCCTCCTTCAGTCTTCTTTTCTGCAGACTAAATACACCAAGTTCTCTCAGTCTCTCCTCAGAAGTCATGTGCCCCAGCCCCCAAACCATTTTTGTTGCCCTCTGCTGAACTCTCTGCAACTTTTCCACATCCTTCCTGTAGTGGGGTACCCAAAATTGAACACAGTATTTCAGTGTGGCCTCACCAGTGCTGAGTAGAGGGGGATCATCATTTCCCTCTATCTGTTGTGAGCACTCCTACCAATGCAGCCCAGTATGCTGTTAGCCTTCTTTGTAACAAGGGCGTGCTATTGACTCACTCAGGTTATTGTCCACTGTAACCCCCAGGTCCTTTTCTGCAGAGCTGCTGCCCAGCCACTCATCCTCCAGCCTGTACTGGTGCATGGGATTATTCTGTCCTAAGTGCAGGACTTTGCACTTGTCCTTGTTGAATCTCATTAGATTCCTTTTTGGTCCAATCCTCCAATTTGTCTAGGTCTCTCTGAATCTTATTCCTACCCTCCAATGTATCCGTTACTCCCCTCAGCTTGTTGTTGTTGTCTGTTGACTTGCTGAGGGTACACTCCATCCCATCTTCAAGATCATTGCTAAAGATATTGAGCAATGCTGGTCCCAGGACCTAGCCTCAGAGCTGCCCTTAAGGAAAATGGCACCCTGGGTGAACTTGTATTTTGGTGCCCCACCCCTGTTGCAGTCCCCCTGGTACTTACTCCCCAAGTCAGTGGTATTGCTATAGGCAGTGTGGCAGGCAGTCAGAGTGGCATTGGAGTGCTAGGCAGGCAGGGTGGAGATTAGCTATGCAGGGCAGGATGGGGTGTGAGTGCAGGCTTCTCGTGTGCGTCTGTGTGTGGCACCATTCTGACCATGTGCCCCGGGTGGTCACCTATGTACCGACCCCTTACTATTACTAGATAATAGTATTCTAAAACAGTGGTGTTCAACCTTCAGGCCTTATGAGGTGAATGAGTTGCCTGGGGGAGAGTCCTTGAACCAGATTATGGTGTTGGTAGCCTAGTGCACCATATCCTGCCTTGCGCCACCTGGATTAGGCCATATGTGTCCAGATTCTGCTTGATGTTGTCGAGATCAGAGCCCACATGATGGGTCCTGTCTCATGAGGCCCAGATAGTCCATAACACCCTGATCCCGTTTTACGCTTCTAGGATTGGACCCGATGGACCTGGATTTTCCAGTTCATGCTTCCCTGTCGGTGGCTGATTTGGTATGCAGAGGCATGCTATCTAGCCTGTAGGGCTCCCCTTAGGTCTGGAAATTGGGCAGTAGAGGATTGGCAATAAATGCTGTCATTGCTCCCCTCAGTGCCAAATTTTCAGACCTATTATGTGGGCTAGATGACCTAGCTCTATAACTGGATCTAGCCTGTGGGCCAGAGGTTAAGCATCCCTGTCCTAAAGTGTATTCAGCAGCGCAGGTTTGAGATAAACCAGGAAACTCCTGAATTCTTGCATTCCCACTTTCATTCCTTAAAAATATGACAAAACTCCCCTACACATAGGCTTATCATATAAAAACTAAATGCAAAATTAATTCTGTTCTTATTTTTTATGGCTGAGGTTTTGGTTTGTGCATCTCCTATAGGTTTGGGAATCTCTGTTGCCAAGACAGAAATGAGGGGCTGCAGAAGTAAGCAAGTAGAACACAGATCTTTTTTTTTTCTAGCTGTGGTTTTTGGGCATATATAGACTCAAAATATTACATTAATGTTAAATTCATCAGGAATATTTAAGTGCACATATTTATGGTATGTCTATAAATCTAGTGCTATTTCAAGTACCTTTCAACAGAGGACCGCAAGATACTGTTTATTAGTGGTTCAACAGATGTATATGCTTACTGATTACTAGAGTTCAGATAAAACTATATGTTAGTATTACATAGAGTACAAACAGGCCAGCCCTTGGCCCAGAGACTGAGGTTTACGTGCATACTATTGGCTGATTAGTGTGAAATTTAACTTGCACTACTTGGCTTATGGTGAGGGGAATATGAAATAACATTACATGTAAATTCTACATGTTGCACTAATTTGTAAGTCTGCATCAAAAACAGCATTCTCTCTGAGGTCCTCCTCCTCTTCCCATTTTTCCATACCATTTTAATGCCTTCTGACCTGCTCTGAATAAGATTCTTCTGAATCTTTTATGATTTCTATATTTTGCTTTACAGCTGTGCAAAACACACATTACAAATGCTATTAGAAACTTTTGGCATTTTCTATTTTAACTGTCAGGATATTTACCAAAGACATTTTCACTAAGATAAGCATTCATATAAATAAAAGAAAAAGAAGTAATAGGGGAAAAAAAGGACATTGTAAGGAGATAAAATGTATCATAAATTTAAAAAACCCATACTCCAAATTGCTTAATGAATGTGTGTTTTGTCAGGCTGCCTAGCTTATGTTGTCCAGTTTTCCTATGGAATATATCAGTCCAACACATTGTTATATTTGCTCCCTGTTAGCATATTGATTCATAGATTGGAAGGGACCTTGGAAGATCATTGGGTCCAGCCTGCTGCACCAAGCAGGAAAGATGACGGGGTCAGGTGACCCCAGGAAGGTGACCATCCAGTCTCCTCTTGAAGATTTCCAGGGTAGGCAATTGCACCACCTGGAGAGAGCTTATTCCATAGTCTGGACACCCTGAGTGTGAAGAAATTTTTTGTAATGTTGAGTCTGAAAATGTCTTCCGGGAGTTTGTGGCCATTACTTATGGTTTTCCCTAAGGGTGCCCTGGTGAACAGATGCTCACTGAGACTTTGATTGTATTCCGCTAGCCTAGCAGTAAGCTACTACCAGGTCTTCTCTCAGCCTTCTTTTCTTCAGGCTGAACAGTCCTGGGGCCTGCAGCCTTTCATCGTATGGCTTGCCGTGCAAGTCTCTGATCATACGGGTGGCTCTTCTCTGGACTCTTTCAAGCTTTACCACATCCTTGTTAAAGTGTGGTGCCCAGAACTGGATGCAGTACTCCAGCAGTGGTCTCACTAATGCTGGGTACAGTGAAAGAATCACTTCTTTGGTTTTGCTAGAGATGCATCGATTGATGCATGCCAGAATATTATTTGTCCTGCTGGCTACATATTCATATTCATACTGTGGGCTATTATTACCCCCAGGTCCCTTTCACTGATCGTGCTAGTCAATTTGGCACTGCTGAGGCTGTAGGTGCATAGGGGGTTGTTCCACCCCAAGTGGAGCACTTTACATTTCTCAATGTTGAACTTCATCAGGTTCCAACTTGCCTCTGTCTCTTTCTCTGTCTCTAGATAGATAGATAGATAGATGTAGCCTGTCATTAAGCGTGGTCATGTTTTCCCAGAACTTGGTGTCGTCTGTGAAGCTGGCATCATCTGTGAACTTGGCCAGCGAGCTCTTTGCCCCCACATCCAAATCATTGATAAAGATGTTGAAAAGTACTGGACCAAGCACTGACACCTGTGGGACACCACTGGCTACTTCTTGCCAAGATGACACAGATCTGTTCATTAGGACTCCTTGGGTCCTGCCCTAAAGCCAGCTTCATATCTACCTAACGATCTTGCAGTTAAGCCCACAATCCTCCTACAATCCATATATAATATGAAATTGTATGGTGAGGGTTTGAATTAGGTCTTCCTGTTCCGAAAGAGGTACTTCATACTTCCCTTTTTGAATTGTTTTACCACAGATGATGGATTAGTTTTGTGGGGGCTGATAGACAAGAACAAAAGAAAATATCAATGGTATAATGAATGGCTTTACTATTATAACTGATTACCAGGAATCTTGGTTTTCTGAGTTTCAAAAATCCAAAATTCTCCGATTTTAACCCTCCCCCCACAAATCCACGGTTTTCCACAACTAAAATGAAACGCCACGGTAGTAGGTATCAGTTAAACGCAATGTTTTAATTGATATCTTTACAATTGTAAAGCGATTTGGTTTGGAAGCCTACCAGTGCCTCAGTCATTATAATAAAATACATTCTAAATACTTATATATTTTGGCATTTAATTTTGGTTTTTTACCATAGAAAATTAGTGCTCCCCTTCACTCACCAGTACCTGTGTGTTCTACAGCTGCTTTGTGGCACTTGCAGCCTTGATATGTTGATGCCCTGCCCCTGCCATTACCATTGTCCCTCACTCCCAAAACCACAGTCCCCCAATCCTTGCCAGTGCTCCTTACTCTCAGCCCCCTGGCCCTGCCAGTGCCCTTCACTCCTTACCCACACTCTCCCAGGCCAACCCACCCATTGTGTGAGGAAGATGGTGAGTGTGTGGAATAGATGGAGTGTAGGCATAGATGATGTGGGGGGTGAGGGAGTGTACATATGCCCCACAGATTTCTGTGCTCAGAACAGGCATTGGGCTGCAGCCTGTCCCAACCAGCTCTGAGCAAGGGCTGTGGCAGCAGTGGGCAGGGGGTACCTCACCTTGGCAGCCATAGTGGCGTGTTGCTCCCTCCTGCGCTGGGTTCTTCGTCCTGGGTCATGGAGGTGGGTCTTGCCTGGAGCTGGTTTGGCCAGGCTGTAGCCCCGTGCCTTGCTGTGAGTGTAGATATCAAACAATAAAAAAACGCACCAAACCTGAAGGATTATGTGGCTTTTTTTTTTAATAGCAGGCTTTGTAAGAGCACCAGGCAACTATGGATTAGGTGTCATGTTCTGTTATAAAATATGGTGATAATGCAAGACCATTTGAGCAAAACCTTTATCGTTCCTTTATTTTATAGGCTCCCGTCTTCGTCAAGAGGATTTCCCTCCTCGAATTGTTGAGCACCCATCTGATCTCATTGTTTCAAAAGGAGAACCAGCAACTTTGAACTGTAAAGCCGAAGGAAGGCCAACCCCAACTATTGAATGGTATAAAGGGGGTGAAAGAGTGGAAACTGACAAAGATGATCCTCGCTCCCATCGGATGTTGCTGCCCAGCGGATCTTTATTTTTCTTACGTATAGTACATGGTCGCAAGAGTAGACCGGATGAAGGGGTCTATGTTTGTGTAGCAAGGAATTACCTTGGAGAAGCTGTGAGTCATAATGCATCTCTGGAAGTAGCAAGTAAGTAAAATTTCTCACCTTCTATCAGTGGTTTTGCAGCTGTATATTACTGTAGACATGTTTAAGAGCAAAACCTTTGGCTCTTTCCAAGAATACTGTCTGAAAGACAGAGAAAGAAACCATTCTATACCATTAAGCACAAGTACCATAAGATGCCTACCTATTATTTTAGGAAACTAATTACTTTGGCTAAATGAATGTTTATTTTTCTGTGAGGTCCTAGATATTGTGTCTGTGGAACGCTGCGTACTTGATTTAAAGATTATTGATCCTCTTTCTCACTATAGACCATATCAAATGCTGGTCACTGCTAATAGTATTAGAACTAGGGTTTAGTCCAGCAGAGCACAGTTGCTAAATGGTGTGCATAAACATTGCAGAAAAATGATGAGCAGGAGTGGGTGTAAAAAAAAACTTGTGTTTCTCTAACTAGAGTGCTGGTAGGTGGCCCATATACTAACCCTTGTCTAATAGTAGGTATATGTTCAAAGAGAGGAGCAGAGAGAGATTTTCATCCCCTTGTCTCTTTGGGCATGATTTTGAAACTCTGCTTTATTTGAGAGCCTTAAGACTTTTGTGTTGAGGTGAAAAATTTCAAATTTGGATACTTAAAATTATACACCAGAAGGAACCGAAATGAGAGTCCTGATTTTCTTCCCCACCACCTGCCCCTAGAAAGAAATTATTGAAAGCATCCTGGAGAGCCATACTTTTGGCCCTACTGTGCCTGTTTTCTCCTCGTATTTGATGTTGCATGCACGGCACTGCAAATGATGCTTTGCTAAAGGCTGTGATTTCTTGTTGTAATTGGTGCACTACAATGATTATTATCTGAGTACTTTCTGAAGTACAAAGCATGCCCTGTGCTCATAAAGTCTTGATTTTTATAGTGGATAGATGATTTTGAAATGGATTAATCTACTGGGTGCCCATCTGAATTCCCTTCCTATGGAAAGATGAGAATTTATCTCGGTACCTAATCCAAAACTCTTGAAATGGATTTAATATGCATTTGTTTTTAGATCCTTGTGGAACTCTCTAGTAGCAATAGGTTGGAGTGTATTACCGAAGTTTAAAATAATCTGTTTTTAGGTTAATGCTACCTATTTATTATATAACACAGTTATAAATTCTCCATATGTTTTAAGGATTTGGTTGGGTGAGGCATTCAATTCACAATTTATTTGATTGGCAACGTATGTTGGAATGTTTATTAACAATTTCTTAAAATGTACATTGTTCAAGACTGTTGTATCTTGTATATTTAAAAACTTACATATTTGCCTCCCAGTTTCCCATGGAAAGGCAAGGAACTTGAGATACGTTTAAATTGGTTGGTTCAGCGTGCGTTCTGCCAACTCGCTTGTCTGTTTCTAAATGTGTTTGTGACCCCTGTCTCAGGTCAGCTTGATTAGATTACAATGAGAGTCTTAGCGACAGGGTCTGGATGTGTATGCAAAACATTAATACAACCACAAGGTTTTTCACGTCTGAGCAATACTCAAAATCAGGATAAAAGACAAGTATCTTCTAACAGAGTTTCAAATGTTTGCCACAGCAATAGTACAGTATTAAGTTGCTAACTCAATTGAAAACCACACTCGTATTGATGACTACTCTCAGGGTTGTGAAATGTGAGTAAAGTTAGAAGGGACTTGATTATTTTTCAGGTTGAATCCTACACTCTTACGAGGAAAAAATGCTGATATGTGTTAGGAAATAAGATTTATAGCAATGAATTGTAGTAATGCATGGCTTTAATTTTATGCTGATAAATTTTGCATTAAAAGGTTTTCAGCAGAAAAAGCAACAATGTGGAAATACAGAAAAGAGCAAAGCATTTCAAATAGTGTTTAAAGGTGAAGAACAAGATACGCTGTGAAACAAGGAAATAATTGAAGGCTACTGGAATAAATTTACATTAAATTTAACATCTGTGAAACATAGATATAATGCTATTATCATTATGAACTACAGTTGGATTCATAGTGGCCAGAGAGAAAATATTGTTTTGATTAGCTTCTCTTTGATACACCACAGTATTACAATACACAATTGCTACTTTTAAAACCCTTACATTTAGGTTTAATCTTTGCATGTTTACATAATAAAATTGCCTTTATTTGGTATTCATTTAGGAAATGCAAAAGATCATTTTAGAGTATTCATTTGGTTATATTTTAATGTTACACAGTCAGTTTAACAGGAAGACATTTAAAACTAAGAAACAAAAGCTTTTTATGCACTGTAACTGCTAGGTGTAACTGGAAATAGCTCGAATCTGAGGCAATACTGTGCCATTTTTATAAAGGAATTGATTGCTACATTTTTTTTCCCCATCACTTTTGGTGGTGCTGACCTCAGTTAAATTTAACTCTTTTAGCACCCAGTGAATTCGTACATTTGTCTTCGGGTTAAGAAATAGTTTAATTCCACATGTAATCAACACTAAAAACAAATCATTACATAAGTTGCTGTCACATTTATGTTTTCGCAGTAGTTTAGTCAAGGGAATTTATTTTCTTTACAAGCACTTGGCCTGTCGTTTATTCTTTTCTTTGTATTATGATGCATTTAAGCTTTGGAGACTCTCCAGTTACAAAAAGAGTAAGCTAGGGTTAAATACAAATTTATAAGAGCTACAAAGCTAAATACAAACTTATAAAATGTGCAATAGTAAAATTATACACATTTAAAGTACATTTAAAATGTGTGTTGCATTGAAACAACCCCAGGGGTTGAAATCCTTCATGTATTCACAGAATAGATAAAACATGAGTTAACAGCAGTAAAGGGTTATTTATTCTCTCCTTTCCACTCCCCAGTGAGCCTACTGAAGGGGCTTAGACATGCCATTCAGTCTGGAGTATGCTGGCTCTTCAGTTGTCCTCCACTGAGGTGTGTCTCTTAGCTAGCAGTAACCATGTGGCCTTCAATGAATGTCATTGATCCAGCACTAATAACCATTTGTTATCTTCAGTAAATTGAATCACGGAAGTGGTTATCCTCACTCCAATCTTTTGCATCTCAGAACGCTTTAAAGTCAGTCCTTTAATGTAGCTGCTTGTCCTTGGCATTATTTGCACCAGGGTCTCTTTAAATCTGCTTTTTGGTAGTTATTTGGGACACTGAATTACAAAGCAGCTAATATATGAATAAAGGAATGTAGTTTTGTTTGTTTATTTATTTTATTTTAACTTAATTTTTGTGTATGCCATTGTTTCTATAAACTTTCGGAGATGAAACCTTCTTGCATACCTTTAAACTTAACTCACAGAAGAATGAAACTTCTAAACAGTGAGGGTGATGAGATAATGAGACAAGAGTAACCAGTCCACCTTCAGAGATGTCAAACTGGCTGTTTGCCTCTTTTTTCTTGACTTCCTGAACTCTGTCTTTTGCTCACTGGAGACCTACTTAAATTAGCTCCATGTTTTGTTTTTGAGGAATGTAACTGGTTTCAGATTACAATTACCTACCAGTGACACATTCCCTGGTGGTGAAAGGTCCTAAAGAATGTGATAATGGGCATGTCCCTGTCAAAACTAAACTGGGTAATTTTCATTATAAATGTCAGTTTTTACAGGTACGAATACAAAATTGATCACTGTTTGCTCCTCCACTAAGTGGTCTAGACAGGAATCTGGCCATCACCTAAACAACTTAGAAACAAAGATTGTTTGTCATTTGAGAGAGGCAAAAGCCGATTTGGAGATGTGATAAAAATTACTGAGAGATGAGAAGTATACTGTAGCTGTTTTAAGCAGTTGAGTTCCTGAAACTTCTCTGAGGACCAGCAGATCTTTTGTTTGGCATGTGACATCTTGAAAATCTCTAGGAGAATAAAGATGGTTTCCAAACTGAGCAGCTTTTATCAGCCACTAAGGGTGTTAATAGTTTTATCAGTAAGCAAGGGTGGTAATACTGTACAGTTGACACCTTTTAGTTTGTTTCATTCTGAGGATATTAAGGAAAATCGAATGAAGTGCTGGAATGTTCACTGGATTGGTGCATCTTCATTTTCAAATGGCCTGTTTGCCATTAATGCTCCATGATAACTTTAATCCTCAAACTCTTTTAATCCTGTACAGATTTCCTTTTCAACATGTGGGTTTTGCAAACATGTTCTTAAATTGAAGAAAATTTATTTTTCATGAAGGTAAATTAATCATTGTCTTTAACTGCATGCCATTTAGCATTGTGCAGCTAAGATTCTTGTATTGAGTAAACCTGTTAAGTTTTGCTAACCCATTTGTTTTTAATTTAGAGCCATATGAGAACCTGTATAGCAAGAATCCAGGTGATACCATGCCATGATGGCTTGCTTGAGAATAATTCCATGGCATGGTTTTAACTTGAAGAATAACCAGAGGACTCCATATAATCTGTATTTCTAAAACACTCATGTCCCCTTACAGCAATTATTTTGGAGGTGTTACTTCAAAATGAGTTTTTGAATACATAGCTTTGATTGCTAAGAAGAAAAGCAGTAAACATAACTTTCAGCTGTTCACACATGAAGATAGATGAGCATCTGGGGGGTCATCTGATGAATATTCAATCTTAACGGATTTTGGATAGCAGCACTGCTTCAAATCTGTACCTGAAATGAATGAACACTTTGGATGAGACTTGCAGGCTGTCTACCTGTTACTTCCTACTGGTGAATGAGTGACTGACACATTAGCCCTTTTTTTTAGTATAATCAGCAGGATAAATTGACTTTGGGGAGAGTCTTGTTGAGCCTTCTTGCTCTCTAAATTGCTGCAACATGAAGCAAAACTACATTGCTTTTATGGCATCATTATTTATTAACTGATCTTTTAAGAAGTTTTTTTTTTTTATAAGGCAGCTCAAAATGCAACATTTGCATTCTGAGCTGGAAAAGCTTCATAAGAAATCAGCATTGGTAACTTTTTACTTTTTCCCTCCTCTTCCTCCCCCTGCCCCCCCCACCCCAAAATAGCAACTTCCCCAATGTTTTATAAACTCAAGAGTAATGCCTTGGTGTCTGTGTGTGGGTTTTTTTGTTTGTTTCAATATTTACTTTAATGTTAGGGCTTATGCCTTAAGTTTGATATCATATCTTCATGGTGAAGTTGGCTTTCTTTTTTCGGTACATCTGTGAACATGAGTACAATTCCTTTAAATGTCTAATGGAAAACAATTAGGAAATGAGTAAGAATGGTTTAAGACAGAAGCTGACTGCAAATGGATTGTAACATCACTGCTGATTTTTATTTTCCTTCTTGTAGTAATGTTTCTAGTTTAGTTCATTTCAGAAAAATTAACTTTCTGTAATTAATTCATTGTTGTTGCATGATACGGTGTCCCACAAACAAAAAAAATCCCTTTTCAAACCATTTTACATGAGAACATAAGTGCTATACTGGTCAGTCCAGTGGTCCATCTCTTGTATCCTGTCTCTGACAATGGTAGTAGTAGATGCTTTGGAGGGAGAGTACTGAACTTGATATCTCTAGAGTGATATATCCTCTATTTGTTACCCTCCTTGGCACCTAGATTTATTGATTTAGAGATGACAGAAGGAATATCTCCAACTATTCTGTTCAACAGCTATTATTGGATCAGTCATCCATGAATTTGTCTAGTTTCCTTTTGAACCTGGCTATGCTATCTGCCTCTATCACTTCCAGCAGCAGTGCATTCCACAAGTTAGCTATGCATTGCATAAAAAGTATTTTCTCTTAGCTTCAAACCTGTTTTCTTCTGGTTTCAGTGGGTGCCCTCCAATTATGTTGTTCTGGAACTTGGTGAATAACTGTTCCCTGGTCACTTTGTCCACACTCTTCATGATTTTATATACCTCTCTCATATCGTCCATCAGCCTTCTCCTTTCAAAACTTGAAGAGTCCTAGACTTTTTTAGTCTATTTTGGAATGGCATCTGCTCCATGCAACTAACCATTTTTGTGTTCTTTGTTGTACCTTTACTAATTCTGCTACATCCTTTTTGAGATGTGGGGATCAGAACTGCATTCAGTATTCAAGATGTGGGTACACCGCGATGGATTTATATAGTGGCGTTAATGGTGTTCTCTGTTTTGTTTTAAGTTCCCTTCTTAATGATGCCTGCTATTTTACTGGCTTTTTGGCTGTCCATGCACACTGAGCATATGTTTTTAGAGGGCTATCTCCAGTGAAGACCTTTTTCCTGAGTAGTAACACCTAGTTCAGAAGCCAGCATTGTGTACATGTAGTTGAAGCTGCTTTTCCCCATTTGCATTATTTTGCATTTGTCAGCACTGAAGTTTATCAGCTCCTCTCCATCAGTTTGGGATTTGACTACCTGGAATACTTTGGTATCATCTATGAACATGGACTGTGCACTCCTCCCCCCCATTTCCAAATCGTTGATGAAACTGTTGAAGAAAATTGGACCCAGCACAGATCACTGCAAGACCCCATATTGGACCTCTTTCCATCCTTTACTATTTAGCCCTACCCTTTAGCTTCCTGTATTTTAACCAGCTCTCAATCCACAATTTTAGTTTTAGTTGCTTACTGTGTGCAGTGACCAAAATGGAAGGAGCACTTAATCAGATTCTGAATTGAAACAAACCTTAGCAAAGAGGGTTACAAAATGCATCTCAACACAATAATTTACCCATGGGGAAGTGAAACTGAGTGCAGATTCTTAAGAAGTCATTGCTGTAATGGGGCTGCTATTGTATAAAGATGTATTCAGATGGATGCAGTTATTTAATATGATAATTTAATGGCAAAGTTGCATTTTATTTTCATCAAATACGCAACCTCTAAGTAAATTGCCTAAAACTTTGTATAACTAGAAAAATACATGAAAGAGACTGTACATTTACTGACACTCTTGACCTCGTATCCATTACGGGCATTTCATAATCTCAGTAAATGGTATCGTCTTGAGTATCTGAGGAAGATTGGAAGCTAGTATCTAGCTAGGTTTCAAGTATCAAGGCCAGATATATCCCCGAAACAGAGACATGGTGATCATGTCTGCAGTTCGAAAACAGTTGCAGGGTGTGGATAATTTCAAGCTCGTGATAGATCACAAGCCCAGTGGCATTATTAGTGAATAGAAAGACCTTAGATGGAGACAGTAAAGGCTTTTGAGGCTGGAAACTGCTCATACATTTGAGGTTTAAACATATTACACAATATGTGCTGTATGAGTCATGGGCTTCTCTTCATCTCTAGGGTTTAACTCAGGATTCTGATATTGGGATTGGAAACAGAACTTGGCATTAGGACATGAAAAATGGTACAAAATGGAAGAAATAGTTAAATGGATCAATATCACACGGATTAAAAATTTAAGTTCATTGCAGTTCAGTATCCACTTTTTATATACCACTCTTCTGAGTGGTAGATTGTCTGGGCAAGACCATTCTAAGAGAATTAAGTGAACACTGCGGAGGTAATTGCTGCTTATCTGTTCTGGGCAGAATTTTTTTAGTCCAATAGAATCAGAAAAAATTAGACAGCATAATATCACTCAGATACCAAATAATGTAAGGAATTCCAAGAGAGAACACAAAGCAGTGGTTTTCAACCTTTTTTCATTTGCAGACCCCTAAAAAAATTCAAATGTAGGTGTGGACCCCTTTGAATTGTGTGTGTTCTGTTATACTTTGATTGATCATAGTTGTCTTTCATGGACTCCTTAGACCACAAGACATCTATATGCCAAAGCTTCCTAACGGTACCGGCAAGTCTTACTTGCATGATGAGGTGTAAGCAGGAAAGAATGGGTGACCAACTTGGCTACAGAGCTTTTTTGAATTTAAGCCACTTAAGTGCTATGCAACTTCCAACCTAATTTCAGAAACAGGATAGTGTGCCAGCCTTTTTCTGATGAAGGAGGGGATAGGTAGAAGGAAATAGTTGGAGGAAGTCTTTTGTCTTTTTTTTTTAACCCGGAGGTATTCCTCAAAGCAAGGCTAAAGAAAACAAATTGCTAGAGGTGAGTGGAACTCTATTCTTGTTAAGTTTGCATTTTTTAACCATTATTTATCTCAGGATGATCATATTGATGTTCAACAACTTGCCCTTGAAAAGACCTATGGGAAACTTTAGAGAGGCATATCAATTTTAATTTGTTGCTAAGTGATTTCCTGGGAAAAATTATAGAGTTCTGAGTTTCCCAGGAGTTAGTGGGACAGGGAGGATTGGCTTCAAGATATTACTTATCTCAGGCCCCCATAAACTGCATTATATCTGTCTTGAATAAGTAGGAATATAGTACATTTTTTAGCTTCTGGCTCACAGTGTGCCAGCTGTGGGGAGTTTAGAGCTGGACTGGTGAATCCAGTGGTTCTGACTGTTTAGGCGTCCTTCAGAGAATGCCAAGTCTTAGCTTTAACTTCTTGGCTTCTTTTTGTTTTTTTTCTTTTTTACTATTGGAAACTAATAGAGCAATTTTTGTGTTACAAAGAACTCAGAAGGAACACAAGTCAAAATGCTTTTAACACTATGGATCCCTATTTCAAATTGCTGTTCATTTTGTGAATTATGTAGATGTTTGCATACCTAACAGTGCTAATGGCACAGGGATAATGATGAACCAAACAAAGAAACGCAGCCCTCTGTTATTCATCCATTGCTGGTTCCTTTCACTCTTGTTTTCCAGTTTACTTTTAATTATCTTGGTTTTATTGTAACCCTGAGGTACAGACAGGTTGACCCAAACTTAGGAAGAAAACTGTTATGCTAACACTTTTTTGTTTGTTTGTCCAAACAAAGGTGCCTATTCTGACAAATACTGTTTATAAGATTTATATGCTTATTTTTATTTTCAAGTGATCATTCCCCTTGAACAAAACATTTAATTTGTCCTTACAACTGGCGGCAATCTGTTTTTATTATGTTTACAGTGTAACATTCCTGTTAGCTAAATCATACTGGTTATAAAGCTAGGTTTTCATCTTTGTGTATGCATGATGTTCAGATGACAGTCCCCTGATCTAACTTGGATCCAGTATGTAAATTGATTTTAGTGGATTGCATTGAAAGAAATTTAATTTAAAAACTGCACTGGCTTCTCTCCCTGTGGTGGTAGATACTTTTCTACGTCATGTGTTAAGCAGTGCATAGTCAGCATATGGTTGTTCCTCTCTTATTTAAACTGTTGTCTCCTGGGAAAGGGAAATTCCCCTCAGACTAGACAGACATCTGCTGACTCTCTCCTACCAGCAAAGCCACAGAAAAGATATCTTTCCTGTGATTAAAAGAAATTCGTCTGGAGGCTTTTAGTTTTTGTTCAATTAATCAAAGATTAAACCCATGTGGACTCTAAAACTGAGTTCTTTTTGTGCCTTCCCTCTATCACCACTGATTGGTAGGGAACTATACTTGCATTTGTTTCGACTGATATTTAAGCTTTTAACCACACAAATGTTTTAATTCATTGGGAGAAAAAAGTTTCATGCTAAGCAGAAAATATGGTATAGAGAATGGTTTTACTGAGTATCCTTGTTGGCTCATAAGGCAATATAGTGTACAGTGCTGCATATTTTTATGATCTGCATTTTTCAATAAAAATAAAGTCTGCTGGATATATTAACACACTCTTTTATTCACAATTACTATTTGCTTCTATAACTACTTCCAGATGCAAAAGGCCTCTTAATTACTTCAGTTTCTATTGGTACATATATTATGTAAAAGATGTTACTATGCATTGCAAATGTTATTTAGGGTAAGATGTCTGTAGTTCTCATCTCAGTTCCTCATCCCTGCCTTGTGAAATCCTGCAGATGAAATGTTAAGCAGACTTTTTAATCCTGTAGGATTTCTTCCAACTTCAAGATTGAGTTAGGTTCCCCCACAAAGTTTATTAAGAATGTGGATTGAAAATGTCGTGAGAGTAGGATGGCAGTAATTAAACGGATTCTCTGAATACCGGTCTGCTTTTAAATTTTTCATCTGACACAAATGAGCCCCTGTAAAAGACCATTTATCTGAAGATAATGTGGTTGGCTCCAGTTTTATTAGTGGAATTAGTTCTTTGGTGTAGTCTGTGGCATGGTTGTGAAACAGCAGAGGCTCTACTGATAATGTGACTTTTCCAATGTATTTGTACACAGCTGTGCTTTCTCCAGCAATGTTCTTTCTAATTATTCTTTGTTTGGTTCATTTGTTGATCGTTTTCTGCAGCAAAAAATAAAAACAAAATCTGTATGGGACCCCATTCAATTTTCTAAGCAGTTAGGATGGACGCTTGGGCATAAAGGGTTGTCCTTAATTAAATACCCAAGTCGGTGACAAAACCTGCATACTGTACAGAGAATACTTTATTAGACCTCTGTGTACTTTCTGATGCCAAGGCAGTGTTCTGCATATTTTATTAACTCGTTACAGTTCAGTTTATATGCACGTTTATTAACCTGTCTTTCATGGTTTTTTTTCATTCAAAACGATCATCATTAGTTTGTTCTAATTATTTAGTTTGACGCACACCAGAGAATTTTGGTATCTTTATCCACATTATAGTTGGCTCCAAACCTCAGATTTCATAGTACAGCTTATGTGGTGTTTTTCTTTTTCCTATCTGGAGTATTTCAGTTGCCCCCTGGCAGGATTGTCCTGCTCAAGAAATGTTTTGAAAGATTGCTGTGACACATGGTCACATTTTGTACTATTGATAAGTTCCTTGTATTCATTTCTGATCTTACTTCTTGAGACACTGGGTGATTGACAATTTATTCTTATTCCTGAATTAGAATCCTTGTACTGAATTTGTTGCATAAGACACTCTGCTAAGCATGTCCTGTATGGCACCTAGAGTAACCGGTTACCAATCCTAATTAAAGTGTAGAGATGCTTCAATAAAGAAACTGTTAAAACTACATTCAGGATCTTTATATTCTGGATTACTTTTTACACATACCTTATTACACATTGCGCTTTGAGCTGCTCAAATGTTGATTGGTGTTAGTAAGCTTGAGTAGAGCAGTAATACCCTTAGTCTAGAAACCTTCTCTGACTGTCCTTCACCTGCACAGCTGTGACTTGGCACTAGAGGCCTGGCGAGCAGAGGTAGAACTAGGAGCTATAGCTGTGAGTTGCCACTAGAAGGCTGGTGAGCCAGGACAGGCTTCTATTTCAGCTCTACTAGTGGGGGTTGTGAGAGATCCTTGGGTACTGGAGGATGTCAGTTTGGGCAGCATGTCCATGGGGAGTGGGCAAACATTAATGGAACAGGAGCTGGGTAGTGCAGATCAGAGATAAACCTGCCCTGGAGTGGCGTAACTTTAAGATGCATAACAAGTGCTTAAAACCACTTTAAGGTGTTAATGTGTGGATAGTCCGTGGGTTAAAAGCTCCAGGAGTTGCCTAAAATTAACTTATAACATGGCCTTATTTTCCTGTGTGTAACATATATAATCATTTTTGGTACTGAAGTAAATTTAGAAAAAGATGATCTAAAAGATTGAAATATTCTGTTTACTGAAAAAGCTAATACAGTATTTTGGTACCAGAAATGGAGTTTCTTTCAATACATGTTAACCTATATTTGATGAATGGCTTTGAAGAAATTATAGGATAATAACACTCCATGGCCCCTTAGGCCAGTCAGTTTCTCCTGAGAGAGTTGCTGCTTTCCCAGAAGAAACTGTGGGTGTACAGATGCTCAGGTTTATTCTCCCAGAGTTAAAATAGCTGCTGCAGGAGAAAAATAACCTGATAATAACTAGGGTTAAAGCATTCCCAAGAGAGTTTCTCTTGGAAGAGTGAACATCTGTACACATTCTCTTCTGAAAGAAGCCACAGCGCAGGTTTTCCAGCATCCCATACTGTTTTGCTTCCTCACTCCCCCCCTCCCCCTCCCAAGGGAATGGACTCTGCTGCTTCAGCTAACCAAGGAACAGAACATGCCTACTTCACAATCCTCTTATGGTGATTCTGGGAGAGACACAGGAATCTGGGTCTGCCAGTCAGGACTGCCCTATGCAATGCTTCCATTCTGTCTCTGGGTGGACTGGGGGAGCCAGCAGAACAAGTAGCTCTCTGCTCTTCAGAGGCTCAGCTTTTGAGCATCTGTTTAGGTATCTTAGGGTAATATTTTTTTTACCAGAAGATCAAACCTGGGAGAATTTTTACAGATTATTTGAGCATGCATATGCAGCCCTAGTCTTTCTATTTTCCTTTTAGATTACCAAAAAATATTCTTGTTGATCAAAGGTTGAACAGCCAGTTTTCAGCCATCCATTGTCTCCAAAGCATCTGAGCGGTGTTTATACTATCGTGCTTTGCACTTGTGTACTTTGCTTGTGCCTCTAAGGTTCTTAGAGTACTTTCAAATCATTTACATAGGCACTAAAGAACTCTTATTACCTTACTTGTGTAAACAGAAAAAAATGTTCTCTAGTTCATACGAGAAATCTGGTGCAACTGGGAAGGCGACCTAGAAACCCACTTTTTGTGATTGAGTACAAGAGCACACATCTATCTTTTTTTTTCAAATACTTGAGAATTTAAAACATTGCATGACATTTCTAAAGCTAACTGGTGTTTATAAACATAGTCCTTTGCTATATCTGCGGAGTTAATTTTATTTCTTTCGATCTAGATGATGTTTAATAAACTTTTTTACTTCTAATTTTTTGTTTTTTCCTTGTATACATTAACTATTCTGTATGGCCCTAACCTCAAGGACATCTCTATCATAGTCCACAAAATAGAGGTGCATTTTCAAAGTGGAAGAGATGCAAAATAGAATTTTCCTGCACAGAAGATGCTTGGCAATTAACACAGAGAGGAGCAGCCAGATTTAATGGTGAAAATTTAATTTCCCTTTCTTCCTGTAATGGCTCCAGTGCTCTGGCCACAAGGCACAGAATCTAGCAAAAAACAACAATTATCCCTGAACCACAGAAAGAGGTTAATAAAAGATTCAACAGGTTTAAAAATAGCATTAAAGTAGAAAGATTGATCAGATGGGTGCATCGTCCTTCATTACCAGTAGAATCTGCAGATGATGCAAAACATTGGTGAAGAGATAAATAAAGATGGGGAAAGGTCAGTTATATTGGCTGACCTGGATTGCTATTTACTTGAATGACATGGATTTTGATACAAGCCAAATCCAAGGTTGTATATCTAGGGACAAAATAACTGGATTGGGGGACTGTATTCTGGAATGCATTAACACTAAAAAACACCTGAGGTCGTGAGAGATGATGTAATGAATGTAAGCTCTCAGTTTGATATTATAACAGAGAACAAGAATCCTAGCAACTAGGATCATTAGGGTAATACAAAGTAGATGTGGAAAGGTGATGTTAAACTATTACTCAGAGCAACGTATCTGCATTCTAAAAGGGATGTTGAAAAGGTAGTGAGGGCTCAGAGAAGACCTACATTTGCCTTACTCTGACAGATGTCTGAAGTTTAATCTATCTGGTATATCTCAGTGAAGGTTAAAATGTGACTTGCTTGCAGTCAGCAAGTACATAAGGGAAAAATGGTTGATAATATCAAAGATCCAGTAGTTGGACTCTTTCACTAGTAAAACTTGGATAAGAAATCATGTACACATTTATCATAGGGTGATTTAAACACTGGAAAAACATGCCTAGAGATGTAGAGGCCTTTGCCTTGTTTGACCTATTTAAATCAAAACTTAGCTATATTTCTAAAATGATATGCTATAGCTCAGAGAAGTTTGATACATAACTAAATGAGTGACTTTAATTGCAGGTGTAATGCAGAGTAGACTTGATGACCATAATATGGACCCTTTTAAAAATCTATTAATTTTTAAGAGAAAACAAGTCAGCATCATGGTTTAGAACTTCCTTGCTCCAATTAAGGTCCCAACTTATTTGTCTTGCAAACATGGAAGTTAGAGTTGCAGGCTGCAATAATTGATGTCTTGGCTTATCTGCCTGGGAGTGGTAACTGCTAGACAAAAGAGGCAGAGTCTGGTAAGGTGGGGTCAGTTTAGCAGACATGGTGACGGGGAGAATTCCATTTGATTTAATAAAATAAAAGGAACTCTTGTCTGTTCTGCTGGGTAGCTATGCGAACTGCATAGCCACGAGTTACAACTTCTGTCTAAAGAAGTTGATTTACCCTAAGAAGTTGTGTGTTGTTTTTTTGTTTTGCTGTTAGATCTTTGTGTCTCCTAAAAGATATAAATTTACTGTGACCTTTTGAGGGCAACAAAAACAAGATTTTGTTTGCTAACTGTAATATAAAGCAGACACATGAACTTATACTAATCTTTTTCTTTTTAAGTATTTTTTAGTTTGTTAGGTGTCCGAAATTTGTCTTTTGGCTACGTATAAATGTTCATTTCTACTGGAAGAAATCTCTTCCAGTAGAAATAAAGCACAGGAGCTGGATCGTATAGACATTCCCTTTGCCCCATGACTAAAGAGCTTCATGGGCAAGGTCTTTAGTCAGGAGCTATCTCTGCCCTTGGGGGAGTCCATTGACAGACAGCCTGTACTCTCCCTTGTCTGGGAAGGGGACACACTGTCAAATGGCAGTTGGTAGCTGCTAAAAGCAGCAGCTGGCACAGATAGCTAGAGACTGTTCCCACCCTGAGAGTGCTCCTCCACCATCCTGCCAATCAGCTAATTGGCAGGTGGGGGTAGCCTTCTTGGTTCTTCCATCAAGGAGAGTAGCCCCTGCTCCTTCCACTTTGGGTGAGCTGGAGGGGGGCACGGAGGCAGGGGCATGGTAGACTGTCTCACCTTGCACGGCTCCAGGCCAGTTGGGTTCTGTGGCTTGGCAAGGAAAGATGGGAGCTGGGCCTGGCAAAACCTTCGCATGCTCAGCTCCTAGTCCCTCTAGCTTTTCTTTGTCATGCCCACCACTCAGCTGAGCAACAAGGATGGCATTTCAAAAGCTGGAAAGGCCATGAGCTGGGCATCTCTCCCTTGCCATCCTACTGTCCAGTTGAGTGGCAAGGTGGTGATTTAAAGCCTGCAGCTGGTACCCAAGCCCTGCTCTCAGCAGCTGGCTTTTAAATACATGTCCTGATGAGATGGATGAACGACTGGAGGAAATGGTGGGAGGCAGGAGTGTTGGGTTTGGGAGGCTCCTCTGAAGCACCTGTACCCACTGCCAGATATAAAATGGTTGCTTTGCCACTCAGTTGGGTGGAAGGGATTGCAAAGGGAAGTGAGCAGGAGCTGGCAAAGCCCCCTCCACTTCCTGAACTGGGGACTGCCTAGTTTGGGGAAGGAGCAGGGAATGGTGGCTGCTGCTTTCCTCACCTCCAGTCTGAGAAGGGAGCAGCTACCACCCATACCTTCTCCAAATGGGTGACCTCATTCTGGGGAAGGCAGAAAGAGTTAAGTCAGGGGAAAGCATATAGGTGCCCAGTCTCCTGGGAGGAACTCTCACAGGAGTGATTTAACATTGGTTATTGCCTTTCTCCTAGAGTGGACATTTGGCACTGGGAGAAAAAACCTGAACATCTGTACCCTTTAGGTTTCCACTGGGAAACCAGCGATTCTCCAGGCAGAAATTGAATGCTTATACCTGGCTTTTGTATAAAGACATAATTGCACTAAATTCTCATGCAGTTTTGTAAAAAGCCTACACTGTTTTACACCCATAACGTAAAACATTTTGCTGATTCTGTCTCCATACCAACTTACATGGTGTGCTTGGAATTTAAATAAAGCAATGTTACGGTTTATTTCATTATTGTCATTTACTCTTCAATTAAGAGCACAGTAAAATATGCCACAGGAGGAAGGGATGAATATCTGTGTTGCTTTTCAGAGGTCATTTTGTTTCCTAAGTAAAATTTATGTTTGGAGGGAATGTATATTTATATATGTTCTCACTAATTAAGAATCTGAGGGGCACAGGAGAGAGAAATTGTTTGGAAACTTCAGATGCAAAAATTGGCAGGAACCAGAAATCTTTCTGTACTGTTGAAATGTAGGCTCTCTAGGCCATAATTTATTGGCCATTAGAATGAATAGATGGTCCCTTTTTAGTTGATTTTTCCATTTTGA
Source organism: Crocodylus porosus (assembly GCF_001723895.1). Classification (NCBI taxonomy): domain Eukaryota; kingdom Metazoa; phylum Chordata; order Crocodylia; family Crocodylidae; genus Crocodylus; species Crocodylus porosus. The sequence goes on from NW_017728906.1 coordinate 20,309,230, forward strand.
CAAACCATTTCAAGTTTAAAAGATGGAATAGTGATATTAAATGGAGGACAGTATCTTGTTGCCTATTCATTCAGCATTATGAAGGCTAGAAGAGACTAATGCATCTCTAGTGTATATATGAAAAAATTGTGGTTTTATCATACTTCAGTTGCTGTCTTTCAGTTTTGTGGGTTTTTTTGTGTTTTTGTGTGATTGGTTCCAGTGGCATTTTTTGAGTCCATTTACCACCAGTGTGAAAAGATGCTGGTCATATGTTAGTCTTGCGTAGCAGGTTTATTTTAAATGCTCTTTGCCTTGCCTTAATGTAAATTTAGTGCTGACCTAAAAATAGGATTATTCTCAATAATATACCAGAATAACTAGTATTTATGGATCTGTCTAAAGGAGATAAAACCTTGCTGTCCATTATATAAGGCACGTCCAAGGACAGGACAAAGATCCAGGATGACCTTGACAGGCTGGTCCTATGGACTGAAGGCAATTGGATGAAGTTCAACGGGGACAAGTGCTAGGTCCTTCATCTGGGTAGGAAAAACTCTCACCGTGTCTATATGATGGGTGGTGGTCCGCTGGCTGGCACTGCATCCGAAAGGGACCTGGGGGTGACAAGTGACCAGAGGATGACTATGAGCCACCAGTGTGATGAAGTTGCCAAAAGAGCAAATAGAAGTCTGGTGGGACAGCATCTTTACAGAAAAGCACCCCTTGGGAGCACGAGAACTAATGGGCACAAGCTAGTCAAGGAAAAGTTTAGGCTAGATATATGGAAAAACTTATTTTCTGTACAAGTAATTAGAATCTGGAACCCACGTCCAGCAGAGGTGGTGCAGTCACCATCCCTGGCAGTGTTCAAGAGGAGGCTAGATAAGCACCTAGTTGATCTTGTTGGAGCCCAATTACCTCCTGCCCATGGCAGGAGACCAGACTTGATGATCTTACAAGTCCTTCTTCCTGTGATTCTAGAAAGCTGTTTTTAATGCCCTTATGTGTATACTAACTTCTTTGTCAGTGAAAGCAAATGAAGATTTTTTTTTTTGCTGACATCTTGTTGATTAAAAGTTTAGTATTATAAATTTACAGGAAGATATATTAAAAGTAATGATCCAACTCTGCTTATTTCCTTGCTTAATCATTGGAGTTTCTTTTTCTCTTCTTAAATTATGTAGAGAAATAGAAATTACTTCCTTTTAAGAGTATTACACTAGTTAATATGCTTTCTTGAGGCATCTGGATTATTAGTGTCACTAATGCATGATTCTTATTTCTGGCTGATTTGGCTCTACTGTAGTTATATCTGAGACTGGCTGATATCTAGCAAGCATATCTAAATGGTGTATTGCTAAGTGGGGAAAAATGAATTTAGTAATCAAAAGAATACTGGTGTTAACCTTTTAGTGCCCTGTTTGTCTACTTCACTAATTTTCTCAGTAGTGCTTATAATTTTTTTGTTAATAATTCTGTCTTTTCAGCTGTAGCTATTTTGGAAGTTGGCTGAACTACATTTATGTTCTTCCATTAGTTCTCTAAACTATAGTTGGAAAAAAGTTGTGTTATTTAAGTGTGTGTGTGGGTTAATAGTTGCGTAACATTTTAATTTATTCCAGTGTAGTCCAACATCCTTATTTTTCTACAAAAAGTATTTAGGGAACTTTTTAAAACTCCTATTAAATTAAGAGGCAAACATATCTAGTTCTCTTCCTTTTTCAATGATACTTTTAAAACAAACTTGAGGAAATTTTATTTTAAAATGCTGTAGGTAATATTCTGTGGTGGTTTGTGAAAATTTCAAAGCAAATTCACTGTTCCTTTCTTTACGTTATTTGTTGTTTTGCCTTGACTATAGTAGAGCAGAGCAATTTCACTGACAACAGATGCAATGGAAAACCTCAGACTTAGATCTCTGTTATGTTATTGTTTATCTTGCGGCCTAGTTTTTTGGTAAGTATTATTTATTAGCAGTGTCAAATAAAAGGTCTGTAACTAGCCTTTCCGTAAAAATGCCTGTAATATGTAGTACAATTATGATTACTGAGAAATGTAAGGTTATCACACAGTGATCTGAAATCTAGGTACCAACATTTCCTGAAAGTTGTATATAATTGTAATTGTAATTCATTCTGATATTAGAACACTAAGAATAATTAATGGTGTCTTTTGAGTAGGACATTGTTTTTCAAGCTGCTTTTTGAATTATTATTCCATGATTGTAAGTGAATTGGAAAAAAAATACTTTGCATTTAGCAGCCAAGGACTTCATCATCATCATCATCCTCCTAACCCAAGTTAGAATATGTGGGATGTGAACGCTGCATCAATTTCTAGGCCAATTTATCTTTCATATTTAAGCTTTTATAGTAGCCCAAACATCCATTTATGAGACAGGGCACACCTCTGCAATCAGTCAGAGCATTGCAATACAGTATTTGTGCTTGGGGAATTTTGTCAGGGGATTCCTAGGGCACACATCTTTAAGTGGGGAACCTGAGTTTCCCCCATTTGCAGTGGTGCACCCTGATGATTCGTGGTGTAGGAGTGGAATGCATGTACCCAGGAAATCCCCTTCTAGAAATTGGGAATTTGTGGGGTGCGCAGGATTAGGCCTCTGAAGCCCTGAGAGAGCCTGCCTGGGCTGACTGGGGGGTGGCTAGAGGGCTGCCCAGGGCATCTCTCTGCCTTAAAGAAAACAATTGTCTGTTGCAAAGAAAGCAGCACAAGTTTATAACAGTTGTCACATTCCCAAATTTTGGGCCTTTGTGGCACAACAAGGGGCATGCATGTATGTCTGTTTTCTTGGCCTTTATGGAAGCATAAAGGTGAGGTTTGTTTCTAGCCCTTCACAGGCAGTCAAATGATAGGGGTGGCAATGTTGAGAAGTTGAGGGCTTGAATAGCAAGTTTCAGTGGTTGACATCAGTGAAATTAAGCTGTCATAAAGTAAAAGAGAGGCACATGGAGCAAAAATGCCTGTGATGTAATCCTTGTAGGAAATTAGATTTGGTGTGTGTGGGAGGAGGGAAAGTCTTTTGGTTCAGGGGTCCAGTACTTATTTCCTTGTTTTCTGGTAGTCAGGAGCAGGAACTGGAATACCTTTCTTTCTTCAGAAATAGAGCAAGCAAATTTTCCTCATCTTGAGTAATGGTTTTATTTGTTTGTGTTAACAATGGAGGAGGACAGATATATCCCCAGCAGTGATGTAGAGACTGCTCTATGGAGTTTGTGTAGTTTTATTTTTTCACTTATTGTCAAAGGGTCTACCTGTAGGCTTTGCATCCTTAAAGTCACTCTTCATTTCCCCCTCTGTTATATTGGGGATTCTCCATATGCAGAATAATGGGGGTGGAATCTTAAACTGATATAGTTAAATCAGTACAAAAGTCTTCATGAGTTCTCCTATTTCAGTTTAGTTTAACTTGATTAGGAATACTGACATGTGTCCATGACTGATGTGAGTTTGGGAAGAATAAGACCTTAGTGAATTGTGCAGCAGCTCGTTAAGACTGGACCAAACCTTCCTGTGTGCCATTTGGTTATAGTCCCTAAAATGTGTATTGCATTGGTTTGCATGATGTGACCAAAAAAGTATTGTTTAGAGGCCTAAGAAGCTATAGGAGTTGTGATATATTATAACTTCTTTTGTCCTATGTCCCGTGTAATTGAGTTTTGGTGATCGTATTATTTAGCTATGGATTCAGTAAATAAACAAGATAGATTCATTGCAAAGTCATCCAACAACAAGCAGTTTAATCAATATAGTCTATTGCCACTGTCGGCAGGGTTAGTCTGTGCCTGGATTTAGGCAGACCTGGAACAAAATGCGTGAAGGGTGAAGTTACATTTATACCATACTAAATCTGTGGGATGGTATGCAGTGTTAAAAACAGAATATGCGGTGAGCAGTTGCATGTTAAGGGTTAATATAATTTAATATAATATAATATTAATATAATTTTTTGCCTGCATAGCTGTGATGTGCTATTAGAGAGTTGGTGAGGATGGGTGTGGCTAGGAGCTAGGATACCTGGGGTCTACCTTCCCTTGGGGAAGGGGAGGCAGGCTGAGAGCGATGTATTGTGGGATGCTAGAGGATTGCATGTTGCTCACTACCTTTGCAGAATTAACTGAAGTTACCCTAAAACAAGCTAGGTAGTGTGGCTCAGAGTTAACCTTTGCCTGGAGTGGTAGAAGTTTTGAGACGCTCATAAAGCACAAATTAATGCATGGATTAATGAGCTATAACATGTGGACACTCAGGTTTTAAGTGCTCTTAGTATGGTCTAAGTGTAATGTGCAACTTCAGCTTGATCTGAACACTAAAATTTATAATTTAGTTTTGCTCAGACAACCAATGTTGTATCTTAATTTCATAACATGTCAAGATCTACATACACATATGTCCATACTCCATTTTTGATATTTACTATTGTTCTATGTTGCACATAGAGATAAACTATGAATTGTAACATTAAAAAAGAAAAAAATACCTCAGAAGATACCATTGATTAAGTTAAAAAAATCACATAAATTATGATCCATTTAAAAAAGACTAATACATTACTCTCTCTAAAAAGTAACAGAAACGTCCTTGTTTATATTAACATGAATAGAACTTATTTGCACACAATTTTTGTCAATATAGCTTTTAGTCAGTTTCACACATTTTTGTGTATGCAAGTAGAAGACTTTATGAAAAAGAATGCTCAAAATAAAGAATCAGCTCTACACCTTCAGTGGAAGTAGGTGGCCTTCTAAAGAAATGGGGTCAGAATACTCCTGAGAGGTGGGATCATATTGCAAATGAAATCCTTGCATTGTTTTGCTTTATGGACTTGTGGCCTTGAGGCAGTGACTTGACCTTTCAAGCTCAGTTTCCTTTTCAATAAAATGCTTAGCCAAAGAATCCTGTCTCATATAAAGTAATGTTGATAAAGTACTTTTATGTACTTTATGGTGGTAAAAGGGGCCATGTAAATGCTTTGCATCATTTTACCCAGTGCTGTAACTCTTGAGCTAAGTATAGACAGTCAAAAAGCCTGAGGCTGAATCAATATGATTGTTGCAAGTTAGTCTAAACTGCATAGATTAAACCGATAAGAACATGAACAGACATTCATTTTTGATTCTGTAAATATGCCCCATGTCTGCAGTGGCCCAGGCCAGAAGCCAGGGGGTGCTAGAGTATGGCTGCCTGCTTGGCTAGAGAAGATTGCTTGAGCCAAGGCTAGCTTGCCCACCCTGCAAGGGTGGGGGGAGAAGGTTGCAGGGGAGGTGCAAAACCTCCTGGGATGCTGGGGGATTGTGAATAAACTTGAATCTGGAGGGAGTCTGGGACAGAAGTTCAATATACTGATGTAAACTAAATCACTTGTCTAATACTACATCAATCCAGGTTTCTCTTAAACTGGTTTTGGTTATTTTGAAAGCAGTTTATAGGCACTGAAATTCTGTTGTGTTACACGTTTGAACCAGTTTCCAGTCACTTATACTTTTTATGTGTAATTTCTGTCCCTAGCCTTGTAGAGCAACTTTGCTTGTATTTCCTATGATAGTGATTGACAGTGGTAATGTTTAACAAGTTTAAAATGCTACCTCCTCTGCTTCAGTTACAAATTAGCGTATTTTAAAAATGGACAGCTTTGTGCCTTATTCTTCATGTTTAAGAACTTGAGAGGCCCTTTAAAAACTTGCTGAAATCAAGATCTAAATCTAATCAAGAACATAATCATAGAAGAAAGAAGTCTGGACATAATTCCATGTATTTAGTCCTTGTCTTAACTGAAAGAGGTGTACTGTCTAAATTTTCCAAACTGCAGTGAGTTGGTACCAATTATAGATGTTAGGAAAGAATTTTAATTTCTAGAATGAAGTTCCAATTTTAGTTCAGCTTTGTAGGGGCCAAAGTCCTGAGAAATAGTGTAACAAAGAGAGATGCACTTATTACATTATTACAGGTTCAGTTAATATTGCCTTTTGTCTTGCACTCTTTCACATATTTTTTAACAAGGTCTGTCACATGAAAAGTTGTTTTAGAGTTCCAAGAACTGTGAAGTAGTAATACTGAAATGGGTCTGAAGCAGACATACGATTTAATTTGGAAACTTGTAGATGAGGAAATTGTAAAAGCAATGTGAACAATTTGTTCTTTGTTCCCAGAACTACAACAGTTTTTTGGTCAACTTACAAAACCACAGCAATTGGTTCAAAATGAAGTAATGCATTATTTTCTCATGAATAATTTCTTCAGGGTTTGCTTTGATTTTATTTCTTTAGCAAGAGAATATTGGAATTTTGCTTGGTTGGAGATGCATATCAATCATGAAACAAAACCAGACAGGTACAAAGAAAGTAAAGCTCCAAAGCTGCAAGCATGTATCTACTTCTTTCAGGTTAAGCCTATGTATAAGTGCTTGCACAAGATTCAAAGCAAAAGTTAATTTAATGGATTAGTATGTCTCCCAACAGAATAATGGCATTACTGAGACCAATTATCCAGAGAGAAATTTGGGGCAGGAGGGAAAAGAATAAGCCAGAGTGTATGTGGTTCAGTAGCTGGATGCTGCCCAGGGGTGGGTTGGGTTCCTAGTCCTTGCTTCCAGTGGGGTAGAAACTTTCCCAGTGCTGTTTATCCATTTTATATGATGAATATGAAATGTACAATGCAGTAGACCAGCTTCAAGATAGTACTAGAGGTGGATTCTGGGCTAATGGCTGGCCTATGGTGTGATAATGAGAGGACTGTGGTGGGCAGTAAGAGAGATGTAGGTTCAAATCCCTGCTGGGTAAGAAGAGGCATCCCCTCTCACCAGGCTACTGAGCAAAAATGTAAGACTGCATCCCTTCTCCCTTTCTTGCCTTTTATCAGCTATGTGCATAGGTTGATTTTGTTTCCCTATGGCAATTTAATCACAGACTGGAAGTGCCAAAAAACGCTTACATGTCATAAGGTGAAATAAGACAGCTCTCAGAGCTGCAAGACACAGGGTGGTTTCTGTTTGCCCATGTGCTGCATAGTTTGGGTTGTCCCTAGTTATGATGCTCTTATGAAGTGGCATAATTAACACATGTTAATTTCTTGAGTACTCTCCACTTTGAGACGAGAGATCTGTGGTAATGTAAAACCTATGCTTACAAACACTTATGCCATACATCTGATTTAGTTGTCTATAAGGTGCAAATCTACCCTGTCTTCTGTGTTAGCTCTGACCATACCTGAATTTAGAACTCATTACTTTGCTTATGGCATCATGTATGGCACCAATAATGTGCTAGGAATTTTTTAAAAAAGCAAATCAGAAAAGAAGTCCTTAAACATATACTTTTCTTAGAAAGGAAGAATCATTCTTCTAGTTTTTTAGTTGCTTTTCAGGTACTACGTTTAAATGAAAATCCACAGTGAACTCATAGACTGTTGGAGAAGATGGCTCATTATAATCTGTCTTTCTGAGAAAAAGACTGTACATAAGTCTTTGTGAACATTGTTGAAAAAACTGCAATATATTCAGTGTGTGTGGCATTAGGGAATTCCATTTTATAAGAACGGCAGTTGAATTACTGTATAAAAGTATCTGATACAAAATAAACACTGGAAGTACCTTGTAAAACATTATATTTGAAGACTTACTTAGACACATTTTTAAGGCATTTGTTATTTTTTTCTCACACACACACACACACAGAATCCAGAATAGTGAAAATGCTGACCTAACCCGGACTGTTTACATGAAGAAGTATTACTGGTGTTAAAGTTGTCACTATGTGGACCAATAAAGCATTCCTTTTAACTGGTTCTCAGTTTACCTGGTAATGGTATCCTTTGTTATCCTTTCTGAAGAATCTTCAGATAGATTGCCTGAGCAAAGTCCACATCTGACTAGGTTGGGTTCTTTTTAAGTTGTACTTCAATAAGATTTTGCTAGATTGGTGGGTAGAGAGTGGGTATGATAGAGCAACAGAAAAATCCATTTGCCTTTTCTGTTAGAGATGTCTTGACTTGTCTATTTTGACTAGTCATTCTTGTGTTTTTTTTATATCCTTTTTTGAAAGTCATTATCATATACTTTAATAATTAGTTTTTTCCTAATCTGTTAGTAGTCTTAGGAAACATGATACTAAGTAAACCATGTAGTAAATTTTTTTTTTTTTTTGGATTTTGCTTAGTCAGTAGCCATCCAGGCGTCTTTTTCCATAAAACTTTATAAAAAATTGCTTTATTTTCAGTCTTGTCCCAAAGACTTCTAAACAGTCAGTAACAGTGTTTTTTCCCTATCACATTCTCTACAATATTATCTGTGCAGTAAGTTTAAATTTAATTTTAAAAGGAGATAACCATTCTTATATAGTGATGTTCAAGATACTACCATGATTTCGTTTCTTGAGAGAGGGGAAATGATGCAATATCTGTCATAAAAGCAGGAAAATGCAGAATTATATAAACCAGTATTGAAAATTATATTGTCAATTCATCATCTAAAATTAATATTTTAAGGATTTTTAAAATTTGTATTTTGTAAGACTAAGATTAGAAAAAACGTATTTTTAAAATAATATTTTAAAGAAAAAATTGCTTATGCTAGACTTTTTTTATAGCACTTCTTCCCTTCCTCCTTCCCTCCATTGAATCATAGAAAAGCAGGAGGTCATCTGGTTCAATCCGTTGCTGAGAACAGGGCCATCCACAACTAAATCATCCCAGCCAAAGCTTTGTCTAGTTGGGTTTTAAAAAATTCCAAGGATGGAGATTTCACAACCTATCTGGATAACCTATTTCAGTGCTTACCTACCCTCCTAGTGACAAAGTTTCTCTTAAGTAACTTAAACTTCCCTTGCTGCACCTTGAGACTGTTGTTGCTTATTCTGTCATCTGCTACCACTGAGGCTCAGGGGTGGGCAAAATATGGCCCATGGGTTGGATTCAACCTGCAGAGGGGCTTTGTCTGGCCTGTGGTTGGTCCTTTGGTCCCACTTGGTTGAGGTGCTGCCCAGCTCTAGTGCATCCTGCCACTCCCTGAGCATGCAGTGGGGCTGCGTCCAGTTCTGGGCACTGCACTTTAAGAAAGATGTGGCCTGCCTTGAGATGGTTCAGAGGAGGGCCACCTGCTTGGTTGGAGGGCAACAGGGCAGGCCCTATGAGGAGTGGCTGAGGGACCTGAACCTGTTCAGCCTCAGCAAATGGAGGCTGTGGAGGGATTTGGTGGCTGCCTACAAACTTATTAGGGGAGATCAGCAGCAAATGGGAAGGGTCTGGTTCCCCCCCCCAGCAGCACCTGGGGTGACGATTAACAATGGCCAGAAGCTGCTGGAGAATAGGTTCAGGTTAGAGATTAGGAGGCACTATTTCACTGTTAGGGTGGCTAGGGTCTGGAATCAACTTCCTAGGGAAGTGTTCCTTATTCCTACCTTGGGTAAATTCAAAAAGAGGTTGGATGAACACCTGTGTAGGGTCGTGTGGTCCCAGTGTGTGATCCGGCCAGTGGTGGGGGTTTAGACTAGATAGTCTATTTGGGTCCCTTCTTACCCCTAACTACTATGAAACTGTCCTCTTCTCAGAAGTCATGTGCCTTAGACCCTAACCATTTTTGTCGTCCTCCACTGGACTGTCTCCAATTCGTGTACATTGTTTCTGTAGTTGGGGGAGGTAGGGGGGAGAGCAAAACTGGACATGGTGGCACCACACATGGAGTACTAGCGTGGAATAGAGGGGAATAATCACATCCCGCTGACTTGCTGTCAATGCTTCTACTAATGTAGCCCAGTATGCTGTTAACCTTCTTGGCAACAAGGGCACACTGTTGGCTTATACTCAGTTTATTGCCCCCAGGCCCTTTTCTGCAGACCTGTTGCTTAACCAGTCAATCTGCAGCCTGTAGTGGTCCATGAGGTTATTCTGTCCTAAGTGCAGGACTTTACTCTTGTCTTTATTGAACTTCATGAGATTGTCTTTTGGTCCAAGCCTCCAATTTGTCAAGGTCTCTCTGAATCCCAGCCCTGCACTGCAGTGTATCTACTACTCTCCCCAGCTTGTTGTCATCTGCAGACTTGCTGAGAGTGCACTCCATCCCATTTTCCAGTTTGCTTATGAAGATATTGAACAAAAATAGCCCCAGGACCAACCCCTGGGACACTCCATTTGATACTGACTGCCAACTAGAGATCGAGCCATTGATTTACTCTGAGCCCAATGATTCAACTAATTTCTATTCCAGCCAGTTCCTGATCTTCCTTCCTGCCAAAATATAGTTTGCCCAGAACCAAATGTTGGTAATTTAAAGCTCACAAAAGCTATTCCTAGCATGGGGGATAAATAACTGGAAAGGAGGTAGGAGGAGGTAGAGAATGGAGAAAAGCCACATGTAGGTATTTAGTGTTTACGACAAGAATTTCCGATCATGGTGACTAGAAGTGTTTGTTAAACTGCTGTCCCAGGAAGCATGCCTAACTTGGGAGAAAGATCTGTATTCAGTGGGGAAGATCTTGACTATGGGAGAGGTTCCCCTACATGAATGAATTTTATGTATGCTCCTCTGTTACTCTGCTCATCCCAGACTAGGGGAGTAGACTCCCACCAGACTACTGCTTCCCTTCCCCGCCCCCCATTCTGGCACATACAGCTGGGGATGGGGAATTGTATACTCCTGGTGTCTTTTTAAAACTAGCACATGCAGGAGGAAAGTACCTGCTTCCTCCCATGTTGCTTTGAGTCAGTCCAGAGTAGTGAGAGGCAAGGCAGGTGACTACCATGATGGCAGGGCTCCCTGAGTTGCTGTGAAACCATGAAAGTTCCCACCACGTGAGGAAGATTTGATTGGCAAGGGAGAGGGGGCCATTCTCCTGGGCTTGGAATGCTCCCAGGTTGTCTGTGGTAGTTGCTGCTTTTCAGCAGCTGCTCTTCCGAGGCAGGGGAGAGGGAAGCCTGTCAATTAATGGGCTCCCCTAAGTGAGGGTGGCTCAGGGAGCAACTCTCTAATCTGTCCCCCATTTTCCAGCACCTGAATCTGGAGAGCTCACCTGTGTAGCTCTTCAGCCAGGGGGATGAAATATATGTATGCCCCTGTTCTTAAGGTATTTTTCTATTGATAAGAATTTCCAAGATATTGATATGGGTAAAATGAACATATGTCTGTGCTCAGAATGTAACTCTAGTCCCTACCTGTTGGTGGAGAATAATGCTGTATCCTTTGAACTTCCCATTTCAGCATAACTGGTAAGTGCTAGGAAATGTTTTGCCTATTTGTCTTCATTGAGGAATTATCTTGGGCGTAACCTGTAATCTAACTGTCATTTCCATACACATCTTTCTGGTGATGGTTTACATGTGAGCTAGCATAAGGTTTTGATTCTTTCCTCCTCCTTCGACTTGCTTTATACTGTAGGAAACATTAAATAGAAATTTTAGAATCTTCCTGTATGTTATTTGCTATTTTTACTGGCTCTAATTGCCTATGGAATGACCCATATAAAAATCACCTTTCTTCCATTATCTGACATCAGGTTCTGATCAGATTGCACAGTGGTTTTCTTTTTGCATGGAAAATTTTATCCATTATGTTTATTTTTAAGGAGATCAGCCATAGGGAAAGAGTTTGTTTAAACTGGCTCTGCTATGAAAACTTCAGCATTTAATGTTCAGGCTAACCCATTATATTTATCCCTACTTTACATGAAACTTAAGACAAAAAAAGTTACTCCCCCTAGGTTGTAGGTAGCATACTAGCTTGTTTTACTGGAAGAATGAAATTGTCTGAGAAATAAATATACCATTATTATATAAAACCTACAAAACTTGTCATGTGACATTTTGAAAGGTCAAATAACTTTTTCCTCATTCTGTAACATGAAGGGGGAAAAGAGCAGTAAAAGCCCAGGCTGCCTGCCTTGATTTATGTACAAGTAAAATAAAATTTCCTGGGGTTTTTCTGTACTCAACATTTCCAGTCTTTCTACAGTAACCCAGTGAATGTTAGGCGGTCTGTAGGTAGTACAGTCAATTGTTAGTAATTGTTTGCAACTTGCTGTGGTTGAATTTAGCTGAGAATATACAGAAGAAGCTGGCATTTTGAATTTGATTCAAACTTTAGATTTGATACTGATATAGTATACATATTTGAAACATTGTTATAGTAACTAAGACAACTGTGTTCTTTTCAAGGCCCTGTACCTTAGCATTGTTGTGTGGCTTCAGTTCGTATGGGGGGCACATTAATCACAGTGTGTGTTGACATACACTTCTCATAAGAAGCCCCCATATGTTGTTTGGGATGATGAGGAAGTGAAAAGGAGGTAGTTTCCTTAGCTGTCTGCCTCAATTATGATTTCAAAATAGTTATATTTATTGCATTATATGATATGTTTTAAATCCCAAACATTGGATAATCTAACAGATCATTAGAAATGTAGAGAAGCATCTTTATTTAAATCTATATCATTGGGAGCTTCTTACAAAGGTTCAATAGAGATCACATAGGCCAACCTTTCTGGTAGATATGCCACGAATTAGCCCCAGATTCTTACTGAATTCTGCTCAGACTCCCTTCCCCTGCTTGATCTTGTGCTCTGCTCCCTGGGCACGCAGCTGCTGCTTTCCCTTTACTCCTTACCTGACCTGCTGCTCTGCTTTCTGCCTCTTGTCCTGTCTGCTGCTGTGCTGTTTTTTCCTTTTCTGATCTGCCAGGTGACAGACACAGAAGCTGCATACACCACTTATGGCATGTGCCCTTAAGTCAGTTGGCCCACCCCTGACTTAGATGCTTTTTGACTTGGCATTTTTTTACTCCTGTAACTAACTTGTTTTCCTGCTTCATGCATTAAACAGAGGATGAGGTGGTCACTACTAGGAAATTTCTGGCCCACAGCAATAAATAACGCTAATTTTTAATGTTAGTGTTTTTTTTAATATAGTTTCCATAATACAGAAAAGATCTCTATGTGCCCATTATTTAGCATTGTAAAATAGGAAATTGAATTAATTGCTAAAATTTATGTATTGGACGCTATTTAGGGCGAAAAAAAGCAGTGACTTACCAAGCACAGTTACATTGGCTTTAAAGATGTTAACCTTGGCATGAGACTGGAGGGTCATGAGAGAAACTAAACAATGTGATCTTGAAGACCTTTAAACAAAACAGTTCTCCAGTGAAGAGTACCAAATCTATAAAATGAGATATTGTTCTTGATTGGTCCTTAGGTACTACTCTAATGTACCTTTTAATGTGCATTGCAATTCTTTCTAATGATATAGAAATAACTATCAGGAATATAATTAAGAATGCAGAAATTAATTGAAGATTTTGTTCCAGGTGGAGGGTGTTTAGATTTTTTTTTTTTTAATTTTTTTTTTGCTTTGCTGGCTGCTTCATGAAACTGAGAAGGGATATTTTCTCCC
>NW_017728906.1:20322703-20366649 GCF_001723895.1 Crocodylus porosus
CTTTCCCCACCCCTCCAGTCTTCTGAAATATTGTGTGTTGAGTGCAGATAAGGCTGGGGATTTTGATCTTGCCAATGCTCCTGTTGGGCCTAAAAATCTGGATTGTTCTTCCGTTCAGACCAATCACCAAGTTTGAGATCAGGAGGGAACTTTACCCTGATCAGCATCGATTATGGTGGGGTTTGCCTTCTTCTGAAGAAGAGAATGGTCCTCTTCTTTTGATCTCTTGAGTATATTTAACAAATTATTTCAATCCTTGTAGTGGCAGAACATTGCTGGTATTTTTGTCCCCTTCCTTTACCTGTGACGGGTTAAAGCAGGAGTGGGCAAAACATGTCCCGCCAACTTATTAGATCTGGCCCATGGCACTTCACATGAGGCTGAGCCCCACCTGCTCCCACTTGGAAAGCCTGTGCTGCGCTCCCGCCTGCACCTGCCGACCCAGGTGCAGTGTGCACAACTAATAGCGAGGCTTTTCCTGCTGCTGCTTTGTATCCGTTACCTCCAGCAGGAGCCATCCAGCTGAACCTCTTCCCTTCACCCCCGTGCCTGCAGCAGGGGCAGAAGCTGCCACTGAAGGTGAGGGGAGCAGAACAGTACCCAGCCAGCTGCAACTGCACTGGGAATGGCCTCACTGGGAGCTGATGGCCGGGGCTTGGGTTGGCAGAGCTGTTCTGCTTCCCTTGCCTCCAGCTGTGGCGCCTCCTTCTGCTCCTGGCCCTGCTCTGCTGCTCCAAGGGGGTAGGCAGGGGCTCAGTTGAGTGGCTCCTGCCTTTGTGTGTGTGCTCTGGCTCCAGTTCCTGGCTGTTTTCCACCAACTCTGCCTGCCTGGCACAATAAGCAGCCATCTGTATGCAGGCAGAGCATGTGGAAGCTGCACACTGGCTCTGGCTGAGGCTGCGGTTGGGCCAACAGGTGTGGGTAGGGATACAATGTAGGCTGCCTGGCCCCATGTGGAGTGCTGCAGAGGCAGCTATGGATTACACCACCCAGGTGAGATCTGCTGCACACTCCCTCCCCTAAATGCTTCACAGTCCACTCCCACTCTCTCCCCTAACCCCTGGCTGCTTCCTGGGACCTAATGACCAGGCAGCCCCCCACAGGGCAGGGGTGTAGGTAGTGGATTATGGCTCGGTCCTGGCCCTGAGCTGTCCCCACCCCACAACCTGGCCCCATGATCCCTGTCACCCACCTGTGCCACTCCAGAGCACTGCTCCCTGGGCTTCTAAAGCGCCATAGAGTGTTTTGGTGAGTTGTTGCAGGTGGAGTGGGGAAGGTGCTGACCTGGCCTGAGATGGGGCATCAAAATTCTCTTTTTGGCCCTTAGGCTCAAATAATTGTCCACTCCTAGGTTAACGTGCTCTTGGTGTTTTTGGGTATTGTCCCCAGTATTTGTCTGAGAGAGTTGTTCATTCAGTTTTAAGACTAGGATTTTTAGATGGGGATGAACTGATGGTTGGACTAGATCACCTGAAGTCTTTCCCATCCATACTTTTTCCAGGTCAGAATCCTTATCCAACCATAGTGGTGATTCATGGAGCCAGGTCACAATCTTGCTGCAGAGTTGTGTTCTTTAAAAATTACACCATCCTTTGTCCTTGTCCATTATTCCTGGACCAGCTATGTTCTCCTGGTTTGAGACTGATAGGTATGTCAAGAGGTTATGAACTTGGTTTTCAGTTATCCACTTAGAGTAAAAAAAAATCATTACAGTCTTTAGTTTGATAGGAATTTTCTTATCTCATATATGCTGCTTTCAAGCTTTGAATACTGAAAATACTTCAAGGCGATCTTTTCAAGTCAGAGCAGGGTAGTGGCAGTTAGAAAACATTTTAATGCAGACTGCCACACTTAAATGCAGACTCTGCCACAGACTCTGTGGCCCATTTTCCATGCTTACAAAATGGGCATAACATATCTTTTTTGAAATTATGGGATGAAACAGACTACTAAATGAAAGCTATTCTTGATATCGTAGAATCATAGAAGTAGGGTCGGAAGGGACCTTGTAGATCTTCAAGTCTGACCCCCTGTCTGGGCGGGAGAAAAGACTGGACTCAAATGAGTCCAGCCAGGTAGTCATCAAGCCTCTTCTTAAAGATCCCCAGGGTAGGAGCCAGCACCACTTCCCTAGGAAGTTGGTTCCAGCTCCTAGCCACCCTAACTGTGAAGTAGTTCTTGCGGATGTCTGATCTAAATCTATTCCCTAGTAATTTGTGTCCATTGTGCCTTGTCGTGCCAGGGGGCGCTAGGGGAAACAGCATCTCCTCTAAACCCCTCTGATCCCCCCTAGTGAGTTTATAGACAGTCACCAGGTCCCCCCTCAGCCTTCTCTTGTGAAGGCTGAACAGGTTTAGGTCCTGCAGTCTTTCAATGTAGGGTCTGCCCTGTAGTCCCTGGATCATGCGGGTGGCCCTCCTCTGGACCCTTTCAACATTGTCCACATCCCTCCTGAAGTGGGATGCACAGAACCGGACACAGTACTCCAGCTGCGCCCTGACTAGCATCACATAGAGGAGGAGAATCACCTCCCTGCTCTACTTGAGATGCACCTGTGGATGCATGACAAGGTCCGGTTAGCTTTGCCAACCGTGACCTCGCATTGTCGGCCCATGTTCATCTTGGAGTCAATAATGACTCCAAGATCCCTTTCTGCCCCCGTGCTCTCAAGAAGGGAGTTTCCCATTCTCTAAGTGTGCTGCTGGTTTCTACTGCCTAAGTGCAGCACCCTGCACTTGTCAGTATTAAAACGCATCCTGTTTATGTCAGCCCACTCCTGTAACGTATCCAGGTCTTGTTGCAGTCTTTCCGTCCCTGCTAGCGTGCTCACCTCACCCCAAATTGTGGTATCATCAGCGAATTTGAACAGGTTGCATTTCACCCCGTCGTCCAAATCGCTGATGAAGAAATTGAACAGTGCAAGCCCCAGGACCAAGCCCTGGGGGACTTCGTTGCCCACTTCCCCCCAGGTTGAATATGACCCATCCACGACCAGCCTCTGAGTATGACCCTTGAGCCAATCTGCAATCCATCTGACTGTGTAGGCATCAATGCCACAGTCGCCTAGTTTTTTAATGAGGATGGGGTGGGAGGCGGTATCAAAGTCCTTGCTGAAGTCTAGAAAGACCACATCCACGGCAACACCTGCATCCATTGCCTTTGTGACCTAATCATAAAAGGCAATCAGGTTGTTCTGACATGAGCTGCCCCTAATGAAACTGTGCTGGTTGCCCTTGAGCATCATCCCTGAAGCCAGCCCATCACAGATGTGCTCCTTGAGGATCTTTTCAAAGAGTTTCCCTAGGATTGAGGTAAGACTGACGGGCCTATAGTTGTCCGGATCCTCTCTCTTCCCTTTTTTGAAGATGGGGACTACGTTAGCTATCTTCCAGTCATCTGACACCTGGCCCGAGCACCATGAGTGCTCGTAAAGCTGTGTGAGGGGCCCTGCAATAACCCCAGCTAGCTCTCTCAACACCCTGGGGTGGAGAGCATCTGGACCCGCTGACGTGAACACGTCTAGCCCCTCCAGAAGCTCTCTAACTGGTCCTCCCCAACCTGAGGTCTGGAGGCATTCCCCTTGAGTCCATCTGGCTTCACAGCAGGGAAGTCCCAGTCCCTGCACAAGAAAACAGACATGAAGAATTGGTTAATGAGTTCCGCTTTCTTGTCTGGCGCAACCACCAGATTGCCCAGTGTACTTCGCAGGGGCCCCACATTACCCGGTGCCTTCTTCATCCTCCCTATGTATTTGAAAAAGGACTTTTTATTATCCTTGATCTTGGATGCTAGTCCTAGCTCTATGTCCGCCTTAGCTTTCCTGACAGCCCCCCTACAGGCCTGAGCAGCCCCCCCTACAGGCCCGATATAACTCGTCAAAATTCTGTCTCAATAACTTAGATGAACTTACTTTTTCAGAGAGGGTAGAAGAGAGCCAACACTAACTTGACTGTTCCATTTAGAAGATCTCCATTAAGTCTCTTGGACAATCAGTTTAGAATGGGAAGATCGTCCTGAGCTCTTACTACTTGTGGTAACAATTTTAACTAAACTACCTCAGTCTCATTGTAAGTCATTAGCTCTCAATAGTCCCAGGGTAAGGAGGGTGGTGGAGAATGTGGTTCTTAGAGCAAAAAACAGAAAAGGGAAGAAATGCTTTTTCTATTAAAAGATGAAGTATAACGTAGCAGCCTGATATTCCATTAGTCAGCTCCAGAATTAAGCAGAATCAAAATTATCTCCAGGTAATTAAAACACATAGAAAATAGTATAAAATGGTTCTTGGCAGTTCTTCGCAGACTAAGATATTAGTAAGGTAACAATGACTAATCAGTCTAGTTGCAGAGGCAAATCCTGCTGCAGTGGTTACATATGTATGACTGATTGCTGCTAGATGAGGGTGTATCTTTCCTCCTCCTCTTCTCCTTGATGGTGGCTCTGTGCTGACATTCAAAGAGGAGTGTTGCTTTTTTGATTTGGAGCCACTAGGCATCACAGGCTGCAACCTGTTTCCCACAGTTTGTGGTCTACACTGCAGGCAGAAAAGGACCTCTTCAGGTTGTCCTTGAAGTGCTTAGAAGGGGCCCCTCTGTCATGTTTCCCAGTTGCCAGTTCCCTGTACAGAATGGCCTTTAGTAGGCTCATCCATCTGGACCATGTGGACCTGCCCTCTGCAGCTGATTCTGTGGGAGGATCTCCTTGATGCTGGTGGTATTGGCTCTTTGTAGCACCTCCACATTGATGACATGGTCCTGCCATCAGATCTTGACAATGGTGGCATCACTGTCAGGATCATTGGGACATGCAAGCCTTTCCCTGAATCACAATCTTGTCATGGTGGAGACGCTTGCATGGAGCATTCCCTCTAAGCTGTGCAGCATGCACAGCCAGTAAGGCGTGCCTGGCAGCACAGCATGAGTGCAGCTGCACATGCCATGCAGCTTAGAGGAGATGCTGCTTGCATGTCCCGATGATCCTAAGAGCAATGCTATCTGGAAATTTTTCCTGGTAGCGTCTCCCATGGTGGTAAGGTCAAAGGTAAGGTTCTGGACAAATAGCGACCCAACCCAAATAACTAGGGAAGGTGGAATTTTTAGCAGGCTTGGCAATCCACTTAGGATAAGGATACTCTGCAACTCTACAGCCTGGAGATCTCTGCTACTGTCCTAGTTCACTAGGCCATCACACACAACTTCAGGCCTAAAGGATGGGGCCAGTCAGCGCAAACTACTCTACTTTAAAGCTCCACGTGCAGGCAGGAAAGAAACAAGTCCCCCCAAGTCCTACAGCACCGGGAAGAGGGGTGGGGATGACAGGTATAAGATAAAATACTACAAAATAGTTCACTGACAGAATTTATTTCCACGAGCAGCTCTCTGAATAAAAAGATGGTTTCTTTCTTTCTTTCTTTATTTTTTTAAAGAAAAACAGAATGAAATATGCAGAGGAAAGGATATTATAATTTATTAGTTACTATGAGAGCAATAGGGTTTGCTTTTGACAGTTATCCAAGACCATTCATAGTCTGAACTATTCTTACATGCCTTAATTATTTCTACTGTTTACTGTTCAGAATTCCTGTTACTGATCCCTATCAAAGTATTGACTTTTAGCCTGCAAAGTATGTATCATTATTGTTATTTGTAGAGCTAGTTACTGCAGTAAGACTTGGGTATGCTCTGCATGTTCTGTTTCCATGTTTAGAAATCTTTTGTTAGTACTTCTGAATTTCTTTGTAATATCCAAGATACTAGCTTAATTTACATGATGGTAAATTTTCAGGCTAGACATCAGGAAGCACTACTTCACAGTCAGGACGGCTAGGATCTGGAAACAACTTCAAGGGAAGTGGTGCTCACTTCTACCCTGGGGGTCTTCAAAAGGAGGTTAGATAATCACCTAGCCAGGGTTGTTTGACCTCAGCATTCTTTCCTACTTGTGGCAGGGGGTTGGACTTGATGATCTGCTCAGGTCCCTTCCGACCTTACCAACTATGAAACTCTGGTTATGGTTTTTGTAAGAGTAGTTGTGAAACAATATAGTACCAAAATGGACTTGTATAAAAGAGCTCAGTGGGACCCATACAGATGTTTTTGCTTTTGTGGAGCTGATTGTCGTAATACCAAGACAGATTAGTGAGGAGTAACATCACTGAACTGGGTGATGTAACTTAGTCCTGAAGTGAGAGAGATTCTGATTAACTTTTGTATGATTCCTTTTGCATTCAGCTGTGTAAACCTAAATCTGTATAGTAGAGATGTGGAGATGGACCTAACTTCCACATAAGAAAAGTCCAAGTATTTAAATCTTTCATTGTATGAAATAGATTAGGAAGAACTACTTTATTATAAGTGAGAAATCTAATTTAAGAAATCTGTGTTTCTACTACATCATGGTACTATGAATTTTAAAATGGTATTTTTCAATTGTATTTTATTGTTGAAATGTTTTTTGGAGCAATTAGAGCTTCATTTAAAAACTACAAACCGCAGGTGCAGTGTAAATGCACCAAATCATCATCTGGAAAACTTTGACTAGCTTTAGCTGAAAGTGAAAGAGAATTTCAACAGCTACCAAAGAAACAGAAGCTAATTACATAACTATGATTTTGTGCTGGTGTATCAATAAACTGCATCTGTTGCATGTTAAGTTACATTTACCAAATACCAAAGTATTTGAAAAACTCAAGACATTCATTAGTTTAAACTTTTAAGTAGGGTACTTAATTCAGAATAGCATTTTCCAGCTGCATGGTCTTCATTTATAGGTTTTCAGGATTTTTAAAAAGAAATCAGAATTCATTGTTTAAAATCAACTTGTTTTTAGGTTGTTTTTAGGCTCTGTCTAATTGGACAATTCAATGCCAAGTAGGATTTAGACTCCTGAGGTGTTAAAATATGGCGTGCTATTTGTCTTTTTTAAATATATAGATTTGTAATTGTCAATACTGTAGAATTTTAACCATAATGATTTTTTGTGTATTATATATGACATTTTCTGGGATATCACAGGAAACAGTACATTTTTGGATCATTTGGCTCTAGATTTCTCTGACGCTTTAATTTTATTTTTTTTAAACCAATGGTGCTCAAATCATTTGGTGAGTGGTGCTGAGTCAGTCGATGAGTTCAGCCCTGAGGGTATGGTTAGGTACACAGCCTGGATGTGGAGCCACAGGTTTAGTCTATGGTCCCAGTCCAGCACGTGGGCCTGTCTTTTCCAGCCCATGGGACTCTTCATGGGTTCTGAAATTTGGTAGCAGGATGAGTGGTTGTAATTTAAATTGCTGCAGCTGCAGCTTAACTTTGCTACCACTTCCCCATTGCCAGATTGCAGGACTCTCCCACAGGTCCAGAAGGCCATACCTTGATGATCACACCTGTTTTAAACCATAAGTAGCTTGTGTAAATGCTTGATTATGGTCACTACCGTAGTCCAGGAATAAAAAATGCAGCTTTGAGATTAGTTCAGTTGTTTTATGCTGATAATTATTTCAACATTTTAAAACTCTGTATCCAAGCAGAAATATGGAAACAACAGTAGGGCTGTGTGAAGTTTCAGTAGCCGATACAGTTTGGAGGAGATTTGGCCCAATTCGGCGGCCAAATCTCTGAATTGAATCGGGAGACCCATTAAAAGGTCCAAATCGATTTGGAGAGATTTGGAGATTTGGAAGGTTTGCCGGAAACAGAAACTGAAAAGAGGGAGGGGGGATGAGGTGATTTTTTTTTTTTTCTTGTGTATATGGGAAAGGCTGAGTGGGAGGGAAACACTGTTCTGATAATGACATTTGTAGCTGGCCAGTGATTGCGCTCTTTTCCTGATTTCCCTTCCAATCACAGTGCTGTGGGGGAGGGACATAGAAACAATGTATAAGACTGTGTGTGAAGTAATCTGTGCTTTTTGTGAGCTGTTTCTCTCTTGAACCAGCAGCATCTGAAAGGCGCTGGGTTGGTAGCTAGTCTCTCTTCTGTGTTTTCTGTAACAGTTTGTCATCACTGGGCAGAAAAGCACAACATATGTTACAGACACACACATCTATCAGCACACCAAACATGAACGTGTGCTGGAAAGGCAGGTGCCAGGTGCCTCTGGCAGGGGTGGGAGAGGGGGCAGAGAGAGAGAGCTGCAATTTCCCCCCTCCCCCACCATAGATGCACTCTCTTTCCTGGCAGCAACGAGACTTCTGGGAGCAAGGAGGTGGGAGTAGTGTCTGCACCTGCACCACCTCCACTAACACCAGTAATAACCACCAGCAGCAGCATGCTGGTCTGCACCCCAGTTTCAGTTTCCAGCATGAGCCTTCCAGTGCCACAGGAGGAGCTAGATCTGGAAGCAGAGGAACAGAGTGCCATAGCTAAGGAAATTCTGGGGAAATCTGAGTTTGGGGGGGAATCTCACCTGTGGGCTTATGGTCACCGACAACGGGGCCAATATGGTAAAGGTGGTGCATGATGCCAACTTTTTTGGAATCTGCTGTGTGGCACACAAGTTCCACCTCATAGTCAGGGATGCCTTGGAGAGGGACAGGGCTCCTGGTGACGGCACTGTCACTACCACTACCAGCCATCTCATTTCAAAATGCAGGAAGGTGGTGGACTACTTCCACCGAAGCATCAAGGGGGACAAGATGCTGAAGGACAGATAGGCAGAGCTGAGCATCCTGTAGCACAGAATCATGCAGGATATGGAGACTTGGTGGAATTCCACGTATCTGATGCTCAAAAGGCTGGTGGAGCAACAGAAGGCCATCCATGAGATGCCCTTGCTCAGGGAGATTGGGATCAGTGGCCTCTTTAATAAGACGGGGTGGGATACCATCTCCCAGATATTTATGGTCCTCAAGCCATTCCTCAAGGCCACCGAGAGCCTCAAAACTGGTGATGCCCTCTTTAGCCAAGTGATCCCCATAGTGAAGGACCTTGAGAATGAAATGGAGAAGTTCCAGGGGATCAATATTCCTGGCTGGGGCAAGCCTCATTCTTTAGAGGTGCAGGCCTGGGTGAAGCGGCTGAAGGAGGGCATCAAAAAGTGGCTGGATCCCTTGTGGTCCAGTACGGTCCATGTGCTGGCAGACATGTGCAACTCAAGAGTGAAGGGGAGCATCTGCAGCAGCAGAAGCCTGCATCACTGGACAGAGGTGCTGGTGAACAGAGTCAGGGAGGCAGCAGGGTAGAGGTGGAGGGATGTGCAAGATGGGGATCCACTCTCCCGTTCCAGCAGCCCAACCCCCAGCTAGTCTCCTCTACTGCAGCTGCTGCCAAGGGCATAGCTTCAACATTGGGGGCCAGTGGTACCAGACCCTACTACCTGGCAGGTAGCATGGAGGCCTTGGTGGCTGTCTATCTCGCTAAGGATGCAGAGTCACTGGTCTGTGGTCTGTTGGCCTACTGGGCAAGCCCCAACCAAGTGTGGCAGGATCTGGCCACGGTTGCCCGGCAACACCTGTGTTGTCCACTGACCAGTGAGTTCCAAGAGAGCGGGTGTTCAGCATTTCTGGTGATGTTGACTAGATGATCTACTCAGGTCCCTTCCGACCCTAGAAACTATGAAACTGTTGTGAAACCCCACTGCACCTCCTTGAACCCTGGTTTGGTGGAGTAGCTGGTGTTCTTGAAGGTGAGCCTCCCGCTGCTGGGGTTTCCCAAGCTCCATGTGCAGATGGAGTGAGTGCCACCCTCCTCACTCCGCACTTATTTACTTTTTTATTTGCTTTCAGAACCTTGAGGTACACCTTTACAGAAACCCCTGCACCACTCTGCCTGAAACCTGGCAGGCCTTATGCCCACATGAGGGGCTACCATCCCTGATGCATTCATCCTGCTCTGCCTTAACACACACAAGTGATACTATTTTTGCTTTCAACAGTTTGAGGTGTGCTTTCACAGAAAGCCCTACACCTATGTACTTGAAACTTGGCAGGCATCATGCCTTCAGAAGGGGCTACTCTCCCTGCTGTTTTAATCTGAATCTGCAAGAAAATGACAAAGGTATAGTTATAGTGATTCCCCATTATAGTCTTTGACCGAATCTCCGAATTGGCGCCAAATCTCTGAATTTGAATTGGCCGAAATGAATCAGGACAGTGATTTGAATCACTGAATTGAATCACTGCCCCTCCATATCGAATACTTGCTCCTGTACACAGGCCTACTAAACAGCTGTTTGGTTGAAACCTTTTTTGGAATTGATTTAGGTTAAACAGCGCAAAAATCTACTGACTGTTCAAACATGCTTAAAGTTTTGGGACCTCTGTAGAATGATCCGACACCCCGGCCTACCTTAGGCATTTCTGTATTTCATATGGTGATGGGGGTGGGGGCGCGAGTAGTGGAGGCTTGATTGTCCTGCCAAAAGAGGCAACTAGCAGCCAGAATCTGGCTATTGAATGGCAGTCAGCTCTGTTCTATCCTAGTGATTTGCAAGCTTGGGTGGGTTTTTTTGCTGCTTCTGTACAAAATGGCAGAAATAAATTCTCTTTTGCATTCAGATATATCCCTTTACCTTTGCAGCTTCTAAATGATGTATTGTTTTGGGAGGGAGAAGACCATTGCTGGCACTCTTGACCTTCTAGTAAATCTCAGATTGCATTATAAAAATATTTAGTTGGGGCTGTAATATAAATGGTGAATTGCACTGTTTACACCAGTGAAGAACTTAGTATTTCATTTATAATGGTGTGCTATAGTAACCGTGCCTACAGTTACTTTGCATTATAAACAACTGTTGTGCTACAGCTTTTTAAGTTTTTAAAAATTTAATACACATTTTTTTCTTGACTGCATATTTTTAAGCTACAGCAGTCTGGAGTATATTGTAATCCACATGTGATTTGGTACACTGCTGATGTTTCAGCAGGACAACGTACAGCATTTACAGTTAAGCATGGCAGTATGTTTTACTAGGATTGGGACTTTAAACTATTTCTTCCTTGAAATCTCAAATGCATTTTCCCCCTCCTTTTTTTGTCTCTGCTTCCCATCCTCTGTCTAAAGTACTGATACTAATGTAATATACTGTAGATTAAGGCTTCAAGGAGCTAAAGTAAGCATGAAGCTTAGCCTCAAGCTAAACATCACCACTATGCTAATCTACAGTTTACAATGATCCATCACGTATATTTACAAGTAGGCAGAGGGCAGCTCAAAATTAAACAGCATATGGGTAGAGTTATCCCTGTTAAAATGACCAACGTGCCTTGTATTGTGTATGGAAGATAACTGGACAGGTGGTAATCTGTCTTCTTGAAGCAGAGACAGCTGGTATTTTCCTCGTCTTCAATAGTGCTTTTCAGTGTAGTCTCACCTACCACCTGATATCTTGCTTCTTAATATACTCTAAAGTATATATTAACCCTTCCATTCCATGCAACTTCCAGGAGGGAGATGTATCTATGTGTTCTTTGATTTACAGTTTCTGGTAACGACAGTCTTACCTGTATTTTATCGTACTGTCATTGTTACGTTAGTTAATGTGATTATATTCTGCAGCTTTCAGCACCAGACAGTGGGTTAAATGTTCCAGGTTAAAAATTATATACTTTTAAAAAAAAATACTCCATACTTAAAGAGTGCGGGAATGTTTTATAGAGTTAAATGGACCTTATAGGTGTTCAGATTTTCTTCTTTTAAGTTGGATAGAGAGAAGGTAAAATTGAAGTAGCATTATTTTTATTTCCTAGTTTGTTGAACAGTTGTCATATTTATTGGTGCTTATGTTTATACATCTTTCCTGGTTGGAGCAGATCATTCCATGTCTCACTCTAATTATGATAGCTTGGCTTATTTACTCTTTCCTATAGGATACAACTAAGAACAGCTATTATGTTATTTGCTGTTTATATTTTCTTTAAAACTCAGTTGTCTACTTTGTTTAGCAGCTAGACAGTTATTATATGTCTTAAGGAATATTTATATTCTATTTCAGGGATTTTATGATCTGTTGGAGGATTGAACTCTCACTTCTTTCACTTAACAGACAAGAGGCTAAACCTGTAGATAAAACTTTCTTCAGTTAACCTAACACATTTATTTCAAAATAAAATTATTTTATCATGCTTTAGTTGTGGTAAGGCCTATTGTTACTTGTAACTAAATTGTGTAGACCTATCAAATTTAGTTTTTGTGTTTCAAAGGAAGAGAGGACCACCATTTAAATTAATTTTGTTAGTAGAGATAACTGCCTTGTGTACTTTGAGTCTTATCTGGTATCAACTTCTCAGTAAACAGCCTCTCAGCCTTTTCATGACTTTTTTGTCTAGGAATTCAGGTATGTTATGCGAGACCATTACTGCATTTAATCTGGTACCCTGGCTCTGAAACCAGCCATGTACTTCAGAGGAAGTTTTAAAAGACCCTCCAGAGGATAGTGACACGAGTCTAAGGTCCCTGGCATATGTTACATTTGTGCCACAATTGTGTTTAATCATACCATAAATAGCAAGGATGCTACCTAGATACCCAATTTAAAGCACCATAGAATGGTAAACCAGCCATAAAAATGTTCCATGTGTAATGTAGACCATTTTTGTGGCTAGTTTATATTGCTTCTAATATTGAATATGTAGCATGTTCAGCCACCCAGTTCTACAATAAGTAGTGCAGATAGTTCTGTTGGTACCAGCCTGAGGCAGCCCTGGCCATGTGTGATGTGCTAGGAGGTGTGATTGTTGGAATCAGATCCTTATTAAACAAATGTGTGATGGGCCTAAGAAACAGACTAGTATACAGAATAAAATGGAGTTGGGTCAGGCACAGAGGGGAAATTGTCAGAATAAAGATGCTAGTTCAAGTTGTATGAACAAATAAGTTCGGATAAAGTCAGGTAAAAGAGAAGTAAAAGTCCTATGGGTGCCCCCTATGGGGTTCCCCTTACTCCTCCCCCTGCCTTTTTAAAGACTAGTGTTATAAGAACCTCATTGTTAGTTACTATACTTTTACTTGGTAATACATGTTAAAAAGTTATATTGAAAATTTATAAAGAGTACTTGACCATATGTAGGGCCATGAACTTTTTGAAATGACAGCCCTGTGAATATAAGGCAAGAAGTAAATTTTAAGTAAATACTGGAACAATATAAATGAGTTGTTCAGAAATTCCTTAAGATTTACTCTTGGGTTAGGAATATATTATGAAACAAAAAATTGGTCTCACTTTGGAGAATCGTTTTAAATGGGCAGTTATATTATATTGTAAGGAATTGAAATAAATGTTTTAATGTCTTAATGTAGATAAAATAATTATTGTGGGAATCAATAAAGGAGGAGATAAAATTAGATTGGTTAGCAAAACAGCAATTTTTGCCAACGGTTTGGTTAATTTTGCCAAAGATGTAAGGGCTATTTTAGCAAAAAAGCAGAGATGGAAAAATGTAAAGGCTAAAAACTGCTGAAAATAACCTTCACAGTAAAGTTCATGTGTAACTTTCTTTTTCTTGAAAAAAGAAAAAGTTCTCTCAAAATTAAATTGGAAAACTTGGCATTGTTTTCAACCTCAAGACTGGGTCTGAAGGTTTTAAAGTACAGCTAACAGCTTTCTAAACACAGCTTTCTAAATCCTTTACTTCTCTTCCAAAATAAGTAAATACATAATGGTTTTGGTCCATTAGTGAATAATTTAGAAAATAGCTTATATTTTCTTCTCGTATGCCAAAATCAAGACTTTTTGTTTGTTAAATATGGTCAAAATTAATGTCTGCTTGAATAAATTAGTTATGTAATACAGTTACCACGATGATAAGGTGTTTTGCTGGACATGTTAATTTTCTTTAAAAATTCCAGATGACAAATCTTTGAGAATCTAAATATATTTTTTTTAATAGGAAAAGGCTTTTCTGTTTGAGTAGTGGAGAATAAATATCTTCTCATTAGAATAAAAACATTGATTATGTAATGAAACCTACAATTACTTCGTAAAAGAACTGTTACCAAGTACTGTCATTTAGAATTGGGTGTGCACTGTTACACAATTGCTTCTAATATACACTTCTTAAGTTTAATTGGTTCCAGAACATTGATCTTATGTCCCTTTAGGGATATTTCTGGGCCTTTATTATTTTTTTTTTTTTCTTGACGGGTTGCTGTTATAAAAGTCATTATTGGAAACAGTTTTCTGGTCTTGAAAGTATTTGTTCTGCTCTGCTTATACATTTTCACCAATATATGCTGGGTTATCAGATATACAATTCCTATCCTTTCTATTTAATTAATTAAAAATGAAAAGTTTATTTTCTGTAGGTCCCTCAACATAAAAGAAGGTTGGAATTCAACTGATGAATCTTAACAAAGAGGATAATTAGAATAACACAATTCTTGAGGCCTTCAGATTTATGAAATACATACTAGAAGTACAGAATACCATTAAAAATCCCAAATTCCTCACTTCCACATGCAGTACAACCTTGTTAACTAACTTTGATAATCTGTTATCATTTGGTTTTCATAACTTATCTTGTCTTATTTCTGGTGCATCAACAAATTACATATCTTTGACCAGCATATTTTTTTTTATCTCCAGTATGGTGATCTCCTCCCCACCTCAAAGTCTGAGGAGGAATTTTACAGGTTATAAGCAGAGGAGAATATGCTTGTTGGGAAGCATAAACAGTGTTAGTTATGCAAACCTGAGAAATGATTAATTGAAAAATTAAAGTAACTTTTTCAGTTTTGAAGTGTGTTATAAAGATACCTTTATAATTTGATGGAGGTCCTTTAAAAGTTATTTTGAAAGTCTCCTATGTTATATGAACTTTGCCCAGTCATTGGTATTTTCATTTGGGTTAATAAGATTTGAATTGCTTACACAAATGAATATCTTGTAATAACAGCATCAGCAAAACATGCTTCTTTCAGAAAGAAAATGGCTGTACCTAGAGAAGTATTCACGATTATTCAAAGATCCACCTACCTTTCTGGGTTTCATTTTACAAACCTTAAATACAAACAACTTCACCCTAATTACAGCCAGGGGATGACTGATGAGGAGGCCAGGTGGTAAGTGATTGTGGAGAGATTGGGGAATGGGATTAGTCAGTGAAGGAGAGCAAAGCGAATTGACTTGTCATATGAAAGTGTATGAGTTTCTGTCAGTTACTGATCTGAGAGGTAAATGAATTATTGTATAAGTACACAAAATTTGATATTTTTTTTTTTTGCCAATAAACTTTTAGGGGCCTAAAGTTGCATATCTGAGCGTGTGCAGAAGTCCTGAAGCCTTGACCGTACACTACCTATTGTACACTTTTAGTGTCAGGCTTCCTGCAAAATGCTGTCTCTGTGGCCACTTCCATTCAGACATGTGACTAGTGGAAAAGGAAGTAGTAGTGATGTCCTGTGTTTATGCAGTCATTATCTCACTGCTGTGGGATGTGGGAAATCTGGGCCCTATGGCCTTCTGAGCCAGAGGGGATTTAAACTCTCATTCCTCACCTCAAGAAACTGCTCTAACCACATGTGCATAAACTGTTCTGGGGTGAGGGCTATGTTCATTTTCGTTCTGTTGAAACCCTGACGATTTGTCAAAGAAAAAGATCATGACTCACTAGGTCAGATAAAGGGAGCAGTAGGGAAGACCATAGAAAACATTAAAAACAGGTCTCTGACATTGTGCATAACAGGTGTAACCACCACGTCAAAGGTGGGTGTCATTGATATTGAGTTTTAGAAGCAAACTTAAATCCCCTTTGAGTCTGGGCAATTTGGGTACCCAAGTCAAGAAAAGGTTTGGGCTGTGTATCCTGGGGTGTCTTAGGGTATGTTTATATTTCTCAGTTATGGTGCCTTTATTGGCTCTCATAATGCCATATTAGATTGCCAAGCAGGGTCAAGTTCTGCCTCCTGGTTGGGAGGTAACCACCACAAAGTGTAGGCGTGCATTGTCTCAGTATGGCTCTGCTTGGCACTGTATTTGAGTGGCATAAGTATGCCCTTATGTTCTTCTTCCCTTTATCCCTAATTAAATACTTAAAGTCTCTGAGATTCCCCGTATCCAGTGGTTCTTGTTGGTTTAACTTAGCAACTCTCATTAAGCTTGCTGGTTGCTTTGAATCGCATTCTGAGGCATTTAACCATTGCTTTAGGAACCAAAGACCTGAGAGTTAAACATTGTGATGCTGAGAGTTGGCATTCCAAAGTTTCTCTGGGAATCTAACCCTTAGGGTTTGAGATCACAAGATTCCCTGTAATTTCTGCTTACGTGTACCTGTGCTTCTAATCCTTCCTTGCTGGTATTATATCTAATTATCCATGAGAGGCTAAGGTTGAAGGCGTTTTGCTTTCCTTAGAGAGTCCTTGAGACTGACAGAGAGAGCAAAGAAGGATACTGCCCACAGTGCATTCATTGCTCTATAGTGTTTCTTGTAGGCTGTTATAAAGACAAAAGGTAGTAGCATCTTTCAGTCCCCACAAGGTGCTAGCTAGCTATACAGTGATTAAAACCATTACTGTTAAAGGAGATATACTGTTGTGAAACTGAACTGATGCAGTGGTGAAGCAACTTTATTGGGATAGGAACTGAAAGTTGTAAACAGAGGCTTTGAGCTAAAGGACTGTATTCTTCCAATACCATTCATTCATTCCACCTATCCTCTTTCGTATCTGGTCATCTGTAATCAAAAACCTGATTTGCTGAAGGAAAAAAGGGGCTACAGTGCATTTCAGGTACATTTTTGAGGTTGATAATGGCCTCTGGCAAAGTACTGAGGAAGAAAGGAAAACCACAGACAGTGACAGGCTTTATGATTCCACTCTCATAACCAGCCTTTAATGTATTCCATTTTAATTGTTATCTTGGAGTCGATTGCAATCTCACAGTAGAGCTGCTGACAGGAATCATCAGTTATGTGCATGGTATTTTGCAAAACTGCAAATTCACAATACATCTTTCTCCCTTCAATGGTAGTGGTGTTTAGCAGCTCATTACCTTTTGGACTATGCCTTCTGGTCCATAGATATTGGGAGAAACTGCGAGCCTGGTTGATTGCTGTGCTTATTTTTACCATTTTAAAACTGCTTTGTAAATAAAGGGAATCGCAATGGAATAAGGCAGTTTTCAGAATAGCGTGAGCGTTTTATCAACCATGATATTAAAATGATGGATTAAAAGAGTATTAAAAAGGAACCTAGAGCTCTTATTGTTTATCAGCTTTATCATGAAGTAACTTTTGCCAATTATTTTTGTTAATAGTGATTTTTTTTTTAGTTGTTTTAAACGTTGTATAATTACCAATTCCATTTATTTTTTAGGATGCATGTATTTTCACTTTTAAGAAATCTTCAATTTAGATAAAAATAAAACTCAGTACAGAATGTAATAGGGAAGAATGCCATTTCATAAGTTGTTTATGGTTAGGGTTAAGAGTGTTTTTATGAGAGTGTTCCTCTTTGAAGGTTTGTGTATGTTTTAGCAGCTGAAAGTTTGGACTTGAAGGCTAGGGACAGAAGTTACACACATACCTATTTATGTAAGCAGGAACTGATTTAAACTTGCAACAGAAGCTTAAGTTTCAAAGTGGCCCAAACCAGTTTGGGATAAACATGATTGAGTGTAGCGTCATACTTAACTGATTGAGATAAAACCGGGTTATGGAACTTCTGTCCCAGACCTCTTCCTGGTTCAGGTTAAATCAGAGTCCCCCTGTATCACACCCTGGGCTGGGCTGTGGTGTCTGCTTCAGAAGAGCAGGGCTGGCCATGCATTTCTACTCCCTACCCAGAGAAGAGGAGGGGGTAGCCAGACGCTGGCCTCCCTAGGTTATTTCTCCACTCGCTGCTCCAGCGACATGGACGTGGGCAGCCCCAGAAGCATTGTGAAACAAATGGAGGAGGGGATTTATTTCCCCCACTCCATCCCATGTCCCAGCGCAGCATGGACCCCAGCCAGGGTCTGCCTGACTGGGGTGCAACAGCCTGTCCCTTCCTCTCACTGCTGCAGGGGTGGAGCACAGCAAGGTGCTGGCTGGTATGGTCCCCCTGAGGCAAAGAGGGCAGGGAGGAGGTTTGTTTCCCACCCCCTCTCTCCTGCCTAGGACTCCAGCCAAGGTCAGCCTGGCTCAAGCAGAGCAGCCCCTGTGAGGCATCCCCCCTCTATTTCTCCCCACCCCCATCACTGCTTCAGCAACAGGAGGAGTGGCCAGCCCTGGTAGCAGCCACAAGTGAACTGGCCAAGGAGGGGGTCTAATTTCCCCCTCCCTGAGCCACCACCATGGACCCAAACTGGAGTCTACTTAGCACTCTCTCCTTGTTGCTGAGTCTACTGCTGGGGCTGGCCATGCCCCTCCCTGCACATTTTCTCTGCAGCCAGGGGCATGCTCTAGCATCCCCCAGTTTCTTGCTTGAGCCACTTCAGGCATGTGCCTGCATTTTCTATGTCAAGAGGGAGTGTCTGTCACTTGCAAATTGGTTTAATCTATGCAGGTTAGACTAACATGCAAAGATTTAATCAATTCAGGCTTCACTAGTCAAAGAGTTTGGTAACTGGATAAAATGCCAGAATGGTGGGAGATACTTTTCTTAGCAGATAAGGGAGTATTTGGCAGTTGAAAAGTGGAAGATCAGATTGCTAAGCTGCTATTGTATACCAAAAATCAATTTCAAACCAAGCAGTGGTGATGCTTGTAGATCTGGAGATCTTTAATTGTGGGAAAAGGGCTGCTGCATGAAGCCATGTAGGGTGATGAAAATGGCTAGATGGATACTTGTGAAAGTGGATGAGGTGAGGTGGAGGGTGGAACAAGGGGACTGGATTCCATATAATCTGGTCAAAAACTGTTAAGATTTCTCACGTTCAGGGTATCATAGTGCTTAGGGTTGGAAGGGACCAAAACAGATCATCGGGTTTGGCCCCTGCCCTGGGCAGGAATGGATGCTGGGATCGTATCACTCCAGCCAAATATCTGTCCAGCCTCCAAGGTGTTTCCAGTTGATCCACATTGGGTAAACTACAGTAGCTTATGTGTAGTAACAGAGTATTAACAGATTTGACCTGGCAAGAGTATGTTAAAAAGCTGTAGGGGTTGCTAGCCTTTGGCCTGTGAAACTATTGGATCTGGCCTGTAGATGTGGGGCTGTGGCAGTAGGAGCCTGCAGTGATTCCATTGGGGAGTGCTTTTCCCATGTTGTGACAAGGAGATTCAGTACTGTTGGTGCCTGGGTCCTAGTACATGCCTCCCCAACTGACCCAACCTAGCTCATTCTAGACTGCTACCTAAAAAGGTTGTTGACCACTGTTATAAAGGATTAAAGTTTGCCCAAATTATGTGATTATTGCAGAAGTGTAAAACAACATGAGTTTTCGAAGTGGGTTTAACTTTTTCTAAACTCACACTTGGTCCAATAAAATATATTATCCCAATAATACCTTGCCTCTTGCATAATTCGTTGACTATCTCATCTACAACCTCACTTTAACACTACTATAAAAGATCTCCTTGTAGTTTATATTTCCTAAGTTTAGCCTACTTTACACAAATTGTTAGCAGCTTTTTTCTTGAGGCAGTTAATGTATCAGTGAATTTACAGTGTTTGGAACTGAACTTTTTTTCTAGCAGGGTAAAAGGGCAACTTAGTTATGTACCTGAAATATACGATTATAAAAAAAATGAAACTATACAAATATTTGTTAGCAATGTTCATATATTGTGTCACATTTTGAGTATAGACTATTTCAGGGGTGGGCATAGTTAAGCTGTGAGCCACATCCGATCCTCCACCAAAGTTCAAAAGCTGCAGAGGTGGTGAGGGTGCTGAGTGACCTGGAGTGGAGGTGACCAACTCCCTCCCCCCACATCCCCCATCCAGCTGAGCCACCCTGGGGTAAGTGGCACGGCTGCAGCCCCTGCCCCAGCAGCCCAGCGCCTAAGCCAGCAGTCCTGGAGGGAGAAGGAGGGAGGAGGCTGGCTCCCTTGGGGCAGGCTCCCCGCGGGTAAAACAGCAGTAGGAGGTGCCAGGCTGTGCTGTCCCCTGGAGCTTCCTTGGGGAGAAGCGGGTGGAGCTTCAGCCAATTTCCTGAGAGCCGAAAGTACTGTGTTGGTGAGTCGTATGCAGCTCCTGAGCCATGGTGGAACATGTTGCTCAATGGCTTACATGAAATGAGGGACCGAACTTCATCCAGTTTCTTGCATTTGGATGTCAAAGTTGTGTAAAGCATTTTAACAGATAGTATTTGTTTCATGGTATCTTCACAGAAAAGTCAAGGAGCGTTAAGTATGTAGCGCTTAAAGTTAAGCATATTGGGTGCTTACAGATGTGGAAACCCCCCCCCACCCAAACTGTCACTTTACTTTGTTTGGCATGCCCCCATGATGAATGCAGCACATGCCTAGCAGAGGCATTGCGTTAGTTGGACCTGACACACCCAACATCTGTATAGATCAGGTCTTCAGCAGGGCTTTTTCGTACTTCTATCTAATAGCGATTGCATCGGCTTTAGATGGTGCCAAAAAGTCCTGCTGAAGCATACAGGTACTGCAGAGCCAGATCGAACTAATGCCCTGTCTCTTCTGGTAAAGTCCTTTTCTTTTTTTTGTCAGCTCCCATAGTGCTCTGAAGAGGGTTGGACTGCTCAATTGGAGCATGAATGGGACTAAAACATAACCCTGAGAGGTTGCTTCTGTATAGCAAATTGTGGCTAAGACACACTGGTGAGGCAGTCATAGGAATCTTATACTTCTGCTGTCCATATTTTGTTTGTTATACAGATGAATATATGTGTCCGCCTGGCTTTGAACATCCAGTCGTGCGGCTCTGGCCCGGATGGCCGGTGGTGTTCACCCTACCATTTCCTGCGGGCCATTGAGAAGTTGTTTACTCCCGGCATGGTCTCCCCCAATCTCTCCTGCCACGACTTTGAATATTCTATCGGGGGTGGGGGGAGGTCTGACCACTTGAGGTCTCTCAGCAGCGGAGCATTCGTTCAGCGGTCTTCTATGGGACTCCACCTCCCCTACACCCTGCCCTCGCACCAAACCTTGACGGATCACTGTAGTTTTCTTGGCTTTGCTCGCAACACCGTTGTGTCACTGGGTATGGCTGCCTGTGTGGCCCTCTCCTGTCTAGGGTACAGGCTTCCCAAGGGTGACTTGCTTGGATGATGCCAGGTTGCCTGAGATGTCTCCCTTGGGTCTCGAGGTTGGCTCCCTATCCCCAAGGCTGGAAGCTTGACCAGGGCCTCAAGTAATGATAGAGCTCAAAGGAGCTCTGCCTCCATCATTCTGGCTGTACCATCTGGACCTTCCCCTCAACCACTCCAAAAGGGGGGAACATAAAGAACATTTAAGAAAAAATACCCACTATCATGTTTCGAGGGACCCGTGTGGTCCCTTCCTGGGTCCTTCCTCTTGGATACTGGTCACACGCCTTTCTATGAATTGGTAATGGGTTATGCACTTTGTGTGGCTAGGGTAGCTTGTGGTGTCTAGGATGGCTCGACTCCCCAGTTACCCAGCCTCCTGCCGCCTCCTGGTGCCTTGCAGACCTTCTTCGGATGCCTGGACACTCTTGACATGCAGGGTCAGCACCCTGCCTCTTGTGGCCTCGCTTCACAGCCCCTCGTGCTGCCCTTGCCTGATGCCTCCTGGAGGGTGCATCTCTTCCGCTTCCCCGGTGCCCTTGATGATCCCACCCTCTATGGCATGGAGAGTTGTCTGTCTCTCCGGCCCTTCTGTCAATGCTGCTGGCATCAGGGTCCCTTTGTTTCCTGGCTCCTTTTGCTGCCTTCCCTGTGATTAGGAGCAGCCCCTGGCTCCCAGCTCTTTTTGCCACTGCCACTGCTGTCAGGAGCAGCTCCAGGCTCCTGGCTCCCCCCGAAGGGTAGTCTGCCGCCAAGGCAGGAAGCCTCTGCAGACTCTCTTTCACTGAGGGGCTTTTGGGAGGCACCCAGTGTTGGTGCCTTCACCAGCCCTGATCTCTCCTCCCCTTCACCTGTCCCCGGACTTCCCCGTTTTCACTTTGGGGCCCTCTCTCCTGTTCTTCCTCATGACAATATATAATTTGGAATCTTTTTGCAGTAATTCACACACACAAAGCAAAGTAAACTTGTTTTTATAAGTGGGAGGTATCTTTGTGATCAATGTTTTTTACAGTAACAAGTTTCTGTTGAGTGATGTTGATTAATGCTTTAAATTTTTTGATGTACATACCAGTTGTTGACACTGTCCCTGCATTACTGTGGCATATTGCAGAACCACTCAGTGGACAGGAAGAAAAAAAAATATGCATCTTGTCTGTGTAAGAAGTTTTAATTTTGGGGTGAGAGAGAACTGGTCAATGACTATCAAAAGTAATTTTTTTCACCCCTCTCATATTAAGAAACACATTTTATACAATGATGACAGGGATAATCCTGTAACACTACTATGAATTAAGACCATATTTAATATTATAGAATATATAGAGAGTCTTTCAGGACAAAGATTATACAAAGTAATTAAAATTAATGATTTACCTTGTTACTGTATTTTTCACTGTCTTCTTTCCTGTGAGTAATTTCTTAGGAACGCTGTTTAAAACTGTGATTTTTATTAACTATATTCCAGGCACAAATAGAATATGATTATTGGTTTAGTGAAGAAAGGTTTTGTTTTCATAATACCAGAATTTTAGGAAATTAATAGCAAATACTTGAAATTCAAATAAGGTTATGTTTAAATTTGGATTTGATTCAGCACAAAAATAATTATAATTATACAGATCTCTTAAGAAAACAGTAACATAAAGCCATCGTAACAGTATGTTATCGCAGACTGAGTAGAGGTTTAAGGTTATCCAGTGTGTACTGAAGCCAACAGAGGATAAGGAATCAGAAACTAATTATTTTTACTGGTTTTATAAATCTCTCTTTATTGCCTAACCTTTTCAAACAAGAAATAGATTTATCCTCTGTGGAGACAGTAATATAAATAATGTTATTCTTTGGTTTGAAATGGCTCTAAAGCCATTCTTTGATTTGAAATAGGATTGGCTGATTCCAAAGACATCCTTGGCACATGTTCTCTAGCTGTTTATCAAGAAACAGGTTGTATTTGAGTTTCTTGAAATAATGGAGTTGATCAGAAATAAAAGAATCGCCACCATTGATATTTTTCAGTTGTTCTGAGCTCTAACCACTCATTCTGCTTTTACACTTAAAAATATTTAAAGCCTCAAGAAGATCCTTGAGTGTATCACTAGTGCTACTGAGTTTAACTAATGGGTAAGTTGTCTGAAATCTTGTGATGCTCACTCAGATTATCCTATGCTTCAAACCTTGAATAAAGAACCTCAGTTTAACCATATCTAGTTATTTTTTTCCTCCTCAAGAATGACCATCAGCTGTTTGACTCTTGTTAATAAAATAATAACCATTCTGAAAAGATTGCATAAAATGGCAGAAAGCATACGGACAAATAAGTGACCTTTGTAGTAGAAAAAAGGGGAAATAATCAAAGTTATTAGTGTAGACACTTGATGATAAGGTATAATCTACCCCAGGTAAAGATGTATTCTGTCAAGAAATGATAGCTAATGCATCTTCTAAATATCAGAAGACAGAAGCCAATTTGTGTCTGTCAGGCCTCACTTTGTACAAATTTAAAGCTTTTCTGTTAAAGAAGGCTTTTCCCTCACTGCTGAGCTCCATAGCGGGAGAAAAATGTTTTTAAAAGCTTTCTGTCAATTTAAAATAGCATTTTTACAATAAGTACTAGTGTTTTAAATCCCTACTGAATATTTCAGATTAGATCACCATTAGTTTTAAAGTTTTAATATTTTACTTTTTTATTCCTTTTAAAGATAAAATACCTCGACACAAGCCTTTTAGTCTTCTGAGTATTTTTAAGCTTACCAAGTGCACAGTTGTGGTTAATATGGTCCTAGGTTTGTTTTATGTTTAGAATTTAATTTATGCTGCTTGAGTGAGGTGCTTTAATGAGATTTAATTGGTTGATTAACTTTTCAAGACTTCCAGATGTAACAGGCACTTTTCATAGCTGTCATGACATAATGGAACTGTGCATGTATGTGACATCATGGATGTGAACTCCTTGAGTTTCCATTGTTTTTCCCACAGAAGTAATAGGTCTTCTTGACCCCGGCAAGGTGACTGTCCAGTCTCCTTTTGAAGACTTCCATGGTAGGTGACTGCATCACCACTGGAGGGAGTTTATTCCACAATCTGGACACCCTGACTGACGGAGTTTTTCCCAGAATTGAGCCTGAAGCGTCCTTCCAGGAGTTTATATCCATTGCTCCTGGTCTTCCTCAGGGGTGCCCTGGTGAACAGCTGTTCACCGAATTCTTGATGTACTCCCCTGATATAGTGGTAAGCCACTACCAAGTCCCCTCTCAGCCTTCTCTTCTGTAGGCTGAAGAGGCCCAAGTCCCTCAGCCTCTTCTTGTATGACTTGTCTTGCAAGTCCCTGATCATACAGGTGGCTCTTCTCTGGACCCTCTCACATCCTTGTTGAAGTGTGGTGCCCAGAACTTGAAGGAATACTCCAGCTGCAGTCTCATCAGTGTGGAGTACAGTGGGAGTATCATTTCTTTAATTTTGTACGAGATGCAGTGGTTAATGCATGCCAGCGTATTGTTTGCCCTGGTGTCCACAACATCGCATTGCTGGCTCATGTTCATGTGATGGTTGATTGCTACCCATAGGTCCCTTTGAACTGTGGGGCAAGTCAAATTGTTGCCAGCAAGTCTGTAGGTATGTTGGGGATTGTTTGCCCCCAGATGGAGCACTTTACATTTCTGAGAGTTGAACTTCATCTCTCAACACGTCAGCCTGTCTAGGTCTGCGAACTATCTTCTGGCATGGCCATGATCCCCCATAACTTGGTGTCATCCGCAAACTTGGCCAGCAAGCTTTTCATCCCCCACATCCAAATCACTGGTAAAGATGTTGAAAAGCACCTGTCCAAGCACGGATCCCTGAGGGACACCACTGACCACTTCTCGCCAGGATGACACATTCATTTATGAAAACTCCCTGGGTCTTACTATGCAGCCAGTTTTCTACCCACTGAACTGTTGAGCAGTTAAGCCCACAATCTTCTAATTTTTCCACAAGGATATCATGGGATACTAGAGCAAAAGCCTTTTGGAAGTCTAGGTATATAATGTCAACCTTCTCCCCCGTGTCCAGGTGGAGAGAGACCTGTTTGTAGAAGGAGATGAGCTTGGTAAGACGAGATCTACTCGTGATGAAGCTATGCTGACTGTCATTCAGAATCTTACCCTCAATAAGTGTATTGCACATAGATTCTTTAATGATTTTTTCCAGGATTTTCCTTGGGATGGAGATTAGAGTGACTGGCCTGTAGTCACCCAGGTTCTTCCTTTTCCCCTTCTTGAAGATGGGCACAACGTTGGTCGTCTTCCAATCCTCAGGGATCTCCCCTGTGTGCCACAATTTCTGAAAGAGTTTTGCCAGGGGTTCCGCAATAACTTCAGCCAGCTCCCTCAGCACTCTTGGGTGAAGTCCGTCTGGTCCTGCTGACTTATTAAGGTCTAGCTTTTGTAGTTGGTTTTGTACCAGCTCAGCATACACAGTAGGAAGGCTATCATTCCCACCATGCCCCCGGTGATCCTTATCTCACTTGTCTTTCCCCTTGGTCGAGTGAATTTGAAAGAATCTATGTGCAATACACTTAGTGAGGGTAAGATTCTGAATGACAGCCAGCATAGTTTCATCACGAGTAGATCTCGTCTTACCAGTCGAAGCAAGCTGGACATTCAGGAGTTCATTTTTTTTCCTGAGTGTTCATTATCAGCTGTCCCAACGTGTTAAGCAGGGGCCCCACATTTCCATTTGTTTTCCTTCTGTTCCCTATATACCAAAGGAAGGACTTCTTGTTGTCCTTGACTCCCTTTGCTAACTTAAACTCATTTGTTGTCTTAACTTTCCTAATAATTTCCCTACAAGTGTGGACCACTGTGGTACTGTTCCTAGCTTCCATTGTGTGTACGCCTCTTTTTTTTTTCTTTATCAAGAAGACCGTGATGTCTCTATTGAGCCAAGAGGGCTTGCCAGCCCTTCTGCTACATTTCCTCTTCATGGGAATGGTTTTCTTTTGTGCTTCATGGATCGTGTCCTTGAGGAACAAAAACTCTTTGTGGGCCCCATTTGCCTTCTCTCCCTGGCCCTGCATCTCCTCCCTTACTAATGCCCTGAGCCTGTTGAAGTCAACAATTTTGAAGGCCAGGACTTCAATCCTGCTGGTCAATTTGTCAGCCTTGCTGTGGATAGTGAACGTCATGAGGTCATGGTTGCTATCACCCAGGCTACCTCCATTGTCCAAACCACACACCGGATCATCTCCTTTGGCCAAGACAAAGTCTAGGAGAGTGGTACCTCTGGTGGCCCTTGCACTTCCTGCGTCAGAAAGAGCTCCTCGATCACAATTAAGCTACATGACTGATCTAACTTAGCC
The DNA here is from genome assembly GCF_001723895.1 of Crocodylus porosus. NCBI lineage: Eukaryota > Metazoa > Chordata > Crocodylia > Crocodylidae > Crocodylus > Crocodylus porosus. The sequence goes on from NW_017728906.1 coordinate 20,349,105, forward strand.
AAGTGTTCCTCCCAATCCATCTGGGTAATTGAAGTCGCCCATGACAACCAAGTCCCTTGCACATGTGGCTTCTGTCAGTTCTTGAGAGAACTCCAGACCAAGCTCCTCCCTTTGGCTCGGTGGTCTGTAGTAAATGCCCACAGTTAGGTGCGTCTTACCTACCTCCCTGCCCCGAAGCTTGACCCAGAGGAGGCAATGTCAGCCTTCAGAAAGGTGTACTGCTCCCTCACATAGAGAGCTACCCCTCCACCTTTTCCTCTGCTTGTGCAGGGTGTAGCCCTCTACAGCTATGCTCCAATCATGTGAGGACTCCCATGAAGTCTCTGTGATCCGTACCAGGTCATATTGCCCACTTGTTCCCCATGCTTCAGGCTGAGCCCCCTGACTGAGACCCTCGATTTCCTGAGATGCTGTGGGAGAACTGTTCTGTTAGCATCTTCAAAACAGTTATTAGTGTCCTCCATGTGGGAGCTTTCCTGTGTGCCAGTCCTCAGGCATGCTCCACTTGGAGTCACCCCATCCCTCAGCAAAGTCAGTTTAAAGCCCTGTCTAGTAGATCAGCTATCTTGGCTGAGAACAGGGACTTATCTCTCCACATGAGGCAGATACTGTCTTCTCTCAGGAGTCCTCTTTTCCTGAAGTGTGTGCTATGGTCGAAGAAACTGAAGTCCTTGTGGTAGCATCCCTGTTGGAGGCGACTGTTTACTTCTTCCACGCAGCCTTCCCTCTTGGGTCCGTGGCCTGCAACAGGGAGCACAGAAGCAAAAACTACTTGAGCCCCCAGTCCCTTGAGCTCAGCCCCCAGAGCCCAGTAGTCATTCATGACACAGTCCGGGTTACTCCTGACTGTGTCGTTTGTGCCCACATAGATGAGGAACATGAGGTAGTAGTCAGAGGGATTATGGAATTTAATGCATAGATATTTTCAGACAAGCGTCTTAAATTTCTTTTGCTTCTCTAAAATGATTGACTAAAATGATTTAATCTGTTGTGTTGTCATTGTTTTTAAAATGACTTTTCTGCATGTGCAGTTTCCTGGCTGATATGGTTGCACCCAGTCTTAGGCATGTAGTTGATTTGTTTTTAGCACAATACTACCAGTAAGTCAAATTCCTTCAAACTGAATAGTTTGTCATGGTACCAGTTGAACTACCTAACTTCTTGACAGGTATGGTCTAATTGTATGTTAGTTCAAATTTTACCTTTTGAAGCCAATCTTACTTTAAGTTTTAAGACTTGGAAAAGGTCTTGTGTATAACCTAAGTAACAATAGGTCACATACCTTCAAAGATTCCTCCAAGTCCTAACCCCTGTTAAGGAGATAACTCTATGAATAAATGGAATTTATAGCATCAGCAGATAGGATTAAAAGAAAGGAGTTTAAATTGAAAAGTAAACTTAATCCCATTTAGGATAATAACTACTTTACTTTATATTGAGATTCTTCCTTTGAAATTGGGTTATGAACTAAATAAATTCTCAAATGTTACGGTGAAAAGTTCACATTCATGGTTGATCTGTGTTAATATTTCTTTGGATGATTGCTAGATCCCTGGTTCCACTAAAACTGTTTTCAAAGAAGTTTCATGTTATGAAAGGTAATAGAAAAATCTTAAGCAATGGTAGCTGCATATAAAGATAAGAATTGGTAGGTAGGGTCAGCGTATGTGTTGAACCTTTTTTTTTTTTTTTTTTTTAAAGAAAACCCTTCTTTGACTATGCATGTGGGTTGATAGTGCTATCAGCAACACAGGTTGCCTACTGTATATCTTAATAACAGTACCAGATGACACAAAATAAGAAATATTATTAGTCCTTGATTTCTGTTAGTAGAAAATATATTTTATGAGTATTTCTCAATAATAATAATAATAATACTTCTTAGGTGCCCACTCTGTCCTTGTCGGTCTTTACACTTCCCTTCATGCTAGTATGTGCTATAATCTTTCCAATTTGTAATATAACCAGTGACTTAAACTATAACACTCAGCTTTGTACAGGTTTTTTTCAGAGATGGTGTATGACAAAGCCAAAATTGTTTCAAGAGGAGATGGCCTGGGGAATTCATAATTGGAATTTTGGACCTTTCACCTCTAGGTTACTATTCTAAATTAGGGCCACTCTTAAGAGTATCCAAAATTTGTCACTTTCAGGAGTTCTGCTGTTTGACTAAATGGAGTTACTTGTATCAGTCCACTTCCTAGACTTAATCATAAAAAGCCATCCTTACAATGATCTCTTTCTTAGGAGTTTCAGCAGAGGCCAAGGATCGTATGAGATTAAACTCCCTTTTCACTTTTAAAGATAGTCCTTAGAAATTGGAATTGAGTATTATGGGAAAAGCATTCCGGGATGAGTTTGTGTATTAATACATAGAAACAGTATTTCTCTCTGTAACCAATACCTAGATTATAGCTTTCAAGCAAATTGGAGGAAGTTCCAAGGCATCGTATTTACTCCTCATTTTAAAAATGTATCATGTACCCTTGAGGAAAGTACTCCAAGTTTTGGACTTTAATGTATTCATTTGCTATATGGCTGTTTTACTTAGCTTCTTCACAGGGTCTTTACAAAAATGAATTGTATTGCTCATAAAGTGATTTGAGTTGTTCAAATGAAAAAAATCTCATGAGTAAAATTTTCATAAATGTACATGACTTGAGCTGGGTCTCTGTAGAAATTATGCTCCTAAATTACTTACACACTTCTGAAAAGTTCTTCCATACTGTCTTCTCATTTTGGAAACTTCAGCTAACTTATGTTGATTTTTTTCAATGGTACTTGGGTGTTTATGTAACTTGGGAGCCATATTTAACTTGTAAAATGTTATATAACTGTAAACTGTGAAATACTAATCAGGATAAGATTTATAATAATAATAGCAATACTACTATTTGTGATAAAATTTTAAACACTGCTTATTTCCAAAATCGTCCTTAACTCAAGCATTCTGTTTTGGGCCTTTTCCATTCTCTTTTTTGTTTTAGTCATTTCTCCAAGATAGTCAGCACTAAAATAATTAATGATCTGCTTGTGGCTCAAAAGGTCTAAGTTTTCTTGTTATCCTCTGACATACCTACTACTATTGATGTTCTCCTCTTCTTCTCCAGAGCAGATTTTTTTTGACTCTGTATTCTAAATGTTTAAGTTCCAGAATAATAGAATCATAGAAAATTAGGGTTGAAAGGGACCTCTGGATGTCATCTAGTCCAACTCTCTGCTCACCACAGGTGTAGCCCCAATTAAATCATCCCAGCAAAGGCTTTGTCTGGCTAGATCTTAAAAGCTCCAAGGATGGAGTTTCCATCACCTCTATGGGTAACCTGTTCCAGTGCTTTACTACCCTCTTCATGAGAGAGTTCTTCTTAAAATGTAACCTAAATTTCCCTTGCTGCAACTTGAGACCATTGCTCCTTGTTCTGTCATCTGCCACCACTGACAAAAGTCTAGCTTCATCCTTTTTGGAACCACCCTTCAGGTAGTTGAAGGCTTTTGTTAAATCCCCTCTGTCTGCAGCCTCAACAACCTTAGAGTCTGATGGCTGGGAAACTGGCTCCATGGTCGGACTCCAAGAGTGATACTTGATGGAACCAACTCAACATGGTACATGGTGACCAGTGGCATCCCTCAGGGTTCAGTACTCGGACCAGTACTCTCTAACACATTCATAAACTATCTGGATTCGGGTGTCAGAAGCAGACTGGCTAAGTTTATGAATGATGCCAAATTATGGGGAAGCACAGTCACACTAGTGGATGAGCTGGGGATTCTGGCCAGCTTGAACAGGCTTGCAAAGTGGGTGGATCAAACCCTGATGACTTTCAGCATCAAGAAATTCAAGGTGCTCCACCTTGGGGGAAAGAGCCCTCATCATACCCATAGGTTTGGCAGTGCTACACTCATTTGCACTACAACTGAAAGACACTTGGGGGTCATGATTAATGACAATATGAATATGAGCCACCAATGCGATGCTGCAGCTGGCAAAGCAAATAAAACTGGCTTGCATCTCAAACAAGATGCAAGAAGTTTTCCTTCTGCTTTACTTGGCCTTGGTGAGGCCGCAGCTGGAATACTGCATCCAATTCTGTGCTCCACACTTTAGAAAGGACATGGAGAAGCTTGAGAGAGTCCAGAGGAGAGCTATGCTCATGATAGGAGGTCAAGAGAGTAGGCCTTATGAGGAGAGGCTAAGAGGCATGGGACTCTTCAGTTTGGAAAAGCGTAGGCTCAGGGGCAACTTTATGGCAGTCTCTAAGTATATCAAGGGTGTTCATCAGGATGTGGGAGAATGTCTGTTCACCAGGGCACCCCAAAGGAAGACAAGGTCTAGGGTCACAAGCTGCTGGAAGACTGCTTTAGACTGGACATAAAGAAAAACTTCTTTACTATCAGAGTCTCCAGAGTCTGGAATAGACTCTCTCTCCCCAGAAGTGGTGCAGGCGCCTGCTCTGGACATGTTGAAGTAATGTTTGGATGATTATCTTTCTGGGGTCATCTGACTGCAGCTGACTTCTTGCCCTTTTGGTATGGGGCTGGACCTGATGGTCTCATGAGGTTCCTTCCAGCCCTAGTGTCTATGAAATCTATGATTCAGTCAGTTTTCTATCCATCTTACAGTCCATTCATCCATCCTGTACTTTCTTAGCTTGATTGAAAGACTTGTGGGAGACAATATCAAAAGCCTTGCTAAAGTCAAGGTATATCTTGTCCGCTGTTCTTCCCACATCTACAGAGCCAGTCATCTCATAGAAGGCAATCGGGTTGGTCAGGCATAACATGCTTAATGAATCCATGCTGACTGTTCCTAATCACTTTTTTCTCTTCCAAGTGCTTAGAAATGGCTTTGTAGAGGACCTGCTCCATGATTCCTTCCAGGGGCCAAGGTGAGGCTGATTGGTTTGTAGTTCCCTGGATCTTCCTTCTTTCCCTTCTTAAAGATGAAGGAATATTTCCCATATTTTCCTTTTTCCATTTGCCTGGGACCTCTTGCACATTTCAAAGATAATGGCCAGCTGCTCTGCAGTCACATCAGCCAACTCTCTTAGAACCCTCAGCAGGGGTGGGGCTGTAGCCCCCCAAATTTGACTTAGTCCCCCTGTAGCTACCCTTCCCAGTGCTGCCCCTGTCCAGGCCCCCCCCCCCACTGCCTGCCTCATGCAGCTAAGCCCACCCTACTCTTATCCACATCCTGCAGAGACACAGTGTTCCTTGCCCGATCTGTTTGCATACAGTATGCTTTTATTCTCCTTTTGTGGATAACATCGATAAAACTCAGACTTAAGCATGCATTGTTTTAAAAGTTAGTAAGTATGTTTGGCCAGAAGATGTGTACTGCAACTCCCCACCCCCAATTTTCTGTCTAGACTACTTCAGCCCCTGCATGGGGAAGAGGCTGGCACCATCCCTAACCCTCAGGTGCATTATAACAATCCCCATGAACCTGTACACATCAGACTTTTCTAAATAGTCCCTAACCTGTTCTTTCACCACTGCCTGCTGCTCCCCTTCTCCCCATGGCCTGGTGCAGTAGTCTGGGAGCTGACCTAGCCTTTTCCATGCCATGTTACTGCTTTGTCTCCTCCATTCCATAAAGGACCCACACTTTCCCTGATCTTCCTCTTTTTGCTGAGGTTCTGCCTCTCTGATCAATGTTTCAGTCTGTCCTTGGATGATGAGCTTCCACATATCCTTTCTCAGGAGGTGTCCTTTCTGTGGCTCCTTTCTCAGTTTTTGTATTCTTTCCTCTATATGCTTACATTCTTGGTGATATTTTATCCCTTTACATGATCAATAGCCTTTCTATAATGATGGAACTCAGTTGTGCTTTTGTTTTCTTCTTTTTTTGCAACGTATTCCCATAATTCATTCTACATAGAAATGCCTGTTTTTCTGCTGACTTGTAGAGCTCAAATCACAGCTGCTAACTGTATTAAAACAAAAGAGATGTCTTTCCCTTTGTTTTCTCCAATGTCCTTGTTCAGTAGCCTCACCATCCGCAATACTTATACTTCTAGTTATCACTATCAGAAATCTTGGTATTATTTTTTATCATTGACCCTTTTTTTCCCACTTCAGAAACATTTTTCTGTTAAAAGCCCTATATATTTTCAAGGGTTTTTTTTCCCTCCCAAAAGTGTATATGTATTTTTAAAATATTTGTTGAAGAGAAGGAATTAAAGTTACTTGGTTTCAGGAAAGAAAAAGCTATGACAAAAAAAAGCAGTAGAAGAAGAAATAACCAGTTAAGGTGACAGTGTATGATGATGGTGTGACTGTGTTTTTTGTGAGCAGTGAGGGTGATGACCAGTCCCTGACTGAATGTCAGTAGGCCTAGGAGTGTGTCTCCTTAGCCTGTATCAACTGGGCAAAAAGTGATGCATTTCTCCTGGGCATCTTAACTGATGCTCAGCCCCCAGATCTGCCTGGAAGCCTATCTTGTTGCCACGGTGGCTTCAGAGTCCTAGACCAGTGGTTCCCAGCCTTTTTTTCCCTGCAACTTGCTGCTGCGTCACCGGAGGGGCTGGGGGGAGGAGGTCCTTAGATGCGGCATGGCTTGTTTTTTGTGTGTGATGCTGTTGGCATTGCCCCTGCGACCTTCATTTGGGTTGTGACCTGGGGTTGGGAACTGCTGTCTTGGACATTTTTCTAGGCCTGCCAGACTGTCTAGTCAAGAACTGGCAAGACCTTAATAAGGAGTTTGAGACATAGTAAGGAGAATGAGACAACAGCAGTAGCATTGTGCCTTTCCAGCCTTTCCTGTAGCAGATGGATTGTGGTTATCAACAACCTGGAAGCTGCTACTATGTGGCACTAGTATGACATCTTGGATCTGGCATTTATTCTGCTTGAAAGGCTCCAGAAGTGTCTCGTGGACTTTGGGAATGGGCATCACTGATTCAAGTGGGATGCCCTGTACCTGCCCACCAGTGAGAGAGATTTTGGTTTAACTGATGAAGCAGGGTGGCTGCCCACCATGTGTAAACTCTTCATTGGATGCTCTTTGCTGGGGAATGCCTCTCCTGGGAAAGACTACCTTTTTCTTTACTGTGTTAGGTGAGGGACTTCTACCTTGATCAGGAGCTTCTTCTGTTGGATCCTGATAATCTCAGCTGGTGCCCTTCTGTCCTTCTACCACCCTTCCCTTGGTTGGTCTACTTCTGACTGAGCCCCCAGAGTAGGCATCTGGACCTTCCAGAGCTGCTGCAGGAGTCCCTTGTCCATAACTTGGCCTTGTAGCAGGGAGCACTAAGCCCTGCCTTCCAAAGCTTCCATTGCTTCCTTGGTCTGCTCACTCATACTCTATGAAGTTAACCTACCTCTGATTCAGTGTGGTTTGTCTGACTTTTGGCCACAGCCCTGGCTGGGCCTGCACTCCATTCATTTTGATTTCTAGCTCTTTGCTGAAGTGAAAACTGCCATCCCCATAGATGTGCTTGCTTCCCTAGAAGACCACTTCTACACATGACAAGCCATCCCCACTGATAGGTCCTAGACAGATCCCCTCTATTGCTGCCTATTTCTCCCGCTGTGGACAGCAATGGGAGTGGTGGGCCCAGCATTCTGCTATCCCTTCCTGTTCCTAATGAGAACAGCAGTAGAATCTGCCTTGAGAGCCTGCCTGGGAAGACATTTTCTTGTGGACAATCAGAGTGGATCATGCCCATGTCCTTGCCACTCTGAAATGATTTGGAGGCAGCATCTAGTGCTAGCAACAGTAGATCATGTCTGCCTAGCTGGGTGCATCCTTTACAAGCTACCCATTGCCAAGAGAACTGGTGACCTCCAATGCTGACTGCTGCATGGGGCCCTGGCCATGTGTACTTTTTTTTGCGTTCCAGTGGCATTGGTATCCTACTCTTTCTGTGAGGATGAGATTCTCTTCTATATTTTACTGGATTGTTCCTGGCTAGAGCATGTCTTTGCTGCCCTCAGCACCCTCTTTGGCATGCTGGACTTTGACTTCTCTGAGACTGTGTATACTTTATCCTGTACTAAGTAGCCAAGAAGAATGTGATCTGCCTGGCTAGTTTCCAGGTGTACCCGACCAACATGGTGGCTCTGAAAAACTGCAGTGGCCAGTTCCAGTGATGGCCTTCCAACTCTGCTTCCTGGTCTGGGCACATGCTGCGGTTGAATTTGGGCTCTTCACTTTGCAACAAAATATGGACCAGTTTGTGTCATGCTGGGCCGTTGAGGGGCCTGCTGCAAGGTAGAAGACTGACAGCTTGGTCCTATCTGTGTTACCCCATGAGGACCAAGGGGAAGGAATTTCATGCTTTGGTGACAGGTTGTTTTTTGGTGTTTCTAAGTGTTTCATGCTTGGCCCTTGAGAAGGCCACATGCCTTTGTACTTTCACCACTTGTTTCTAACATTTGTATAATAGACATTTAAAAGTAATATATGTGTATATATAGTATAACCTTTCTGTTTGTTTGAAGACAACCATAGTCCTTTAAAAAGTGTGGTGTTGTGAATCGGGTCTCTTTTTTAAAAACTCAGTTCCAGGCACCTCAAAACAGCACATGCAGTAATTTTAATGAAATTAGGGGTACTTGGTCTCTTGAGACCTTGTATGGATATTTATAAAAATGATTGTCAGACAGCATTGGCTTTCCCTTTTCTGGCAGTTGAATAGAGCTGATTTGAGACTGCTTTAACACATCCCATACCCCATCCCTGTCACCCTGTCGGCTGGTGGCAGCTTCCAGGGTACCAACTTTTCATGTCAAATGCATGTTGGGCTCTGTAATAAATCATGCATGAATAGCCAGTTCTTTATTTCTGTACATTGATTAATGTGGCTCTTCAGCAATGGAACAATGGCCAATGTGCATATGCACATGAAAAGCTCTTCCAGTGCTACAGCTTGTTTGGTTCTACATGCAGCATGCTTAGAAAGAAAACAAATACATCTTCCCTTCCTGGGTTTAGCTTGGACCTCTGGTAATTGATTAACAGAGCCATGGGCAGCATTTATTTGGCCTAAAACTGGGGTGTATTATGAGCCTTTGACAAGTCTCTATCTTTAGATTTCATTGGGCACACGAGCTACAAAGCTCAGAACAGCAAGACCTCCTACTTTTAGGAACTATTGGTAATATTACATGCAATATTTCAGTTTGACACCGATTTTTGTCCAAAGGGATGCTGAGTTTTGGCAAAGATCTCTAAGGCTAACTTTAGAGTGACTTTTCCCCCCCCCACCTCCCTTTATTTTAGGGTGAGGTGGGTCAGGGAAAGGAATGAGTGGATATATAAATTACGGAGGGTGTTTTTTGCTCTACAAGAATTTTTCATAATTACTGGCTCTTAGCAGGCTTTTTTCTTTTTTAAAGGAAGTTGTTTGACAGCTGTTTTGAGAGCATTGCCCTTTCTGCATTCAGAAAGCACTTTAGTTCATTACCCTAAATTCATGTTCTGGACAAACATATACAGTTCAATGAGCTAACGGAACAAAGCCAGGGCAACACAAGACAGCATTGTTAATGTTTTTTAAAATTGACTCTTTTTTTTGCTATCCGTATTTTTTTAATTATTAATAGCTGTATAAAAGAGCTTATTGTAAAATGCCATCAGATTGTTGACAGTAAAATTGCAAATGAAAAATAATTACTGCCTAATAAAACACCTACAGTCTAATTGTTCAGCTGTAGTTGTAGGAGGGATGCTGAACACTCTGTGACTCAGTACTGGGAATGTGAGGTGAAAAAGTTAACTTTGTTACCAGGTAAGCAGTGTAGATTCTGCCTGCTTACAGTGATGGGAATTTTTATTTTACTTTGAAAAAAACTTATGTTCTAAGAGGAGGGGGTGAAAAAGGAGTGTGTGTTCTACAAACATTTATTTGCTTTGGTACAGATTAACTATAGTAAACACATCAGACAGAACTGCAGCCTTCAGGGCTAGGGACAGAAATTGTACATAAACCAGTATAAGTGATTGGAAAAAAGTTCAAATCTGTAACTAAACAGGAGTTCAGTGCACATAAACTGCTTTCAAAATGGCCAAAATTGATTTAAAATAAACCTGGATGGATGAAGTATCAGATTTCACCAATTTAGGTTAAATCAATTATTGAACTTCTGTCCCACATTCCCTCTAGATTTAAGTTAACTCACAGTCCCTCAGTTTCTCAGTCTGCTTTCCTATACTTGGGTGACTGAGTTTGGAGAAGGCAAGGGGAGCAGTGGCTGCTTTAGTCCTCCTAGGGACTTGGAGGAGTTGAGAGATGTGGAAAAACTTCAGGGGTGTTGGTTGTAGCCATGTTGATCTAAGGACATAGGCAGATAAGGTTCTTTGGGTAAATGTGATACCTTCTAATTAGACTGACTAAGTAGTTGGAAAAATTGTTCTTTGCAAGCTTTCAGGCACAACCACCCTTGTTTAGGCATAGGGAGAGTCTTTGGTGTGTTGTTCTCCTGGATGGAAAAGAAGTCAGTATGCAAAATGCAGGTCTGTAAAAATGCAGATGTGTGGCAGTGAGCATCAGAGGGAATGGGAGATAATAGATGTGAGACAAGTAGGTGTGGTGGGGTTGGGAAGGGGGAATGAAGACCTGGTGTTGCGTAGCTGGTAAAATGTACAGAGGTTATGTGGGTTTATCAGATGGTAGGCAGGTTATAATGTGTTATAAATCCAATGTTTATATTTAGTGTGTGATTTTATATCCAGTAGATTTATGAAGTGAAGTTTGTAGGCTTGTCTACGAAAGGTATTTTGTAAATTCCCTTTGAGGATTAGAACTGAGAGACTGGAGAGAGAATGGTTGTCTTGTAAGAAGTGTGCACCCACAGGTAATTGGGTATTTTGTGTTTGATAGACGGCCAATATGCAGGTACTCATTGGTGGTTTGGTTTCTCCTACACGTTTTTCATCAGGACATTTAGTGCACTGGATGAGATATATTACATTTCTGGAGATGCAGGTGTAAGATCCGGGAATGGTGATGGTTCTTTTGTAGGGTGTAGTTATTATGGGATAGGTGGAGATATGTTGGCAGGTTTTACATTTTTTGTCCCGACCATGGTCTGGATCCATTTGGTGTGCTTTGGGCCATAGAAAGTTTGCTTCTGGTGATGAGATTAGTGAGGTTCGGCGTTTGTTTAAAGCAGGGGTGGGCAAAATATGACCCAAGGTTGGATCCAGTCCTCCAGGCAATTTCATGTGGCCTATGGGCGCCCACCAACTAATTGCACTCTGCCTAGCCTGGGTGCATGACTCCCACCCTCATGGGTGGAAGGGTCTGGCCCAGCAAGCAGGCAGATTTTGGGTGGGGGACCTGCTTAGCTTCCCTGGTGTCCTGCTTGCTCTGAGCATCAGGTAGGGAAGCAGCTGGGGTGGGGAGTGAGAGCGCAGTGTGGGATCAGGGCTGGTGGCAGGGCAGAGGCTATGCCCACGGGTGGTAGCAGTGTGGTGCTCAGATGGCCACGGTGTGGGTGTGAGGGAGTCTGAGGGGCGGTCAGGAGCCCCCCCCCCACATTCCGCCTCCCATGGTGCACAGCCCCTGCCGCAGGCAGCAGCAACAGCAGCAGGCAGGGGGCCTGCTCAGGCACTGCTGCCCAGTAGCACACAGCTCCAGCCAACACTGCACGTGGTGGTGAGGAGTGCAGTCAGGCCAGCCCACCTATATTATGTGGGGCTCCCTGCAGGACACGTGCAGGTGCCAGCACTTGCACAGGTCAATGGGGGAAGCCCCACATGATGGAGCCGGCTGCCTTCCCTGCCCCCTGCTGTGCAGGTCCTGAGACTCTTCTGGGAAGCAAGGGGTGGAGCTCCCTTTTGCTCCCAGTGGAGTCCCGGGACCTGCACAGCAGGGAGGAGGGTAGGCAGCTGGCTACATTGCACGTGGCTTCCCCAGGTGGTGTGTAGCACAGGATAAATAACTAAGTATGATAAACTTGCATGCATCATAATAAAGACACGACTAAGATTCTGAAAAATTCTCTGTGGAAATAATTTGCCCTTAATGTACTTCCAATCCAGTTCGGTCCAGGGTAGGTTTACAGGGTTTGGCGTAACCTTTGACCCACAAATACAAGTTTCTGTCTCTCTTGGATGGGTACTTATCCTTCACTACTTCCTTAAGTCTTGTTTTGTCCATAGAACACCTCTGAAAGTTTGTACAGCCTTGTAGATTTCCCGTGGAGATTTGTAGGTCCATTATTAGTCAAATCTGCAGTAGGCTGTGTAAACCTATAAATTGGCTAAATATTTTCAAAGCAGAAAACCAAAGTAAAAATTTCGGTTTTGTCCCTTGAAAGTATTCATGTAGCATATGCCCATGTACCAAAATAAGAATCCATTTACGATTCACATTAAGGTGTACAATGATTATGATGTAGTGTTACAATAGTAAAATTTATATTATTGTTTTCTTCTGTCTGAACCATGACTGAAGAAGCCTGTTTTTTAGAGATGGAAGGGACATTCATGTTCTGTATCATTGAGTCTTGAAATTATTTTTTTGCATTTTTTGTCTCCTGAATTTTAACATTCTTTTCATTCTCAAATGCAAGTGGGTTTTGATGACAGGCTCTCTATTTATGAAAATTGTTGTTATGGCAAAAATGAACTGAAAATATATTTTACATAAAGAGTAGGAAGAAATCTTCAGGAGAAGACAAAGGTGCACTTGACAGAGGTATCTTGAAGTTACTGTTGTGGCTAAGGTATGCCTTTCATATGGCATTTCTTAAGGAAGTTAATTGAAAAGACATTTGAATGTGTAAATGTAATCAGAAGAGATGATAGCAAGATCTTAGGGAAAAAAATAATTTGAATAGGTCTTCTGTATTCAGCAGTTATGAATGAGTAAGGTGTTGATTTGCAAGGACTGCAATCTTGGTTGAAAACATTTATTCCAACCCTCTTGTAGTTCATTTCACTTCTTCCTAGCTGATGTTGCCTGCTTAAATTTTGGCATGCAGTGAGAAGAGACTGTTGCTTCCAGCTTCTTCTATTTAATTTCCATTAGCTCCAGCAAATGAAAGTCTAATGTAGCTCCCTTCTCAGTTCCACTTAGGAAGAATTTGAAGCAAAGCAGAAGAGCTTGTTATTGAGATAACAGCTAAAGAATGATGTCCTTTTGTAATGAGAAGTGACATAGACACGAACATTTATTCTGAAGAAGCAAAGGAAGAACATGGGAAAAGGGGAAATTTCCAGGCTTTTAAGATGAACTCAGTGATAGTAATATTAGTAGTATCATTATTATCATTACAACATATTAATATGTTGACAATATCAGTAATAATATTGGTATATGATCAAATGCAATCCCATGTAATGTGATAGTGACATCTCTTACATAAGAAACAATAATTCCAGATTATTAACAACAACAATGATGATGATGGTGATGGTATTCAGTGTGCCTCTTTCTCCTAATCATTGTTTACATTTTTCAAAGAATGATAAATTCCAAACAGAAGTGCTAGTGAGATATCTCTTTCCATGAGTGGATACCACTTGCTTATATGGTCCTTCAAGTAAGAAATTGGACGAGGCCATAAAATCCAATTATCCAGGGAATCTCCCTTTGAGTAAGAAGAATTAAATGGTTACATTAACTTCGGCCAGCCAATATAATAGTGAGTAATGTGGAGCTGCATCTGAAATTACATTTTTTACATGTTAAAATATTATTATACCTCCCAGAGCTTCCATCTAATTAGTTTTCTTTCTTGGTCCATGTATATCAACTTGCATTTTTTTGAAGAATTTGGTATATTGAATAAGATACAGTAAAAGCTTAAGCTGCTGCTTAACTATGAGATCATTAAAAGTTATGTAGACTCAGTGGCAGTTACTGGTTGAACCCAAAAAAGGGATATCTTTTTTCCTTTGCTGATTTTTGCGCCCAGACATAAGCTTCATGCCTCTCCTAATTAACTTCATGCTGTTGAGCAGATTGAGAATGGCTCTGCTCAGCGCTAAAAATGCCCAGAAACATGCTGTTTTACAGCCTTATGCAAAGTTGCTGAAAAATAAATTTTTTTAAAACCACTCCCAAAAGTCGTTAAGACCTAGATGCACATGCTTCATGCCAGTGACAAAATAATAAGGTTATTGATATTCAACAATTTAAAACAGCGAACAGAATACATATTAAAATTGGGTTGCATGGTTTTAATTAATACAGTGAGTACCCACTGCGATTTTAGGTTGAAGAGAATCAGAATGGAAGCGTTAATAACTTGGTTTTGCAAGAGAGAGGTTTTTTCTGAAATGTTGTTAAAGAATTCAGATAACTGCTCACATGTCTAAGAAGACAGCTGAAGAACTGTAATCCTTTTCTCCTTCGTTACAGTGATTTTTTGCAAAGCAAACTTTCCAAGAGAAGAGATATTAAATACCTTCTTCACATGAATAGACAACAGTGTCACATTTCTAAAACCACAGTAAGAAAGACCTGCTGGAGACAGTTGGAAAATGGCAGTTAAAGTTTACTATTCTTTTTTTCAGTTTACCAAATACATCTTTTTCCTACTGAAGACATAAAGATATTTATTTTAGTAGCCAAATCTTTGTTTGCATATTCATCCAGATAATTGTTTTTCTTATAGTTTGGCTTTGTATTTTGCACTAATACAATAAGTGTTACTCTAGGATACAAGTCACAGGTATATAGTACAACTCAACACACTTTGCTCTGAATTACTTTTCTCTGAATTGCACATTATTGTAATGTCTAGTAGTCACTCGTTTACTTTTTTATTAGCACTTCAAAGTAAAGGGAAACAAAACAACCCCGCCTTTCCCCCTTGCCAAACAAACCCTTATGAAAATCTGCTTGTGAAGTCAACATTTCAATTTAGAAACATGAACTACTCTGATTGACCAGGACTATCATTTTAGGATTGGCTGGCACCCGCAAATCAGGAATAGTTTCATATTTTCCTTTAAAACTTTTTTTCTATCTTTCTTTAAATATGTTTTCTTTTAGCTCTGATTAATCTTTTGCAGGTATGTGACCAGATACTGCACTCTGAAAATTGTAAGCAAGGGAATACAAATTGTTATAGTAGTTAGATGAACATAGTAGCAAGAGGCTAATATAGCTATTGAATCTGTCAGGTTTGCTAAAATCTAGACGCGCATCTGCTTGTGTGTAGTATTGAAGGAAAACTGGAGGCCTCAGTGTAGCAACATAAAATGCCAGTAATTTTTGTCTGGTGTTTTTGTTTTGGAGCTTTCAGCCACTGCTCTCATAAGAAAGCTAGTTTAAATTGTGTTCAGATTGCGTACAAGTGAAGCTTTGAAATGAGTATTTTGAATGGGAATATTTATGCAGCATTCACTTGTTTCTATACTTATTACTTGTCTGTATGACACAGACTATTCTGATTTGGGCAATTTTCTGAAGCTTAAAAGTAAGGTATTGAATTATGTATTGAGAAAATACTACCATGATTCATTTAAGATAACGTATTTAAGGGGAGACTGCAGCTTTTATACAATGTTCATTCAGTACCTGGTATTCGATATGAACAAAGGATTAGAAATGTGAAAGCCCATATTGCTTATCAACTTTGACAGCTTCATGTGTAAATTGCATGCTTTTGATGACTTGAGATATGCAAAATACAGGCCTGATCCAGTGCTGAAATATTTATGTAAGTGTTTAAAAGACTGTGGTGTTAGACTAATTGGGCTCTGATTTTTACTCTGTGAAGGAAGACTGTTCAAAGGCAAAAGTGTAGTAGCCAAAGCATTGACAATAGGGAAGAGAGTATGTAATATTTGGAAACAAAAGTCATGGCTGTTTAGGTGAAAGGAAGGAGAGTTGAGGACTGTTGTGACTCTGCTAGCATAAGTGCTAGGAGTCTTAAGCTCATGTTAGAAGTTTCTGTTGTTTTTGGTTACCTTCAGCTTTTCAAACCAGAGTGCCTACCATGCCTGTTCCTCAGCCAGTCAACCACCTAGGAAGCCCGGAGGATTCTACCTTTTGCTACATCTTATAGTTCTATCAGTGGTTTCATATGAATGCCTCCATGCCAGACACTGATGTTTTTTGGATCTCACTCGCTGAAGATTCTCAAGATTATGATAAATGATTATATTAACTGCTATATGGATAGAGAAAATGTGACTGCTTAGACTACTTTTTCTGGAAATAGCAGCCAAGAATACACATTTTTTGTTTTATTTTAATATGGGTAAGGGACATCCTTGGCATTAGATCACCTGTTTTCCTTTGTGCTGCTTGTCTGGATAAAGCATGAGAAGGTGAGGTTGCTTATGTGTTTGAACTTCCTTGAAACTCCCTTGGGGAAAGGCCTCAGTAGCCTGTGTGTTCATGCAAGATGTATAGAAGATCCTGTTTGGCTAAGTATGGATAGTCAAAAGGCCCAAGGGTGAATTGATTCAGTCTTTGCAGGTTAGTTTAAGCCTCAGAGATTAAACTGAAAAACAACTGGACAGACATTTGCCTTAGATTCAGAAAATGCAGCCACATGGGCTATGTGTTTACTTCCTCTTCATGCTGCCCCTGAGATGCCTGTGATTTGCAAATCAGACCCATAGCAGCAGGACTCTGCAGGTTTGCTCGTCACTTCCTTTTCCTGCTTCCACGTGTCTCTGGGATTTGTAGTTCACAGTCACAGCCAGCAGTAAGTTTAGATGTTGGAAGTAGTGCCCAAACCCCCTCGTTAGCCTCAGACCCCAGTCTGGGTTTGCCGCGGAGGGGGCATTGAGCCGGCCAGTGAGACCACTAGGGAGCAGAGGGGCAGGGCCAGTCCTACTCTCTGGAGCAGATACCACAGCCC
The DNA here is from genome assembly GCF_001723895.1 of Crocodylus porosus. Taxonomy (NCBI): domain Eukaryota; kingdom Metazoa; phylum Chordata; order Crocodylia; family Crocodylidae; genus Crocodylus; species Crocodylus porosus. The sequence goes on from NW_017728906.1 coordinate 20,365,875, forward strand.
AGCTGAGGGTTGCAAAGCATTTTGGGATGCTGGGGGGACTCTGATTTAACATGAACCAGGAAGGGATCTGAGACAGAAGTTTCATACACTGGTTTAACCTAAATTGGTTAAGTCTGATACTGCATTCAACAAGGTTTATCTTAAACCGATTTCAGCCATTTTGGAACTGGTTTATGTGCACTGAATGTCTGTTCTGTTACAGGTTTAAATGAGTTTCTGATCACTTAAACCAGTGAGTAGCTTGTGTCCCTAGCCTTTGTGTTTAACTACCTGTTTATGTATTTCCCTTATAAATAAAATTACTTTTTTACAATTGCTCTACATAATTGGAATGGAAGTTGAAAAGAATACACAAGTTAAAAAAAAAACTTTGTTTACAACTCTTTTAAATTACTTTTAAATTACTTGGTAAGAATGATTGATCATTGTTTCAATTCACTGTTCCTCTGTTCTAGAGAAACTCAGCACAACAAAATGTAGGATGGAAAAAATTTAATTCATTTTCTAACAAAAGTAATGAAAAAACTAGCCAGAAAGAAGGATTAAAAATGACATCCCTCAAAATGAGCAACAGTTGAAAGATAATCCAAGCACCGAGTTTTTCTTCAGTTTGTATTCAGAACTTTTCCCTTGTAATCTTAAATACTAGGGTTTAAATTAAAGGTCTTCAGAATGTGGATGGTATTTATCTTTTTGAGTGAGTGGATTATTCCAGTGTGCTAGGGGATCTTCTGTATAAGCTATAGGGAATATTAATTTAAAATGGTAATATTTT
>NW_017728906.1:20366749-20381334 GCF_001723895.1 Crocodylus porosus
TCCAGTGTGCTAGGGGATCTTCTGTATAAGCTATAGGGAATATTAATTTAAAATGGTAATATTTTCATTACCACTCAGGAATCTTTTTTTTTTTTTTTTTTTAAATTGGTACCACTGTGTATGATCAATTGCCTTCAAAGTCTGTTTGTGGTTAATTGTGATGTCCTCTTCCTTTTTCCCTCTGAATTAATTGGACTGTTTCTTCAGGGGGTGGTGACTCGGATTCACATTCACTGAGTTTTACTTTGACATCTGATTTTTGTCTGTTGTAAAATTGGAAACTTGAAGATTAATGGAATTTGCATCTGTGAAGTTTCTCTGTCCCTATGTAGCTAACAGGTTTCCAGTGGTTGGCATTTGCATGTGTTTTGGCAGGGGTGCGGAAAGATTAGGAAGAGTTGTAAACCAGAGCAAGTGTATTCTTCGCATGCTTCCTGATGTACAATTCAACATATGCATAACGTTATTCGTCACAATGACATTTTTTCTAGATAAAAAGCTGAAGATGGCGGAAGATTCTTATAAAAATATAGTTAAATAATTATAAATGAAACTAATTGGTATCATAAAAACCAGTCCATATTTATGCAAAGGTTTTTTATGTAATCTGTAAAAAACAAAACAAAAAACCCCCAAAAATACCAAAAAAAGGTTAATAAACCTAATTATACAAAACAAAGGTGCAAGACAGTTATGTAATAAATATAGAATGAGTTCAATATAAAGTGTTTTTTAAGCCAGGACAGGTTTGAAGGGCTTTAATTTAATGTCATAATAACTCTCAGGTCTGTAGTGTTTGCCTAGTTGGCCACATCAGTTGTACTCAACCTTTGGTCCTGTGGGTCAGATAAATAGGGTGGAGCCAGTCTGTGGGCCATATGGAACCCCTTGCACCAGCTCCTCCCTACCCCAAGTGCTGGGAGTGAGTTCTGGGGCTTGGCTCTGCCCCTACCCACACACCTCCACTGGGCTTGTTTCCCAGAGGTTGCTCCTCCTTCCCATCACTCTGTGCTGGGATTCGTCCCTGGGGGCCTGATATCACCTCTCCCACCACTGCTGCTTAGTTTTGTGTACTGGGATCTGTTGCCTAATTCAGCAGTTTGGTGCTGGGGTTCCATATGGGACCAGAAATTTGGCAGTGAGAGAGTAGTGCCTCTGCTCTTTTACTGCCAAATTTCTGAACCTGTGGGGAGCCTGTTGGCTGGATGGCATGGTGCAGTGGGTTGGTTTTGGTCTATGCACTGAAGGTTGAGCACCTCTAGCCTACTTAGTCAGCTGAGCACTGCATTCTAGTTCAGGAAAACACTCACTTAAGATAAACATGAGAAGTGGAAGAAGATCAGGTAGTCTGGCTTTATTTTTCTTTCTTAAAGGCCATATACAGGTATTATGTTTCTACTAGGAGAATTGCTGCTTTCTTGCTAGATATAGGCCTGTGCGAAGTGGCAAGTATTTGCTTCAGATTTGGATTCGGCGGATTTGGGGGAACAGTGATTCGATTCAGAGATTTAAATCACAGTCCTGATTTTGATTTGGCCGAATCAGATCCGAAGATTCTCCTGCACCATACCCTCCCACCCTGGCTGGGCAAGTGGTGGTAGCGTGCGCATCCCATGGCCCCCTGCCCCAGTTGGGCAAGTGGTGGCAGCACCTGCATCCCTCACCCCTTCACCCCAGCTGGGCAAGCAGCAGCAGCACCCATGTGCCTCCACCCCAACTAGGCAAGCAGCGGCAGCACCCTCATCCTACACTCCCCTGCCCTGGTTGGGCAAGCGGCAGCAGGGCATAGCAAGGAGTGTCTTCTGGGCAAAAGACCTTTCAGGTTGACACCTAGAAAATCTCCTTTGTGAGAGAGTTCCGCTCGCAAGAATGGACACTTGTATGCTGGTCTAGGAGAGGAGCCACTGCTGGGGACTGCCCTATGGGTTGCATGGGTGGCAGTGGGAAGGTAAAGGGCATGAGGAAATGGGCTCAGGGACACTTTTTTTCTCCATGCCCCTGGTTTCCTGTTGCCACTTGTGCTGCCTAGCTGATGGACTCTGGTCTGGGGACCAGGTGCATGGGTGGCAATTTTAAAAGTGGGCAGGACCCGAAACTGGATTCAGGGAGTGATTTAAAAGTTGGGAAACCAGGATCTCTGATGGGGCCTGTTTTCTCACCACTAGCTATAAAAATGCCTATTGACAGCCTGCCCCCTTCCCAGGCAGGGGAGAAGTCAAACTATCAATTAAGGGTCTCCCTAAGGGTGGGAGTGGCACAGGGAGAAGCCCTCTAATGTCCTCTGCCTGGAAAGTTCACCTGTATAGCTGTCCAGCTAGGGGACTGGGACACACGTGCTTCTTGCATACACATTCTTCCTGCTAGAAATGAGTGCTTGTCCCTGGCTAAAAGTCTGTTATCAGTAAAACTTAAGAAAGCAAACCAACAGCATGGATGGTAGATTCCTAAACTTATGTTTACCTGGCTGTTGGTTTTGTATGTCAAGAGGGAGTGACATATATAATTTTTCATCTCTTGCTGGTCAGCTCTTGGGTCCTGGATTTGTTACTAGTTTTATATATGTTAATTCCATTTTTCTCAGTGTAATATTTGAAAAGCAAAGTGGAGTAATTTTAGCTCTGAAAGAGGTGAATACCCTAAAGGTAATTTTGACTCTAAAAGAGCATCAGTAACTTTCCAGTTGAGTTCTGCTTCCCAAGGTTATCTCCAGTACTCAGTTGTCTTCAGTCCTGCTCGGCATTATCCCATCTATATATTTTCATGTAGTTGGAGAAGCAAATAAAACTCAGCTCTGCTGGGATTAATTTATTGCAGCCTGAAGCAGCAAACTTCTGCTGGCAGCTACTCATAAGCTGAATAAGCAGCATCCAAGCATCTGTTGAAAATATGGTTTTGTTGCAGAGGCCAATATCAGAAAGAGTTCTAAATATCCATAAGAACCAAGGGTCTCTTTGTCAGATAACAAGCAAAGGAGACAAGTTTGAACGCTGAGCCAACTTCTGACACTCTGGTGTGTGGGACTAGGGTTGTCCCTTTTGTTTCTTACTAATTGATTATGTAACCCAGCCAGACTGTGAAGGTCCAAAGATTACTGTTCTATGGAAACACCATGGTTATGGTTTGGCTCCATGACTGAACAGTCATGTAAGGAAAACACGTTGTTTTACATTTAACTAGACCTCTTCAAAAGTGAATCAAAACCATGTTTTTGTGTGCAGAAAAGCAATTGACACAATAGAGTTTACCATTTCAGGGCTAGTAAGAACTACGTAAGTTTAACACATACTCTATTATTGTTTCTATGCATTTTCAAGTGGATTCACTTAATTTCTTTTCTTTTCTTGTGTTAAGTCTCTGCACCAATGTTTATTGACAATTTGCACAGCACCAAGCACAGTGAAGCTCCTTGCTAGGGGAGGGGAAGTATGGTCCCATGGTGGACAATAAATAATATTAGGTGGGATTCCCCAGAGCTCTGTCCTAGGTCTGCTATCATTTTAATAGCTTTATTAATGATTTGGATGATGGTATTGAGCACACACTTAACAAATTTGCAGATGACATGAAGTTGGGTGGAGCTGTAGATAGTTTGGAGGATAAGGCTTGGTAGGATCCAGAATGACCTGGATAGATTGGAGAAGTGGTGAGATGAGATTCAGTGAGGACAGGTGCAAAGTCCTTCACTTTTTTTGGAAGAACTGTATGCACAATTACAGACTGTGGAATGACTGGCTAACCTACAGTATTGCAGAGAAGGGACTGTGGGTTAGTTAGACCATAAGCTAACTATAAGCCAGCAGCATGCGTTTGTTCCAAAAAATGCTAAGAGCAGACTGGGTTGTATTAACAGGTGTGTCGCTTGTAAATAAAGGGAAGTGATTCATCTGCTCTGTTCAACACTGGTGAGGCCTTGCCTGGAGTACCATGTTCTGCTTGGACTCCACACATCAAGAAGAATATGGCTAGTTTGGAAAGAGTTCAGTGCAGAGCAACACAAATGATTAGGGGCCTAATCATTTGGAAAGTAAGACTTATTATGAAGAAAGGCTGAAAGAACTATGGTTATTTAGTGTGGAGAAGAGAATACTGGGAGAGATGGGAAAGGGGTTTGATAAGTGTTCAAATACCTGAAGGGCAGTTAGAGAAAGAATGGAGGTGAACTTTTCTCTGGCTTCAGGTTACAGGACTAGGACCAATGGCCCCAAGCTTCAGCAGGGGAAATTTAGGGTGGAGCTTAGGAGGAGTAGACTGTGAGCTCTGGAACAGGCTACCTTGAGAAACCATGGAATCTGCATCCTTGGAAATTTTAAAGAACAGGTTAGACTGATGCTTGAATGGGATGTTTTAGTTGGGAATGATCCTGCCTTGAGCAGGGCCCTGAACTTAGATGACCAGGTCCCTTCCAACTGTATTTTCCTATATTCCTGTTATCATGGGATTCTGGAGACCTGCCTACAGCGTCCTGCTGGAGCTATTTTGGGTAAGTTGGGCGTGTCACTTGGTCTTAAAGTACCTCAGTTTCCCATCTGGAAAATGGGACTTTACCTCAAATGGATGTTTTGTTATGCATTCAGGCACTATGGAAATAAATTACTGCAATGCATATGTTGACTAATCATTCGAATAATTGCATTTCATTGTCACAGAAGTTTGGGAAATGAAGGTTTCAAACTTAGCAGTGGCATGGACAGGTATTTGCAGAAACTGAATTTTAATGTCACAACTATTCTCTCACAAAGTGGTCACATCAATGAGTGGCACTTATCCAGCTGGGGGACAAAAACAGTACCATGTGAATTATGTGACCATTCACAACTCATTTTAAAGTTTTATTTCATCTACTCAGACTGAGCTGTTTTCAGTAAGTCTGTAGAGACGGTAAAAATAATAATAGAAGAAAATATTTGAATAAAATTGATTTAATGTGTATGTGCTCGTGGATATTCTGTGAGAAGGAAAGAAGACTAAATATGTTGAATAAATTGTTCAGGATGAATCGGTTGTTTAGGTGCACACTTTATTATCACATTGGCGAAGAGAATGTTACCTATAATCAGCTGATACATATCAGTATTTGTTTTCAAAATATTAAGACCTCATATTCCTTCCAAGTTTTGTTTAAAGTTATGCCATGTTTTTACTAGCACATTCATAAATTATACTGTGATTAAAAAAATGATATGGCAGAGCAAAATCAGTTTTAGACTGACTGTGAAGAATGTTAACTGTTGACTTTGGTTTTGTAGAAAGTTGCTTTATACATGTATTGTTTCGTTTCTAAGATTAGTTGATTCAAAAATGTATCTGGGTTTTTATGGGTGTATTTTTGAAGGACTGTCTTTGCTTGTGTTTATACCTCATTTATTTTGTTTAAGAACTACTTATATGCTTTTATCATTTGTTTTTTTTATTGTTGGTGCCAAATTCTGAAAAATTGGTCCCTATGGTATGCTCTAGCCTTTAAATACCAGTCTGTTGCAGACTGCCATTTGAACTTATTAAAAAATGATTCATGTGATGCCAAGTTTATTCACAAGCCCTGTGCTGGGCAAGACATATGCAATAAGAAAAAAAGAATAGTAAAATCCCGTGGGCAGAGCTGGACAGCTAAACTCGGTTGGCTTAGTTGAGTTCAGTCTACACTGAGTCCAAAGGAGTGCTGCTGTCCACTCTCTTTGCCTGCTTATCATTTTTACTGGCTCTTAACTGGTCAAGGGGGCATGTGTTTGAACATGTGAGCTAACAGAGCTTCTGTGGTCCTAATCCCCTAATTAGAGTATCTTGCACAGATGGTATTTAGGCTTTTTTTTGGTGAAGAAAGCATGTGGTAACAATATTCATGATTTTTTATGAGATCAAACATGCTACTTAGGTTTGGCTTGCATATTTCCTATGACTTGTATTTCAGCCAGACCACTGGGTGGAAACAAATGTGAAATTGAATCTAAATACAGAATGACATTCTTACCAAATTGTTCTGTAGCATGCAATAAATATATAACTGAATTGCAGTGCTTTCATGGTATTTTAAGAAAGTGACAATTTTTCTCCAAATTGGTACTTAATCTAAACTGAATCCCAATCATTTCAATAAAGATCTACTGTATGTTGCAATAGGTCTTTACTTCAAAACCACATTTAAAGAGTGAGTAATTCTTCAAAATGATGATAAAGTAGAAAATACTTAGTTTAAAACATTATATCATTAAACTAATTTTTACACAGCAAATTAAGCACTTGAAGAATCTGGATTAATTAACATTTGTCTAAGTGGTAGTTTTTAGAATAAAGTGCCATGTTGGAATAAATCAATAGCAGCACATTCTTCTAATCCATTACTTTTTTTTTCTTTTTCTCTTGAACATCTATTGACTTTAAAATTTGTCTGCGGTGATGATAATATTTGGCACTTTTTTTGGTGATGCAACAGATAATACACAAATGGACCATCACGAATGTGGAGACTTACCTTTTTCAGTTCTTACATTGAACTCACCAAATATATGGCAGCTTTATATCCTGACTGTCACATTCAGTGGTGTGGTGCGACTTCTATGGCAGTTTTGTGATTTTTTTTCCAGGGTAGATTTGCTTAAGCAAAATAAGGTATATCCAGGTCCTGTTGTGTTGTTAAAATAATAATTGCTGCTGCTGCATTACATGTATTATAACTTTGTATGGAAATTTCCAGAGATTTAGAAAAAGACAAAGAAAAGGAATACCCCTAAGGAATTTACAAACAAAATTATTGTGTACAAACTGAGCAGAAAGGCAGATAAATGGGGGAGGAGGGGAGGAAAGGAAGGAATATGTTAAAAGCAACATAAATGTTAATTCAATTATAAAATGCGTGGAGTGAATAATAAAGATCTAGTAATTTAAAATAGATATGGAGGTGAAGTAGAAAATTAGCAAGGAAAAAGAAGCTTTTAAAATCAAGAATGTTGGCATTGTCACAAGTAGAGACATGGTAAAATCAGTTGGCAGAGGGCAGGGGAAGGGGTATAGGGGAGATATAGGCAGTTTTTATATCAAGTAAATGTGAGGAGAATTTTTTTAACGTCATGCCAAAAAGTCATGAGTCTTGGTAACAGTGTGACCACACATGATGCTATTTGGTTACGGTAATTTTCTCAGCGCTCTGAACTTTTTCAAACATTAGAGACTTCATTTATTTAGGAAGAATATACATTTCACCATATATGATATTTCTTCTGTATAAGAGCACAAATCAGTGAGTCTTTTCCTTCCCTCAAGAGGTTGCTATTCCCCTAAGAGTGCCTAGATAGAGGCAGGAATGGTGTTCCTACCTGGGCAGTCGAAGGTTATGTGCAGTTTGAAATTCATGTCTTCCAAAATGGCTGAGATGCAAAATGAAATGGATTCCGTCACTGGAGCTGTTCAAGAGTTTGGACAGCCAATGGCTGGGGGTCATCTAGGCATAGCTATGCTTGTGCTCTATTGGTATTTCCCACACTGCTGGGCTTTGCTGATTGCCTCCACCCTGCCTTTCTACAGTGTGTGTCCATCCATGTTTTTACTCAGAGGCATTGGGTGTTGACTATGGCTAAGGCTGGGGACTTTGCCTGGGGTGTGCCAATGCTCCTGTTGGGACCAAAGCCAGATTTTTCTGGCTAGAGGGTCTTGCACCTCTGGTTAGGGTCAGGAAGGAATTTATTCCGTGGTCAGATTGGTACAGTCTTTGGGTTTTTTTGCCATCCTCTGTAGCGGGGGGGTACCAGCTTCGACCTGGGATGATCTGAGCATGTGTTGATAACACTTCATAGAAGCAGAAGATTGACTGCCATGGTTCCCCTGCTTTACCTGTGTCAAGTTAGACTGTCAGGGTTAAGGATAGTCTTACATAGAGTTTAGATTATGGCTTGTAGAGGATGGTTTGGTTAGAGATGATCCTGACTTGGGCAGGGGGTTGGACTAGATGATCTCTGGAAGGGTCTTCCAGCCCTAATTCTCTGTGATTCCATGATGTGTACCCCTTCTTCCATTTGGGAATATCAGTCTTCTGTTTCCAGAGTATTAATTTTCCAACTGGAGAGGATAAACGATTAACATTTATTATGCGTTGAAAATAAGCACATCTCTCCATGAGCCGAAAATAGTTGGTTCTGATAAGTTATATAGTGTACATTGGGTAAGATGCACTGTTTTCAACATTGTAGTTGGCTTTCCTAAAAAAAAAAAAATCTTTGCTGAATAATATTCTTATATGACATTAATTAGGACATTTTATAACTATTTATATCTATTTCACGTGTAAATGAGTTGCCAAAAGAAAATCTGTGGGAAAAATTCAGTGAAGGCACAGTTGAGAGAGCCATACTAGTTCTATTTTGGAGAGTTAAATATTGTAATCTCTTTTCTGGTTTTATTTTCATTTGATTTGTAGTATAGTTTTGGTGACTAAAATGCCAGTGATGCAAAATTTGGTCATGGTTAATTGAGAAGCTGTGCTAATTTCAAACAAAATATGCTTTTTACAATTTTTTTTCTTTTACTGAAAACATTTTCTGTCTGTTTGACAGTTTGCTTGCTGCTTTTGTTTGTGCAGTACCATGTGAGTGATTACCCAAAACCTGTCCTTCAACCTCTTTTGTTTCTCAGATTAATGCATTCATTCTAGCAGTAGGTCCACGGCACATTTCTCATCTTGTTAAAAGATAGATGTAGAGACATGCAATAATAATTGTTTGGTTTAAAATAACGTGAATTATTTTCCTTTAGGATACTGCATCACATTATCTTCTGCTTTATTTTCATGAGTCTACAGTTGTGAAGTGTACATTTTTTACATGTGCCCCAGGGCGGTGGGGAAGAAGCGCTTTAACTAGAGCAGCTCCGAGAACAGCTGTAGTTAAAGTGCCTGCAGCATCTCATGTGTTTGCATCCTTGTTAGGTTAGATATTAGGAAGAACTACTTCACTGTAAGGGTGGCCAGAGCCTGGAATAGGCTTTCCAGGGAGGTGGTGCTCTCACCTTCCCTGGAAATCCTCAAGAGGAGACTGGATAGGCACCTGGCTGGGGTCTTATGACCTCTCCCTCCCCCAGTGCTCCTTCCTGCCCATGGCAGGGGGGTTGGACTCTATGGTCTGTCTAGGTCCCTTCCGATTCACGGATTCTATGATTCTCGTGCTTCAAAATGGCAGCGGGGCGCTTAACTAAAGTTCATCAGACAAGGTTTAGTTAAAGCACCCCTGCTGTCATTTTGAAGCACAGAGATGCTGATACATGAGATGCGAAGACTGGCTGGAGCATGCTAATTAGCATGTTCCAGCAGACTTGATTTAATTGAGTCTGCTCAGATGCTGCAATTACGGCACATCAGAACAGCCTTCTGCACGTCTGCAGGCACTCATAGATTGCACTTTAACATGTTATTTTTTGATGTAAGGTAAATTTATAAAACCTCTTTGCAATTAGAGTTATTATAAAAAGTACAGGTTGTGAAAAGAGTAGGATGGACATTGCACTGCTTCACGAGTGAACATGCTTTGTCTTTGGCTGAATGAATAATGTTCAGATCCCATGATCATGTTATACATTGTTTGGCACTCAAAACAAGCCTACGGTGCTTGGGCATAACTGTTTAACTAGAACTCTCCCTCTAATTAAGTAGAAACAGTGGAATGTGAGAAAGAGAAAATCCTTTTTTAGCTTTATTCTTTGCCGTCAAAATGAAGGGAGGGAGGAAGTGAGCACCATAAATAAATGGTGGTGGTGATGGGCAGTGGCACTGAAGCAGATATATTCTAATATGTATTAAGCCCCATATCCCAAATGTTTCACCCATTGACATTGCTTGGCAATTCTGCCAGAAGTTTCTTCCTCTGTGAGATGTCACAGAAGTTACTGTTAGAACTATTCCAGAAAAAAGCACTGTATATGTGTATGATTTGTTTGGTTTCATATGGTCAGTGTAGCATATTTTTAGCAGTCTCCTAAGACTGTGAGAGGAAATCTCAGATTGTCCTAATTTATTCTCTGGAGGAAAAACAATGTTTGTGGTTGGTTGCGTTCAAGTGGTCTTGTAGTAAAGTAGGAGAAGTCCCAAACTAAAGAAAATATTGCAACTATAGTGTTACATCAGAGACGCTCATTGATAGGGACAAATGACTGTTTTATACAAAAAAAAAATGGTGCACGGAGATGAATTAATTCTTTTGGCCTCTACTATTCTGGGCGAGGATATCTCTCCATTGTACTAGAGATCAGATTTTGCTGATTCAGGAGCATTTTGGAAGGCTTTCTCTATTTCAGTCTGTTTTTTAATCTGAATGAGAAACTATCAGCACTGTGTATACACATAAAAAGGAGTAAATAGAAACTCAAGCAATTGTTTAATACTCCCAGGAGTACTGACATGTTTTTATAGAAGCCTGGGAAAAGAAACAGACCTACTCTTCAATACTATTGTGCAGCGGGCTTCAATGGATGACAAAATAATATGGACAGTCCAGAAATAAGAGCTAACAACTTAGTTATCCCATCCATTTCCCTTTCTCTGGAAGAGACAGCAAAACTTGATATCTCCAGAGGGAAATCCTAGTGCAAACGAAACAATAAATCCTTCTGAAAGTCACACAACTACCCAAGTTCTGAAAAAGGTGAATAAAATAAATGAGACACCTAAGGATAACACACTTTTTTTTGTCAGGGAAATGTGTTGCTTTGGAAAGGAAGGCAATCTCTCAGATTCAAGGAACTAAAAAGAGGAAAGATTTTTTTTTGGCTTAATTGTAGATTATAGTATGATGTTATAGTTAAATAGGTTACTTAGACTTCATTGTATAGGAGAAAGGAGAGGTGGAAAAATAACTCAGCTAAGTAGGTTTTCTTTTTATGGTTTTTCTCCCTCTGCACTGGAAGATGGGAATTTTACAAAATGTGAATTTTACAATAAAAATGGCTGAAGTGTAAAATCTTTCATACAAGAAGAATCATATCAATAATTTTTCGTTACCATGCAACATAGAAATAAATATTTTGTCACTCCAACAGCAAAGGAAAGATAATAGAGTTCTTTCAAGAAGCATAGAGGATGGAATTTTGAAAGCACTCATTGGCCAAACTCTGCTCCCAGTTCTGTTAATAGTATGCAATAGAAAACAACCAATGCTGAGTGTGTATCAAAATATTTTGCAGTAATTTTTCATCACTTTCAGTATTTTAGGTGCTTTAAAAAATCCACCAGTTGGATAAAGAAGTTGAAATGAAAAACAAGTAGAAGATCTAACAAAGACTTTTTTGATAAAATCACAAAATTGGATTTTATGACCATACTTTGGAATTATGGTAGATGAAGCTAGAAAGGCAGAAGTGTTTCTCCGTTTCAGAATAGTAGTGGTAGTGTGTATATTTGTGAAGCAAGAGTCTAGAGAAAAAAACAGAAAAAAAAGATGTATCATTTATTGTGTTATTCTTCTAATGTATATTAAGTTTCTTATTGTATATAGCGATATGGGGGGGGGGTGTCCGAAGATGGACTAAAGGTCCTGAATCTATTCAGCCTTTGAAAGAGAAGACTGAGAGGGGATCTGGTGGCCATCTATACCGGGGGGGACTAGCAGAAAAGAGGTGAGGCTCTGATCCCCCAGGCACCACCTGGGATAAGAAGGAATAACGGCCACAAATTGATTGAGAGTAGGTTCAGGCTTGATATCAGGAGGCATTACTTTACCGTTAGGGCTGCCAGGCTCTGGAATGGGCTCCTAAAGGAGGTGGTGCTCTCCCCTACCTTGGGGGTCTTCAAGAGGAGGTTGGATAGCTATCTGGCTGGGGTATTATGATCCCAGCACTCGTTCCTGCCCAGAGCGGGGGGTCAGACTTGGTGATCTGTTCAGGTCCCTTTTGACTGTAGAAAGTATGAAACTATAAGTTTGGTATTCAGTGTATAGATGTATCTGGAGTTTTAAACTCTGCTAGAACACTGGCTTCTTTGTGGTCTTGGGTAGGTTGCATAAACAGTGTGACCGTTTTTGAGTTTTTTTGGGGGGGGTTCCTCCCTGTAAAACTAGGATCAAATATTTATCTGTTTCATTTGGAAGATCAATATATTATGTATTATGATTACATGGCCTAATACTTCTCTAACTTAAGGTGGTATACAAAGGAAGAAAAATGTGTTAGGGTCATTCTACAAGATGTTGCATTTGTAAGAATATACTGAAATTTGCTATGGCCTCTGAAAATTTTGAATGTCAGTTAACAAGTAAATTTTTAAGATTGAGATTATTGTATAAATTTGTCATAATAAACCTTTGGATTTTGTTTTCTCTCAAAATCTGTATAAAACTTGGAAAGCAACTCCAGGAACACTTACATGTATGCTAACAATTGTGATAAAATCATGTGGGGTATTATTTTTATGGACAGTTAGGAGTCTTAAGGGCCAGATTCAAACTGAGGTTTAGCATCCTAAATTCCACCTTGCAGTCCTGAAAATGCCTGTCTAGCTACTCCCTAATGTCATTAGTGACCAAATTCCATAAGTGCTTTATTTTTTGCCCTTTTAGTTCCCTAAGTGCCAGTCCCGATAGGACTGAGTATCTTGGCACATACCTCATGCCAAACTATTGATGAGATCCAAAAAACAGGTGATCCTTAATTTAAGTTGCCTAAATTGGCTCAATACATCAGCATGATCTGTAAGGTAGTGTACTGTACATTAAAGTGCATATGTAGATGCACCCTGTGTCAACGTGACCCAAGTCCTTTATGGCATCTATCCCAAAGTCCTTGGCTTGAAAAGCTCATATTTTTAATACTAGATACGATAAATGAAAGAGACTAAAGGGGAAGGGGATGGTTATTGAACAAGATTGCTTCTTTGCAGAATTCAGACAACATAGGGTACAGCAAACTTTGCTCTTGATTTATATAACAGATATACATATAACACCTTTTTTTGTTTTCTTAGTGACATTGGCCATAAAGTAAAGACAAGGAATGGTCATATCCAGCTACTTGGTGAACAATATATTTTTCTGCTGTTTAAGGCAACTGTTTGTGATAGCAGGAAAATATATATATTTTTATCATCATTGCACCATGTGAAAAGGCAAAGTATGGGTAAACCCAGTGGCTGTTCACTCTCAGGCTAAATAACTTTAATTTCCTATTGGTACATGGCAAAGCTAATATTATAGGCAATTTAGGCAATAACAGATATGCTAATCTACATTTTACTGGGGTAAATCTGGAATTACTTCACTGAAATCTGTGGAGTTACTTCAGCTTTACATGGGTGCAACTGTGAACAGAAATTATCACATCTGGTGTCTATACTAAAACTAAAATATACTTATTTCACCTGATTAATATTAATTGAAATTGAACAGTATACAGTAAAATAAGTTTTTTCTTTTATTTCTTTCTGAAGGAATATGTCAGGTTAGCTGAAGGAGTAATAATGCTGTTGCCTTACACCATGTGTCTACCTATTGTTCTTAGTGTTGCTTTTATTCCCTGCTGAGGTCTAAGAATGGATAATTACAGGTAATGGAAGACAGCTGTGATGTACCATAAATCTTTTTCTTTCTCCTTTTATGTTTTGCTTGAATTATTCTCTCTGGTTATTAAAGGTATAGTTAAAGCTGCAACTCAGATTTCCTCAGTAAACCCCTTTCATTCACTTACAAAATTCTCAGAATAACATTTATTTTGGTGTTTAATCTTGGAAATAACTTTCTTATTTTTTCTTGTCTGCCTTTAGAGAGCTGTTTTTTGGATCTCTTGATCAATAATAAAGAAAAGGGCATGTGCAGAAATTAGAGTCCAGATGAGTGCAGTGAATTCTGCCTAGTCAAAGCACATCTTCATGGAAAAGAGCATGGGGCATCAGCAGCCCTTTAAAGTTTCTGGCTTATAGGCAGCCCAGGTTTGGAGATGACTGCAGCTGTCTTCAGACCGTGGCTGCTTGCAAGCCATGAGTTTAAAACTTCTGCCACTGTAAAAGTCCAGGCTACACTATATATAAAGCAAAACATTGAGTCCTGTAAAGCTTGTGGTTCTGAGGCAGTCTGACATGGGACCACCCATTGCTGCAGCAGTTTTGGGTCTGGAACAATTATCTCATTAGCTGAGAGGCTCCCTTGAGGGGGAGAGAGAGGGGGAGGAAAGGAGTAGCCCCCTGCCTGGAAGTGTGCCTTTGTGGCACCTTATGCATCATTTGGGGAGCTGTACACATGTGCCCAGCCATAGCACTCTGTCTTTTTGGATACATAATTAGTTGGATTATCATTTCCTTACGACAACAGGCTGAGAGCCATGGGGCTCTTTAGCCTGGAAAAGCGCAGGCTCGGGGGCCACCTGTAAGTTTATCAGGGGTGACTACCAGTATCTAGGGGAACGTTTGTTTACCAGAGCGCCCTAAGGGATTACAAGGTTGAACGGTTATAAATTACTGCAAGACTGTTTCAGGCTGGGCATAAGGAAGAACTTTACGTCCGAGCCCCCAAGGTCTGGAATAGCCTGCCATCAGAGGTGGTTCAAGCACCTACATTGAACACCTTCAAGAGTAAATTGGATGCTTATCTTGCTGGGATCCTATGACCCCAGCTGACTTCCTG
>NW_017728906.1:20381494-20394543 GCF_001723895.1 Crocodylus porosus
GATGCTCTGGGGAATAAGATTAGGAATGAAAATGATATTGACAAACTGGAGAAATGGTCTGAAATTCACAGAATGAAAATTCATTAAGGACAAGTGCAAAATTCTATATTTAGGATTGGAGCAATAGCATGTACAAATCCAGACTGGGAGATGATGGATTAAGGACATGTCCTGCCATATCAGTATTACAGAAAAGAACTTGGATCATAAACTAAATATGAGTGAACAATATGTTCTTTTTGCAGAAAGAAAAAGGCAGGGGGTTGCAGTAACACTTGAGTTGTATTAACAAGACTGTCATTTGCAAGTCAAGGGGAAAAAGTTCTTCTGCACCTTTCAGCACTGGGGAGACCACACCTGAAGTACTCTGCTGTTTTGTTCACTGCACTGGAATGCGACCTACCTTTAATGGCATCTAACAGCCACCTTAAGTCTGTTCCTCACCCTGTCTCACCAGGGCACTCTGTTAACTACCTGACATGCATTGTGGGTAAATTTATATTAATTTGTGAGGTTTCCTTTAGAAACTGGAATTACACCGTAGTTGCTTCATTCTGCCCTATTCATTATCAGGTTACTTGACCTGGCCTGATTTTTTAACTCTGTACTTGAGTTGTTGGCTCCACCAAACTCCCTCTTAGTCTAACCTGGCTCTTCCTTTAGCCCCCTTATAACAGTTCTCCGAGTTTTTCTTTTGTCAACCCCTATGAACAGTATTTAGCTAAGACTTTTAGTCACTGCCCTTATGCTCAGGCCTCCCTTACACAAGCCAGTATTCTCAGCAGCATTGCCTTTAGCTCTACCGATTAATGGGTTAGGGAGCTCTGTTACATGCACTTCAAGAAGAATATGGACACATGAAAGAGAGTCCAGTGTAAAGCAGCAAAAATTATTAGAGGTTTACAAAACAAGATTTACAGGGAGGATTGGAATTATTCAGTCTGAAGAACAGAAACTGAGTGGGGAATTGGTAACTGGCTTCTGATGCCTGAAGGGTGGTTATAAAGAGGACAGTGATGCACTGTTCTCTTTGTCTTTAGGGGGTCAGAGCAAGACATAATGGCCTTAAATTAAAACAAGCGAAGTTTAGTTTGTTTGTGAGGAAGAACTTCTAACTGTGACATGGAACAGATTACCTGAAGGTTATGGAATCCCAATTTTTGGAAATTTTTAAGACCAGGTTAGAAAACACTTGAATGGTTTAAATAGTAATGATCCTGGCTTCAGCTTTTGGGGAAAGGGAGCATTATTTATCAAAATAACCTTTCTCTCTTCTGCTTGACTGTTATGACTAACATTGCACGGGCATGCTGAGCTATTGTCCTCTGATATGTCTAAAATGAGATTTGTAGACTTTACATGACTTGACTTTTGCATTAGAGAATTTTACGAGAATTTAGGAGAGGATCCAGTTCATAACTTCTTGCTTTATTTTTCCCAAAGAACAAGTTGTTCTGTTCTGAAAATCTTATTTTCAGGAAGCAATGTGAACTGAATATACTTCTGTCACCATTCCATGTGGTATTGTGTGTTAAATCTAGGAAAACCATATGTACTACATCTGAGAACATGTAATTATATTACATGTGACCCCTGGAAGTAGCATACAATGTAATTTAGCTCCCATTCATGTGTTAGAAAAGGAATATGGTCTGGCTAAGCTTTTCTTTACTATCAGCTCAAGTTCTTTTTTTTAATTTAATTTTATCTCACAAATATCATAGGAAGAAAATCTGATTTGTCTTTATATCCAATCACAGGCCCTTCATCTTGTTTGTTACATGCCTGATTTGTACTTGCAGGAGAAAAATACTTGTGTAGAGGACTCTCTCTTTAACTCCCATCATATTAATTTCCACTAAGAAAATGTTACACATGGTTGAATATTAATAAGTATTATATACATATGTTTTTAGTTTCCCTGTTTAACTCCTATAACCTGGCCTTGAGATTTTACTTGCTGAACACTATTGTTCGGCAATGTACTTGACTGCAGTGACCCTAGGATCTCTTATTAAGTTTTTGCACTTCACTTGAACTTTCTTCGTTATACCTTATTTACAGGTGCGTGAAAAGAGAGGAGGAGTATAAGGAGTGTCCTAGTCACAGTCAGGTTCTCTTTGTTAACAACTGATAACTTTGTAAAAGGTTCATTTTCTATTATTTAATTTATAAAGTATTAACAGTGTTGAGTACTGTCTGTAATACACACAAGTGTATATATATATACAAACAATAACATTGCTGATTTGGAAGGATTTCTATCTAGAAGATAGATCTCATATAGGGACTTGGGGGTGGGGAGAGGCAGGGGCAGGTTAGTATAAATTGATTTTTCTGAAATGCTCAGTCTTTTTCTATTTGGGTTGCAGAGCCTGTGAGGAGTTAGCTTGTAAGAATGCCATGAAGGAAAAATGTTTATTTTTAGGAAGGATTTGAATGACCAAATTCAGCAGATCTTATATACTGTATTTGTAAGCTTGTTTCATGCAAGGGGGAAAGAGTTTTAACAAAGTATGGACGTGGAGCAGACATGGGCATTGGAATTCATGTAGTTAACAAGCAGAGTGAAGCAGCATGAGATCTGAGATGTGTGAGGTAGGGAGATGTTGGCATTGTAGTGTTTGAGAAGCTGTAGTGTCGAAAGAGTAAAAGAACATGAGATGGTTGCTTTGTCAACTTTAGTCTAGAAGAGGTGGAATGGAGTTGAGGATGAAAAATCACGCAAAGTTTTGTTCAGGCTAACTAGAGCTTTTGTCAAGTTGTGTAAAAATAGACAATTTGATACGTGAAGCTAAGAAAGAAAAATTATCAGCAGGGAAATGTCCCATATTATTGTAACTATACATAAATTCAGAATTAAGCATATTTTTCTGTTAGCTGCTACTTGATATCCTTTCTAAGTAAATATAGTTTTGTTTTGTTTTTTATAATAGTCCCATTGGCTGCCACACAGCATGAACCCTTAGAAGATGATTGGAAAATCTTCAATTCTGTGCACCACAGTAAGAATAAGTCAGATGTTTCCATTCTTGTCTTCTGGAACCAATTTTGAGCAAACTAGGCTTTTAACATTTTAGTAGCACTTCCAGGAGAACAGTGTCTAATGTGGTGGCTAGCAGGGTGGTCTGGTTTAGTAGCAGCCTGATGCAAAGTCTAGGAACATCCTAACTGATGTTTCCTTCAAGGGGGAGAGTCTTCTTCTGTTGAAGACCCCATCACTATTCATAAGTAAATGGAGGAATGAAAAAAACGCTTTTGTGATCAAGCAGTGGACAAATAAAATATTAATATCAACATTCCAATTCATTTGGCAAGAACTGCTGGGTAGATATGTTAACTTTAGTAAGAGATGTTTGGAGAAAGTTGGGGCAGGGTGACAGAGAAGGGGTACATGTGTATGCAGAAACAAAAAAAATTGTATGTTTGTACACACAATTTTTGCCAGTTTTTTCTCACTAATGGTAACTCGCTTTGTTCATAACTAAATTGTTTGTCAGAAGGAAAAAAACCCCCTAAAACAAGTTTTCTTTTTTTTCAGACAATAAAATTACAACTTTCTGCATCTTTGCCTAGCTAGGGTTCCTTTTTCTGAAGCAGTGGGGGAGGGTTAAATACAAATAATGAAAGATATTTATACAGTCTCAAAAAGAGATGCTAGGACAGGAAATGGTAAAATAGAAGATGTCCAGATTAAAGCTGGTTTGTTAAAGAACAACTTTCTTCTTCCAGTAAGAACACTGAAGTAATGAAACATGCTTTTGTTTTTTCAGGCTTATTTTGATGAGAGGAATTTTTAGTGGGGACTCTAGTTTCTTCTTTTGAAAAGAACAAATGATTACCCCAACGAGAAGAAATATATATACACACATGGGCGGGCGGGCGTGTGTGCGTGTGTGTATATATAGATATATATCTATATATATCTGTACCCCACTCTTTTTCCTCCTGGACGAGCCACCTGTGGCTCTGTCCCACTTCCCACCCCAGACCTAAGTCCCATTCACTGCCCTGGCTAGTCAGTGCCCCCAGCCTCAGCCCCTGGCCCACTCCTTCCCTCACAGCTGGGGCCTTGATCTGCTCCCCCCACCCTCCCATGCTCCTTCTTTTCCATGGAGTTACCTTTAGGGTACTGCTCTCCATGGTGCCAGGCTGTGTTCCTGTACATGTACAGTGTGCAAGGACCTGGTCAGAAGGCATATTAAATCTATCGGTGACATTATTGGCTACATTGGCAAAAAAAAAGCCAATAGCCAATAATTAACTTTATTTTTTTTAAACGTGATTTTTCTTTTTATTGGTGCCAGTCCAATATGTGACTGATATATTGGTGCACCTCTATTGTAAACTGGTCCATACCCGTAACAGAACAGGAGTTTGGCTTACAGAACTGGTCTATACCCATACCAGAAAAGTTCAGCACAGACAGACTGGTTTAAAAATGGCAGAACCTAGGCTAAGATTTGCCCCCACCACCAAAGGGCAAATGTGTATTCTGTTCACTACCGATTTTAAACTACAACACTTACAAAAAGCCATGCAACTTAGATTGATTCTGCCTCGGGCTTTTTGAGTGTCTGTACCTAGCCTATAACTGTAACCACAACAGGTTCTTCTCCATATAACTAGAAAAGTAGAATATTCAATTCTTGTTGTCCTGGCTACAGCCATGTGACTCTTCTAATGTAAATTTAGATTTTCAATTCATTTTTTGAAAAAGACACTTAAGAATCAAATTAATCTGGGAGGTTTTTAATATTTTATCCTTAATACCTCAAGATCACATGGAGGACTCAACTTACCCAGAATAGGAATTACTTTTTAAAATAGCTTTGGTCAGTCCCAGAACTGAGGTGAATAACTTTATTTTTTTTTAATTTAGTTGACAATGATTATTGATTTATTTGCTTTTTAAAATATTTTGAATCCCTATGTGTTCTCAGGGACTATGAAATTGGCACATTATAAATATAAAAATAAATACATTGAGACGAGGGGTAGTTTAAATATCACTGCAGTGGTTATTTAAGAGAAAAGTAAATATTGCTTCATGTACTGAGAATGTCTGCATTTCAGGCTGCAATGTAGCATAGTATATTTGAGCTACTCTAAATAAGCAGTTTGGCTAACAGGAGCAGTCTAGCCACAGCATTGCAGAGTTCTGCATGGGCTAATTTATTCTCAGTGCAATGTAACCACAAACTCTCTTATACTTCTGCAATGCTTTCAGTTTGAGTTTTAGTTCATTTTTGGATAATTTCTAATGTTTGTCCTTTATACTTTTAGATAATCTTAGGAAACAGATTTAGCTGAAGATCCATTCTTAAGTAAATGTTAAGGCATTTCCAGGCTAACTTCATCGCTCCTTCCATGGAAAATGAGAGCAATACATTCTTCAAGTTTGTTTCAGTAATTAAACTGGAACTGGGGGAGTCTATTCCTAGACAAATAACTCATGGGATGTTGCTTCTGGTATCTGGTGTAGATGTTTTCTTGCATATTAAAATGAAAACCCACTCTGAAAAGTAACTGTGAAAACATCATCATTGAAAGGTCATCATAAGTATTATCAATATATCAGTTTCCTTTTTTTATTCAGACTCAGACCTATAGACTTTAATGACAAGAATACAGTAATATTGCATTTTAACCCCATAAGATTTACAGAGCCGGTACAGCTAAGGTGGAGTAGTATCAGCTCATTTGTGCACTGTTGGTAGAGGTTGTTTAACAAGTTCCGGTCCATTGACATCCATAAGGAGTGTCACAAGTGTCACTGAGGAAGCTTTTGTGGGCAGCAGGGTTGCTTAGCTGTCACTGAGGGCCTAAATTAACTTGGAAAACTTTCATTATTGATGAATGTGTGTGTGAGAGGTCTAGAGTGTAAATGTTGGATGGTATTTGATTTTTTGGTAGTTAGAATTTTACTTTTGCCGTAAATTGAATGCATTTGATTCGTAGACTCTTGTAACCTTGTAAATGTGGAACCTTACAGCTGTATTTACATTTTTACAAAGTAATTTTTTAAACTGAAAAGTGAACTGTAAAGGCCAGAGTCCAGATTTTTTAGAGATTTAGATGCTAAAGACAGAGATATGTGCCCAGTGGGATATACAGTGATTTTGACACTTAACACGTATTGCAATAATTGATTTCACTGGAGCTGGACTCTTAATCTGCCTTGAAATTTCAGGAAATCCCACTACTAGACACCTGAATATTTTTGAAGATCTAGCCCCAGATCCTCAGCTTGTGTGATATGACATAGCCATTTTGATTTCAGTGGAGCTATACTGGTTTATACTTCTGTAGGAAATGGCCGTAAGGCTCTGTAACACCAGCCTGATACTCTTCTCCATCATAATACCTGTTTTTTCTTTCACTACTTGAATAGTAACATATTCCCTAGTGGAGAATTACTGAAAGTCAGTCAGTTGTGTGGTAAGTTATTATAAAACAGTCTTCTGCTGCCTCCTCATTGTTAATAATATATATTTATGAGTGGTGTCTAGTTGGCATGACAGATATAGTTTTCTAGTCTCTTGTATTTTCCTTAACTAACTAAATGACCATGTTGTCTAAAAACACAAACAAGCATTGTCAAAAATTGAAGTCTGATTTTTATGTAAAATAATGCAGAGATCACAGCAGCCAAAATGTGTTCATTTTCCAGCATGTTCAGTATTTTGTGTCTGCTCACTGAGCGTGAGAGAGAATTTTCAAGTAGCAATTTCAGATATAGTTTCATTTTTGTGGAAACAATTTACTAGTAATTCAGTATATAAACAATATTTGTTAGCTACATGGTATATTGATGTGATAGCTTAGTCTAGTAGTTTGGTTGGTGTGCTAACATAGGGTTGGAGAATAAAGTGTTAGTTTATTAATAATAATAATGAAGATTTTTTCACGTGTGTGCATGCGCATGAGCATGCCTTCACACACACTTGTAATCCAGAGTTTAGAGGGGTCTTTCATCAGTGCTAAATTCATTTATTCTAAGCTACCTATAAGCCAGTTTGTTCCCTTTGTTCTTGCCAAAAGATTTCTCTTTTGGTTGAATTCTTCCTTCTTTGATTTTAGGGAATAAAAAGTGTATTTAAGTATTCATTTCACTACTTAAATGTTCTAAAATGTACTGTTCTTGACAAATCTATATTCTAATTCATTTATGTAGACCCATGCACATGTGAAAAGCAGCTAATAGTTGTACCCCAAATTCTGATACTCATATGAAGTGTTTGATAAATAACTGACAGCCCCCATGTCAATAATGAAACTTGTTCAGGTGCAGTTTCTATGCAGCACCTATGCAGATGTTGTGACCAGCGTGCTGTGTGGCTTGTTATTGCTAGCAAAGAAATACTGACATACTCAGTTACACTCAGAGTCTGTGTTTGAATGTCAAGGCAAGCCTGAGAAAAAGAAAAGAAGATGAGATGAGAAAAAAGCTTAAACGTCTCTTGGATAGACTTTTCAAAAAACACTGTGATAACAATAACTCTCATTTATGTTGAAGTTAGTTAAGAATAGCTCCGTTAACATCAGTGTGAAATTTTATATCAATATGATCAGTCTGTGTATATTTATAGTATTTAATTATTGTAGTCGGGTGGAAGAGATTCTTAAACTATGGAGTGGAGTTTTGTAAAATAATTTAATAAATAATGTTTACTGTTATACAAATTCTTTTTCACTAAAATAACAGAGCAAAATCTATCTATTTCTTGGAAAGGAGGTACTCTTAGAAAGGAGTTACTTTAGTCTTTGTTCTTCTCTTCTTTTACTAACAAGAAACCTTTAAACTTTTTTTTTATTAATTACTTTCCTTTGTAACCAAAACTAACTAATTTTGATGTCCTGCCCCCCATTAGCTTTTCTTTTTATTTAATTTATTTTGTGGTCAATGCAAGTGCATTGATCAGTTGGTCAGTAAACTATTTTAGAAGTGCCCAGTAGTATGTTAATGTTGGCAACTTTTGAATATGTATTAAATAAAGTTACTTAAGGGTGTGTAGTATATGCACATTTTTGTTGGTATTTCCGCATCATGGAAAGCAATTAGTGTAGCAAAATTAATTTAATTTTGTGTTGCTACTATAAAAAAATACTGTAATTCTGAATTACTTTAATATCTGTACACCCTTGTTGGCTGAATCACATCTGTATGATATGTGACATCAAGAATATAAGGTGAAATAGGTGTGATATTGGAAGATGCATCATTGAAAAAAAATGTAAATTTACCCTTTCTTGTATAATTCATATGAGTTAAAAGTCTGAAATATTTCTTTGGGCCTTAGCTCGGTTGTCTTCTGTTATAATTGCAGATTCAACCTTTTGCTTGTGATACCAGTACTCATCAGTCTGTTTTCTGTGTGTTAAAAATCTCCCATGAGATTCCTCTGGTAGCTCATGCCTGTTTTTTAAATGTCTGGTAGCAGTGTGAGCCAGACAGAATAGAGCCACTCCTCAGTCTTTGCCTCATGCCATCCTATGGCTCCTCTGTTCACTGGTGGAGGTAGGATTAGGGTCCTCTGGCACACTTCATTCATTCCCTTTCCCCATTAAAAAACCTTGGCTGCTTCTCCTTTATTCTTACCCCTTTGGTCAAATTGTCTTGCTTGCTTATCTCTTTGTCTGTACTGATGTGCTAGAGACAGTTGCCTTTCTAGAAGATTTTCTGTAGTTTTCTTTCTTCTAAACATCAAGGCTAGGTACAGGCATTAAAAAAGCCCAAGGCAGAATCAATCTAAGTTTATGTGGCTTTCTGTAAGCTGCTTGGTTTTAGATCAGTAGTGAGCAGAACACACGTTTGCCCTTGGGCAGGGGGAAGATCTTAGACCAGTTTCACTATTTTTAAACCTGCCTATGAGTGCTGAATTGCTGTTCTGTTGTGGGTATAGACCAGTTTCCAATCACTTACACTGGTAAAATTATAACGTCTGTACCTGGTCAAAGTATGAATTATGAACGAGTGCTAGCAATAATTAGAACAAGCCTACGTTTGTGATTTTTTTTTTCCCCTTCACCTTCCAAATCCCATTATTCTAATTCTATTCTAGTCTAAAAAAGGTGCCAAGAAGTGCTACAGAAAGTAGACTCAAAACTAGTGAGAGACCAGAACTAGTAGACTCAAAACTAGATTCAAAACCAGTGAGCGACATCCTTCAAGAAACTTCATTTAACATGCATATCAGACTCATTTTTGAAAAATGAGACTGCTAAGATTCCATCTTGTATATATGCTGTTAATTAAAGAAAAATAAGGTTTGGGCCTGCATTATTCTTTTAATGGATTTAGAAAAAATCAGATGTAGCTGGTTTTGAAGACTGTAGACCTGTGCCATTGTAAGCTGCATTTAAAAAATTGCTTTGGACAAAGAGGCAATAATGAAAATATGCTCTACTAAAAAAAATCCATAGTAAAAATAGCTGGGGAAAAAGATTAGTAAGATTGTCTGTTTTCCTGTAGCTCAAGTTTGTGACCTATAATTATTTAGTTCAGACATGTACCTCCTTGTTCTTCCAATCGTTAAACTTTAAAGGTGCTTTCATTGTTTGTTATCCTTTTGGCAAACTGTTAAGGTATAAGTAATTCTTGGCTCCAAGAGCTAACAAAATGATCATCCAATACAAATTGAGTTCATGGGAAGAAGGTATGCTACTTATTGGCACATAGTACAAGGCGTGTTTTGCCATTTCAGTTCTATTTTGAATAACATGGATTTATTAACAATGCAAACTTGGAATGATTTAATTTAACATACTGCTCCCTGCTGAGGACAGACTAAGTGAAACATTCATAATTGTCAAGTAATAGATGAGATGGGTAATGACTCAGCTGAACATTATTAACATTTCATTTGTGTCAAGTAGAGGCAAGTGAAGCTTCAGCTAATGTTTTATTTTCTGTGACAGTAAATATGAACTAGAGTAAGTATAGTCTTCCTGTTTATGTATAAAATAGAATGCTCTATTGAGTGGCAAGCTTTTCTCATTGTTTTTAAAAATGAGTAGACTCACAGTACTGATTCATGCTTTCTCTCTGTCTATTCTTCCCCAAACCTGCAAAGCAATCTTTAAATAACATGATTAAGTGCACCTATACTACTTCAGACTAATTTTAAATGAAAAGGGTGCATTTTAGGAAAGTTGAACTGATTAAAATATGAACATACGTTACTTCTGTTGGTTTCTCTTATAACACTAAGGTAAGACTTCCAAGGACCTGAATGTCTTCGTAGGTTAATTCACTTTTTCCTTCAGTAGTATATCCCAAGTCTTCACCATTCATATTATAATGTTTTTTGCTTTCATGGTTCAAATTTCTTACTGGCTTTTACTGAATTACTGTTTATATATATAGTCACAAACTTCTCCAAGACCATTTCAGGCTGGATATAAGGAAGAACTTCTTTACAGTCTGAGCCCCCAAGGCCTGGAACAGACTGCTGCCAGAGGTGATGCAAGCACCTACTCTGGAGTCCTTTAAGAGACAATTGGACATTTATCTTGCTGGGATCCTGTGACTCCAGCTGACTTCCTGCCCTTGGGGCTGGGGGCTGGACTTGATGATCTTCCACTGTCCCTTCCAGCCCTAATGTCTATGAAATCTATGAAATTTTTGTACAAACTTTACCATCTTTGGAGGTTAGGGGGAGGCCGATTCAGAATAGCGTTTCGTAAAAACAGCACGATGAACAGAGGCTGAAAACACTTTGCCATAAATATTTGTTATGGTGGCACAAAACCCAAGCAAGCAAATGGCCATGCCCCTTATTGCACCATAAGGGTGCGGCTGTGTGGTATGTGACATTGCAGATGCATCTGCAGCTCCATGTACCACATTCAGCTGTTCTCCATGCTTCAAGGTAGCAGTGTGGGGTTTTTTTTTTTTTTTGACCCTGGGAGATCCCAGAAGAAAAAAACCCTACCCAAAAAAAGGAAGTGGGGTAGCATGTGCTGCCCAATACTAGAGTCGGCCTGGCTGGGGTTATGCTCTGGTTGCTGGCCTGGCTCTGAGGACCAGGACTGCCACTGCTGCAGCCCCAGGAGACCTCCCCCGCCCCCAGGACCCGAGGTAAGACTGCTGGGGCCATCCCAGTGCTAACCCCAGACTCCCCTACCCCACCTGGGGCGACCTGCTGTGCGCCAGAGAGTGTGTGACGTGGGTGTTCTGTGGGCATAAGTAGCAGTGGCCCAAGGTGTGCCACTGCCGCTTGTCCCCAGGGAAACAAACGTCCATGCTCATGTGTAGATATGGCTCAGGTGCCCAAAATTGTGGCCATGACAGGAGGTGGTAAATGTGTCTCTTTTTTGTGCTGGAGTTCTGTTTTCTTTATGCTGGGAGAACATGAGCATTTTGGAGCTCCCCATGTTCTCCAGCTTCCCTGGACAGGTGCTCTCAGGGCCTGATTTTGCATGCCATGGGAGTTTGCCTGAAAGGTAGGGTCCCTGAAGCCCTGGAAGTGCTTGCCCAACTTTCCCTGCTTGTAGAAGCATGCCTCAGGAATCACTTAGCATGGGATTTCCTAGATGGGAGTATTGTGCTGCTGCACCCTGTCTCAGGACAGTGAAGTGGCTCAGCTGTGCCAGGAGACATCCTGGCACAGCTGATGCTGCTCCAATGGCAGCGCTTATGTATAGTTAAAGACAAAGTAATTCAATTCAAAATGTTTAGGCTATTGAGTGGCTAGATTTTTCCTTTTTCCTTTATATATGTATACATGGTAAGTTGTGAACTGAATATACCAAAAGCAGCTAGCGTGTGAAGTGCAGATACAGTTATGTAAAGTTATGAATAGCATATAAAACTCTTCGGTATTGAGTATTTAATGCTAGTCATGTAGTTGATAATATTTCTGTCCAAGACCAATGTAATGTTGAGTAATGGAATTTAAGAAGCAAAGTTACTGAAATAGTACAAAAAGATTATTTTTACACAGTATTCCGATACATTTTGTAACTTTTCATGTTTAGAAGTACTATTTGATATTATGCAATATGCATTGCCTTGAAAACCTCAGACTTAGATTAGATAAACTCTGTTTTTTTAACTGAAAATACATGAAAGGGTCTTGGGCATTTGATCTGTTAGCACTCAATAGGTTAAGACATTTAGGGGTCACTGAACCTCAGTAGATATAGACAGCAGGGTAGCTAGAGAAGTTGCATAATTTTTTTTCTACAGTAGTCCTTTTTGAAATTTAGCAGAATAGCTTTATAACATTTTTTTTTCAGCTTTTAGAGCAGTCAGATAACTTTTGACTGTATTGTATTGTTTTTCCTTCTGTGTCTTAGGCATCTTCAATTAAGTAGATGTCATAAATATTAATTTTTGCCTTTTCATTTTTTCACATTTTGGAACCATTTAATCTGTACCTGAGTGTTGCAGAAAGTGTTATTTTTTCTTCTTTTTTGTAATTAAATGCATTTAATTAATTTCCCCCCTCTTGCTAAGTAAAAAATAGCAATAATAAAAATCATAGAATTAACAAGACATTTTAGGCCATGATGGCGCTCACTGTTCTTTCTTTTTCTTAGTCTGTTAGCCTTGTCTTTTATAACTGTTGTTGTGTCATGTCTTACAGACTGGGGCCTCATTCACAGTTGTACCAAGGTACTACTGTAATACAACTAACCATATTTCAATATTCCATGGTAGACTGCCCTGCAAATGAGGTCATCGACTAATAAGCTAAGTCTAACTGGTCTGGGAGATTTGCTTGATTTTCATCAGTTTGAAAGAATAGCTGCACGCTGTGATGGATAAAAATTTGTCCTACTAAAGGCCTGATTTACTAATAAAACAGATGATTCCATAGTAGCATAGGTTCTTCCAAATCTTAAAATTTCTAGGCTTAGGAGTTTCTGAAGTTCCCTTTTCTCATTTTGTTTCTGTGCCAGACTTTTTTTCCGTTTCTTACTATTACAATCCTTACATTACATGCGACTAGTAAAGCGACCAAAACACTGGCTTGCATCCATAGATGCTTCTCAAGCAAATCCCGGGACGTCGTTCTCCCCTTGTACTTGGCCTTGGTGAG
>NW_017728906.1:20394713-20436626 GCF_001723895.1 Crocodylus porosus
ATAGGTTCAGGGGTGATTTGATGGCCACCTATAAGTTTATCAGGGGTGACCACCAGTATCTGGGGGAAAATTTGTTCACCAGAGCACCCCAAGGGATGACAAGGTCAAACAGTTATAAACTACTACAAGACCATTTCAGGCTGGACATAAGGAAGAACTTCTTTTCTGTCCGAGCCCCCAAGGTCTGGAACAGCCTGCCAGCGGAGGTCGTTCAAGCACCTACACTGAACACCTTCAAGAATAAACTGGTTGCTTATCTTGCTGGGATCCTATGACCCCAGCTGACTTCCTGCCCTTCGGGTGGGGGGTTGGACTTGATGCTCTTCCGAGGTCCCTTCCAGCCCTAATGTCTATGAAATCTATGAAATTAATGAGTTTAGTCTCCCTTAATGTGTCAGCTACCACCCTGGCCAGATTTTATCCCCAATTTATGGGGTAGTACAATAGGAGCACTGTCAATATTTACAGAAATATTATCATTTAGTATAAACTGTGGCTGAGGCAAAATTTAGATCTTTATATTCTTCCTATGAATAGCATTGTGCCTGGAGTATTTAAAAGGAAGGTGAAAACGCATTCTGTTAAAAGTATGTATTTGTTCTAGATCTTAAGCTTTTGCAAATGTCTTACTTTGAGCTTGTAAGCTTTATATTTCCTGTGTTAGAACAATGGCCAAGAATCAGTCTTTTTTTTTTTTAACAAAATCACACAACTACCTGGGTAAAGTTACTTCAGAATACTGAATATCCTGAGGGTCTCTTAAAGACAATGTTCTCTGATTATTTTTTTTTACATATCACTTGTTATACATAGCAATCACAGTTGAAAGATAGGTGCATGAAGTAAAATGTATTGCTTGATGTTATGCCAGTTCATCTGCTGCACTGGCATGCTGCATGTCTGGCAAGAAATGCAGTGATGTGTTGCCAAAATGCTAACAAGAATCTGTCTCTCTTTATGGAGGGCTCCCTCACTCATTCATGGTCTTTTGCACCGTCTCTCTCAATGATTTTCTGTATCAGCCCAATGATCCGCATGACAATCCCAGATTTTAGAATGCTTTATCCATGCCCAATCTTTTAATTCCATATTCTAACCTTTTTCTGACCAATTTCATCATCCTCCATTGCCAAAGGAAGAAAAAAGAAAAAAAGGGGGAGAGAAGAAGAAGAAAGCAAGCCAGCAATCTTTTGATCTAACCAGCCCAACCTCTAGCACTTAAAACAAGTCAGGGCACTTACTGAGGTATCTGAATATGAATATTTGGGTGCCAATTTCTAACTACAACTACTGTTGGCACATATGCAGGTAGGTTGTTGCACAGTTTCTTCCTGTGAGGTAGTCCTGTTGCTCAGCTAGGCTACTTTTGGTGATAGTTCTGAGTATTACCTTTAACCTAAAGGAAAGGACTTTCATTTCTTAACCTCCATTATACTTACTAGCCTGGTAGTATAATAGGATTTTCAAGGAAGTATAAAAGTATCACTTACATTACCAGAATAGTGTGAAGGACTAAGAATCAAGCTCTCAATTGTTGGCATATAGTTCACAAATAAGCCATGAATCAGTAATACAAAATGTGTACATTTGTCCCTGAATAGCATGCACAGACTGCCTGGCCCTGCCCCCTGCCCATGCAGCTCCTGCGCAGTCTCCCTGGAGACTTTGGGGGTATGATAGTGCAGGGTGGTGACAGTGCTGGGTTTCGCTGGGCCAGGGCAGAGCTCCAGTTCTTCAGACCTATGTTGTCATGGCCCTGTGCTTCTGTGGTCTCCATAGGCTACTGGGAAATGGAGTCCACTGAAGGTCTGATTCGGCCCATGGGCTGGATTTTGCCCATCCGTGGCCTAAACTGGAGGGGGGAGAATCAGGCTTTCTTATGGATAAGTCATATATTCTATAGTATATGGTCACATGAGAAGACAAAGAAATGCACATAAAAATCTGACAAGGTTTTTTTTTTTTTTCAATTATATAGCTCAAGGGGTGCTAGTCTTATTGCCAGAATGCATGCTCATTCAATAGACTTCTCCTTTACTCATAGTTTTGTTTCACTCCAGACCACTGTTATAGTACAATTACTATAGAGTTCTCTTAATGCATAAGAAATAATGCAAATGAAGGCTATTTGACATTGAAATATGTCAGCTGTCACTAAAATAGTTTTGTGCATGTTATCTTTTAGAGACAGGATTTGCCTTTTTTTTTCCTTGAAGAATCTTTTGGTTTTATTTATGTTTAACATTTTCTTTTCTTTGATGAAATATTACTTTCTGGTTCTTTCTTGCAAGAGTAATTCTTAGCCAGTGTTGTAGAGTGACAACCAGTATACTTCAGGATGCTAAAATGTGGCACAGTACTTTGATTGTTATTAATAGTCATAATTATATGTTTTCTAGTTGCATTGTATTATGGTTTCTCATAATTTGAGTTTTTTAAAGCAACTGATATTGAGACTCAGATGTCATATTTAGGCTTTTTGTAGTCTTTTTGGACAGTAGCCATGACATAAATGGTAATAAAAGAGAGTTGTGTCACTTTCACTTGATACTCTTCCCTTTCTAGTCAGTCTGAATGATGTCTGTTATGCTCAAAGCTAACTTGAGCCATGCCACAATACCCCAATAGATTCATTCAAACCACAATAGATATTCATTACATCCAAACACTTTTTTAAAGGTTCAAAAACCATGAGTTTGATTAAACAATATTATAATATTGGATTAAAAATCATGTGGTTTATGAATTAAGCATATTGTCCTTTTACTGCCTTTCATTTTTTAGGGAGAAGATGCTTACTTCAAGTTTGTATGTAATCATCAGAACAAAAAATCAAACAGAAATGTGTGGTCTCTTCTGGTATAAGGGAATTAATGGATTATGTCCTGCCCTTTTCCATTTCCCTCCCCTTCCCCCTCAGTGCTTTAGAAGGACAGGTATCTGTCCCATTTATATTCTGTTGCAGTGTTTTTCCCCCAGGCTTGTGCCAGGTAGTATCTGCATTTGATTTCTGTATTTCTCCCATCTCAGTGATACTCAGTATCCAAAGGACTGTGTTCTGTTGCCTTACTGATTTCCCGTTACCTTCTTGATATCATTTTGCTCTTCACATTCAACTTAACTCATTTTTACCAGATGTTCCTATAATCTCCTATGCTAGCTTAAGTCTCACTTTAAGTCTTGCTTATACCCTGCCAAATGTGTAAAATGTTCCCCGTATTTTCTCTACATTATGTCCTATTTCATAATGCCATTTCCCTACTTACTGTTGCCACAGTCTCATTCTGTACATTGTGCATATTCTTCTGTGTATTATCTGTTTCTCACAGGATGAGAACCTACTGTTTTCCACAGGTGAAGTCTGTGAGTGAATGTTAACAATGCTAATGCATTGGCCTGTGAGTGTTCATTATCTTTATGCCAAAAAGCTGAATGTACATTTTAGATTCTTAAATTTTACACCAAATTTAGGGTTACAAAAACATAGCTATCCTAAAAATTTCAGGGTCAAGCTAGTGATTGTGGTGCTATGGTTAGCCAAAAGAGGTTACAGAATATTACCTATGGTCTATTTGCTTGTTGCCTTTAAAAAAAGGGGAATTAAAAGATGGTGCAGTAATAAACAAGTCAAACTGCTTTGCTTTGAATTATAGTACTTGGATTCTATTATGAAAGTAGCCATGCATTGTGCAAAATAATATTCAGTCTTTTTTTCTCTGATCGCACTAGGACTAATTTAGAATTTAATAGATTTTTGTTTTAGTACATAAAATTAAGTCTCTGTGGAATCAAGGCCCAATAATGCTGTGCACATTGTAATAGTTTTGGGCATTTTATTTCATAACTCATTGTGATTTATATACTTTGTCCAAGTAGATCAAGATTGTTTTGATGGAAATTAATGGTAGCTGTCGTCTCTGTGGCAACAGCATAGAGTTGTGATTATTTGGAAGTCTGGAAAGAAACCTTTGGTCATGGATGACCAGTCATGACCTGCTGGAAAAGGAGGTAGTTCATTTGTCAGATTCTCATAATCCTACTTTCTACTAGGATAACACATGAATGTCAAGTATCTAAAGGGTTAAGGAAATATACTTATGCTGTGTAATTAAAAAGATTTATTATATTATATACAGTGTTACAAAATTTTAAACAGATACTCCTTGTAGAACAAAGTTAGAGATAACAGTTGAAGTGGAGTACTTAATTGTAAATTACTGAGCTTGATGAATAAATCTCAGGGGGGAGTAATTCTTTTTTCATAAATTATATTTTTAATCCTACTTAGACTGTACAGAAACACTTATCTAAAATATAAATGTTCTATAACCCTAAATGAGATCCTTAAATAGCTTCAGACCTGGTTATAGATTGATAGAAAACAGTAAAAAAGTGAGCCTACCAGAAGTGGGGTTTCATTTGCCAGCTCCTTACACAAAATTGAAAAATTTCAGTAAATTTCAGCAGGACCTTTTGAACTTTTGAACAGTAGGCTTTTTAGACTCTTTGTATTAAAATTAATGTGTAACATTTGTGAATTAATTCTAATATTTATATGAAATACATAGCTATAAAATGAATATATTAATTTTAAAATATTCTTTTTTGGAAAGACTGTATTTTAAAAGTGGTTATGAATACCACTAAGATATGTTAACCACTAACACATTCTGCATTTAGAACTTTCGATTTATTTTAGAGAAAATATTTTTAAATTGCTGTGGTCGTTCAGGTGATTGCTATATTTTAATATTAACAATACTATTTTATTCAATATATTACTGTGTTTGTGATGCCTAGAAATTTGCAGAGATTCTGGACGAGTCAGATGCTCAGAACAAATAAGGTTCTGGCTTCGCAGACCTTGTATTTTGGGTACATTTACACATGGGGGAGAGAATACTAAATGGAACACTCTGGCTGATGTATACAATTATTGTAATACTTCTTTACTTCCTGACATCTGATTTGAAGCTTTTTGATTCCCCCACCCTTAATGCAAATGCTTGAACTGGAGAAATGATGTCTTCAGTAAATTGGCTTTGTTCTATTCCTTTGCTTTTAGTACTCTATTCGGTTTAATAGATTTTGAGTGAACAGAAACAATAATATAACGAATTCAGAGCCTGTAACACTTTTAGTCTTGACATCCATTCCGCTGGCCTCTTGGTTATTTCACTGCACCTTAATTTGCAACTGTTCATTATGCAAATGTGTGTTCCTTGTGGGTTATTTAAAAAAAAACAAGCCTTGGGAACAGAGCTGCATTGTCTGCATGAAACGGGGTATTTTGTAATTGACAAATGTTCCAGATACTAACCATCAGCAATAGATAAGGCACACAAAGGGTGGGACCAAATGAGGTGCTGAGACAAAGCCCTCATAAGAAGCTAGGTAGTCTCATGGATTCGGGAAAGACATTACACACAAACTGGTTTAAGTAATCAGAAACTGGTTTAAACTTGTAATAGAACAGTTGCTCAGTGCACATAAACCAGTTAAAAAATTGCTGAAACTGGTTTGAGATAAACCTGGGTGAATGTACTATCAGACTTAACTGATTTGGCTCAAACAGACAAACCATGCTCATTTAAGATAAACCAGACACCCCCAGCATCCCAGCATTTTGCTGGGCTGGGCTCTCTGTTCCACAGCAGGGCTTGTCCCTCCCTTCTGCTCCCTGGCTGCAGCTCCAGAGACTGTGGAGTGCTTTCCCCCTCTCCTCACCACTCCCTGCTAAGCAGGAATTTCCCCCTCCCCTCTGCCTTGCTGAGAAGGTGCCTGTGTATTAGCTAGCAGACCACATGCTGGCTACCATCTGTGCTAAATCAACAGGCAGAATCAACAAGTAGCTGGTAATGTCCCTGTGTTGTTTTCTTAATTGGGTGATAAACACTGTTATCAATTCCCTGCTGGGCTAATCAGAGCTCCTGCTGCAGCCTGGCCATTCCCCCCTCAACTCTGATGTGGAAGGAAGGGAGGGCTGCTTTAGCGCCCCATGGCTTCTAGCCTGAGCCATTGCAGTCATGTCCTTGCATTTCTGAGATGTCCGTCAGGTTACAAAACTGATTTAGCCTGCTCTGGTTAGACTAACCTGCAAACATCAAATCAATTCATACTCAGGCTTTTTGAATATCTGTCCCTAGTCATGATTTCAGAGCTGCTAAGAAGGTTTTTTAATGTCTACCTCTAAATATATTACGTCTCTTTGTAGCATAATTAGGGTTGAGGGAATGGGACATAAGGCCTGGGTGCCAGTTATGAGGAGTTTCAGAATCACCATCTGATGAGTCTCTGTCATGCTTGGGCCTAGTAATTTGGCAGTGCAGTGCTGCATGAAATGGTATCTTAGGGGTGGGGACACAAAGAGTGAGCATAATGGTTCTCCCCTCAGCCTGGGGGTCTTTGCAAGACCAGGTACAGCCCTGCACCCAATATATCATGTTACCTGCTTTGTTTTTTCACAGCAATCTTTAGCTAGACCATGCCTCAAAAATGTAAAGGTTTTTCTTAGTCTGACTCCTGGAAGTGGAAAAGAGATCTTAATACCTTCTTTCTTTAGCCAAGTATTGGTTGGTTGGTTTGTATTTTCCTCTTGCCTTTGCCTATGTAGGGCCCCAAGGTTTTCCTACTGTGTACTGTAGTATAAATATATACTACAAATGCTCAGGGCTTGTAAATCCTAAAGTTGCAACTACAATTGAGAGTTTTATTTAAAGTGCCAGGGGTATTTTGCATATTGATATTTCCAAATAATTTGTTTTTACAAGAAGTACCTTTTTAGTAATGTCTTTAATATTTAAAATATTTATGTTATTTAAAATCCACTTGACAAGTACACCCAGAATTCTGGATGAGAGCTATGCTTATTATTCTTATTGTAAAGTGTCATGCTCTCCTACCTTCCAGACTCTTCATCCTGGGGCTTCAGATACTCCCAATTCCATGACAGGCATCCTACATGCAAAGCGTAAGACTGGAGGCCTGGAGGTTCACACGCCACCTAGTCTTACTTGCCTCTAGACAAAAAGATGATGGAACAAGCCTGAGGGAAAGCCTGAGAGCAATTACCAACAACCAGAATTGTGTAGCCAAAATCCTCACATTTGGAGACATTTGTAGACTCTCACAGCGTGTCTGCCCACAGAGCAAGGGACAGTATCCAGTACTGTATAGTAGTATCCGATATCCAGAGATACTGCTACTTTGATTGAACTGAGTGTTTCAGACCTCTCTCATGTCCAAGTACATTTGGGATTCATAAACTAGATGTCAGTAGTGAATTGAGCACAAAGCACAGCAGTCACAGCCACTTGCATTTAAAGGAACAGTGGGTGAATGATATGGTGGTGCTGTTGCATGTCTGAGAGCAGGGAGGACTGGAGTTGTAGGTGCTCTTTAGCCAGAATAGGTTCAAACACATATAGTATATCCCAACTCCCAGAAGAATGCCCTAACAAAACTAGAGATAAGACTTGGGTAGCTGATTTCTAAATCGTCATCAGCCCATCACCTAAGACTTGGGTGGTAGCTGTTGAAGCTGAGCCATTGTTCAGAAAGCAATGCAAGATTTATAGGGGCAGAGAGCAAGCAGGAGCATCTAGGGTATCACCTAGAGGGTGGAGTTCCTGGTTCTGGTTCCGGTGCCTAGGACTGCTGAAGCATTTTAAAGGATACAGGCATTGGATTAACTGTTGGATAACACTGTTCTGGAAGCACTGATGGAAAACCAGGTTTCCCTGTCACTGGGCTGCCATGTCATTCTTAGTCTGCTTTTCCTCTGGCTCTAGGAAGCTTGCATTCTTGGTTGCACAGTGACAGAACTTCAGCTAAGATCTAATGTCTAGTTCAGTGCATATGAACCACTTTCAAAATGGCTGAAACCAGTTTAAGATAAACCTGGATGGATGTAGTATCAGACTTAACTGGTTTCGGTTAAAACCATTTACTGAACTTCTGTCCCAGATCCCCTGCAGAGTCAAATTAACTTGGGTCTCCCAGAATCCCAGGATGCTTTGTCCCTCCCCTGCAAGACCAACCCTCACAAGTGGACTAGCTTGGCTCAGACTGTCTGCCCCAGCTGAGTGAATGTTTGTTCATCTGTTTATCAGTTCAGTCTACTCAATTTAGACTAACCTGCAAAGATTGAATTGATTCAGCCTCAGACTTTTTGCCTGTCTGTACTTGGCTCTAACATCTTGTTGGGGGGCAGTGATATGCTGGTGCCCTGTCTCTGCACTTGCCACTGCCCCTCATTTCCAAGCTACAGCCCCCATCCCTGCTGCTGCCCCTCATTCCTGCCCCGCAGACCTCTGGCCCTGCCAGTGCCCCTCACTCCCAACCCACACTACCCTACCCCCCTGGGCCATGCCTGTTGCCCCTCACTCCTATCCCAAAGGCCCCCTGTCCCTGCTGATGCCCCTCACTCCTGATGCACAGCTTCCCCCCCAACCCCCGGCACTGCCAGTGCCTTTCACTTCTGACCCACAGTCCCCACAGCACTGCTGGTGCCTCTCACTCCCCACTTGCAGCCCCCTGCTCCCCAGAAGCGTCTCCCAGGTGCCTGTCCTCTGTGAGCAAGGGTACCAGCTCCAGTGCCATTTGCCTGGCCACACTGCTCCCTGTTGCCCCTGAAGGGCCCCCGTGGCCCCTTCCCCTGCTGGAGAGGCAGGGGCCTGCCTGCATCCCTCCTGTGCTACTGCAGCCCCAGCACCCAGAGAGCATCCCCCAGCACTGTCAGGCAACCCCACCCCCCACGCTCAACCCCTCCGCATATCCCTGCCATACGCACTTGGGCATGTACATGTACACCCATGCACACAGATTCGCATGTGCCACACAATACTCCTGACTATTCCCAAGCTCTGGTCCTTCATCTGCATTCCCCATAGACTTGCCTGCTTCCAGCTGCTGGGGCTGCTCCTACCACCCTGCCTGGCTCCATGCGGGCCATGTGCATGTGTGTATACAGATGCATGTGGTGCCTCTTGCCTCCAATCACCCTCCCCTCCAGCTGTAAGCAGTTCCTTGCTAGGGCTAGCCAGGAAGTTCTGAGAAGAACTTTGATGGTAAGCAGAGTAAAATCCTGGACATTTGTTCATGTTATAAAAAAAAATAAATAAATAAAAACCCACCTGGACAGAATTTGGACAACCTAAAATAAAGACATGTCCCAGAAAACCTGGACATATGATAACCCTTATTTGACAAGGATATAATCTTTTATAATTTAGTGAAATCCATACTTGGATGTTTCTCTTCTAGTCTCCCTGTTGGGTTCCAGTTGTTTTATCGCAATCGAGAGCTTTTCATTCAGTGTACTGATTTGTGCACCATATGTACATGTTTGGACTGCTTCTTTAAACACCTCACTGTTTTACCAGGTGAAAAGGAATGATCCAGTACAATTTAATAAATTTACTTTTAGAGGTAAAATTAAGTTTAAGGTAAATTTAAATAGGATTTTTACTATTATTTTTAAATCATTATTTGCTATCTTTGTTCTACACATCTACAGCTCCTTTGTTTTTTAAACTAACAGGAGTAATTCTGCTAGATCTGAAAGATGACATTTTAAAAAGAAGGGGATTATAATAGCTTTTAAGAGATTCATAGAGAAAATATTAATGTATAGTTAATGCTTTTAGGTTAAGCACTGTATTACTTGATGTTACCCCTATTTTACCAAATGAATATAAAAGCTAAATAGCAGCAGTTTCTTTGAGGCAAACTAATCTCAGTAGAGATTTCTCAAAACTGTATCACTTGTGTGGGACATTGAAGGACTTATATTTTAATACGAGCTGTTCTAGAGAATCGGTAGGGGTATGATACATTGGTAGGCCAGCTCTGTGAAATAGGTTTTGACTTTTGATACTTATTCGTCACTTGAGGATTTCAGCGATGTCTACATTTACAGGACTGTATGACCAACTGAAAAGTTACTGTCATTTTCGGTTGATATTTTATTCCAAAAATTGTGTGCGTGCCTTCATTTATTTTTGTGCGTAACTGTATTCTAATAACATGACAATCTAGAAGAGGCACAGAATGATGTCTCTGTCTTGAGATAACTATAAACTTTTTTAAAGAAAGCTTAAATTTAACTTTTATTATTTCATTGCAATATATGAATGAGTGTACACTTTCCATGCTGTTTAACTTGAAACAGTTGCATATTCCAGTGAGATGTCAGTATAATAGCAGACTAATTTAAATATAAAATATTTTTAATCGAAGTGAGAGAAAAATGTTAGCCTGGATGGATATTCCTGAAATCTGATTCCATTGTTGTCAATGACTTTATTAGGTCCAGGATTCAAGCACATTTC
This sequence comes from Crocodylus porosus, assembly GCF_001723895.1. NCBI lineage: Eukaryota > Metazoa > Chordata > Crocodylia > Crocodylidae > Crocodylus > Crocodylus porosus. The sequence continues at coordinate 20,405,045 of NW_017728906.1, forward strand.
AATTTTTATAATACTGTATTTTTTGGAATGTTTATGCTTGTTTTTACAGACTTCTTTTTTGATATGAAATTAAAGTATTGCTTTCACACTATGGATACCTGGGAACATAGAGATTTAATTCTCCAAATGTAGATTAATTTAAAAAAAACCTTATTTCCAACAACCCAGAAATAAAGATCTTCAAGGATTTGTACCTAATGTTTAAAAGTTATTTCATACTAATACATTACTGACCGTTATATAAAATAATTCTTTTGAATCTGAAGTAGAACATAGACATTCTTTCTGCAGCTTCAAAACTTCCAGTAAATAACTTGCTCTAGTTTCCTTTTGGCCATTTGTTCACCTACAAGAAACAGGTGAGGAGAGAATCTGTTGACTTCCAGGAGAATATTTTTAAAATTAGCGTAATGAAAAAAATGCTGTTTGGCTTAATTCACACACAATATTTTCCTAAGGCTCAAAAAGTTAAACACAACTTACAATTTTTTCAGAAATGCACGATACATAATAAAAAGTATAACGTGTGTTTGATTTTCTTATATTTTAATATAAGACTAGGTATTTTAAGTATATATATATATTATGGATGATTTATAGTGCCCCGTTTCCCAAAAGAATTCTGTTTTAAATACTGAATGTGCTCTACTTCAGCCAGTGTCATTTAGTTCCGTTATGGTGAATTCTGAAATATGTGTTTCTAGTTCATAGAGGCATCAACCAGTCAATTTCACTTAAATAGATATAGACAATTACCTTATATTAACAACTATTTATTTTCAGTCTTTTCATTATTAAAAAAGGGTATCTTTCAGTAAAATGCTACAGTCCTTTGGACAGCTTTTCTGAATTGGGAGTGTATCATGAAGAATCAAAAGCTGTGCAGTGCTTTTAAGACTGCCGACTTACGTTGCAAAGCTGTTTCTTTATGTCTTTGGTTGATGACATGGGATTCATAAGTTTTGTGTTATATATTAAACCACTGAAAAAGTTTAAAACGTCTTTAAGAGGCAGTTCTTTCGCATAAATATTTTTCCTTCAAAAGGCAAAGGATATGAACTCAAACTATCAGAACTATGACTAAATTGTAAATACAGTTGTTTAGCTGTAAAAGGAGGTTGAAATTTTTTCAGCCATGACATTTTTCCCCATGTTTAAGTTTTTTCATCCTTTTTGCTCTCTAGAAATTTCCAGTACTTTTACAGTAAAGTTGCTCAGCTTCTAAAGTAAAATAATTAGATTTTATTTTTAAGTGTTTAACAGCTGTCATTCTTCTCAACTGGGAATGGAAGTCTGTTTTAATTCTGACCCTAAAGGTTTGAGCTTGAGTTTTAGTTTTAGCCTGTTGCTCCCTGCTTCTCTGAAGTTTTGCTAAACTTTGAGATACAAATAATTCCATTCAAGTTAATATACACTTTTTCATCTTGGGTCAGGAAGGCTCAAATATTTTATTAAACACTGGCTCTAATACTTTAGCTAATATTTCATTTTAAATTCTCTAGTTGTTTCAGTTTAATGACCTTTAATTGGCTATCTGCTATCTGGGTTAAATGATATCTACAAGCTGGTGTGCTTCTTAATATTTCTTTTCCACAGAATTTGAACTATATTCCAAAGCAACTGCATCCTTTCTTTTGGATTCTTTTTGGATTATATATCCCTACATAGAATACTGACAGGCATCTGACTTCAGAGTTGAAGTCCAGTTAAAATATCTTGACAGCATCTGTAATTTCCTCTTAATATTATTATAGCTATTTTATTTCTGAAATTGTGCTGCATATTACGCTTCTGTGTTGTAAGTGTCCTGTTCCACATCCTACTAAAATAGTTTACACAATTATGAGAAACCTTTTTGCAGTCATGTTTCATTTACACATGCTGCTTTTCCATTTTCTATTCTTTACCACAGTGATAAAAACTGTAAGCTAAACATTTGTGAGACTATAGTAAACAACCTCTGCTCCAGTAAATTTACCAAGAAAAAAAATTCCGACTCATATCCCTGGAAGTTTCAAGTAGAGATACTAATTTGGAATGTAACAGAACCCGCTTTTTGTAAACTCAGCCAACTTTAGTTTCCAGAGCCAAAACTCTAGTGTTTGATTAATTGGTTTTTGTGCTATTTAGAGACTGTTTTTATTAATGCATTTTTCAAGCTGAGACGCTGCACATTATCGCCTTCTCCATCATTCTAGTAAGTGTTGAGATCTGAGAAGGCCTGCTGTAGCAGCTGCATTTCCCCTTGAATCGCAAAGTTAAAAACTTTCATCTCTGTTGATGTCTCAGCTGCTGGTCTCAGGCTATGGCCTTCCCATAACTCAAACCAGTTTCAAAGCAATGTAAGTAACCCCTTTGGAATGCATTTGGAAAACCACAGGATGGTTTTTTTTCTTTCTTTTTCTTTCTCTTTTTAAATATAGTTCCTTTTCATTTTAAATGAATGTTTCCATTTTAAGGTAATATATTCACAACATCAGTTATGAACTATATACGGACATTTTTCTTGAATGAAAAATGTAGTGATTTCTTCTTGTCACATTAAATATAAAGAGGAGGCTGTGGGTTTAAAAGGTTTGTTTGAATCTTTTCAAATAGTCACATCAGGGGTGTGACCTTCAAGTCAACGTTGCACATTAAATTGCCCTGCATATGCTGGAATACTTCTGGCATGAGCTGCTTGTCTATTAAGTAATTTACCAGAATAGAGAAGTTCTAAATCATAAACGTGTACTTCTGAAAACAGGTGACCAGAGATTTTTAAGTCTTTCAAGACCCTGTTTCTCTAAAGATGTTACTTTAATTTATTCAAGCACTGGAAAAATTAATTATAATTATTTTGTTCCTAAGGTTTGGGGGCACATTTGCTAAGCATGGTTCCTACACCAAAGAGGTTACATTTGAGTTCTCATGTGAAAAATATGAGCTGTAACAAGCTTGCATATGTGTATACTGTATCCTTGGTGTGTCTTGGCAGGAACGTTACTGAGCAGGCCCCACTCATGCATTCGTGCTAGCACATGCCAAACCCTGTTGAAACTGCTCCAAAAGTGTTCCCGTTATCAATCTCTACTGCACTTGAGAGGAGCTGTTTGTTGTTTGTGAATGGAAACAGATGGGCAAGGCCTGTTTGGGTGCATCCCTAATACTGCTTGGCAAAGACGCAGTGTAGACATAGTCGTGAAATAGAAAGGAGGAATATGGGGTGGGTCCTTGTAATAAGACTACATGGTTACCACAACTGGTAATGTATATAGCTTGATAAACAGGTAAATACAGTTAATTGTAGCAGGATTGGAGTGTTGTCATAGCTGTGATAGCCCAGAAAATGTATGAGGCACATTTTGAAAGGCGGGGGTTGGGTTTTTTTGTAGGGGGTGGGGGGGGTCTTATAGCTTCTATGGCAGTTCATCCAATTAATGTTTAATTTTAATGTCTTCATTAAAATTTTAATTTCTTTAAAGTCTTTTAATTTCTTCCCAAATACTAAGATTTTGCCCTTCTCCATGCTGGCCCTAAGAACAAAACAATAATTGTAGAGAATAGTGAAGGAGAAGAACTAGGGGAAGGACTTGATTAAAAGTGCAGATAAAGAGATGCATGTTTAGGGTCCTGATGAAGTATAGGAGGAAACCTGTCTGTTCTACAAAGCAGTTGCAAAGTATTTTGAGATCTTTTCCATCCGTTACTGAGGAGATTGAGAATGATCACAAAGCAGTTGGATGCCAGCTAATCAAAATGCTAAATCAGTAACAAGAAGCTATTGTAACTGGCAGAACATTAATAAGAGCAATAGAAACACTCAAACAAGGTATTTTCTTTCTGAATGGTTGAATTGACAATGCAAACTCTGGGAGCATCAGAAATAGCACAAGTACCAGCGCGATGATTCTCAGAAAGTTATATAACAAATTGGTTTACTTTTGGATTTATTTTTTAACTAATGCTTGTAGTTTACAACATTTTATGTCAAGATTAGAGGATACCTTTTTTTGTATTTGCTTTAAAAAAAAAGTTAGCATTTATTAATTACTTTTTTCTAAAGAAATGAAATGTGTTTTTGGTCTGCAGTAGATGTTATACTTAATATGTGATTAACCCATTGGCTGTGTCTTAAATAGTAATCCAGCCACATCTTCAGGCAATTAGTAGCACAACAAAAGGAAATGAGCCACAAAAATATTACACAAAAATGTGTAATATTTTTGTCCCTTATTTTTATTGCACCTTAAATAGGCCATGTGGCAGGGTTAGGACTGCACTGGGGTCTCCAGTCAGCCCCTGTGCAGTCCTTACTGGCTGATCATCAGCTGATTGTCAGTTGGATCCAGGATCACATGAAGGCTCCAGCTGGCCTCCTGTGCTTTCCCCACCTTCTGGTGAGCTCCAACAGGCATCCTTTTCTTAATTTATGGTGTCAAGAGAGCTTTGAAGAGTTACCGATGATGATATACCCGTGTTGTTGTTAGTAATTGAATGATTTATTGTTCATCATATCCTCTTTCTATTCAAGGAAATGGCACGAGGTAGGCATGCTTCACAGGTTGGTAGAGGATAAGGGGTCTAAGCAGAAGGTTTCATTGCTATTCCTTGAACCTTCTAAAGGTTTTGACCTTCGCCTATAAACCTATCGCTGTGGTCAACACAAAGTTGAGCACTGATTTACAGGGCAGCCAATGTATCAGTTCTGAGCTCAGGCCCTTTGACCTTTTATTTGTTATTACAGAAATAATGGTATGTGGCTGAGCCCTAGTATGTAATAGAACTTTCATATATGAAAGACCAAAAGATTTATTTTACATTAATTCGTTTATAGTTCAGAGAGAGAGAGAGAGAGAGAGAGGGAGGGAAGGCAAGTTATTCATAATTAAATGTATTGTCTGATACCAAAAAATCTCTTAATGAGGATTGGCTAGTTGAGTTTGTTCTTCAGAATATAAATATAATTATTTTGTGGAAAATGGTTTCTTCCCATTTCCTCCTCCCATTTTTGTTCCTTTTCCCCATTGTATGTACCCATGCCCATGTAACTGTGGATGTGTTAGATAAAGTCCTGACCTTTGTATTTCTCCATCTGCAAATGGCCCTCTTCACAGTATTACACATCTTCTGTCTGAAAGAATGAAATAGACCCCCACTGGGACCTTGTCAGTTTTCTTCCCGTTTCAACATAGATCAAGGATGATGCAAGGTTTACTCCAAGGCAACGTGTGCCAGCTCTACAGCAGTCCTAGCCCCGCCAGACGAAAGCTGATTTATTTTTTATTTTATTTTATGCTAAGATGTCGACTCAGGGAGTCATTGTTTACATTGAGCTGTAATATGGCTGTACTATTGCTTATGTAAGTCAAATGTGCTGACTGACCATTTAATTATACAGATGGCTTCTTTTCTAGTGCATTTTGTTTGTATAAGATGGTTTGCGAAAAGCTGTTAATGGACACCAGTCTGTATGAGTTACTGTCATTTAAAAAAATGAAACAGCTTTGTGCAGTGAACAGCAGCTGTTTATTTCTTGACTAGGTTACAGTGTGATCAGAGTGGTGTGTGTGTGTATAAACAAGACTGAGTGTAGCACAGATTTAGTGTCAGAGTTTTAACATCTTTAATTATGAGTGTTTTCTGACATCCCATACTTTTGTATCTGCCTTTCTGTTTGGAGGGAAGTGGAAAGAGGGAATATAGCACATAACAATTAGAAGGTAACCACTATTGCTATAGACAGTAATAATGTGTATAAATGAAATGAGGGTCATGTGTGCATGACACTTTAAAGTGGGCTAAATGGTTTTGTATCACGTTAATGGTGTTTTTGTTTGCACATGTCAGCGGCATATTGCGCGTTAATTACAGCTGCTCTAGCAAATTCGGTGGCATAATGTACCTTAAATGACTTGAGGCGCAGTTTGCTGCCCCTACAGCTGTGGAGCAAAGCACTGGGCTGTGCAGCTCAGGGGCCCTGCAGGCAGCCTGGCAGCAGCCTGGGAAGGTAGGCTCTGCCCAATAAAAGAGGTGAGCCTAATTTTTTTCCCCCCCTCCCCCCCAGCCTGCCTGAGCTGTGCACGGGCCCGGTGCTTCTCTCTGCAGCTGCAGTGTCCCCCTGGGACCGCTCGAGTCAGGTGCATGTGGGCAGGTGCTGCCGGAGAGTGGGCACCGCTTCCATTTCGTCTATGCACACCTAGTAATAGTTGCCAATAGGTAACCACTACTATAGGGAATATATTCTATAGGCAGCTAAATTGTATAATAATACATGGGTATAGCCATCCTTACTGATTGGTATAAGACAAGGATATTCAACCCCTGGCCAATGGGCCAGATTCAGCTCTCAGCCTCATGTTATCTGATCAGTGGGGCTCCCTGTGGACCATAGTCCTGCTCACTGCCTTGGGCAGTGCGGGGCCTTAGAGTCTAATCTGAATGTGCAGGACCTGATTCAGGTGCCTGGATGTAGCTTGGGGGCCCAGGGCTGATGCTGGCAGGCTGAGATTGTGCAGGGCCCTGGAATCTAAACCTGGGCCACAGGGGTGCAGGCCAGTCTGTGGAACTTCCCCATGCTACTCATTTGGCCTGAGGGGCCAAAACAGTATTGAGTACCATTGGTATAAGACATCCCCATATTTGAAGCTCTTGGAAGGATTCAGCTCCTGTCCATATGATATTGGATTGGATATTCTTGAAAGGATAATTGCTTATATCAATGAGTTGTTATAGGAGCCTTCCTTAAAAGAGATTTCTTTTTAAACTGCAGTTCTTCAAATTTGGTCATTTGGTATCTATTAGGAACATGCAGATAGGAAAAAAACAAACAAACAAAAAACCTTGTTAGAATTTATCTTGTACAAAGACCATGAATTTATAGGATGCTATAACAAGTCAATATATAACTTGTAGATATGATAACACAGCAGATGGATCTCATGGTGCTAGAAAATACGTTGAGGATAAGTGATATGTACAATATTAATATATCAAAAGGAGTCATATCTGGGCTTTACTGATTTGGCTAGGGAGGTGGTAAAGACTCATATTCCAAACTCCCTCCAAACAAAAGTTACCCTAGGGAAAACAGATGCCAATGCAAAAGCAGAAGCCTTAATAATAGCCGTAGATTTACCATCTGCCACCTTGCTGGACAATTAATCAAGGATTAAAGATTTAATGGCTGAGAGGGATTTTTTTTTTCCTGTCCTGGATTTTGCCCATAAGCCCATATAAACTCTTTCAGGTTTATTGTGTTATATATTCCCATTAAGAAAGTAAGAGTTCTGTAGTCTTATCCTGAGTTAGGACTTTCTTCAGACATTCTTTGGCAGCAGAAAAGGACCTTTTACATCACCCTATCAAATTTCCCTAGAATTGTAGAGACTAAAGAATTGAATGAAACAATGATGAGGGTTGTTTGTAGGGCTTCAATTAGAAAATACCTTATCAGACAATCTCTTAACTTTGTTAACCCGTGGTATAAGGTGGAAAGAGTAAATGGCTACAAAAAACCCAGAACCAAAGTGTGTATCTTGGCTCTGATCACCACATGAAAGTACCATGAGAAAGCTTCATGACTTGCTGGTGAGGAAGCCTACTTTCTGAGGTACCCATAGGCAAGTACCTTTTGACAATTCCTTTTGGGCATGAGAAGTTTATTTTTTTTTCCCCCTAATTCTTTTTCCCCTAGGTCTTTCCCCTAATTCCATAGTTCTGCCACAATTTCTGTTTCTGGATTTTTTTTTTCCGAACTTCCAGACAAAGAGGAGAGATCCATGTAGATTTTATGTACAGAAAATGCCAGTCTGAGTGAAAATTATTGACTTTGAACAGCAGAGCTTCAAATACCTTGTTCTTCTTCAAAGACCCATCCTTCCCCAGGTTTCTCTTCATTCTCAAATACCTAAGGGCTCCAGCTTTGTAATATATTTTAGATATTTGTAACCCTGGCTGCTTTGGACCATGCAAAGAAAGTAGTAAGCAGGTAGATTGCATAGCCTGCTTTAGTCCAAATTCAAAGTTGCCACATCGCTTCTGATCTAGTTTCCCCTTACTTTTGGTAAGTGAAAAACTGATAAAATAGATGCACCTGAACAGTTCTTTCCATTTTAAATAACTTTTCATAATGATATCTCCAGTATTCACTGCTACTATTATACTACAGTGAACAAATAATAAATAGTCATGATATGATATGGGCTAGGGTGGTTTGAGCGCTATGGCACAAAGTTGGCTCAGATATTGCAAGTTGAGGTCAAAGTGGAAGCACTCATGGCATGGCCTATCAGATTCCAATGAATATGCAAATTCTGCTAAATGCCTCATCATGAGGTGAAAAAGGAAAGAATTATAGGATTGGAGTCCCATTTTTCAAGGCAATACATCCATGTACATGCCGTATCCTCCACAGAAAGATGATCCTTCTCACTAAGTAGTTACAAGCTTAAATAGATGATGCAAGCTGGCAAGGGTAGGGGGATATAGTAAACAGCTAGCAAGAATACAGGCTTACTGTGAGAAAAGTAAAATAAGCAGTCATAAGAACTCACTATCTGCCTAGCTGTTGTTTAGTTTTTGTAGGCATTGTGCCCTAGTTTTGTTTTAAAGAGAGATTTGTAGAAAGTCAATGTAATGACTTGAAAGATTTTTATGGGAAGCACTTCTTGGGTATGAAAGGTACCACTTAGAAATCACAAAGGTGTCTGAGGGGAAAATTGGAGTGAAGGAGAATAAATGCTGCCATCACTAGCAGACTGAAAATGGAGATTGACCTCTCTGTAGAGCATGAGGCTAAGTACAGGTAGTCAAAAAGTGTGAGGTTGAATTGATTCGGTCTTTGAAGGTTAGTTTAAGCTGCAGAGATTGAACTGATAAGCAAATGAACATGCATTCACTTTTGATTCAGGAAATGTAGCCACATGCCTGCAGTGGCTCAAGCTGCAGAGGGGGAGGTGGGCGCTAGAGCAAGCCTGCCAGCCACTGCCAGAGGGGAGGGAACAGTGAAAGATCTTTAAGACTTTTCCCCTTGTGCTGGAGTGGAGGGGTGTAGCCAGGCTCCAGCCATGCTGTTCCTGGGCAGGTGGGGGTGGAGGGTGGGGAAGGATGGTAGTGGCATTGAATTCATAAAAGCTCTCAAGAATAGTAATTTCTCTGAAAAAAAAAGTCTAAACTGAAAAACAATACATGCAGCATGGGCTGTGTGTTCACTTGCTCTTCTTGCTGCCCCTGAGGTGTCTGGGATTTTCACTCCACAATCACAGCAGCAGGACTCTATAGGTTGCTTATCACTTCTTCTTCCTGCTTCCAAGTGCATCTGGAATTTATAGTCCACAGTCACAGGCAGCTGGGCTCTGTACTCAAAGGAAGGTAAGTTTAACCCCCCTCCCTGGCCCCAGCCTGGGTTTTCTGGGTGGTAGGGGTGGGGAGGAGCAGAGAGCCAGGCAATGAGGCCAGGGAGCTTGCTCTCACTGCTCTGGCTAGGGAGCAGATGGGTGGGGCCAGACCTGCTCTCTGGAGCAGGTAGCAGAGCCCAGCCCAGAGCTGAAAAGCATGCTGGGATGCTGGGGGACTATGATTTAACTTGAACCAGGAAGGGGTTTAGGACAGAAGTTTCATAAGCCAGTTTGACCAAATCAGTTAAACCTGATTCAACCAGGTTTATCTTAAACCAATTTCAGCCATTTTGAAACTGGTTTATGTGCACTAAACTTCTGTTCTGTTACAGGTTTAAACCAGTTTCTGATCATTTAAACTGGTTATGTGTAACTTTTGTCCCAAGCCTGAGAGAGAACTGGTTGAAAGAGCTATACCATGAAGGTCCGTGAAAATGAAGATTAACAGAAATTCTTTGTAATTCTTTAGCTGTGTAACTGAAACCATAAAGGATGAGATGAAAGATCCTCACTAAATGTCTTCTTCCAGTTGCATATACCTTTCTCAAAAAGTTGCACATTTTAAATGAATATTTCATATTCTTGTTGTAAGGCCATAAATAATTTTCTTTTGCATACCACAAACATTACAGAACTCCATTGAGCCTTTGCTTCATTGTACAATGAGATGAAGATGAATGGGGGTGAAGGTAAAAATGTTAGACTTCACATACCGTGTCATGCAGGTTACCATGAAAGGCTGTGTCATGCAAGTGACTTTTGCTTAGGAGAAATAATTAATTCTGAAAATATGCAGAACTTCAAAATTTATATACCAAACATGCAAGGAGTGTTTCTTTTATTGCTAGAAAATATGACTACATGTGATGTTTAGAGCTTTGGTGCTAGTGTTTTTGGCTGGGAGAAGGGTGGAAGGACCCTGTTTGCTTCTTTCATGAACCATGGGGAAGATGGGATTACCTGTTTTGTTCTAAAGCACATTCATGATATGGATAGTTTTACATTAAGGTAAGGACTGCAATCAAATCTCATGCTTCAGGGCTTTAGGAGAGGGTCAGGCAAAGGAAAAAAATGTGTTCACCAATGCATAGTTGACACGATCTGTTCTGTTTTTCTTTCTTTCTGTCCTACCTTACTCTGCAATATCAGAATTTCCCCCTATACAGACACAGAACACTGGAGGACATGAGTCAGAGCACACTCTTCCTAAGATCTTAGTCTAGGTGTTGTGCTAGTTATGTGCTTGGGATCAAACTGGCCACCTCATTTGGGGGTGGGAAGTTATTTTTCACAAGTTTAGAATGTCAGAGATTTTGGTTGTGGTAGGAGGGAAGGCTGCCTCACTCTGCAGCATGACACATGTGTCATCTGATAGGATCCATGTGGGCATACCTTACCTTAAGGCAGGGGTGGGCACTTATTTCGGGCGGAGGGCCTCTTGATGACTTTTGGCAAGCTGTCGAGGGCCGCATGGGTTGCCCCACCCCCTGGTCGCCATCTTGGGACCGGATGTCCGGCCCCCCTGACCTTTGCCACCAGAAGCCCTGACCTTTGCCACGAGACGTCTCTCCCCTTGCACAACTTACCAGGTAGCAAGGGGCTGTGGCCCCTTTAACATCCTTCCCCAGCAGTGGGGTTTCAGGGGCATGAGACCTCCCCCAGAACTTCCCCCACCCCATGCCAGCTGGTCCCAAAAGGAGGAGGCTTCTCCACTGCTTCTGCTGGCCAGTGCTGACTCAGTTGGGCTCGCTGCATCCCCAGCAGCACCTGGTAGGCTGGCTTCAGCCGCATGTTGCTCTGGATGGGACGGACCCAGCCGCATCTGCACCAGCCAGGAAAGCCAGTATGCAGCTGAAGTCGGCTCCTCATGTGCTGCTGGGGATGGGAGGAGCCCAGCCAGAGCAGCAGGGGCTCAGCTGCACTTTCCCCTTGCTTGCACCAGTCAGTCCTGAGAGGCACACAGCTCTGCCACGGCTTCTGCTGACCGTTGCAGACCTGGCCAGGCTCTTCTCATCCCCGCCCCACCCCCCGCAAGCTGCAAATCTGGTCTGAGTTATGGGCGAGGCGAGACCAGCTGTGTCTGGCTGAGGTCTGGGTTGGTTGCCTTGCAACCAGAACCCAAGAAAACAGCCTGAGGTCTGGCAGCTGGTGCTGCCAGAGGCTTTTAGAGAGGCAGCCACCATTACCTGGGTTTTTGAAGGGGCACTGCAGGCTGAAGGGAAGTGCTTGGCAGGTCGGATTCAGCCCATGGGCCGTATTTTGCCCACTCCTGCCTTAAGCTTTAATATCTTCAGCCATCTGAGGCATCTTGGGCTCCCATGTTCTGTGCTGGTGCAACAAACAGTTTCTTTTCCTGAGAGCTAAAAAAAAAACCTGGAGGTCATTACCCTCAATATAAAGGCATCAAGGTGAAATAGAATGTCATATGCTACACAGGGAGGGTCAAATAAAATGGTAAATTGTTCCCTTAAATTCTATGAAAATGTATAAAGTTTATGCCTTTAACAAGCATGGAACTCTTATTGCTCTTTTTCCCCCTTTTCAGTGTGTTATTTGTAAAGAATTTTACAGCATTTTAAAATTGAGGTTATGGTAAGATCAGTATTTCAAGTGTTACAACTGTGGTCTGAGATGAGTATGTTAATAGAATCGGTAAGTAAGTACTACATTGCGCCTTTTGTACTTAAATACTGGGAAGCAGTTACTGTTGGGCTGAGGCCTACCTTTTCTGGATTTAACAGATTAGAAGGTTGGGAAATGTTTCATCCACAGGTGAAGACTTGTGAATATCTGGTCACTTGGCTTTCTTGCTGCTTCCTGTGTGATGGAGATAGAAACTATCTCTTTTTATGTGTGTGGTGCCCTTCATTAAAATGTCAGATTGCAGACATCAGTTGGGATGAATATGGATAGGAAAAAATAGGATCTCTAGTGGCCTTGGGTTTTATTCCCCCCACCTCCCTCCTTTTAATTAAATTTTAAATGTGTATTCGTAAGAATTAAAGGTAGGATTTTCAAAAGCACTCAGCCGTGGCTTAATCTGGTCCTAGTAGAGTCAGTGTCAAAGCTGGATTTGATGAAATTAAGCTGATTTACACCATCTGTGAATCTGGCCTTCATTAACTTCAGTGATAGCCGCCTTAGCCAACACTGCTTTTGAAAATCCCATCTTAATTTGGACTGTGCCCAAAATAGAAATAGTAGAAGCTGAATAAAAGTAAAGAGAAACAATCTGGTTTATATAGGGGCAGAACATCAATATAAATATCTCAAAATCCCTAGCACATCTGGAAACTACTGTATTTACCCAAATCCAAGAAGTCTTTGAATTTAAGACAACCTTCTCTCGTCCCGAATAATTAGATTCTATACATGCACATTTTGAAATTTGTTATTGTTTTCCATGTATAGAATCTAATTAGTAGAAAGTTGTCTTTAAATTCATTCCCCTTCCTGCTGCTACTGTGGTGGGGAAAATAGCAGAGGGGGTGAGGAACAGGCCATTGTCCCTGGTTCCCCTGCCATGTGTCCCATGACCCTTGACCTGTCTGCTGTCCTGCAGCCTGTCTCCCCCACAATTTCCTGCCATCTGCAGCCTGTCCCTCCACCCCCTGCCCACCCCTTGTGCCCATGCCCACCCCAGCTTTCCCTTCTGCTGCAGCTTAGTTCTGGTTCAGGAAAGTCAAAAGCATGGACCCAGCCCAGCCTGCCTAAGGAGAAGCAGTGGCAGCTCCTGGCAAGGGGTGGAGGGATAGGCTGCAGGTTCCCCTCTTCCCTTGTGGTCTCCTTGCTGTCCCTTTGGCTGTGTTCCCCCTCCCTCTCAGGTTAAGTCCCCAGTCCAGGGCTGGTGTTTTCTGTTTTAGTTTCAGCCCTGTGTCCCAGGGCTGATACTAGAATCCATAATGATTCTTTTTTTCCCATACTGATTGGGGACGGGAGGGGGAAAATACCTCATCTTGGATTTGAGTAAATCCCTAATGTTACCTCCAACTTCCTGTTTTTTAGTATTTGCTTCCTCTGTGGGTTTGTGCTATTCTAATATATGAAGCGCAGCACATATTGTGTATACGAGTAACTAGAGAACTTTTTTTTTTATCCAATGATGATAGTACTATGAAAACACAATGACACTTCAATGTGAATTAAAATGGAGTTACATAAATGGAATAAAGTACATGGATTGTTGACCTGTCTCTTCAGTGAGTATGTTTGGCTTCCAGTATATGTGTGTGGGTTTGAGGGATACAGGTAAAAAAAACAAAAGCAAAGATTTTTTTTCTTAAAATCAGAATACACACATTGTTCAATAGATTTGTTTTTAGTCGGCAGTAAAAGATCTTGAATTAGCTTTATATATACAGGAAAGTGCATGTATATTCTACATCAGTCTGACAGGTTTCTGACCAGTTGACAAAGCCTACATTAGACAACTTGAATAAAAGCTGTCGTTTTTAGGGATGCTTTTTACAGCAGCAGTTAAAGAACAGAACAGAAACTATGCATGCTATAGAACAGAATATGTAGAGAAACAGAAGAATTTTTCAAATTCGAGAACTCACTGCTAAATCAGGCTATGCTAAGTAATAGCACCAGTAAAAGTGGAAAGTACTTAAGTATTTGTTTTTCTTGTTTTTGTGTTCATTTTTAACAAAACAAGTTGTTAATCTGCAATAAAGGTGTGTATTTCTAACATATTTTAAACATGCCATTAAGTAAAAAATCAACAGTTCTAACTAAATCTACATCTCAAACTAAAGTAGTGATGCAGTAAGGCATCAACATCGTGCTCAGTAATAGCTGTGTAAACTTGCAGTGCTTTCAATAGAACTACTCTAGATTTTACATTTGTGCAAATGGGAGCAGAAGTTATACTAAAATATATACCTTTGTGTAGATTAAATAAAAAAGATTCCCATAGAATACTTAATATTGTGGTTATGTAGTGACCTACTCTGATGTTGAGAAAACATATTCCATGTTGTTCTATAATACTCTGAAAAGACACATGGCAAAAAGAAAACCTCTCAGCCCCTTAAAGTAGTAATTGGGATTTTAGCAGAAAGACTCCTTCTTGACATTAATACGTCACATGGCTTAAATGCTGCAGGTCTTTGGTAATATGTTCATTAATTGACTAGAGAATTGACTCTGTTTGCTCAAGTAGAGCACGTTTTCTTTTTTTGCAGCCTATGAAAATTTACTTCTTTTGGCCAGTTATTATGTATCTCAGTTTTTATCTCAAGTTATCCAATATGAAAAGTAGCTACCTTTACAATAATGATAAAGGTCTTCTAAAAAGTAATTTTTTTTCTGTATTGTGTTTTTGCTTGTCCATCCAGTACTGCAGGATAGACAAGCATGTGAGCTCATCATGTTTGTTTAATTGATGCACAGTATAGAGTGCTTCACAGCAGAACTTTGACACTTTCAGAGGATTCTAAAATGGAAATTAAATTAAAAAAACATGCCAGAGAGGTCCAACACTGTTAGTAGCAGTTAGGGTGGCCACCTTTTCCAACTGGAAAGGTGGGGCAGAGAGCTGAGTGGGTTAAGGTAAGGTGGGGGCAGATGCGGGCTACCCACTGGGCTCAGGGCTCCCTGTCCTTCTGTCTTTCCCCTGGAAGCCCTGTGCCGGCCATGCACCCCGTCCTGGTAGTAGCAGGGGGCATAATTCATACTCATCTCAGACCACAGTTGTATCACAATTCCAGTTAGGAATCGGTGATCACCAAGTAGCAGTTCTTCAAAAGAGTTTCAAATAAAACGGTGGTGCCCAAGCTTTGTGCTCCCGCTGGCCAGATCTGTGGCATGGGTCTAATCTGCAGACTGGATCAAGCCATGTAGGGCCTTGCTTGGTCTCCGCATGCCAGAATCAGGCCCTGGGATCAGGCCCTACATGGTGGGTTTGGGACCTGATGCTACTCCCTCCTGGCTCTGTGCACCAGGATTAGACTCTGTGCCCTAGCACCACCCCCTGTGCTGGGATGAGACCCTGGGGCCTGGTACTACCCTTCACCTGGCCCTACACATTGGGATCTGGTGTCTGATCCAGCACATAGGACTTGGATATCCCCACTGACCTGGAAATGTGGTAGCAGAGGAGGGGTGGCATTTGTGGGCCAAATGACATGGCATTGAGGGCCAGATCTAGCCCACAGACTGGGGCTGGAGCTCCCCTGAGCTAAAATGCTTGCAGTTATCCCTTTACTATGACCTTTAAAGCAGTGTTTAAATTCGGATGCTATATGCCTCTCTTATACGTGCCTTATTTTCTTGGCTACGTCATGTACCTTTTCTCCAAAAATCAGCCACCCAAACTTGGGTTACATGCATTAAGCAGCGGAATCTTATTTTTGTTTTCCTCCCCCGCCCCAAGAAGGACCTTGCTTTGCTTCCTGCTTAACAGTGGAGCATCTCTGGTATTACTGTTCAGGTAGCTGAGGGAGTTAATGGCCCATTGTTCTTCTCTTCACAGGTATTAGCAATCATCTCTCCTTTTTAATGGTCATTCCACTAATCAAGCTAGCATTCCTTAGGGCAATTTTGCTGTCTTCAAGGGCTTCTCTCTTCTTCTCTTCCACAGTTTTTTGGCCCTGTTCCAGATCATAAGTCTACCTATGGAGACCAGTCTTCAGCAGCAGCTAGGGTTTTAGTTGAGCAAGAAAGGGAGAGTGAGCCAGCTGTAAATTAGGCTCCATCCCTGCTTTCAGCAGGTGTTATTCTGGGAGGAAAAAAATCTTCATAACAGCTTTCAAAAACAAGGTGTGTATCCTATTTGTGGGTGCATTATATACAAGAAAACACTTGAAGTATTTAATTTTGAAGCATGGCAGTATTAAGTAGCACCCAGAATGATACCGTTATTTACTATTTCTAGTTTGCTTAATTTTGGTTAAAAATGTAGGATAAAAATACTAAGGTGCCTTTTGAAGTTTGAAATGGAAATAAATGAATAAGTTTACACCCAAGAATAATATTCTATTGTGATTTTACTCTTTTATAAAACTGCAGCGCTGCTGATGTATACTAGAGCTGTGCAAAGATTGGGGTGCTTATTTGATTTGGAGGAGATTAGGCCCAATTTGGCAGCTGAATCTCTGAATTTAATTGGGAGACCCATAAAAAGGTCCAAATTGATTTGAAGCTCTCTGAATCTATTCAGAGAGTGTCAGAGATTTGGGTAGTCTCTGCTCACCACTGCAGGGAGCTGGATCTGGACTCCATGACAGTAAGTAGGGAGCGGAGGGGAGGTTGGAGGGCAGGGAAGGGGACCATGGGAGGACCCCTGCCAGGCCCCATCCCCTGCCTGCTTTTCCAGCTAGTCAATGGCTGCCCCACCTGGCACCAGTGTCCTGGCCCTTTAAAAAATTTTTATAAAAGCCCTTCACCCACTGGCTTCTGCCAGGCAGGGGGAGAGGGTTTATCCCTGCTGACCCCACTGCCATGCACTGCTTGGGGGGGCCCTGCCACAAGCTCCCATCCCTGGCCTGCTCTCCCAGCCCCACCAATAGCTGCGCTGCCTGGCCCCAGCTTCCAGTCAGTAAAAAAATTAAAAAAATGCTCTGCACTCATTGGTGTCTGCAGCGGCTGTGGGGCTTCTGAGGGACAGTGGGGGGCATCAGGGATCACCCTCCCACCTGGCAAGAGCTGATGAGTGCGGGGCTTTTTTTTTGTGCTTTTTTAAAAGAGCGGGGATGCTGGGGCTGGGTGGGGCAGCCATTAACAGGGCTGGGAGAGCGGGTGGGGGATGGGGCCCTTTTGATTTGGAGATTTACCCAATTTGATGGCAAGCTAATATTCAAATCAGATGCGGCTGAATCCATTCGGGACAGTGATTCAAATCATTGAATTGAATCACTGTCCCCCAAATCAGCCAAATCTGAATCTGAAGCAAATACTAGCCGCTTCACACAGGCCTAATGTATACTGTCAGTCAGTGTAAGATCTTTGCCAAGAGCTACTGATGCACATTGTAAATGTTAGTAAGTTTTCAGTGTTAAGATATTTCATATTTGGCTTTGAAGAGGATTTGAAATCAAATGTTGTAGTAAAAGATGCCCTTTTAGAGGTCCAGTTGCTAAATGATGTTGAAGATGTCAAACTAAAAAGTCAAAGCACTGTTCTTCACAATAAAGCAATATACCATGACAATAACCTGTCATGATTTACTGCTTTTAATTAGTATGAATGCTAAACTATGCTAGGCCAATATTTATTGTGATGAGCCCTTATGTAATTACATGAAAGGGGGCTGCTAACCTTGTTCATTGTCCCATCCAGGTCTCATTTTCATGTCATTTGGTCTGTGAATCTCCAAATAATTTACAGGATACGAGTGACAGAAGATGGTTCTATTATTACATTCAGAATTTTGTTACAGCTTCATAGATGTGATGGGGGTATTTCTAGAAGGTCAAGAATGCCATGTGTTTATTCAACAGCAGGTTCTAAAAGCAGTGGTCTCAATCTCTGCTCATATAACTAATCCTCTAGCAGAAATGGGAGTGTATGATTATGAAGCAGTTGAGGTGTAACTATATTCTTTTATTCTCATTTGGCAGAAACACAGACACAAAACTGCGCTGACATCAATAATTCCATGTATTTAGGCAGCCACAAGAAAAGACGCTGACAAAACTAAATACTGTATCTTAAAAAAAACAAACAAGCAAAACAGCAACAATAAAAAAACCTGCTCATACCTCAGTCAGTCTTGTCCTAGAGTCACTCCTATAAAGTAGTTTATTATTACTAAATTCACCCTACAGTCAGGAGTATCCTTTGTAGCTTAGGCAGAAGTGTGAGGCTGTAGGCATATGCTGCTCTATTCGGTATATATTCAGGTTCATCAAACTGCACTCACCACTGTATTATCTAAGAAACTTCCAGCAGTACATTAAACATGCCTAACACATGTGCATAAATGTACGTGTATATACTGTGAAGCTAAAACTTAAAATACTTCTGCATGTTTGCTGCTGAGGAGAAATATTAGATAGAGGAGCTTCTTGGACCATTTGTCCCTTCTGGAATCTAGTGCATTAGATAGCTCTCACTGTAAATACTGACATCGCATAAGCCTGGATTTCTGTTTGGCTTTGGCTGGGTGGTATTGTTCGTAATTTTCAAAATATGCATTTAACATTGATGGACCATGGTATCAGGCATGGTAAGTTAAAAATAGTGAATGATATCACCAGGAGTCAAAATAAGTTTGTGGACTAGTGCATTGGAATGGATGAAAGTCTTGTAATGAAATGATTGAATACTATTGTTCTTTTTGTTGCCGATTTAAGCATGAAAGGACAAAAAGGCCAAGGAGACAGCACAGAACCACTGTTTAGTTCACTTGTAGACCAGTCTTCGTGATTTCTTGGGTTTCTCAGTATTTCTGACTTCAGTAAGAAGCAGGCTAGTAGATGGTCAATAAAACATCTCATTCCCTTCTTGATGGAAAGTTTGGTCTGGGAAGAATTAAATCAAATCTGCTCATAGTTAAGCAAAGAATATGACACTTCATTATCTTGCTGCATAATTTTTAACAACTCATGAAATTTGTTCTTATGCCTACTTTCTGCTTTGTGCTTGAATGTTGGAGGCAATCTGAGGAAATACTAGTGAATAGAGGGAATGAGGCAGATTGTAAAAAATAAAACTCCAGTTTCATGTTCTTTTTCTGTGATCCCCCAGAGCTGCTGAACAAGAGTGTCTAAGTAAAATTTCTCCCAGTAATCCTGAGTGTTGGATTTTGGATAGTTTTAAAAATACGCGACATAGAAACGTCTATTTCATTATACTGAAGTTGTAATGTTACCTGTGTAGTACTCGAGAACCTTTCTGATTTCTATCGTTGTACAATGCAGCAAGTAAAATACAAAATAAACTATACTATTTAATTTTGCAGACTAAAATTAATATATTTACTTAAATTAGGAAAGATCTGACATTAATCTGATGAATTGCTTAGCTAAAGGGAAATGAGGAATGATGATGATGTTGATCTGATAGAAATTTCCTGACATATGTCTTTTTAACTTTATTTTTTGTTGCTTAAATTTTGAATTTGAAGAAAATTAAACCTTGATTTTTATCTGAAACCATTTCACTGAAACTGTGTAGATCTCTCTCTTCATTTTGAGGTGTGACAATATTTTGACATGTTGACAATTCAGAAGAAACAGTAATATGTTTTTTGTGTGCACATATATACATGTGCATGTGTGTGTGTGTATAGATACAGAGATATATATAGATATCGAGATCTCTCGAGATCAAGATCTATCAAGATCTCTTGAGAGCGAGATAGATAGATATCTATATAGATAAATTCCAGTATTTTTGCTTTGGCTATTTAGTAAATAGTATTTGTATTTGATTGGAAATGATCCAGCCCATTGGGATACCTCCTTCAACTGAAATAAATAGTAGTAATAATCCACAAAAATAATTCTTTAGCAGCTGCATTTCTCAACTAAGCCCGGTGAAAATATTCACCTCCGGCATTTATTTTAAAAAGCTTTCAAGGTTCCTTTTCTATTATTCCTTCTACTAGATGCTGCTTATAAATCAGCATTAATTCCTTAAGTTAGGTTCCTAAATAAAATAAGTAGATTTTTATGGATTTCTGGGTAACTATGGTTCCACTCAATTTTTTTTGGAACTTACTTTCTATTGGTAATTTTGAAAATTGGCCATGTCTGTAAGGTTGCATAAATATAGTATTTTGGAATTTATATTTAGATATTCAAGCTTAGAGGTATTGCCTGAAAACTTTAACAAATTATTCTCTTGAGATTTGTTTTTGAGATCTGTGAGTGAATTTCAATTTGTGAATGATCTGCGTTAAATGTGTGGGTAGAGATGATGGTCATGTCTGAGTAGATTTCTATGACTCCTTTAACTGTGGTATGGGTAAGGAAGAAAACCAGAGCTAGGGACCGATATGCAAAAAGCCAGAGGCAGAATCAGTGCGAGTTACATGGTTTTCTGTAAGTGGCATAATTTAGATTGGTTGCGAACAGAACACACTTCCACCCTTCGGTGGCAGGGGTAAATCTTAGACTGGGCTCTGCCATTTTTAAACGAGTCTGCATATGCTGAACTTCTTTTCTGTTATGTGTATAGACTACTTTTGTGTGCCACACTTCTGTTACAGGTGTAGATGAGTTTCCAATCACTTATACCAGTACAAGTAAAATGTATGTTCCTGGCAAGTATAAATCCATCTTTACTCATGGCTCAGTAACCAAAGAGATTGTCTGTATCTGCAAGTTTAAATGATTTCCAGATATACCTGGATCATTGCGGGGTTTTAGCAGCAAAGGAAAGAACAAATTCAGTCAACATTTCTTATTCAATGTATATTTTTGGGAAAACCTAAACTTTTTATTGTTATTTGTGCAAAAAGATATTTGGTTTCAGGTGATTTTTTTCAGTTATGCAAAATAAGAAATTACAGGAGACTTCCCTTCATTGCTTTTTAGTACTGCTTAGAAAATAGAATTCTAAAACAAAATCTAAAGGAAAACTTGCTGCTTGTTCCTTTTGTCTTTGAATTATTCATTTTTATTTCATCTGCATTTTCAATGTGCTCTTTTAGACTTTATATTTCTATGCAGGGATTGTCTTTCATACAAAACCAAGCTATGTAATAAGCTAATGTGATTCTCTCACTAAAGCAGAAGATTGATTAATATAGTATTTAGAAATACAGTGAAATGTGCATTTCCCAGTCGATTAAATACAGACAACTTTGAATTCTTTAGTTGGTATAATTAATCTGTTAGACATATTGCCTCTATATCACTCAGGATGTATAATTTCTCAGTAGGATTTTTATGTAAAAATATTGCTTTGTAATGTTATGCTAAGTACTCCCTGCAGAAAAATTAAAAGACAGTAATGCCATGTACACAACATAAAACACTATGTTATATATGTTGTTGGGTATTCTTTATATTTGTAATGCTGATTGGAAGGCATCTGACACTGATTTATCATCCTGAAGTTTGGGCAAGATTTTTCAATAGTTACAGATTTCATCTCCATGTGCTCTCTTCCTGTGCCCTCACTAGAAAACTATCCACCTGCACAGGATTTGAGTAATTTACTTTTCTATTCATTTTGCTAATGAACAGTTTTCCCTTGATCTTCCTGGAAGATGGAGCTGTGTTATGCTTTAAGACTAGGAGATATATATTGCATAAATTATAGTGACAGTTGAATATGAGAAATTATTTTAGGTTCAGTCCATGAAATAGCTAAGAATGTTTAGAAGTAGCAAGAAGATGCAAGTCTTTTAGCAGCCTGCTTATGCTATTTTGTACTCATTACAAGAGTAGAAAACTTCTGTAGCCCTGAAATTGATTACATGGACCACACGTGGCTTGGTCAAGCCTTTTGCAGTATTCTGTTGAATTTATAGTAAGCGTTCATATGGACAGTTTTGTGAATAATCGACATAGATAACACCTGTGCAAAACTGCAGCAGATGAATAGACTTTTTAGTCTTCATTATAATTTAATTCATTTTATTTGAGAGAGTTTTTTGGTCCTCGTATTTAATACATATGTAAACCTCCTACATTTTGGACATGTGTGTTCTTCAACATCAAAGAAAAAATAACCTGTCTACTCTTGAACCATCAGAACAGTGAAAAAGGATGTTCCTAGAAATGAAAACTGTAATTAGAATTCTTTGGAGGAAACATATTCTTGTTAAGTTAAGGCCACAAGAGAATTACTTCAAAGGATTTTGCTTCTTCCAGTTGATAGCGGAGTAACTCCCTAAGGCCATCTCCCTTAGACCACTGAGGGATGGTCATTTAGTAGTAGATAAGGAAGTCTGTGAAGTTTAATGAGTAATTCTGCCTGTTTAAAAGAAACAAAAACTAAAAATGCTTACAATTTTATTGTTCAATGAAAACTGCAGCTTTGACATTTTAGTTAGTTAAGGAGTGGGAGGGTGTTGACACCACCACTGATATTACAAGAATTAGAAAATAAAAGGTGACTGTCATTTTATTAGTGATAACGTATTTTAAAATTAAGTGTATTTTTTAGGAAAGTCACAGAAGAGAGAGATGTGTTAGAGCACATTCATGTCCTACTGGAAACACAGAATTACTCTCAAGAGTGTAGAATTTAGGCTGGTTTTACACAATGCAGTTTCTTCTACTTCACATGAAAGAGTATTCCACAGTCCATTTGGATATCTTGGATATTTCCCCTCAAATTCTAACTCCATTTTCTGAAGTTAATTTCATCTCATCAGTAATAGGCTGTGTTTTCACTGCACTGTTAACTTATTTACACTCAAGCTAGTGAAACTGAAGTGAGAAGAGCCCCCATCACAAAACAACACTGCACAGAACTACACAGAATGATTGTATTAACAGCATAGTGTGATTACGCTAACAGTCGATGAGTGCAGCTCACTCTATAATTTAGCCTATACCCCTTGGACAGGCCACTCAACATGAGTTAAAAGCACTGCTTTGCTTGCATTAAGGGGTTTATGTTTGAATAAGACTTGATTTAGGGGCAGCACTCAAATTATAGCACTGTTTAATTCAAGCTCTTAGTTATAATCCAGCACAACCTAAGTAACCCTATGTTCTTTTCTGTACCTAACACAGCATACCCATAGCAAGTTACCTTATCATACTTTTGTCATATATTCTTGAAGGGAAAGGTTAGTATGGCTAAATACTTCTGCATAAAATACTTAATATTTTTATTGCTGATCACTGAATTCCCATCAGTTTGCTGACATGTTTCTTGGAACTGATGTGCAGTATTCTCTGTCATCCCCCATGCAGAGAGAGGTAATAAAGTTTCTAGTCTATGACACAGTAACTTTGGTTAGTCTGCTTTGCATCCATATAGTAAAATTTCAATTTCATGCTATTTAAAAGTTAATAGAAAAATGCAAACTCAACTGATAGGTGTTTAGTGTAGAAAGACATTACATATTATAAATTGCAGTATTGTATTTATTTAAACTGTGCTGCATTGCTGAAAAAAATGTAAGTTGAGATGGTGTCTGAATGATAAAGACTAAGAAGTTAAATTAATACCAGGGTCTAGAACCCCAGCCTGGGTCCATGGCAGTGGCAGCTGCATGCACACCTCAGGGCACACAGTAGGCAAGGGGCCTAGAGTAGTGGAACCCCAGCCCCTTCTCTGTCGGGCACACCGAGATGTGTGTGCAGCTGCCACTGCCTCAGAGGTGGGCCAGGGCTCTGGATGATGGTGCAGCTGTTTGCATCCTGCTCACCTCCTGCTGCAAGCAGCCCTGGCTCCATGGCCAATGTCAGCTGCATGCATGCCTCTGGGTGCACAGCAGGGAATGGGCCAGGGTTGTGCTACCCCACACTCCTTCCCTTCCATGTTCCCCAAGATATGCATGCACCTGCTGCCGCCACAGAGCACTGGTTGCTCACAGATGGTGGCAGGGAGGTTGCAGGTCTTGCTGTTAGCAACCCAGGCTCTGTAGCAGGTGGTAGGAGCCTGCCTAGAGCCTGGGCAGCTTGCAGAAGGCAGCCACAAGCAGCTGCACCAGGGTCTGGAGCCCGGGCTCCACTCATTGCTGGCAGAGGCTGCATGCAGACCTCAGGGAGCATGGAGAGTGAGCCTGCATGGCCTCAGTGAGGCCCCTTGTGATTTAATCAGGCCTCTGGTGATTCACCCACCATCAATCCCTGGCACGCCAATGTCTTCTAAGTTGCAGAGGGTTTTGGCACCTGGCCCAGAACCGTTGCCATCCCCTGTTGTACAATGTAGATATTTTCAATTAAATTTAGTATGGTCCTACCATACAGAAAGAAGCAAGTAAATTAGCCTTTTCTATCTAGGAGAAAGAAAATATATTCTCTGTACATTCCCTTCCTCTCTCTGACCCCAAGACTTCAGAATTGTCCAATGCAAATTATGTGCTACTTTTTTGCTTTTACCACTCTAAAATAAACATGGATTTTAGGGCCAGAAAGGACCTCTGTAATTATAGTTGGACTTCATGCATAACACTGGCCATAGGATTTCGCCCAGTAATTCCTGCATCAAGGCCATCATTTGTGGTTGAACTAGAGTACATCTTCTAGAAAGACAACTAGTCTCTTAATTACAAGATGTCAAGTGATTGAGAATCCACTATATCCGTTGACCGTTAAAATTGCTCGCTCATTTTCCAGTCTGAATTTGTCTAATTACAACTTCTAGCAATTGGGACTTATGTGGGGGGTTTTCCTTGCTAGATTAAAGAACCTTTTTTTAATTAGCAATTGCCTTCTCATTTAAGTGCTTTACACTTGATATACTGTAGTTATGGTAGATCAGTGTGAAAAATAATTACTAATAAGCACACTACTTAACTATACTTTTCTGTTTCAGTTTTATGTGCTGCAGAATTGGTCTTCCTTTTATTATTTAGGCCTGTGCAAAGCAGCAAGTATTCACTTCGGATTCAGATTTGGCTGATTCAGAGAGACAGTGATTCAATTTCTAGATTGAAATCACTGTCCCGATTCAGTTTGGTCCAATTGGATCCGAAGATTTGGCACCATTTTGGAGTTTTGGCCGTAGACTAAACAGGCAGCAGCCATACTAGACACAGCTGCCTCCAGTTGGTAAATCTGTTGTGGTGGGCAGAGTGGGGATTAAAGGGGCATGGGGGATGGAAGGATTGGGCCTAGGGCTGGGACAGGCTGCCCATTTGAGGCGGAGAGTGTGGGACTGGGGGTGGGGGTGATGCAATGCAGGTGCGGCTTGCATCTTGTGTCCCCCTTCCCTGGCTGGGCAAGCAGTGAGCTATGGTCTGCTGCCGCTTGTCCAGCCAGGGTGAGATTGGGGCATGGGATGAAGGCACAGCAGTGCTGGGAGTGGGGGCTATGCCCTGCTGCCACTTGCCTAGCCGGGGTGGGAGGATGCAATGCCGATGTGGCTTGCTCCAGGTGGAAGAGGGCAAGCAGCAGGGCGTAGCCCCCGCTCACAGTGCCATATCCCATGCCCCCTCCGCCTCCCTCCCCAAGTCCTGTGCCCCCTGGCCCCTGGCTGTTCCAGACCCAAACCCAATCCCTCCCTCCCTGCCCTGCTGTGTCCAGCTTGGTGAGGACTGCTGCCTGTTTAGTCTACGGCTGAATCTCTGAAGTGGCACTGACTCTTTTTCAGAATTGATTTGCAGGCTTCAGACTCAATTTGGACGTTTTAATTGGTCTCCCAATTTGGATTTGGAGATTCGGCTGATGAATCGGGCCGAATCTCCTCCAAATCAAATCAGCTATCGAAGCTTTGCATGCCCCTACAATTTTTATATGTTGTAACATGACACTCATGAAGGCAGTGTTACTACCAGTACTTATACACACTGCTCTAGTCTTCCCTCCCTCAGAATTAGTCATCCAAGGTGATAATGAAGATGAGGATGGCAACAGAGACAACAACGAATGTGATTACAAGGGAAAGGACTGGGCAAACAGGAAGGGGAGTTGGGATGGTGGGACTGAGGGGGAGGGTACTGAGGTAGTCCTTTGTGTAACTGTGATGGTTAAAGGTGATGGCTTTTGTAGTGGGAATACAAATCGTGTAACTGTAAAAGTATGTTTTGTAAAAGTGCTCTGGCCCTCCCAGTGCCAGCTTGGTATTGCAGTACCTTCAGGCCTGGTGTCAATTCCCTGTGGAGGGAACCCCTCCCCCCCTTCTTTTTTTAAGGGGCCCCAAAATAAATATATAAAGTTCCCATGAGCATGTTTGCCCAATATGGGCCATGTGTTTTATAGTCATGCTCAGTGCTGACTACATTTAACCAACCAACTTCATAGTTGGCTTCCATTGCTGAGCATATGCTGCCTTTGGCAGAAGTTTAATGATAGAGAATATATTTAGTGGGATTTCGTGGTATGAGATTGAGATGAGGGGCTTCTTCCCCCTTGTCAGTTGTGGGGGGGAAACCTCATCTTATATTTGAATAAATATGGTAACCTTCTCAAAGAAAATGAAAATAACTCAGTATCTACATTTTAAACCATAAGAACCGTCACCTCGACTTAAGCAAGCTTCTTTTTATTTTAAATATTTATTGCTGTTTCTATTTATCCACTGGTCTGAAGTCTGGCAGAAGTCAGAATGCAGTGGCATCTTAGAGACAACTCATTAGAAATGCATGATGCTTTTGCGGGAACAGCTTGCTTCATCAGATGCTGACAGAGCATTGCATCTAATGAAGTAATCTGGCGCCTAGGAGAGGTTGTGTCTCTCTAAATTAGTTAGTCTATAAGGTGCCACTTTGCTGTGTCTTCTGCCTGACAGTTCTCTGGTTTTCTCTCTCTCTGTCTCTCTCCAAGGGTATTATCATAAGTTATGATTTTATTTAAGGTGGGATTTGGCCCATGTAAGCTTGTGGGGGGGCAGGGGAGGGTGCGTATGGAAGTGTGCTTGTGGATACGTGTGTGTGTGTGGAAGTCTACCCTGTTTACCTTAACTTCAAGGTTGACAGAAAAAAAAATAACTCAGCTGGGTGTACTAAATGCAATTATAGCTTGGATTTAACATAAACAACATGAGGGCCAACTTAAAAAATACGGTACCCATGCAGCATTTATAATCTGTTGACTTTCCCATCTAAATGTTGGTTATTGGGTGTTAAGTTTCCCTCACAAATTGTAGGAATGTGGGTTATGCTTTTCAGAATTAATTCAGTTTGTCTTTCAGTCCAAAATGTACGTTTATATGATGCTGTCATTACTACGCCTGTAATCAATTCCTAAGTAGATTGACTACTACCATTTTTCTAGTGCCTGAAATTAAACCTTTTATGACAGCAACATGTCTGAAGAAGTGGATTGGTGAACTTTATTCAACACTTTCTAAAACAGTTTAAGTAGAAGCAGGCTGGTATTTTTGTTCTTGTTGCTGTGGCTTCATTTTGAGTCTTTCCAGTACACTGATAATACTGTTTTTGCTTGTTTCTCTGTGAGTAGGCTTGGATTTTTGGGGCTAAATTGTACTCAGCTAACAACTCCAAATCCAGAGTGAATCAATTGGAATTTTAAAATGGAGGAGGAGAAGGCAGATTTTGGGGGCAGCTTTGCAGCAATTTTTTGCAAGGGTTCTAATGGCTGTAGCAGTTAACACAGGAATGAGCAAAATGAACTCTGCACAGGAAGAAGAACTTTATGACATTGGGTGGGCAGAGGCTTCCAGCAGTTAAGGGACCTACAAATAGAAATGCGTTCTGTCAAATCAAATTTATTGCAGTATTTTGTAACTTCTTTAAAGGAAGACTCCTATGTTTTAGTACTGTTTCAGAAGGCCCATGGAAGAAGCAGCTTAGTCAAAATATATAAATTAAACAAGGAAATTACAAAGCAGTGTTAAAAAAAGAACAGAAGAAAAGAAAATCCTGCCAGGAAAATTTTAAAGTCCCCATTGTTCCCATCTTGTCTGTAATATGATCTCTCAGGGGTTCCATTTTAATGATAATTCCAAAAGCAAATGGAACCTGTTGTCATATATAGTATCAGTGCAAGAAGGGCCTCTTGCTGCATAGCATAGCAGCTAGAGATTCAGGAAATATGAAATTGAGGTATTAGCTATGAATGTATTAAAGGATATCCTAGAGATCCCTGCTATGGTTGGGACAGCATTGTGCAAGACTGTGCAAACAGAGCAAGAGACAGTCCATGCCCTGAAGAGTAATATAAACAGAAGGCAAGTATAGGATAGAAAGCAGCAACCCTTTAACCAAGTGTACCTAGCTAATACAATGTTAGGTACAGATTGCGTTGCATTTTAATTTTCTTGCTTCATGTATACAAACTAAAACAGAATGCAGTCACAGGAAGAAGGGGTGAAACCTTCAGAAAAATACAGATATGTCTTTCCTCCAGCAAAAGGCAAAGTGCTCAGATCTTGTGACCCGTGTTAATTTCATATGACTAAGCATAGCTCTCCCAAGGTTATAACATCATGTCCGTTTGTCTGTCTGTCTTCCCACACTTGTTTCTCCCCCATATACACACATGCACACGTGTGCATGCACAATAGAGAGGAACTTAAGCATTAATTATCCTTCACACTGGGTTAATTGAGTAGATACATTTTCATATTCCATCACAGCTTTTCCTCTAAAGTTGTCATCGTCCATGATTGCAATCCTCATGTGGACTTTCATTTTAGCTCCAGTTTGTCTGCATCTGTACCACAGGTCTGATTTTCATAGTTTAATAATATTTAGGGCCAGAAGGGAGCACTAAATTTCTGTTCTGACCTTCAGTGTATCACAGGCCATTAAATTCCATCCGGATATTCGTATATTGAGCCTGGTAGGTTTAGTTAGACTAAACAATTGTGTGCCACAGGCACAGAGCAGGAGAGTTCAAGATACTTACCAGTGCCTGCAGTGACTGCATGGGAAGAAAAATGAGTAAGTGAGATAGATGTGCCTATGATTCAAGCAGGCAAACCACACAGCATGCTACAGAGGATAGAGATCTGATTATCAATATGACTCTGATCATGTGAACAAGACATAACAGTTATGCTTATAAGAAAAAAATATTTCTCCAGGCATTGTTTCATTTCATTTAGTGTTCTGGTGCTACCTGTGGTGAATCTATGGTGCTTCAGAGGAAGGAAAAAACAAAAAAAATAAAGCCCTGAATATATCTGAGCATTTGTACACTGGAGGAAAAAAATAATCCCTGCAAGAAATCAACTGAAACATGAGACTTACTTACAGTTACTGTCCTGATGCAAAGTGAAGTCTTATGACCAGGGCTATCCAGACCATCCACCAACATTTACAGATCATAGAATTTCTCCTGGAAGAATTGCAGTAGGTCTTTTTTTTTTTTTTTTAAAGATGCCCAATCCTGTCATTATAAACTTCAAAAATGATGTCTACCTTCCCTTGATAAACTTCCAATGTTTTATGATCAGCACTGCCAAGAAATTAGATCTTCTTACAAGGTTGCATTTGTCTAACTTCAACTACCATCTGTTGAATTTTGTTATGCCCCAGTTAGCAAAGTTGGAAAGCTTGCCACACAAAGTTTAGTGGTAAATAAAAAGAAGGTCAAATAGTTGTTACAAATTGGTATGTATTTCCTGGTTAAATGGTCTCATACCAACATTGTTAATTTTAATACTGCCAAATAAAAGATAATAAAGATAATAATATTATCTCTATGTTGTCAGCAAAACGTTTACAGTAGTTTTTAGACTGTTACTTAAAAAAAAAAAAGGTTAAATAGCCTTTGACCAATAATTATGGGCTCCTATTAGAAACAGTTCATACATATTTCAACTTTATCTGGTCAATGTGTCCCTTTGAAATCCAATTAATGTGCATATAGTTAATTCCATAAAACATATGCTTTTTAAATCAAAATGTGGTATTACGAGTAACTCAAATGTGCCACTGAAATCCAAGTATGCTATATCAGCATCGTTACCTCTGTAACACAGACCAGTAATCCTGTCAAAGAAGGAAAGAAAATAGGTGTATTTGACACAACTTTCCATCATGGTAACTGGCCTTAATTATTTTCTTTGTGGATTAAAAAACTAAATGAACTGTTCTTTAATGTTTTCCCTTTTTTGTTTAGAATTTGTTCTAACTCTTCTAACTAGTTGTGCTGATATTTCAAATAACATGCTCTGAATATTTGTCAGGTATGAGGAATTGCAAATGAGAAAATTGAAATATCACTTCATTGTCTAAAGAAGCTTGTAAAAGTTATCCAGCATTGTGTTCCTTGAGCCCAATTCTGATAGAGCCTTGGACCCTACTTTATGTTGTGATAACACTTTTTTTTTTTAGTTCCACAAAACCTGTTCAGTTTCTTTCCCCCTCCAAATAGCATGGCATATTATAATTGTTAAATATAGCAGTTGTAGATCTGGGGCAGTTTTTAAAATGCACTTTATTCTTCTGGTTCCATAAATGACAAGTAAAAGTTTACTACTTCCTATTTCTTATTATAAATGCTCATCTTAAATTAACTATATTTTTGTGTTACTAAGGAATGTAGATCTGATTTTGAGATATGGAGAGTTATACAGTTGAAGTTTTTTTTCACATATGGATGTTAACTTATCAGAATGTAAGCTAGGCTCTTCAAACATTTTTCTAATGCCCTATGCAGCAGTTGCTATAAAATTTAATTTGGCTCAATCAAATTCCTTAATATATAGCAGCTGACTTCAGACTTTAGCAGTGTAAATAAAAAATATGTTCAAGTTTTGTCTGCTTCCTGTAAATAATTTTATTGGCTCAAAGCTAAAGCAAAGAATTTGTAGTAATCTATTTGATATGCATTAATTTTTATAGAAAGCTCTGAGTTTCTTGTTACCAGAACCATGAATGAAAGGAAAAAAGGGGCAGTGGGGGGTGGGAAGGCTGTTGGCTGATAGTTACAACCCAAATAAAAGTAAAAAAGAAGGGGCAGTTTGTATAGACAAAGTATAGTAGTCTTTCTTTTTATATGTCAGCAAACAGTATATTTAATATAGTAGTGTTTGTAAACGGAATGCTCAGTTCATCTAGCAAATCTCATGTGATGTGGACAAGCAGACTGAAAGAGAGGATTTTCTAGCGGTTGAAAAACTAGTCAGGTAGACATGGTTTCAATTGCTGTAGACTTCTTCTGTGACCCTGAGGAAGTCGGTCTTTCCATGCTTCAATTTCCCCTCTGTAAAATACAGATAATAATGCCTCAGAGTGGTGTTACAGGTGAGCGTGACAGACTGGATAAAGAGTTTGGTCTACAAATTCAAGCTTCTCTCCTTTTAGTAAGCTGCAGGGGTAAATATCCTCTTGCTGAGCAGTCAGTGCCCGTGCTGGACATGGGTGACTGTTGCCTCCTGAATCTGGGCTACTGACGGCATCAGCGGTGGGTCTAGTGAGCACCCGCAGAAGCTGCTGGTGGCAGCAGCCCTGTTGGGGGGCACCGGCCCTGCCAACAGTGTCTGTGTCAGCTGCTGGGGGCGAGGGGGGCACCGGCCCCATTTGGGGAGGGGGAATGTGGTCCCCTGTGCCTATGATGCTGGTGGTTGTTTTTTGCATCCGGTTCATCATCCATGTGAATCCAGCTCAGTAACTTTAATTAGCACACTTTTACTTGAATCTTGGGATCTTTAATTTATACAAAGGAATTGGAAGCAAAATAATCTCAATATATACATTCCATTTAAAGGAGTTTAAACAT
>NW_017728906.1:20437647-20452540 GCF_001723895.1 Crocodylus porosus
TAAATTGGATGCTTATCTTGCTGGGATCCTATGACCCCAGCTGACTTCCTGCCCTTTGGGCAGGGGGCTGGACTCGATCTCCCGAGGTCCCTTCCAGCGCTAATGTCTATGAAATCTATGAAATAAGGTTGCCAGGCTACTCTTGGCCCATGCTCTCTGCTACAGCTGAGCAGGACTGGCCTCATCCTGGGCTGCTACAGAGCTGAGGCAGCTAAGCCTCTGTTCTGTAGCTTTGGTTTTGTCTGCATCTGGCAGCCTGGTGGGGCAGAAGGGGGAGGTGGGGGAACACAGTACCCCTTCCCCAGCCCTTGCACCAATCCCTGGTGTGTGAAGGTTTCCCCTGGGCCTGTGCCAGTTACTGACATGCAGATGAGAGGATGGAAGCAGTCATTGCAGCCCAGGGCTGGCCTGGATCTCCATGCCTCAGTAGAGGTTCCCCTGCCCCAGCAAGGTTCCTTAAACCCTGTCCCCAGGGTGAAGGGGAAATTCTTCCCTGCCACCCCTCCACATGGTCCAGCGCTTAGCCCTGCTCCCACAAGTGCAGAGGGAACAGTCTCTCCAGCCTGGGTTCAAGGTGGTGCTGGGCATCCCCCTATGTGGTGGGGATCCCCACACCTCTGGTGGGGTGTTCCCCCTCTCCGAGCAGGGTCTCTGGAGCACTGCTAGCGAGAATTTCTCCCTCCCACCCCTCTGGTGTTGGCTGGTGATGGCTTCACCTTGCCCTCACAGGTACAGGGGGAACAATTTATTCAGTCCGGGGCTGAGTTCAGGCCAGACCGTGCAGAGGGGTACGGGGGGGGGGGAGGAATTCCCCAGCTGCAGTGGCATCAGGGGTCAGGGGACCTGCCAAGGTGGGAGAACTCCCACTGAGGCATTAATGTATATTAGGCTTAGTTTTAGCTTTTAAGTACTGTCAGGTGGATAGCACATGGGACAGTCTTTGAAATGCCCTTAGTTTTTGTAGCATTGCCTTCTACATTTATAATGATTGCTAGTTCAGAGCTGATGTTCATAGCAGTGACCAGTTTTGATCATGAAGCTGTGTATATTCTGAAGGTGAGTATGCAGATATTTCTTGGCATAGCCTTCAGGGAATACATATAGTTTCACGTAATAACTTTGTCCTTGTTGTTTGCGTTGAGCCATGCGAAGGATCTGCCAGCCAGTCTGTTTTCATTTTTGTAATTGTTGAAGTCCATCTGTAGAACACAGTTCTGCAGTGAGACATATAAAAAAAATCCAAGATCTTAGATTATTGCTGCTGAAACAGATATTGCAACTTGTAGCAGTGACACAGATGTATATGTAGACCTGACTACATGTACATCTGTCCCAGACCTAAATGGAAAGAACATTCCCATTCCCAAAGCAGTCATCTAAGCCAAAGGAATGCATTCCCTTGGCAGGACCTGGGGAAACCACAGCAGCATACCTTAGCTTCACATTCTCACTGATCTTTTACATAATTTTGTCATTACACATTTGGCTTTCTGAACTCATATTTTCTTTCCCAGCAGCAACACAAGGAACAGAAAAAGCACAAGACTGCAGTAGCAGCAGAGGTAGGGCAGAGCTCCAGATTGTCAGGGGACCTGTGTAAAAAAGAAAGATTTGATTAGCATGTACACAAGGACATCCTGTTTTACTACAGGATGTGAAAGGGAGAGTTGAGCATTGGGGTATTATGGGTAGAGAGATGTTGTAATTTAAGGATTACTGGCTGAGGTAAGAATTTTGGTGTTAACCAAAATAAAATAAAGTGCATCAGGAGATTTATACCAAAAGACAATAGAAAAGGTCTGTGGTCTAAACATAGGTAGCATCCTTTAGTTGGGAGGCTGTATTTTAGACCTGTCTTGGATACAGAGTTTGATCTTTTTCATCAGGAAATGACAGAGTATTTTGCAGATAAAAATGCTCACATTCATGCTAGTTTCATGGTGATGGAGCATTAAGTTAAAGGTCAAACACAAAGGGTTAGATCCTACTCCATCTGTTAGGTGCCTAAGGCTAGGGACAGACATTACACACAAACCAGTTTAAGTGATCAGAAACTGGTTTAAAACTGTAACAGAACAGATGCTCAGTGCACATAAACCAGTTTGAAAATGGCTGAAACTGGTTTGAGATGAACCTGGCTGAATGCAGTATCAGACTTAACTGATTTGACTCAAACCGGTTTATGCAATGTCTGTCCCTGGGCCCTTGCATAAGATAAACAGACATCTGCAGCATGCTCTCTGGGGCAGGGCTCTCTGCTTCACAGTAGGGCTGGCATCTCCCTTCTGCTCCCTCACTGGAGCTTGGCACAGACTTAGCCAGAGCATCTTCCTGACTTCTTCCTGATAAGCAGGGATTATTCCCCCCTACCTTTTGCCTTACGCAGGCACCTCAGCATTAGCTAACAGACCACATGCTGGCTGTTGTCCCTGCTTTGATCAGCGTCAGGCAGACAGGCTATTTGGAGCTAATCAGCAGGTAGCTTAATGTCCTTCCTTGGAAGAGCTGTTTAAGAAGAGCTCCATTAGTTAATGGAGAGAGGCTTTGTTTTCTTAATGAAGTGCTAAACACTGAGTTAAGGGTGATAAACATTCCCTGCTGGGCAGCTTAGAAGTGAGGTGGGGGGAGGGAATAATCAGAGCATCCTGCCCAGGCACCCCTCAGCTATGCCCTGTGGAAGCAAAGGGAGGGCTGCTCTAGCACCCCCTAGCTTCTAGCCTGAGCCACTGCTGGAATGTTCTTGCATTTCTGGGATGTCGTTCTGGGTTACAAACTGGTTTTAGAACTTGAAGAAATTCACTGTTGCAGATTTTGCCAGTACTCCCTGACTGAGGAGGAGAATGAGGTACACATGTGGCATTTTAGTCTTCTCATTTTTCTTTGTTTCTAATGGTGTAAAATTTAATTTGCACTTTTGGGTTTTGCAGGGGTAGAAGGTAGAACTATTATGTGACTGAGATCTTTTAGTCAGAGGCCCCCCTCTACATGTTACAAGTATTGCATAAATAACTGGTTAATTGTGCTGTTACTTGGAGACCAGCTACACATGCAAAGTAGCTGTCACAAAGGTATGAAGCTCCAACAAGCTATAAAGTTAGACCTTGAAAATATGTACTAACTTTATAGCTGGTTGCCATCCAACTTTAATTTGCATATGTAGCAGGGCCTTCCCTGCGGCTGGCTGTAATTCCAAAATCATGTCTCCTGCCATGCACATGTTACATGGTGGTAGGCTCAAGTTTGTGATTTCACATTAGATTCCATCGCACCTTTAGTGTTGAAGGGGCCAGAGAGCTCAAGATACTAACCAAAAGATTGCAGCTAGTGCACAGTGGGAAAGTTCACTTATTAACTTGCATTTCGTCCTCAGTATATTGAACCTGCAGTTCCTTATTTGCTCTTCCTCACATAATTTATAACTGGGGACTTTTCAGGACTCTGATAACAATGGACTATGCCCTGTGGACATTTCTTCATATAATTATAATTTGTTTTCACCTGTGAAGTCCTAAATGACTTTCTTGTTCCTCTTCCCTGATACTTTGTCAGTTTTTGTCTTAAGACATTTGAATTGGACCACCAGTTGTTTAATTTAAATGGAGACACAGGAAAATACATTTTTTTTCTATGTAGTCTCAAATTTGGTTGCTTTTGTAGTGAACTGTAAGTGTAAAACTGGCATGCCATTATCAAATTTTGTAAGTAATCTAGATCTTACTGCATACCTCGTTATTATGGCTTTTTAGAAAGGCTCATTCTTAAAATCCATTAGTACTTTTTTGTGCCAGTTTTCCATATTTTCAAGTCATCTTGTCAGGCCTTTTTCTTTTTTATGCAGGTAGATACATAATGGGAATCAAGCATAATTTATGACCTGGTAAAAAAGTAGCCTTCTAACATAAAGGGCTGAATCTTCAGTATTGAAGACATGTCAAAAGTAGCTTGATAAAGACAGCAGTATTGAGTTTTTGCCATTAGACTAGAAAGACTGAATTGTTACAGACAAGCCATGAAGTGAGGGACTCTGGAATTTGTGGTGAAAGGAAATTGAAAAGAAACAGAACATTTGGATTCATGTTTCATGAAATAACGTGTGTGACAGAATAGGAAGGCAGTCTGAGGGAAAATTGACATAATTTTTTCCTATGCCTGGGAAACGCCAGATAAATGTCAGTGTTAACAAATACACTATTGTACACTAGAGAAAAAGATTCAGAACAATTTGTAAATATTCATTTGTGTTGTCTTTTAAAGAGAGTCTATTTTCTTAAATTTAAATATGCACATTTTGTGTAAGTCTTTGATCATTTTCTAATTACCAATCTATCTTTGACTGGCATATATATGGTAACAGCAGTTACCTATTTGGCTTCATGGATTTAATTATAAAACTCCTAACATATTTAGCATGATGTATTTTTAGTTGCAAGAAATTGCTGAACTCAAAACCTCATTGATTAAAGGGTATGGAAAGTGAAACAAATAAATGAAAAGATATGGACAGCTACCCAAAAATGTGCAATACATTTGTAAACTGTGCAGCAGGCACTTATAAATTTATTTTTGACGCTTACAGAGAAATTGGTTCACTGAGTTAGAGGTAGATATGGGGGGAAAAAAGTCTTAGTTTTTTTTGTAATTAGTCCCCACCTGTTAACACCAAATACACCAATGTTTACAGAACTGATAACCAAAACTATATTGAACACGGTGACTATATTGAACTGGTCTATCTTATATTTTGAAAATTGACACTGTGTATTAGGGTATACGCTACACTGAACTCGATAACAAAACGCTAATGAAAACAACTTATTGCACATGGATGGACCTTGAAGCCACCAGGTTCACTTGACTGCAGAAATGACACCATGAACTCTACATGTTTACTAGTGAAGGTAGACGTTACTTTCCAGCAGCATGTTCTTAAAAGGTGGTGTACAAAACACTAACTAGCTTACAGAGCTCACCTCATTTGTTTTTCATTAGTGACCATCTTAAATTGCTGCTTACATTTCTTGGGCTTACTGGATCACTTTCAATCTATATACTGTTTTGGCCATTTACGTCAAACTACAGACAGCTATTTGTTTGATGCCCAGTCAAACACTTGCATTCAATTTGAGGAAAAATGTATTTTTTCTTCTTGTTATCCTAAATTTGTTTAATAGTATGGGTCTTGCTACGTTCTGAACTTGAAGCATGTGAGTTCAGTGGGAATGCTTGCAAACTTAAAGCAAGGCTCATGTCAAATTTATGAAATTAGGGTCTGTATAATGAGCAGACAAACTGAAAGAAAAGTCCACTTGTTAAATAACTCATCCTAGAAAAAAGTGAATTAAAAAAAAAATAAGGTAGTCAAGTTTCTGTTCATCAGTAACTTTCTCTTTTGATATTTAATGAGAATTGTATACAACAAAAACTAATTCTGTCGCTTGTTTTCCTACAAGTAGAGAGAAATTAATCCTTCAGCCACCTGTCATTTAGGCAAATGACAAACTTGGGGGCTAGTTTTGAGTTGATCCTTTAGCAGGGCACAATACCTCACCTGCTCTTTTTTGATCAGTTCTTTTTCAGTTACAATTAGAGAAGCTTGAATGTTTAGGTGCCTTCCTCTGCAAGAGTGTTTGTAGGTATGTGCTTAGGTTTCCTAGACTGGGATATTTGCTGAGAAGCAACAGAGACTTCCCATAGACATCACGGTGCCTAGCTTTCTTTTCCCAAACCTTATAGTAGCTTCTTACTCCTGAGTTATGACACTTCTGCTTCAATATTAAAATTCCATTGCTATTCTATTTATCAGACAAGACTTAACAACACTGGTAGCAAAGTCCCGAATGTGTAAGAGTAGTTGCAAGAGGGAACTCAGAGGGAAAACAGAAGAAAAAGAAAGAGAGAACAGTGGTAGCAGCTGTGTAGTGGGACACAGACTTTCTCAGTGAGTTATAATAAGTATAACAGTAAGACAGCAAATGTGTAAAGTTCACATATTATATGGAGGTTGGACTCACTCTTGATATCTGTGCAAACTGCTACCAACAATTATGAGAACACTTATGAATTGAGGAAAGTATAAAGGTTTGACAGTGTCTTGATTTATAGACCATAGTTGAGAATATAATCTTGTCCTCACCCCTGAACAGTTTTGAAATGCATGTTTTATATAGGAAAATGCACTAATTACTGAATTGTGGCAGCTCAGCTCAAGAGGCCCCAGACTCCGTCAGCAAATTTGGCAGAAAAGCAATTAAAAGCATCCTTAACCAATAATAATAATAAACTCCTTGGCCCTTAATACTTTAGAAGTCTACTCTGTCCTTGTACCTTCATTACCTGTGTGCAGCTACCCTATGTAAATATTTTCCAAGGGTAGGGTTTTGATTTGTCTAGTATGACATCGTTGTATTTTAAGTTTATTTTATCATCCCGTACCTCATTATTTTTCCTGGTCTGTACCATTACACATGTTGGCTATTTAGGAGCTATGTCCTAGTTTTTTTGTTTTTTTTTCATTTGTGTTACACAAAGGAAAACAAGTAATATGGAAGAACTTTCTGATGAGTTAGTTTCATCTCTGGTATTAATCAGACAAGGCAGAAAAAAAGAAGAGATCTGGTTCATGCTGGGTTAATTCGGAAATCTAGTTTCTTTTGGGCTAAGTACAGACAGTCAAAAAGCCCAAGGCTGAATCTGTTCAGTTTTTTGTAGGTTAGTCTAAGCTGCAAAGATTAGACTGAGGAAGAGCTGGACATGCATTTACCTTTGTTTCTGCAAATGGAGTCACAAGCCTGTGGTGGCTCAGGCCAGAAGCTTGGGGGTGCTAGAGCATGGCTTTCTGGCAGTTCCTCTTCCTGCTGCCCCTGAGATCTCTGGGATTAGCAGTACAACAGCACAGCAGCAGGACTCTGCAGGGTTGCTCATCACTTCCTCCTCCTGCTTCCAGGTAGCCCAGTCGCAGCCAGTAGTAACTTTCAGTAAGTTTTAGCAGGACAGGGCACCTCTGTACTTGGGGGAAGGAGGGGTTTAAACCCCCTCCCTGGCCCAAAACCCCAACTGGGGTTTGCCTGGGGCAGTCCCTGCTTCTCTTCCCCCATCTCCAAACCTCCTTTGGTGCAGACTGCACAGCCGAGCCTAAGGCTGGAAAGCATGTTGAGAGGCTGGGGGACTCTGATTTCACTTGAACCAGAAGGGATTTGAGGCAGAAGTTTCATAAACTAGTTTGACCCAAATTAGTTAAGTCTGATACTACATTCAACCAGGTTTATCTCAAGCTGGTTTCAGCTGTTTTGAAACTGGTTTATGTGCGCTGAACTGCTGTTCTGTTGCAGGTTTAAACCAGTTTCTGGTAACTTAAACCAGTTTATATGTAATTTTTGTCCCTAGCCCTGATGGCTAAGTGCTTAATTTATTTGGAAGAATGGAACACTTGCTGGTTTGTCTTGGTATCATTGGGTAAAAGAAAAGAATAATCATGTTAAGACAGTGGTTTTCAACTTTTTTCATTTGCGGACCCCTAAAAAGTTTTGAAAGGATGTGCAGACCCCTTTGGAAATTTTGAACGAAGTTGTGGACCCCTTTGAATGGTAAGTGCGGGTATTCACATACTTTTGATTGCCCAGAGTCGTCTTTTGCAGACCCCTTAGCCATATTATGAAAATAATTTGCATAAATCGGTAAAGATAAAATATTGTTATGTCATTATGAAATATTCACTATGCTAAAGAGGAGAATTTTAAAGTGGTGTAATTTATCACTCTGATTGCATTGTTTTTATATGTACCGTTTGTACAAAGGCAGGAGGTTATATCAGCACAGCATAATGCTTGTTTCTTACTGGAAGACTAGGCATCTGTACATAAAATCCACTGTTTAGTGTACTCTTGTTTTCTTATACTGTATAACTCAACAATGGAAAAATTCTGTTCACTGGATATTTTGAGAAATCTTTTAATGGAGTGTTTAGATTCATGTGTTATTACCATAATTAATATAATTTTTCATGTTAACTGGCTATCCTTGGTAATGCACTGATAACTGCAGGATGACTGCTGTTTTAATAACCATTTGGGATTTTTATTCTTGTTCTCTCAGTTGTTGGCAACTGTGCTTGAGCCTGTAAACTCTCTTGTTTTTTTTTTCTTGTTTTTTCCAAACTCCCAGCCAAATTAATGCTCAGGAGGCTGCATATGTCTACAGTCTCTGAAGGGCTAAGTATCACTTACTCAATAAGATCCAGGAGCATCTTTCTGACAATATGTTAAAGTTATTAGGAGCGCTACTTGGAAAGAAGTTATGTTGGCAACAGTTTAAGGTATGCTGAAGCATAATAATTTGATTAGTTCTACTTGTACTTTCAAATTGACTGCAGATTTGCAGTTGACAACATAATTACTGGATTTACCCAGGCTTTTTCCTAGATGGTGCCTGTCTCAGGTTATCAGAATTAAATTTAAGAAAAAAATATTGAATCACCATATAGGTATAGATGGCTGTAACTGGAACAGAAATGTGAATATAAATAGTACAACTTTCTTAGGAATTTCATTTCTCCTCCCCAGTTCAAGGTTTGGGAGAATAGAATTCACAGGTCATTTAGAAAGACAGGAAAAGATAAGTTTCTAATATATCTTAGATTGTCTTCAGGTACACCATTTGGGAGATGCTACATTTCTAGATCACACAATTGCTCAAAAGTCATTTTTAGTTCTGTCCCCATTTGGAATATCTTCTGTTTTCAAGATTCAGATTTTGAATTCTATTTTAAAAAATAATTCTATTTATGGAAGTTGTTTTTGGTCACATTGATTTCCTATCTTTCTGTTACTGCTGATTATCAAAAGTTTGACTTGAAAGAGAGAGTGTTGATAAAACCCAGTTTCTGATGTGCAGCCTTAGATGTGCAAATTATGATCATGGAGAATTTTTTAAACCAACAGATTTACTGTGACTTGAGAAAAGCCCAGTCCACTCTGGTTATAGTTTAGTCTGTTATGATTTAGAGATATTAAAAGGTATGTTGCAAATAAATACTTCGTGATATATTTAAAAAATTAGGCTACAACCAGATTGTCATAAGGATTATTTGGATAAGGAAGGGGACAAACTGAGGAATGAGATAACAAAAGAAATAGAGAGTTTTCAAGTCAGCAGGGCCGGATGAGCTTCATCGCAGGGTACTGAAAGAACTGGCAGAGGAGATCTCGGAGCTATTGGCAATAATATTTACAGAGTTATGGGAGATGGGTGAGTTACCAGAATATGGGAAAATGGCCAGCATAGTGCCCCTCTCTTAAAAAGCAAAAAAACCAAAAAAAGCCCTCCAAAAACCAAAAAATAAATAAAAAACCCAGAAAGGAGAACGTAGGGAATTATAGACTGGTTAACCTCATCTTGATACCCGAGAAGTTACTGGAACATAAGGACATGAATTAAATGGACATAAGCAAATCCATTTGCAAGCATCCGGAGGAGGAAAGGTTAATCATAAGAAGCCAGCATGGATTTACTAAAACCACATTGTGCCAGACAAACTTGATCTCCTTTACAAAATACCTAGTTTGGTGGAAGATGGGAATACAGTGGATACAATATATCTGGATTTTAGCAAAGCTTTTCAGAAGGTCCTACATGATCTTTTCATACACAAATTGGAGAAATGTGGGATAGAAAAACTGTTATAAAATGGGTAGACAAATGGCTCAATAGCTACAATCAAAGTCTAATTTTGGATCTATATGGAAAGAGCAGACTGTATTTTCATACGAGTCTCCCAGGGTTCGTCTTGTGCCCAGTGTTGTTCGATGTGTTTATTAATGAAGTTGGATGCTGGAATAGAAAGCTTCTTGAGCAAATTTACAGATGACAAAATGGGGAAAGATTACAAAAGCACCCTGGAGGTCAGGAGTTAAATTCAGAAAGTTCTTGGCAGATTAGAAAGCTGGGCTAGATCCAACAGACTGAAGTTCAGTGCTGACAAATGAGAGTCATTACACCTTAGGAAAAATAATAAAAAATATAAATGCAAAACAGGTGATAACTGGCTGGATGGCAGCACTGTGGGGAAGGATCTAGGAGTGTTTGTGGATCGGTATGACACAGCTGCACAAAAGGTTAATGTGGTTTGGGCTGCATCAAGAGGAACTTTAGATTCAAGAAACAGGAGATGGTAGTGTCGTCTTTACTCAGCACTCATAGAGAGACCTGTGTGCAGTTTTGGGCTCCGCATTCTGAAAAAGACAATTGGGGAAGTTAGAAAGGGTCCAGAGATGGATGGCAAAAATCATAAAAGTCACGGAAGGGGTGATCTACAAGTAATTATGCCTATGCTATAGTATAGATATTTCCCATGCTTCTGGGCTTTGCTTGTTGCTCCATGAGTCTGGGAAAGACATTTTTTCTCCCTGTGTTTCTGGACACATCAGGAGTTTTGTGTCTTTCTAAGAAGTGTTAGGTGTTGGCTGCAGCCAAAGCTGCAGATTTTGACTGGTGTACCCATGCTTCTACTGGGATTGAAACCCAGGGTAAGATCAATTGCTGTATTTGGGGGAAGGAAAGAATTTTACTCTGTGGTGAGTTGGTATGGATTGTGGGTTTTTTTGCTTTCCTCTGTAGCAGGGAGCCATCGCCCTTTTCCTTGAATCTCTCAAACATATTTTAACAACCCTTGCAGCAGTGGGATAATGTTGACTATAGATGCCCCCCTCTGTTTTACCTTAATCTGGTTTACCTGTGGTGCTGTTGTGTTGCCAAGTGGATCCTGTAGTTTTAATAGTAAACCTGCTACCAGGTTTTGACAAGGATTTCTATGGGATTAATCCTGCCTCAGCTAGACCAGT
Source organism: Crocodylus porosus (assembly GCF_001723895.1). NCBI lineage: Eukaryota > Metazoa > Chordata > Crocodylia > Crocodylidae > Crocodylus > Crocodylus porosus. The sequence continues at coordinate 20,448,483 of NW_017728906.1, forward strand.
GGAGGTCCCTTCCAGCCCTACTTTTCTTTGAATGTATGATTATCCCTGTATTTTTAAACTTATTTTAAAAGCAAAATATTTTTGTGAAATCCAGTTTTTCTGTAACTTTACAGCTTTTATTAAAAAAGAAAGCAACAAGACTTGTTTTGGAATCATCGTTGTTTTTTTTAATGAATCTGGATTTTTCACCAGAACTATACTAATGAATGCGCTGAACTATATCTTTTTACTTACCAACTAAGCAGTCATTTACCATAAGACTGGTTTTGTTACACTAAAATAAGTCCCTCATGATGTCAAACCTGCCTCTCTAAAAATGTAGTTTTATAGCAAATTCCATTGCTTTTAAAACAGAGAGGGTATTTTTCTATTTCTCCCCCTTTCCCCCTTCTCAAATCTATGCAGACTTTTTTGGCATTAGCTATTCTGCCCCTGGGCTTTTGTAATGATATGCATTAACTTTGTTTTGGAAACAAAATTAAAACCCAACTCATCATTGTCCATCAGGCATAGCAAACGTGAGTGTGCAGTCCATTTTTATCATCAGTGAAGTGATGTTCCCAGAGACAAGTAAAATGAATGGTATTTACATGGGATAAGAAGTTGACTGTAAACTTAAATTTGTTATGTCAAAATGTTTTGTAAATTGGTTATCATCTTATTTTGAGGGCTCACTTCAGAAGGAAATGGTCTCTTCAGCTACTTGTCTATCAAAGTCTAAAACTTTGGGTGTCCCCTGACTGTATATACTGGGGCAGCAGATGAATCCTGATTCTTTATGAAGTGCTAGAAAGGTCCTTCGTATTTGCTGCAGGATGCATATGTCATAGTAAGTAAAGAAGGTAACTCCAATGAGTGTGCTTAGTGAATCCATCATTGTAGTAGTGTAGTGTTGTGCTCTTTTGTAGTAGAGAATAAAATAGACAGGAGTTCCTGAGCAGAAATACAAAAATTAAACACTTTGGAAGCTCCAAAAAATATCTCTGTTGACCCCTATTTAAAGGAACTCAGCAGTAGAGTATGCACTGCAAAAATCAGGTGTTTTAGTTGAGCCTTCTCTCGACATCCCCATTTGGCAGTGTGTTAAGTTTGCCTCTTCTTGTCAAGTAAGTCATTACTACTTCCACACTGGAAAGGTATGGGATAGTCTGTGGTGGCTATCCTTTTAAAGGCTAGATTCTTCAGTCTAAGTTACAAGCTATAATCAGGGTTTTTTTGGATGCGGGTGGGAGGGCTCAACCTAATTTGATGGAGGCTTGTGTCATGTCTGTTGGAAGGAATGTAGGAAGATTTCTGCTATAAGCATGTGTACAGATAGGCCCACACTGCAGATTTCAGTGCTGCTCTTCATGGGTTCATGGGTTGGTTTGTGCAGATCTTCTTGCAGGATCAAAGACATGGGGAGCACAGTGTATAATATTTTACACCATTTTATGCCCCCAGTGATAAAAAGTCGTGCTATTATTTATCAACCCATAAAGTCTTTCTTCACTAGTGGCATATTGTACAACTTTTGGAATTCATTCGTTTAGCTTAGGGGCACTTTGTGATTTCCATTTCCTTGTCCCATATAAAATTCTGCAAAAGAAAAGAAATATGCAGTGTCAGAAGAAATATTCATCTTCAGAAGGTAGAGAGAACCAATCTTGGATATAACAAAATTAAAATTTTCTGCTCCCACAGTTGAGTTCTTGTGTATTATCCCAGAATGTTTGTACTCTTATACAAATTCAAAATATAAGTGTTAAATCAATTTTATGAATTACACCTCCAGTCTGCCTTCCTGTATTCCTTCCTATAAAATGCACAAATTAAAATAATTTGGTCTATTGCGAAATTGTATGTAGATCCTGTAGAGGAAGAGGAAGAGTATTTTATGACCTTAGAGCTCTAGATGTGGAAAAAGATCCCGATGCTGTATGAGAGCAGAACAAAAAGACAATCCCTACTCCAAAAAGTATCAGAGCATAAAACAAGGGAATGCTGATGAACACAGATAAGGGATTTCAGTTCTCAGTCTGATAACACTGGAAAAATGCTAGTAGCCCTACTATTTTTATATTATTGTGGTTCTATTTTCCATCATATCAATAATTGCACTAAAATATGACCTAAAATCAAATCATCTTCACTGAGTACCACACAGACGTAACTGTCTAGCATGAGTACAGTCATCTTCAGAATTGAGGTTTTAATTTAATTCATTTATTTTAGTTGCAGATTTTGCCCAAGTACAAAAAGGAAACCTTTTTGCCTTCCTCTGAACAGTCAAGATGCAACATCATGTTTTTAAGTTTTTTGGGTTTTTTTTAAGTTTCAGAATCTTAAGTTACTAAAAGCATTTAAAATAATTAGATTTAAAAACAATTATATATAATTAACTGTGGCTGCTATCCATTTTTTGAAATCTAAATTACTGGAAAAATAAATAGTACTATGAGGAATTGGCAGTAGACATCTGTCTGTCTCGCGAGACAATATTTTTGTGCAAAATGAGGCATTAACTAGTTAAACATCTGCGAGTGTTGCCGTAGAGCCCAGTTCTTGAGTGACAGTCTGCTCCACACTTATTACATTGCAAGTTAAGCCAGTTCTTAATGTGGTGCAGGGTTCTGTCTGAGGCTTCTTCTTTCTTCTATATGTTGAGCTTTTCTTTCTGCAGAAATCTTCATTCCATACTTAATAGACTGTTTTGAAGTGCTTTGATTTTCAGCAGTCTTCTCGCAGTTATTGGTCTCAATGTTCATTGCTTTCGTATCTCTCTTGCAAACATCTTTCAAATGGAGACAGATGCCCACATGGTCATCTTCCTATAAATAGTTCCCCATACAGGAGATTCTCAGGTACACAGCTATCAGTCATTCTCTGCGTGTGACCAAGCCATCACAATCGACACTGACTGAGAATAGAATTGATGCTTCTCCAGAGCCTCCATAAACTGCAAGGTTTTCTGATGATCTCATGATGTGTTGGCAGTGTTAATGTGTGACAAACACTACTTGGAGCAGAAGATTTTCTTTGGTTTCAGTTTCATGTTACTAACCACAAGCAAGTGACCAGCATCACAATCAGCACTATGGTAGTTACAAGCAAGGAGGACATTGCTGATATTGGACCATCGAGCGAGGATGAGATCCAGCTAGTGCCAGTGATCAAATCTTGGGTGTCTCCACGATGCCTTATGGTACAGTTTCATTTGAACTATTGAGTTGGTGATGCACAAGTTATGATAGGAGCAGAAATCCAACATTTCTGCTCCTGTTTTCTACTGTCATCCCATGTTATGGGAGCCCAGGCCAGGATTCACTATCAGCACCAACTCTGGTCTTGAAGTCCCCCAGGAGATGTACATTCTCAGTGTTTAAAATCTTACTGACAACACAGCTGAAATCTAATTATCATAAAAATAAATAATACAAGAACCTGAAAGAACTTTTGCAGGGGAGGTGTAAATGACTGACTGGTTAGGAGGTGATATGGGACTTATTTTGACATATCGTACTGTTTCTGCTCATCGAACTTGTCCAAATTTTACTTAATTCCCCTTCACTTTCTCTCCCTATACTACGTTCCTTGTAGCCTCTGCTTCCCTGCCTCCCCCCACAGCTTATTGTCAGTTGTAGCTCCAGTCTGGGGCACCGACCACATGGTAGCTCTGGTGTGGCAGGGAGGGGCATGTGTAAATGATTGCAGCAGCAGCAGCTTCAGCCCAGAACACCAAAGAAGCTGCTGTTATCACCGGTGCTGCAGGCAGGAGGTAGAGCAGCAGAGGCTACAGTGGGGTTGATGGGGGAACAACTAGTGCCAGGGGAGCACAGGCTGTGGAGAGGCCGCAGGGAGGAAAGAGGCTGCAGAGAGCAGTTGGGGGTAGGGCAGGCAAAGAGGCCTGGGGGTAGATGCTGTGGCATGGGTAAAGGAGAGGGGAGCAGGTTGTGGGGGCAAATGGTGGGGAGGGATAGGCAGCATAGGACATGGAGTGTGGGGGGGTCAAGCCATTTGCCTTGCTGTCCACTTGTTCCCCCTCCTCCTGCTCCTGCTGCTTTCCCCACTAGCCATCG
>NW_017728906.1:20452640-20465707 GCF_001723895.1 Crocodylus porosus
GCAGACAGGGGGATGGGACAAATTTAAGGCCACCCTGCAATATTTGGGTTCTAGAAATGGAAAATTATTTTCTATGCCTAGAATCTAATTACTGTGGGACCATCTTAAATTCAAAGTTGTCTTGGATTTGGATAAGTACTGCTGTTCCAGTAGCGCTTCCTAATATTTGCAGGGCCTTGTAACAGGTTTTACTGTTCCTAGGGCTTGCTTTTCTTGTTTTTTAGCATTCCAAACTGGATAGCAGAACTTAACCATTTTTCTTTTACTGCTACTTGGATTGCATCTAATCTGTCAGTTTAAGTGACGTACAGAACATGCAGAAATTCATAGTCAAAAATCTGGAAAAGTCCACCATTAACGTGATGATGTTTATGAATCAAAAAGGTGTTGATGTGTCTGTTGATCGATTGTTGAAGCCAAACCTTGTGCAAGTCAAACTGCATCAACTCCTACTTTATTCAACCACATGGTACTTAGAGGAGTTATATTAAAATCACCTAACTAGGATGGGGTTATGAGGAACCTTTTCCCCCTTTCCTTATTTCCTTTTCATGTGGTTATTCCCTTTTATGTGGTTGCAGCAAACATATCTTAGTGTTGATGAAACTGTAGGACGGATATAGTATTTCAGATGCTACCCACATTTAATCATATCTGGATTCCATTGTATCTAATCCTTATCTTTGATGTTACATAAAGAGGCAGCAATTGTGGTAAATAGATCATGGACCTGCTAATTTGTTTAGAGTAACTGGATTACACTATGGAAGATTTTGCCCCCTTTCTCCTGCCACCTTGTGGGAATGATCTTTTCAGAGAATGAAGCAGGTTTATATTTTCCAGGTAATTGAGAATCTAGGTAACAACAAATACTATTCACCTATGGAAATTCTTAAATTAATTTTTTGAAAGGTAGGGGTAGTCATCATCTTGAAGACATTAAAATGGTACCATATTATTGGGTGCAATTTTCTTAGCTTAAGGATTACTGTGCAACAAAGTGTGCAGTACTGTAGCCAATACACAAGAGTCAATTTAGAAAAATCTTGTTTTTATTACATAGAAGCTCAATGGCTGCATTCTCATCCTTTGATTAGGATTAGAACAGCTAACTCGGTTGCTGTTCAGTTGCCTTGATATCCTGTTTCTTTTCCCTGTATGAAAACGGCATTTAATACAAAATCCATCCTTGAAGAGAAGTTTAAGCATAAAAAAAAGAGTATCAGGAATTAGTCTGTACTGCAGATTCTTTTTGTGGCAGCACATTGTGTGAGGAAATCCTCTCCACTTTCTCAAAAGAAAACAACATTGGTTTGGGAGAGGTAGGTGGCACTTGGTTGGAATGCATAGATTGAAAAAAGTGTCCTAGGCAAATTAATAGCCACAGCCACATCTGCTGCTGCTTTTTTATTGGGAATTTTCACATGAAAACCTAGTTTTCAAGCTGGCGTTAGAAATAATTTTCTTTACATTGGACTCTGACTTCACTGCAAAAGGCAATTAAAACCATATGTATTAGTTTTTTGGATCCGAATTCCCTTTTGTCCCACACAGACCTGGGACTATTACGTGTAGCATAAGTGCTGAATTATGAAGCTAGTTATAGAATAAGGTTACGTTTCCAGGACATTGTAAAGAATGATTTCTCCAGCAGACCCAGCTGACTACTCCAGATTTTTTCTTTGTGTTTAAGCAATGTGAAAACCCTAATACTGTATTTCACATTTTGGCTTATCTAGAAGAAAATGTTGACCTTAACTGGGTGTAATGTTTTTAAAATACCAGTCTTAAAACACACATTCTTTTATTTAGCACCTACTACATGATAAAAACTATGAATACTAATTTGTGTGGCTAAGAAAACCGCATTATTGGAAGCTAGTCAAATCAATCCCCTCATCCAGTTATAGTTCGACAACATATGGGTATCCCATTTTATTCACTAATATACAGTAAAGATATTTAGCGGTTCATAGTTGTGGCATGATGACTCTTTACCTTGCTGGTGTGATATCACTGCTGTGAATGGTAAGTTTTACAGTGTTTTTAACTGTTTTTTTTAAAGTTTGACTTTGAGTTACTGACAAAGTTTTGACTTTGAGTTAAAAAAAATAAATGCTGGCACAATTAATGTTTCCTTGAGGAGAAAATAATATTTGCCTGCCAAATGAACTGTTTAAAATTAAATTTTGGATCCAGCAATATATTTTTTAAAGGAAAGTTGTTGATAAGGCTACAAATATTTTGAGAGGTTATGGTGTGACAAGATTGTTTCTGACTGGAAGCTCCGTTGACCAGTTAGATTTTTCTTAATTTTTTTGTTTGTTCATTAACATTTTGGGTATGAACATACCATAGTGAGGAAGAAACTATAGGACATATAGTGCTGGCCTGAGCCAGAAATATTGTTTCAGAGGCTATGTATGTTTAACCATATATGGATTCCATTGTATCTTGGGATGGAAACAAATGTCATCAAACTTGTTATTTGTTCTGCCTTAATTTTTTAAGGCTGCACAAATGCTGAGCAAATAGACATCCTTACCATTGTTGTGCAACATGACAGGAAAATCAGTGGGTCAACAGAAGGTAGTAATAAGGTAGTTCCAGTTCCATCCTCTCTGAGTGCCAGCTCTGACTCTGCTTCCTTGTAAACTGGCCAGCAAGGGTACTGTTAAAAGGTATGTGACTTGGAGCTTCCACTGGGAATATGCCTTGGTGAGTTATTAACTCTTAGTTGCTTCTAAGTCTGCATTTTCTGTTCTGGTGGTGGTAATACATTTTAACATTCACATGATCCTGATTTAGAAATCGCATTTCTGGAAAATTCGATAGCCTTGAAAAGAGATGGACAGTATTTTATTCCAGATCCCAGATGCACAAATATTATCAACCTAAGGTTTAATTTTTGGCTGCTGCTTTAGTGCCTTGAAAAAGGTTAAAATAGTTTTACTCATGATTTCACACTGGTTGTCTAGCACAGTCCTTGTTCATCGAATCTTAGTTGTGATATTTTGGTAGAATGCAGTCTTCATATTCCCAGTGACTGTGACAATATGGGTCACTCTTATCAGTTTACCTTTACAGGTATCCTACAAAACAGTGACCTACAAAATGCCTGATAATTGCGAACTTCAGTATTATGTATTCAGAAATCCCATTCTAGATTTGTTTCTCCTCATAAGGCAGTAAATATCTTTTAATAGTGCAACACATTTGAAGATTATAGAAATGATTCATCAATTGAAAATTCTTTTTTATTGGAAATCTCAACCAGAGTTTAATATATAAATACAGATGCATTTCCAAATGGATATTTAACCCTAAATCAGAAGGCTACTTAAGCACATGTCTAATATTAAGATCAGTGGGATATTCACAAATACTGTATATAAATGATATTAAAGCACAGCTATTTGCAAAAGTTACTGGAAAGTAAGCTTGTCTGTGAACTTATTATGTTAGCCACATTTCAGTAATTGTTCTTACTCTGTAATGAGTTAGCTTAGTGCACTTTGGCTGAATGACAAGCCATGTTACACTAAAGAGAATGCGCCTAGGTATTTACTGTGGGGTAGCCAATATGCCAGGTGTTCATGTCCTACTTACCTTATGCTATCTTGTTAATATAACCATATTCTGAAACACATGCTTAAGTTCCTTGTTAAATTAGACCTTCAGGAATTACAAACTAAGAAGCTGAAGGCAAAAAGCTTTGTAAGTAAACACTACCTAAATGCCTACTAGTCAACAGAGGTACTACCAGATCTTTTTGGTCTTTTTTTTTTCTTTTTTAAAGGAAATTGGAGTACCTGTTGCTTTAAGTAGAAAGAAGTCCTGCATTTAAAGTGTTATTCTGTCTGAGAAGCGAGTCTATAAAATAAGCATTGCAGTATTTATGCGTTTTAATGTTTATAGGTCAAATATGTTTGCCTTTCAGTAAGCTCATACACATCAGTGAAAAGTGTCCTTTTTCCTGACTGTATAATAATCCTCTGGCTCTTTCATCCTCATCAATTCCTAATGTTCAGCAAACTGAATTCTTTCCTTAATTACACTTCCTCTGTATAGTTGCATGGGTGTAACTGAAAGGAAAATAGGCAAAATCAGAATTTCTTTTGGACCCTTTTGGGATCCAGGTGGGTCAGAGTAGGATCTAGCCTACTCTTCAATAGACATGTTAACAGCATTTTAAAGGTTGAGGGTTAAGGAAAAAAAGGAGTTAATTGTAGTAGCCCCATAATATATACTATGTCCAGGTCCTTTAAGTATGGTGATACTATTTTGCATACTTGCATACCAGAGTACAACCATATCTTAAACTGGCAGGCTTGTCTACATTACATACTCCTGGCTTAGAAGCCTTACTGAAAAAATGAACAAACTCAGTCCTTATTACTGAGTCTTCTTCCAGCTATTGGGCAGGTGTGTGAGGAATCTTGTGTACAATAGGAACCAAGCTGATGCAAGTTCCTACAAAACTTGTTTAGAGCTGGAGTCCACAAAGGACTTAGAATGAAGTACAGCTACCCAGATGAGGGGAAGGTGAAGGAAACTGCTTTGCTGAGGCTTGTACACCAGGGCTAGGAACAGGCATTATACATAAACAGGTTTAAGTGATCAGAAACTGGTTTAAACCTGTAACAGAATAGCTGTCCAGTGCATGTAAACCAGTCTGAAAATGACTGAAACTGATGTGAGAGAAACCTGGTTGAATGTAGTATCAGATGTAACTGATTTCGGTCAAACTGGTTTATGCAGTGTCTGTCCCAGGTCCGTTCCTGGTTTAACTTAAACCAGAGTCCCCCAACATCCCAGATGCTTTGCAGCCCTGGGCTGGGCTGTCTGCTCCAGAGACCTGGGCTGGCACCTCCCCTCTGCTCCCTGGCTAGAGTTCAGGCAGGGACTGCAAGCACAGCATTCTGCCTGGTTTCCCCCGCCCCACTCCTCCACTCCCTGCTCAGTTGGGATTCCCCCCTCTCCTCTCGCACAGAATGGATCATAGGCAGAATGTGGTATGCTAGCTAATGCTGAGAGTTGTCTGTGTAAGGCAGATAGGACACTGTCTGCTTAGGGCTTTTTGGAACAATCAGCAAGTCAGCTGATAATTTCCCTTCCTTTCTTCCTTGGAAAAAGTTAAGAGGAGCTTAAACTAATTAGAAAGGCTTTTGTTTTGTTTTGTTGTTGATAAATACTGTTATCAACTCCCTGCTGGGCTTGGGGTGAGGGGAAACCTGTCCCTAATCAGAGCATCCTGCTGGAGCCTGGCCCTGCCTGCCCCCCCCCAGCTCAGCAGTGTGGAAGGGAAAGGGGGGCTGCTTTAGCACGACTTCTAGCCTGAGCCACTGCAGGCATGTGCCTGCATTTTCTTAGTCCAGACGGAATGTCTGTGCACTTGCAAGCTGGCTCAGCCTAGTCAGGTTAAACTTACCTGCAAAGATTGAATCAATATAGGCTTAGACTTTTTGAATGTCTGTCCCTAGCTCAGATTGACTCATTGTTGGAGAAGCACTAAATTGATGCCATAGGCCTGATATCAGGATGTGATGAAAAGGGAAGATCTCTCAGAAGACTCATTACTAAGTTTTTTTAGAAATCAATCCAAGAAGCATAGTAAAGAAATTTAGAGAAGGCAGGCTATCCCAGAGATGTCTGAACTATCCACAAGGAAGAGGATCAGGAACCACAATCATTTGGGAGTCTTCCAGGGAGAGGGAAAAATAAAGCCAAAAGCTAGAAACAAGAGGGTTTTTTTTTTCTTTTTCTTTCTAATGTGGAATTAACCAGAGCAAACTGATGCAGGGTATGTCAGATCTTTACTGAGTACATATTTACAGTATTTTCATGGGAAATTTGCTTTTGAAACTGATGTTCCTTTTTAGTTCTAAGTGTGGGAAAGCTACAGGAGGCAGCTGAGAGTTTGAGCTGCTATGCATTTGTGCATGGGTAATATACAACTCTTCTCCTTTTTCTGGTACCCAAAAGTCTGGCTATTTGGTATTTCCAGTGTCTGGCAGAGAGGAAGCCTTGAGTGAGAGTGCACTGACTCTTTCCTTATAGAGATGTTCAAGTGGGTTTATGGAAGAACGTTGTTAGTGAACCAGGAATGGCAGGAAGTATCTGCTTCTCTTTAGTACCATGTTACTCCTGCTAGATTTAAAAAACACTGTAAAGAAAGATTCCTACAACTGGCAGTTATCCTTTACCCATTTACTTACTTACGAATGCATTAAAGACCGTGGATTGCTGTATCTTCCCTCCCACTTCTGGCTGTGCAGTTCATATACAGTGAGCAATCTAAGTTTGCCAGCATGCTCAGTGCAGAACTTGGCCAGAGCTGCTGCTTTGATGCAACTCTGGAAACTAAGGAAGAACACTGCCGCTGTTCACCCCACACCCTCCTGCCAGCTGCCAAATTCAGTGGCAGAGGGAAAGTGGGGGAGAGTGGAACCTCCTGGCTTCCAGAGCCTCACTAAAGTGGCAGTTCTGACCAACAGCTATGCTGACTAGCCAGTTTGCTCAGAAAGTTTGCTGAAAATATGCCTACCGCCAAGAAGGGGTGCAGCTGCCCGCTGTCCCCTTCCTAGGTTCACCTACCTTAAGGCTAATAATATATTCCACACATTGCAGTGTTCAAACCTTCATTAACATAGTTCACAATTTAATGATTTTTTTAAATCTCCAATTGTGTTTTATGTTCCAGGGAGACGCCTTTTTTTGATATACAATTTGTACCAAAATTGCAACCATTTCTCTCTTGGGCTTTATCATCAGGTTATGCAACTTCCACATTGGATTACAGTAATGTGTCTGAGATGAAGCTTGATCTGCCTGAGAGTGTTCAGCCAACTTGGAATGTAGTTGTCTTTAATATCAGGATTCATGTAGCTGTAATAGTTGCCTGGGTGTATTATCATTAGAGAGACAGATCCTTGGGCACCTGTGTACTTGGGGCATTTTAACCCATGCTCTGGGAGGCATGGGGAGGGCACTTTAATTAGCAAGCCATGCTAATTAAAAGCACTTATTGTCAGGCGTACCAGCATCCCTGCGCTGAAAAAATTGTGGCAGGGCACTTTGAAGTAAAGCTTGTTTGAACTTTAGTTTAAAGTACCCCTCCACCATTTTTCAGCAAGGGGGTACTGTCATGTGATGCTAGTCTGCGGTTAATTTTTGTGCTCCAGCAGATTAAATTAATTGAGTCTGTTCTGGCGCATCAGAGCAGGCTCCCCTCGTGTATAGGAGCCCTTTAGGGTCCTGCATACCTGAGGAATTGCAGTATCAGATGAGATAAGACAATATTCCATATTGCAGTTTCCAGATTGCTGGTAGATGTGAGTGGGGCATGGTGTTTTCCTTTGCTTTCCTTATGCTGACCCAACAAACAACCCAAGTTTGTTAACCTTCTGGGCACAATGGAAAGCTTATCTGTGTCTTTTATAAGATGCTGGATCATAGAAGGGTGTGGTGGTTGTGGAACACTGCTAAGCCTTTAAAGATGCCTCTGGGTACTGACTGGGAGTGCTGTCTTGGCTTTCATATTTATTGGCAGAGTTGTAAATTTGGAGCATATCCAGATGTATAAATACAGATGAAGCATGTTAAAATATGGCATTATTATAACTTGTTTGCATGCAATCAGAAGTACAGCATGACATCCTGACCCTGCCTTTTCAGTGGCAGTGCTCCCATTGACTTCAATGGGGAGAGGATTTCACTTGAGATGAGGCACATTCTAAATCGAGATGTGTAGTCCTTGCACTGTGAAATAAGGATATTTAAAATATTTGAGTTACTGCCTCAGCTTTGCAAAATGAGCCCCTGCTTAAGTACGTGGAATGTGCTTGGTTTATGAAAATCTAGTGTAGTTGTTTTACATATCAAGACTGTCTTCCCAAAATCTTATCAGTTTTCCCCCTACTTCATTATCTCTGTTTGGTTTAAAAATTCAGCCATTTTTATTAAATAATATTGCAGATAAATGAAGTTTCTTTTATAGAAGATTTACATAAAATGTTTCACCACCCCATGGTTAGAGAGAGTGAAAACACGTAATGGTTTTTATTGGTTTAAGCTCGGCATTTCCATATTACTCAAAGATAAAGCCACAAGTGAGTTTTTTGTAGGTCGTTTCCAGCAAAAGCCAGTTAAACATTACATTGCATCCTGCATGCTCCATCCTCCCCCCCACAACTTAGGGAGGGGTCGTGAGCATGTTTGTAGAGGGGGGAAAATCTAGTTTATGGAAACTCTCTAAATTGCTTCTCATTTGTCTTGGTATTGTTTCTCATACCTCTTTTGCTAATCTGAGTTTCACCTCTGTAGGATTTGAAGGAATAGGAAACAGAAATAAATGGTAAGTAATGAATATTAGAAACTTTAAAAACTGGTCTAAAATAGCTTTTACATAAATATCACAGTCACTTTTTTAAAAGTTTGATATATTGGGAGAAACCCAGAAAAGAAGCAAGTGCTCCCTGACTGGAGAGAGAATTCATAGCTCACTAATGTTAGACAGCCTTTGTTTCAGGCCTGATGGGCTATGAAATATTATACTTTAAACCTGTCACTGTTCCAGGACTGAATATTGCCTATCCTAGGCCTTAGGGAAGTATAATCTGGAGTGGCAAATGGATGTTGGGGATAAGGGGTAGATGGAAATTCCATAATAAAGACAGAGAAGGAATATTTCCTAGCAGGTTTTTTTTAAGCCATCACTGGGACAAGCTGTTCGAATGCTTTGAATATTAGATGTGGCCTTAGGGGAGATGGATTAGTGGGTACAGAAGCAGGAAACAGGTGAAGCAGGCAATAGTGTATGATAAATTAAACTTATCATATAGCTGAATATTTTATTACAGTATCCAAGCATTTAATACATGCAATTACGGTGTATTAGACTTTATGGCTAAGTGCAGACATAAAAAAACCTGAAGCAGAATTGATCCGAGTTACGTGTTTTCTGTAAGCGGCATAGTTTAGATAGGTAGTGAAAAGAACACATATTCACCCTTTGGTTTGTGTGGGGGGAGGGTGGGTGAAGGTGTATCTAGACCAGGTTCTGCCATTTTTAAACCAGTTTATGGGCTCCTGTAGACATGCAGGGAGCCTGCTCCAACATGCTGGAAAGCAATACATTGGAGAGACTTTTTAATCGAGTCTGGAGCAAGGAAATTGAAGCAATGTGGCAGCCTTCTGCATCACATGTATCAGCATCCCTGTGCATCGCTGTGCTGAAAAAATAGCAGTGGGGTACTTTGAAATAAAATACATTTGATGAGCTTTCGTTTTGTATGCCAGATTTTTGTATTGCAGGTATAGACCAAAGTTCAGCACTTACAGCATCTGATTAACTTGGTGCTGAACTTCTGTTTACAGGTATAGACCATTTTACAATCACTTATACTGATAAAAGTATAAAGTCTAAAAGAGCAACAAAATGATTAAGACCAGACTGGGATATGAATGATGCCACCTTCATACAGTATCTTGTATATTATTGGAGCTACAAGTAGAAATGAGTAAAGAAAATATAGATGTGTAACACAGAAAAATAGTTCAAAATGTATGTTTGTGGCCAGATAATGTGTTTATTTGTAAACACACTTGTTCATATGTATGTTTTCATATCTGTGTCTTCATATTACAGATAATAGTATGTATATGTGCATGTGTGTATAAATTACAGCTAAAATGTGCATGTATATTTATAAGTTCTGCATGTGTAAGTGTACTATTAGGACGCCTGTATTGCATACGTTTTCTCTAACGTAAATTTTGCCTGTATCCGGTAATCTTGAAGTATTCCATTGGAAAATAGAGAGTAAAGGGATTCTTTTTGAAACATGGTACAATTTAGCTAGAATAAATCATGCGTAACCATAAGATAATTGCAGACTGTCACATTTTTTTCTCTGTATAAAGTTCAAGACGTGGAACATGAAGTAATAGTAACAGAATAACCAAACACAAAAGTCCTGAATATCTCATTTATCTGGAAAAAAAAACAAAAAACTGGTCACATCATTTGATGTTTTGGCAAGCCTGTGTTTCTCTGTTTGGCTGCTAGTAGATCCAAGAAGACGTGATGCAGTTGCTTTTGAATTCCATGCCTGAACATCTGTAAAAGTTTAGTTGGCATGTGGTAACAATTTTGATTTGTATGAATGGCAAAGTTGTGTTTGTGTGTACATATTAAATGGGTGAATATATTTAATTTGTCCAGCTTTGTATTATTTTAAATGATACTGTCAAGTTGAAATTCATATTAAGTGTAATTTTTAGATGTAATTACGCTTTAGAATATTAATACTAAAAGAAGAATCTAATTTAACTCTAGTCTTTTATTTGTTTGATTTTTCACACTTCAGGCAGCTTGAAAAATGAAAATAGACTTATTTTTTATAGTTGCAGTTTCTAATCAGTTTCACTTTTGTGTTTCTAAGTTCTCTACATGTGATAATGTTTCATTGTGAGCACTTAAGGGGAAACATTTATACTCAAATAAATTGCATCTTGTTTTTTCTATCCCTTCCCTTTCCCTCCCCTCCCCCCACTCCCCTGCCATCAATGACATGAACAAGTCCTCAGGCCCTTGGCCCTTTTCATGCATTTCCATCATGAGATATCTCTGATTATTCCCATGCACAGAATATAAACAGTTTCTGTGATAATAAATACATTTTCTTGTATCTGCTGAGGCCTAGTGAATACACTTGGTGCCTAGGAACTGTCTCATGGAGGAATTTGTAGGATCACAGCCTTGATTTCTTGTTGTTATTTTTACTGCAAACACAGAAAATATGCATGGGTGGTGTTCACAGATACCCCCTCCCACACACACACGCACACACTACCTATCCACTAGAAAGCTAAATTGTGTGATAAACTGCAACATTATAGCCCTTACTAGAGATGATATATTTTAAAGAGAAGTAGCTAGTCAATTATCTGTGGCATGTGTATACAAATAATTCTCAACCAGTGTCACAAGATCATTTTAAGTGTGTTGTGGGATGCTGCATAATATTAGCAGTGTTCAATGTGTAAGCCCTTCCACATGATCTATGAGATAGATAAACCTAGAAGTTTCAAATAAGAATCCATAGTGTCAAAAACATTCTGACCAGTTGTGGGTTTTTGGACATCTTTGAACCAGAAAATTTGCCATATTATTTTTCCATAGTCAAAAAATTAGGGAAAGCTATTTTCTGATTAGTGTCTGGAATCTAGAAAATGTCGAGAACCACTGGTCTATGTGTTAACTTCTCATAGCCAAGACTGGTACCCTCAAGCACACTGAACTGTTGCCTCCTAAACCAGAAGCAGGTTGCAGTGTTAGCACTCCTATGAACCGATTGGTACAGGCACTCAGCAGTACTGATTAGCCCTACTTGAAACGTACTGCAGAGGCAGGTACATGGTTTCCTTTTTAGGAAGCAGTCTGCGCAAAGCATTGTAACCACCAGGGGTGGTATGTTGCCCATAAGCTATGGCTTTAGGACCCCAAAAGAAGAGCAACAGTGTAGGGAAAGATATCCAGATAGCTGTTACGTTCTTTGTATGCCCTCTTTCCTTTTGGCTGTTACACATTTATTGTTTGATTATGGCATCTTCCATAGAATGTGTAGCACTTAGCAGACTGACATGAAGATATAGTCCTGGCTCCCAAGAGCACAAATTCCAAAGTTTGGTAGCTAGCCAATGTTTCACTCATTGTATGGCTAAGTATGGACAGTCAAAAAAACCCAAAGCTGAATCGATTCAATCTTCACAGGTTTCTCTAAGCTATGGAGATTGAACTGATAATTAAGTACACTGAAATACATTTTTGAATCTGGAAACGCATCCAGATGCCTGCAGTGACCCAGACCAGGTGCCGGAGGCACTAGAGCACTCATAGTCTGCCAGCCATAGCCTAGGGCACTGGAGTATAGCTGAGCGGGGCACATCCCTGATTGGCTGCCTAGCACACACTCCCCCAACTCTCTGCTGTCATTCCTCCCCTATGGGGGGAGGGGCAGTCCCCCCAGCCCACAGCCAAGTGGATATAGGGCATCTGCTAACATGAGGAGGATTCTTGTGCCTTACTGGGCATTCCCTTGCCCTGGCAGGGTCCATGAGCACTGGCAGAGGGAGAATTCTCCCCTTCTGCCCCTCAGTACCATCCTGCATCAGCTTAGCCCTGCACCCTCAGGCATATAGGCGGGGAAACAGTCCCTCCAGCCCAGCCAGTGTTGCACATCACCCCACATGGATGGAACTCCGCATCTCAGCGGAGGGATTCCCGTGCCCTGGGCAGGAGCCCCTAAGCCCTGCTGCTGGTGCAGAGGGGGACTTCCCCCCCCCCGCATGGCCTAGCACTGGCTTAGCCCCACCCCTGCAGGGGAACAGTCTCTCTAGCCTGGGACTGGGTATCAGCCCCCAAGGGTGGATCCCTGTGCTGTAGCAGTGGGTTCCACCCCAAGCAGTCTTCTCAGACTACTGCTAGAGTGGGAATTTCCATGTCCCACCTCTCAGCACAGTCTGGCACTGGCTTAGTCCCCTCTCCACAGGTACATGGGGTGGGGGGTAGCTCCTCCAGCCTGGATACCCTTGGCAGGATCCCACAAGCCCTGTTGCTAGTTCAGATGGGGATTTTTCCACTCCCATCCCTCAGTGTGGTCCAGTGCTGGCTTGACCCTGGGCTAGATGGACTTTTCCCTAGCCTCCACACCTCTAGGTATGAGGCTAACCCATCCCTAGACTGCAAAAGGGTGGGAGGGGGCAATTTCTCCTCTACACCAGCATCAGGGCTTGGCGACTCCTTCTCAGGGTGCGAGAATCCCCCTGCTGAGATGCAGGGATCCCCCGCATCTAGGGTGATGCTCAGTGCCAGCTCAGCCCAGGCTACAGAGACTGTTCCCCATCTACACCAGTGGCAAAGCTTGGGGAACACTGCTGGGGTGGAGGTATCCCCATTGAGACATGGGGATCCAGGCTGTCCCCAGGCTGGAGGGACTGCTTCACCTCTCCTACCTGTAACTGGTGCAAACCCAGGAAAAACCCTCACACACCTGGGCTTCAGG
>NW_017728906.1:20465807-20488628 GCF_001723895.1 Crocodylus porosus
GGGGGGGCAGCACTCTGTTTCCCTCCTCTACGTGCGCACACATCCTGCCTGCCCAGGCTGACAGATACAGACAGAAACAAGGTTTCAAAACAGAGGCTTTGCTGCCTCAGGTTTGTGATAACACAGGGGCAGGGGCAGCTTCGCTTGGCTGGAGCAGGTTGTGTGGGCCGAGGCTAGCTCATCCACCCTGCCAGTGGGAGAGTGGGGTTTGTGGGGGAAAGGTACAAAACTGGGATGCTGGGGGACTGAGTTAACTTGAGTTGGGAATAGATCTTGGACAGAAGTGTGACAGACTGGTTTAACCTAAATTAGTTAAATTTGACACTACATTCATCCAGGTTTATCCTAAAGTGGTTTTGGCCATTTTGAAACTGGTTTATTTGCTCAGAACTTCTGTTCCGTTATAGGTTTGAACTGGTTTGTGTAATGTCTCTCACTAGCCTATCTGTACAGATAGAGTAGTGTGTGAGAAGTTGACAAAGAAGGTGAAAGATGAGAATACTTGCAGGGCAAATGGCATGGGGATAGAACAGTGCCATTTAGAAATGATACAAAGAGACAGTGTTTGGATTTAGACTGTAGTAGGCTAGTCTACTGCTTGTGTTTATATCCCATGCTATGCAGTTTCTGTGAGCTACTGACTAGATCAAATGGACCTCTCATTGTTGCCATCTTTAATTAAAATTACTGCCACTGCTTGGAGATTAGTCTTCATTTAGGTTAGAAGAATAAAATCCTTATTCTGATCTGCAGAAAGTAATTTACCACCAAGTCTTGTAAACTGCAGGGCAAAGGATGTCCTACACCACAAAGCAAATAGGCATGTCCCCACATCTGTTGATGGAATAGCTGTTTTAGTCATTTTAATATTTAGTCCATAAACAAAATCAGCACTTAAAAACTGTTGTGCTGAATTTATGGAATGAGGTTAGTACTTAATGCTTACAGAAATTGCTATATTCTGTGATCATTTGTTATGCTATCATATAACAAAATTTTCCAGGACTTTATTGAAAGCTTTGAGATTCTCTATAGCAGTTGCATAGCAGCCTTGAGAAAATCATTAGGCTTAATCTGAGTGAAAAATGTAAGACTTTTTACACTTCCTCCCTGTGGAGGAAAAATACAGTACAGATCCCTGATATAATGTTCTGAGAAAGTCCAGTATTTGCATTAGGAAATACTTCACATCTCCTAGTGGGAATAATTAAATTGGATTCCTGTGGTGCGAATAGATGCCATAACTTTTATTGTGCTTTATTTTTTCTTGTGTAATTGAGCAGCTTTGTTGTAGGAGAACAAAGGTTAGATCTGTGCAGGTCTATCCATATACTAGTTTCAATTAGGGGAAATATCAACTGCTTCTACTTTTTCCAGGCTGGATCAAGCTTGTGTGTAAAGTACTAATTTACCATGACACCAGAATATAGGGAAGGATTTTTTTTTCTTCTGTTGTTTGTAGTAGTTATTAGTTATCTAAGGAATACACCAGTCATAGCCATGATGCTGTTATTAAAATGAACTTTAGGAGTATCTAACTTTTTTTTTGCAGAGAAATTCATAGCAGGTAATATTTACTTTGATGACCAGACTGGCAAATATATTATGGCTGCTGAAAATCTCCTGGGAACAGATCAGCTAATCATACTTCAAAGAAACAAGTTAATCAGATGCACTGTTGCTTTCTAAGATATATTATTAGTATATTAATCTGCAGATGTTTTTGGTATATTAAAATAATCTTTGAAGAGTTTGTCAAGTCACCGGAGTAGCTCTAACCTCCTGTGTAGTCATATGGCCAGCTCTGATACTTGTCAAAATTACCTGGGAGCAAGGGCGGGGAGGGGGTAGGTGAATGCCCTGATTTCCTTGGAGTCAGCAAGTCCTACAAATGAGGAAGAAAGCTACATATTTTATAGTGCTTCTGTAGAGTATAACTTGCCTTTGTTCCTAGTTTAATACAAAAAAAGCTTTACAATATGTATGATTTAGCTGGCCAGGTGACATCCTTGGCCACACAGTGTGAAACATTTTTGTTTGAAATTCTAATGAAACTATAGAGAATATAAAATTGAAACCTTTTTACTATAAAACTTTCTACTAAATGCAAATGAAAAAAAGTTCCAATGTAAAAACAAATTATCAAATTATGACTGGTTACAAAAAAATTAATCTAAATAAGTAAGTTATGTATTATTTTATATACATATATTCAGTATTCTTATAAATGTTATATATATAATATGCTCCCAGTCAGACTGATAATATTAGCCCTAGATAAGTTTGATTTTTTTTTCATAAAAAGAGGGCCATTGGCATTCTTATCTCCCTTGGCCTGCCATATGGAAAAATGTAGCTATATATTTGATGCATTAAGTTGAAGAATAATAATAATAATAATCACATAAGGAAAGGGATATATGAAACACTAAAAGGCATTAGGTGGGCAAAATGACCTATTTTCTGTAGTGGGAGAAGCTGGTCAAGAGAAGAGCAAACATACGCACAGAAGATTTTTGTTTCTGTACATTAATCTAGAATTGAGTTGAGAATTTCTATGAAATTTGTAAAAACATAAATAAAATAAGCTGCTTCTATTTGCCCCTTTTCCTAACTAAGTTCATAAAGATTTGTAAATGTCCAAATATTTGTGTTTAAATATGTTTGTTGTTAAATCAAAGTCCTCTTTAATTCTCCATTATCTAAATCTGGCAAGCTTTGTGTCATTACGACTCTCCTTTTTTTTTAGAAAGAGTTGAACATATTTCCATATTGAGCTATACAGTGCAGCTATTGAGGATTTTTCAGGGTATTTCAGAATTTTTTCAGAGAGTATTCTTAATAATAGCTCATACGATATTTTGCGTATGTAGCTCTCTCTATTTTACAGAGCAGTTGAGGTATGAAGAGGTAACACGATTTACCTGTGTTTTTGAAGAGGGTCAGCAGTAGAAGTCAGAATACAACTAGGCCTTCTAAATCACAGTGTCTCCTCTTCATAGTTGCTGCACAGGACTCTGGAAATGAAATCCATTGTTGGCTGTGCAGCACTCCAGGTCCCTCAGGATTTTCAGTACTAATCCTCTGTGTGACAACATTCAGATATCAGGCTCACAGATACAAGGGTGATGAGTGTGCTACAAGTGTTTGAATGGATGAAAAGAAAGCACACTGCTGGGTTGGCTCCATTTTTTTTAAATGAATAAAAAGGTCTCCGAAGGACTAAAACTCACAATAAAAATAAATTAGCGGGATATTTCTAATGCAGGTGTAATTGTAGAAGAATGTTAAGATAGTGATCTTATCCATACACAGCTTTACTATTTCTTTTTAAAAAAAGAAAGTTATCGAACAATTTTTCATATTCTTCCTATCCCTTTGAGGCACATTGTTCAGTGATGACTTGTTTCACTCAGCTTCATGTCCTCAAATTTGCTTGATTTGCCAAAATCAGTCAATACTCATTAGAAATAAACTTCAACACTGTGTGTTCAGATTCATTAAATAGGTTTGTTATTTTGCATGACACTGATCTTTAGAATTTTAAATAGCTTGTCACATCCAGATCGGATGAATAGCAACGAGAAGCCATTCATAAATCCTTTTCCTTTTACAGCCATAGAAATGGACTTCAGTTCTATAAATTGTAATTTTGCCTTTCAGCCCCCCTTCCATTGTTCTTCTGTGGGTGTCTATTAGACAGTAAATGCACTCAGTTGATCTACATGTAATACCATTTTGGTCCAGAAAAGTATTCAATCACATACATGGAAACTGTCAAGATATTACTAAAAACTGTTTAAATCCAGAGTTGGAGCAGATTTTAAAGTGATATCAGTCACGTTGCACTGAAATTTACAGGCCGGGGTGGGCAATTATTTGGACCTGAGGGCTACATAGGGAGTTTTGATCAGCTGTTGCAGGCTGGGCCAGCACTTCCCCACCCCTCCCTGCCCCATTCAACAACTCACCAAAACTCCCTATGGGATCCCTTTGTGTGTGCTGGGGAGCAGCGTTCAGGAGTGGGACAAGTGTGATCCGCTGCCTACATAGCTTGCCGTGTGAAGTGGGGAGTGGCAGGGGTATGTCAAGGGGGCATGTGTATGAAGGGGAGGCTGGGATCCCCTCGGTGGTGAGGCAGGGGGCATGTGCAGCAGAGCTTGCCCAGTGGGTGGCTGCCACCACAGCATTCCACATGGGGCCAAGCCCCACCTGGGGAAGCCGGTGCCATACTCCCTTATGCACCTGCTGGCCCCAGCCCCAGTCTGGGCCCTGCCCAGTGCAGAGCTTCTGGTGGGGCTGTTCCTAGTGTGGCTGCAGCCAACCATGCTTGTATTGTCATCATGAGGTGAGAGGAGCACGGCAACACCTGGCCAGCTGCAGCTGCACTGGGAACAGCCCAGCCAGAAGCTACATGCCAGTGAGGCCCTGGGTCAGTAGGGCTCTTCTGCTCACCTTCCCTCCAGCTGTGGCTGCTGCTCCTGCCCCTGCTGTGCCATTCCAGCTGGGCAGGAAACTTCAGCTAGGTGGCTCCTGCCCAGGGCATGGAGTTCTGGTTCTAGCTCTTGCCTGGCTTCCACCTGCTCTGCATGATGAGCAGCCACCTTCAGGCAGGTGGAGTGGGTGGAAAGCAGCCAGGAGCTGAAGCTGGAACATCATGCTCTGGGCAGGAACCACCTGGATGAAGCTCCCTCCTCCCCACCCCCCATCAAACAGGCCCTGGGCCCTGGCCAGTGTGCAGCTTCCAGTGGGGCTGTTCCTAGTGCGGCTGCAGCCAACCAGGTCCTGCTGTGCTTCCCTTGCTTCCAGAGGTGGCCCCTCCTCCCACTTTTGCCCCTGCTGCTCCACTCTGGGCATGTGGGTGGGGGAAGCTTGATCCCAGTGGTTCTTGTTGGAGATGAGGGGAGCGGCGGAGCATGTGGCTGGGTTCAGCCTTTCCAGAAGCTGTGCACTTGCCAGAGGCTTGCAGGAGCATGGCGCGGGCTGCCCTAGTGGGAGTTGCTGAGGTTTGGCCCCATGTAAAGCTCTGTAGGGGCAGCTGTGGGCTGGATCCAGTCAGTTGGCAGGCTGCATCCAGACCACGAGCTGTATTTTGCCCACCCCTGCTCTAGGCCCTAATTTGATTGATTACTTTTTGGGAAAATAAGTAAGCTCCACCTGCACCCAAAGTACGGATGTCCTGGGTGCACATGTAGGTGCTGCAGCCAGATCATTGTACTCCAGCTCAAAGTATCACTTCTCATTAATTGCATGTGTAGATGTGCCCCCTGTCGCCTAAAGTCATTATCACCAGGCATTATATGGAAACATGGTAGAATCTTCCAAAGAATTGTATCTTTTTTTTATAAGCTATATAACTGAACATATTCAATCTGAATATCTTTTCCCCTTTATACTACTTTGCAACAGTTGCTGAACCTTAATTATTTATTTGATTTTAATTTAAATTAATCTGATTAATTGTAACTTTAAGCATCACAAATAATTAGAGCATGCACAACATCAGCTAAGCTACAACAAGCTCTTTAAACTGTAATTTTAACTAGATCACAGTTATAACTCTGT
Organism: Crocodylus porosus; assembly: GCF_001723895.1. Classification (NCBI taxonomy): domain Eukaryota; kingdom Metazoa; phylum Chordata; order Crocodylia; family Crocodylidae; genus Crocodylus; species Crocodylus porosus. The sequence continues at coordinate 20,471,373 of NW_017728906.1, forward strand.
ACCCAGACTTACTTGTGATGACAACCTCATTATCCAGTACAAGTTGGTGAAGTAAATTTGTCACTTTTTTGCCCCAGGAATCTCATAGTCATTTAGTTTGCAGCTCTTGATAATATTAGAGGAACTAAGGGAAGAATATTCACACTTGTGATATTCTGTTTTTAAATCTGCATCTTCTGGGAGACCATTTGTTAGCCAAAACCCCAAGCATAAAGTTCTGATAATGTTTACAGTAAAACTAGGCAAAAAATCTGCCCTGTGTGCTTTTAATAGGATTTGTCTCTGTTTAGTGACATAAAGAGTATATTTGGCTTTGAAGATCAGTATGAACGTAGCAATTTTTAGGCAGTGTATATACTGCAGATATACTGATCTGCTGTTCAGCCATTTGGCTGGGATGATTTAGTTGGGGATGGTCCTGCTTTGAGTAGGAGGTTGGTTTAGATGACTTCCTGAGGTCCCTTCCAACCTTGATTTTTCTATATTTCTCTCAGCAAGGTTCAAACCAAACACATTTCCCAATAACAGCAAAAGGAAGACTGCTATCAACCAAATAGGCTTTCATAATACATTACTGTAAGACATTCACATGCACATTGGTCATTGTGGAGGGCATGAAAATAGTTTTTACAAGTTAATCATTTTGTATAAAGAAGGACGCATACAGGATAGAATCTTCTCAGAATATAGAATCATAGAAGCACGTGGCTAGAAGTGACCACAAGATGTCATCTAATCCAACCTTTAGCTCAGTGCAGGTTCATTTTGGTCTAAACTATTTCAGATATAATTCTTTTAACCTGCAGTTAAAAGTATCCAATGATAGAAGTTCAAGAGCCTCTGTAGGAAACATGCAATGCCAGTGTGTTGATATTCATGGTCTGTCTATCTAAGGTACTTTTCTAGCATCCATCACAATAATTCCTTAATGGTTCACAGTCTTTAAATACGAGATAATGGAAGTGCAGTTATCCTAGCAAAAGACACTAAGCATTGAATTCAGGTTTCCCTTGGCCTTGATTAAAGTTGGATCTTGCTGGATCATCCATTGATCTGCTGGAACGCTGATTTGAATGTAGTTTAATATTTTTGAAGGCTTTCTAGATTAAATTAAACTCCTCAGTGAGATTAACTGAATGTCGAAGTCCAAAGGAAACGGGGGGATCTTTCAGCTTATTTAAACATTGGATTCTTGCTTTTCATAATGAATATACAGTAAAAGAGAACTTAAAATTCTTATTTTAGAGGGGGGCCTACAAGATTTACACATAATTCTAAATTTTGTAACCATGTACATATAAGTTGGTAATAGCTGATAAATATCCTGGACTTCTGTGAACTTCATATATTTGGACTTTCCCCAAAATGCCACATCCCTCTCCCCTCCCTCCCTCTGAAAACCCCCCAAAAGAAACCAAACCTCCCACCCTCCAAACCCAACCAAACAAAAAACACCTAAGATGCCCATAGTGTGACTAGGGTAGAATTAGGGTGCCTAAGAGCCCTTCTGCATTTACATTGCACTGATACATTTTTTAAATTTGTTTGCGACCCTTCCATATATTCTTGTGACCCACTTCTTGAGTTGCAACCTGCGGGTTGAGGAACACTGCTCTGTACATTACAGGTATTGAGCAATTAGCTGCTTAGTTGCACAATTAACTGAGACCAGATACACATGTGAAGTACCTATCACACCTTAAAAAGCTGCAACCAGCTTCAAATTTGCACGTGTAACAGGGTCTCTCTCCCCTGCTGCTGGGAGCCCTGACAGCTGATGTGGCTCCCAGTGGTAAATGGGATCTAATGTATGATCCACACAGTCATGCCTCCTGCCATTCCATACGTGTACATTTGATCCATCACACCTTATTACTGGTTGGGGGGAAGCTCAATCTTGGCAAGAAGAAAGGTCCCATGGCTGAATTACATAAGTAACTCAGCCGAGGCATTCCTAGCTGCAGGGGGACCCCACACATCTCAGCAGCTGGGAGATGCAGCTACTGTGATCTCCCAGGTTTAGGGGCTTCAAGTAGTCTCACACTGCAGCTGCTGAGGCCCAGCTGGGGCACTGCTGAGACAGAGTTAGCAGCTCCCAGGGCTGAGAGTCCTCTCAGTTGCAGAACTCCTGCCTGGCTAAGCATGGTGCACCCCTTGGCTGGGAGCCCCATCAGCTGTCAGGGCTCCCAGCAGCAGGGGAGAGAGACTCTGTTACATGTGCAAATTTAAAGCCGGTTGAAGCTTTTTAAGGTGTGATAGGTACTTTGCATGTGTATCTGGTCTCAATTAATGGTGCAGTTAAGCAGCTAATTGCTCAATACCTGTAATGTGTAGAGCCATGTTTCTCAACCCCTGGGTTGTGACCCAAAAAGTGGGTCACAAGAATATATGGAAGGGTCGCAAACACATTTTAAAAATGGATCAAACTTTAAAAATGGATTATCCTTTAAAGAAGAAAAAAAGTGGGAAACCGTAGCTTTGTCCTTGCAGGATAGCAGAGGTCTAGCCTGCGAGGGGCTGCTTGGGCCCCCCCCCCATGCTCCACACACACTCTTCTGCCCCCACACTGGGGGGCTGGGGGCAGCAGGTCAGGAGTGAGGGTCACTGGGTCACTACTGGCCATTGATGTTTACAAATGTGTCCTGGTACATAAAAGGTTGAGAACTACTGGCACAGAGGAAGTCTTAATCCAAAACTGTGTCCACGAGAGATCATTCACTTGCCATTTATCTCTGGTACAGTTTAAACTCCATAGGTATCTCAGGTGTTTGTTAGGGTTTTTTTGGGGATGGGGGTTAAATCTCAATGTTACTTAGGCACCTCAAATTCTGCTTATACACTTCCTCAAAAGCACGTTAGTTTTTACAGCGCTAAGCATCTAAGTGTCTGTCTTGCACCTTTTTAACACCCATGTCTATTTTAGACCCAGAAGTTAGGCCTTTCACTGCATATCTTTCCTGGTGTGGTCCATCTAGTAAGCACACCTACTGCACAGTTGAAGGATTGGGGACCCCACAAAATGGTGGTGGTGCTTCTCTTGTACAGCAGTCCACATTGTGAGACGTATTCAATTCGTTCCTCTATCTGAGGTGATTCAGACACTTATCTTTCATTTACCATGGAAATGCTGTAACCACTGGGGTATGTGCTGTTTTGAGGCAAGAAGGATCATTCTCCTCCCCTCAAGCTGAAACTGTGACATTGCAGAAAATAATTCAAGATTGGATGGATCAGAAAAAGAGAGGAAGATAAAGGGGGACCTGGGGTCCTGTTTCAAAGACTAACTTCTTCTCCTTGGAGTCCCAAAGTTAAAACCATTTGGTTAATGTTCCAGTGACCTGTTTCAGCATGTCTGAAAATGGTTTACTACTTTATTGTTTGACTGAAATTATTCCCCAAATTCAGGCCACATTTGAAAAACTGTTTTGGTTGGAGTGAAGCAGCTCTTCTGGTGAATGAACTGTTTGTTCACTGAAACATTTGCTCAGCCCTGCTGGTGAAATACCATTGATTCAGCATTTTGCTTGATTGCAGGTAAAGCAGTGAAAGTAGTGGTCAATGGTTCTTTGTGTAAACCGTATTGTGAATGGGAGAGGGAGTTAATACTCAAACTCGCCATCTGTTATGAGGAAGGGAAGTTGTTCTTTTTTTTTTTTGTTGCTCCTTCCAAGCTATCCTAAAACTGGAGTTGGGGAAGCTTCTCATTAGTGCTCTTGACCTGAAGGTCTGTCTATCCCTTTCCCACTTCTCTAGCTCAGCAGCCATCCTTAATTTTTATGAGGCTAATCAGGGGAGCTGGGGAAGGAAGAAGAAAAGGTTTACAAAAAATGAAGAGAAGCACTTGGCATCCTGCCCATGCTGAAGCCTCTTTTGCCGCCTGTACAGTCGTGTACAAGAGAGAAAGGTGGGCAGGTGCAAGCAAAGAGTTAACCATTGCTTGTCAGAATGATGTTTGCGGGCATGATTATTGTGCCAGCTAGTCCTTTGGAGGTGGTGTTAGGTCAGGTTAAGCTGTGTTTTGGTGATTCGTACCGCCATTCCCAAAGCACGTGGAACAAAGATGACTGATCATTGCTAGTTCTATTTTTTTTTAAGGACGGGGAGGAGGCAGGGGTCGTTATTTCAAGTGGATTAATGATAAATACCAATTTACAACAGGATGGCAGGGATTTTGATACTGTCCTCAGGTTTTACATTTTAAAAAATGGAGATGGTCCAGCTCACTCATTGTGACAGAAACACACCATGTAAGAGAAGCTATGATGAATATACTATGCATCACTGACTCCAAGGGCTCTTGGGATTGCTCCACTTTAGGGAGGAATCTTAGGCCAAAATGTATGTAGTGTTGTTGTTACCATTGCGAGTAAAATCAAACTCCAAGTGGAGGATGAGTCTAGTTTATAATTTGGGGATCTGTGTTCTGTTGACAAATGGTAGGAATTTGATCTATTTGCAATACTTTATTATTTTAATTATCCTACACTATGCTAATTATGGTAAAATTAAATTTGCCATTGTCAGATACAATTCTAAATACATATTCATACTTTGATTATTAATTTGTGGGAGGCCCGTTGTTTCTGTTAAATAACAAGTATAAATAAAACATACACATATCTGTGTCTGGCAGGAGGACCACTGTCTTTCTCATGGTCAAAGATAATTCCATAATATGCATATCTAACAGTACATGTCCTATTTTAAAAATAATTGCACATTCTGGTTTCCATCAGTATTCAAAACCCCTGGAGCAAGAGCACCCTATGCCATGTGATACCAGTCAAACAAGGCACACATTAAGGCAAGGATATATTCGCATAAAATGTTATAAAACAATCATATCATCTGAGTTGCTGTGCCAGAATGATCAGTCATTTAATGCTAGCACTAGCCTGGACTGAAGTCAGTTATTTGTTGATAATGTTACTGATTTTCTTCAATTGTATAATGCTGGATAAAAAGAAATTATGCTAGTAAACATGCTCTAGAACACTCCCTCCTCTCTCAAGTAATTCATTCTCTAAAAGAAATACGTGAATAAGATTTTTTTTTTCTGCTTTCATTATTTTGACATCTTGTTATGAAACACTTAAATGTATTATCTAATAGAAGTGATTGTATAAAGAAAACTCTATTTTTTTTTTTTTAAGTTTGTCTCCTTAATTGGGAAATATGTCAGATTTTAAAGCCTGAGGAGACCATAATGAGCCCATAGTTTGATTTACCCTGCATTATAGAAGCAAGAGAATTCCGTCCAGGGATTCTTCCATATAACCCAACAGCTTGTCGTTCATCTACAACACAACTTGTAGAAAGACGTACAGAGTATTTTGATCAATTACAGTTGTAGTTTATATCGCACATTAATTCTTGCTGCTTTTCTATTCTGTATCCCCTTTGGCTTACGTGAGTGGCATCAAATGAACAACAAAGAAAAAAACAGAATGAGGGACTCCATTATGTGGAACTATAGTCAATTCCATTTACCTGAATGAGAGCAGGAGAGAATAATTCTAATGCATTTTTGCAAAGTGGCTTGTACCATGATCAAATTAAAGTTCTTTCAGTATTGAATTAAAAAGATTAATATGTTTTGTTACTAGAATATACCATTATTTGGGGGGGGGGGTCTCACTTTTCAAAAATATAAAGGCAGAATGAATTAATGCCTAACATTTGTCAACTTTAAGCATGTTGGAGGGTATTTATGCATGTATGTACGTGTTTGTAATGTTTTAACTGTTTGGCCTTCTGAACGAACATGTCGCTCCTTCCCATCCCGGGACCAATTCAGATATACTTTCTGCAGTTTCTAAAAAAAAAAACCCCAGAGTACCTGTCTGAAACTCTGGACACTTTTTCATACAATGATTAAACCCGACAGACAGATGAGCACTCTTTATTGTATTATTTAATAAAATAGGCTTCCACAGTGACCTCCAGTAATAATAATGGTATAAATAAAATGTATGCAGATGTGGATTGAAATTAAATTCCTTTAGCTTTCATGTCACTATCTCAGAGCATTTGTACGTATGCAGTAGGTTCACAGATCTAGTCTTTAGCTGACTAGGAAGTAGGGGGAGAATGCTCCGATGCCAAGGGGTTGTTTGTTAGAGGACTTGATACTATTACAGACTCGGTGTACGCTCAAGCTATTCCATCTTGAAGTCAGTCTGACTGTAATGATGAAGGGGAGAAGGGGGCTGTAGGCAACAAGGTACCCAACGACCAAGAAGAGTGAAAGAATAAAAGCAGTGTCTCGAGCCCTGGCAAGATATTTGGAGGCTGCCAGTGTTGCTTATGGAATGCCACAATACTTGTGTATGCTTGGCATGAAGCCCCACATAAGAAAGCAGGTCTGCTCTCGCCAGCTTCAGCTTCTGGGTGGTCTCAGAAAGTAGAGTGCATTAAAACAAACCAGTCTCAAAATGACAGTATCATGAATATGTATTCAAATATTGTATTGTTAATTGTATTTTTTAGAAACTCGAGTCATAGAGAAGAGCCCTATTTGTTCTGTGCTTGTAAAACCAAATGTAAAACCAAGATTGTTTCTACCTTAAAATCTTAGTATTGTAATCTTTCTAATCTTAAGAGTTGCGCACATTGTGTTCTTTCCAGTTCTATAATCTTAAATTTTAGAGCAATGAGCCTTATTCCTCTACTCTTATTCAGTCTTCAGGTTCATGCTGACATTGAGTTATTCTATCAATAGCATTAAACATACTGAAGTGTAGGGAGCCCAGGACACTACAGAAAGTGCTTCAAGGTAGAAGGCTACCTGGATGCTCATTTCTTGAGGTAGAAGAAAGTTTCTGTAGCTATTGCCACTGCCTTTATCACTAGACATTGGGGGACTGGAATTCCTCTTTCCTTTTCCTTGCATACCTTAGGCTTCTGCTTTTGAGAGAAACAGCTGCAGCCTGTTATCTTCCCTTCAGACAGCTTTTGTTATTCCCCACTTGTGTGGCTGCTCCCTCTCCAGTCATGTTTCATCTACTCCAGTGATTGATGGCACAGTCCTGATTCCATTCAATTAAATGGGCTTTCTGCCATTGACCTAATGAGAAAAGGAGCTATCTAATAAGAACCAGCACAAAGCAACGTGCAGATCTTTCTTTAAAAAAAAGAAAGAAAAGCAGAAAGAAAGGGAGGAAGCTCCCTAAAGTTTAAGAAAATTGCCTTTTTTTGGTGATCATATACACACAATTTTGAGAGTTCCTAAAAGCTGGAAGTTAGGTTCTTTTCAAACATATAAGAGATGACAGACAGTCCCTGTCCCAGAGAACCTACAGTCTGAAAGACGGAGGTGGATGTTGCCAAAAAAAAAAAACTGGATTGATGTGGAATAGATTGAGTAACGTAGGGTGTGCATGTTCCTCATCCAGCCACTAAGAGTGATGACAGCCCTCCCCCTGCTGAGTAGGTGTCATCTTCCCCAGAAGTCCATTTAGTGATTCCAAAGGGTATCCTGAAGGGCCTAATAAATCGATCAATGATGCAGTGTAATCGCACTGTATAATATATACAGAGCATATAATATATGTAACCATATTCATTCACTTTCATCCTTTCCTATTACAATTTTCATATCACATAATCTGGAGTTAGGATTACGGTGCAATTAATTTTCTTCAATGTTATGTATTATATACAATAAAGCTGCTTCCAGGCGTCTGTTTAACCATATGCATTCCATGTCATGAAAGCCTCTTCAGCAACTTTAATTTATGGCATGTACATATGTTACATTTCTAGTGGCAGAATTACCATTCTCCTGGTAGAAACTGCAAGTGTACAAGTGCTCATTCAATTTCTCCTGGGGGAAATATCCCTCCTCCAGAAAAAAGATATTTCATGTTGCCCTTTGGTAGATCTCCCCATTGAGAATATTTCTGTTGCAAAAATGAACATTGGGAGGGAAGTAGAGCAGTACACCAATCTGGTCAGGGTTGGTGGTGGTGGTGTGGGGGGGAAATGGATCATTTGCCTGTCTGTTTCCCAGACTAGAGACTGTATGGTCATAGGAACAGGTCAGGGAGTGAGAGAGATTTCCCTGCTGTTCCATCTCCTTTTCTTTCCAGTCTACAGGAGAGGAGGGGAAGGGAGGGAAGGGCAAAGACTTTCTACCTATTCCCTAATCACTGTGTCCATGGTCTGGGGAAATACAGGGAGTCATTTTCTGCCAATCCAGTTCATCCCAGGAGAGGGAGAAGTGGAGCAGCCCCTGTTCTCCATGCCAGACTGGTCTCAGGAAGGCATGAGGAGCAGGAAAGAGGGGAAGGCTGAAGGCTAAACAACTGTATTGCTTTCTCTCCTGGAATCATTTCTAGCTGTGGAAGTTTCATTAGAAATGCTGGACTGTTTGTGGTCTTATTCTAAAGTATGACTGCTAACATTTTCATGTTTCACATGCTGATACCAATGTTTGACTATTTGCTCTCTCTGCATTCCAGTCTTCCCATTTAGTCTGGGCAGAAAATCTCCCCTGTTCATATATATATATATATATATATATATGTATATGTATGTATGTATGTGTATGTATATGTATATGTATGTATGTATTTTTTTTCATAAAAAAGAACAAATTTTAAATATAAATCAGTATGGAGGAGAAAATATTTGTTTGCTTTCATTCTGTTTGATCAACTGAAAAAGAACATCTGTACCATCATCCTTGCTGCAATTTTCCACCCTAGCGATTACCCACATGAGCAAAGATCATGTGCTATCTTAGAGAGTAGGATATAATTGTGCAGGGTTTTTGTTGATCTGGGTAATTTAGTGGAAAAACTTTGATTAGACTAAGCTTGCCAAAGGGGGGTAATGGATGGTTTTGATGCTTTACCTTTTATTTAGTTTTGTTTTGGGCTCAGCACAACTTGGCATTTTGGTATATATAGAAAGGAATTTAAAAATATGTATTATTTATAGATAGATTTTTTAAATTCTTAATAGAAGCTCAGACTTTTTGTTTGTACATAGCGTGTTATCTACAGAGCAAATTGCTGCAGTATCTCACAAATGTCAAATATATTCAAATATTGCACAATTAGTTCCATTTTTGCTTCATTTAGCAAAGTACATTCAGCATTGTGGTTGTTTTGAAAACACATTATCCAGTTAGCAATTGAATAAAATATTTATCTGGCATGTTGACATAAAGATTCAAAATCATTGTAATGTAATTCTTTTCACAGTGGTTACAATATGAGGTCAAAGTCAAATGTCCAATTCATTCATAGCCACAAAAGAGGGTTACTGGAAGGTCAGCACTCCTGAATGAATAAGTGAACCTTTAACTTTGGAAACAATGTAAACTGCTTTATTGAATCTTTCTCTTTAAAAAATGTTTTCATTGTTCAACTGAAGTAAATTGCAGTGTTAAATAGATTGCATTATCAGCACAGTCATCTGTATTGCAGGCTACTGTAAGTGCAGTGGGCCTGAGCCATATACTATTAATATTTATAAAAGAATTCCTATCGACCTCAAAAGGATTTTGGACCTGGCCCTAAAATTATATCTGTTGTGCATTGATACTTTTCATTTTTCAAGAACTGAGAGAGAGATGCATTTCAAATGCCAGCGACAGAGATTGCCATTAGGAAAAGTGCATAACAGCCATGCAAAGCTCCTGATCCTCAGGGACCTGTACTCACCTTTAAAGAGGATGTTGTTTGTCTGATTATTCTCCCCTTCCCCCCTCCCAAAATCATTCAACCATCAGACTAGCTTATGCATAGATCTCTCTGGTCTTAAATCCTTAAATACAAGGGCCTAAAATCTCTGGGTAAGCCAAGAGAAATATTTAGAAGAGTTGGAACTGGGGAGATTCCATTTGCAAGGAATAGTACTTATAGAAAGAGAATTGAATAAGCTGAGATAAGCAAAAGAGAAGAAAAAAGAAGCTCATCATCTTGGGCTGCAATCTTAATGTATTTGATTCTGGAGCCTTTGTTTCTGAAAAGCCTGTACATTTCTTCCTTCAGATGACTGAAGCAATCACTCTTCTATCCTTTTCCCAGAGGACTTAGGCAGAAGGGAGAGAGAAGCTTAGCTTGAGCTGACCCATTGTTTACCAGGTATCAAGTACTGACCCTGGGCGGATTCCACTTCATGTTTTATACATTGCCCAACTACCTCGCCCATCTGGTCATACACCTTTCTAGCTTTATTAAACACTAACTTGTTTTTTTGCTCTGTGGCAGAACCTCTCTGAAAGAAAATGAGCCAATATGTTCTTTTATTTTCTAATGTTTCTGTTTTATTAATGTTTCAGTTGACATGTTTTGTTGTTCTGTAGATTTCGACCACTGTTGCTGTTGCCCATACAGTTATTTGCACTACTGAAATGCAAACAAGTCAGCACAATAATGTTTCATGCCTTCTTTGTACTCACTTTTCAGACTGTTGTTTATTTTCAGAACGGCGAAGAATGTGTTGTTAAACGTTCTGCAGATGAAACTAATGTCTCAAATATTAATAACTTAGTGTAGGAAATATATTTGTCATGGAACTCTATTACCTGCTTACATTAAGAATAGTTATTGGGCCTAATTTTCAAAGGCACTGGTCAGCCAGTGCTCCATTTGAAGATATTGTGAGCACTTCTGAAAAATTAAGTCATTAATATGTGTATATGCTCACCAGTTCAATTAAACTCAGTCTTCCGTCTGATTCTTCGGATCTCATGGGTTCAGAGATGGTGTACATTAGGAGTCAGCGAAAACACCCACAACCTCGACTTGTAAGACGTTGGCATACCACAGGTGGATGGTGGGGTAGCTGCGAGGATCCTGATCCATATGTGGCAGCATAGCCTCAGCCCCTTCCCCACCATCTGCCCCAAGGAAAATGCCTTCGCAGGAGACATACTGGCATCTGTGCCGGGAGTTGCCTACCCGCGGTCTACAAGATCTTCACTTTCTAGTTTCTACAGCATCCCTGCTATAATCCATTTTGTCCCAATGAAGTTTTACTTCTGCATAGTTCTAAACAGTCTGAGCCTGCTTTATAGTAGGGCTGTCCAACTTCTCAGCAGCTGGGAGCTGCGCATCCCAAGTGCCATTGCAGGGGCTGCACTCCATAGTCTGCTCCCTATCTCCCATGCAAGCAGCTTCTTTCTTACTCTGCACACCACATGGCACCTTGCCTCACTTTTGGCTACTCAGCCACAGTCTCCTCACTGCACCATGCTGCACAGGTGTTCTGGGTTGTCAGCTCATCCGGCACCATAGGCTGTATTGTGGGTGCCCTACTGTACTGCCCCTTTGGGGCAGGATCATGTACTAGAAACCAGCGGAGGGAGGGGGAGAACCAGCTGTTTCTGCAGCTGAAGCAATAAAGGCAGCAGCATCTAGGTGGAAGCTTGATAGCAGTGCATTAAGCACTTATGGACCACATGCGGCCCATGGTTGGACAGTCCTGTATTATAGAGTTGTGTTATCTTCTTCCATGTAACCAGGCCTTCCAGTACCTCTTGTGTTATATAAAAGTTTGATGGAACAAAAATAAATTTTCATTGAGATCCTTACAGGGATTACTACATCGTATTCCTGAGTTTAGTCATTCAGACTTTTAATTCAGGCTTTTTAAAGTCACGTACACCAAATACAACATTTATCCTGGCATCATTGATAATTTTTTTCAGAAAACACTAGTAGCAGAGTTTAATGTACATGCGGAACCACATTACCTGAATCTATGGCAAACTTAGGCAGCTTACTTCTTTACCTGTCAAGTGTCGTCTTCTATTATGATTGTTTAAATATTGTTTAGTAATTTAAAATTTAAAAAACCTATCTAGAGCAAATATTCAATGCTCACTTTGTATTATCTGCAACATTTTAAGATGTTTTACTATAAAATACTAAGAACTGGTGGCTAAAAAATCAGAACTTGGAGGCTTATTTGTTTTATGCATAGGTCTTACAAAATACTCGTAAGACGATAGTTACATGCAACTACGTGAAATGAAAGTTTTTGAGGGAGTTCTGCATAAACGTTTTTAATCAAAGTAGTATTTTTGGATTAAGATTTGCCAAACCACATTTTTTTTTCCTTTGAGTTTCAGTGCAAGACTTGAGAAGAGAGTTATGAATGTAAATAGATACAAATCAATAGGAGCACTGTTTTTTATTATTTCTTTGGGAATTTCTGTACAATTTGAGAACAACTTGCTGCGAGTTCAGCAGATGATTAAATTTAACCTTGATCCTGAGTCAGCTAGATTGGCTTACATTCTATCAGCAAGGGATTTAAATTTACTCGGACACATTTTAATTGGCATTTATGCAACATGTACTCACAGATGCTGAATTCATTGAGAAATCCTGAGTGCCATCTGTTTAACTAGCGTTGCCCTCTATTAAAGCACACAATAAAATAAGGCCAGATCCTTTTGGTTTGTTCACATATTTATCTTTCAGAATGCAATATTTTCAATTACCACAATAATTATGGGTTACTATATGCTAGATATTAATTGCTAAGCATAATTAAAAGTAACCTTATTTTACTTGCCCTATTACAAGCTTCTTCATCAAGAATATTTTTGAATTATAATGCCTCCTTGTTGCATCTGGCATGAACATCTCTTTAAAAAATATTCCTGTGGTCTTAACAGAAACTGAAATAGATGCTGTAATTGCTGATTCACATGGAAAAAAAATTATGCTCAGTGTTAGACACGAAAGGGCAAAAATATCTCATTCAAACAATGAGCTTAGGTTAATAAATATCACTGAAAAAATGTTAATTTTTGTATTACTATCAATATAATTATTGTTCTTAATGCCATATATAATGTATTGTATTAACATGATAGATGTTAACATACAGGGTCACAATTTGGAGTGATTTTTGTCCATTGTTTTTACTTTGAATTTAAGGCAATATCACTGATCACCTAAAATATAGGAGTAAAGGCCTAGGTAGGGAATTAAGTTTTTTATTATTTGTGGCAGTCATTGCACATAATTGGAGCTTCTCACACTATTCCATGTCTTTGTAACTTCTGTGTTAAATTGTAGTAGTGCCTTCTGAATGGAGCAGTATCTTGAGACTTTTGGGGAATTAAAACATGACTGCCAAATGTGAATCAATATTAGTTAATATAGAGTTATTCAGCATTGATCCCTAATGCTGTAAGGTAGTGATTCTCAACCTGGTGCCTTGACATCGCTTACAGGGTGCTGTAGGGTGGCACACAATGTTAGTTAGCACTATTGGTTACAAACATGATTCACAAGATAAAAGCAGAGATTTCAAACAAAGTAATTGTGCTAAAAGCCTTCTGACCTGTTGTGATGTTTCTGAGCTCCCTGCAAAGAAAAACAGAGTTGCTCTCTTGGTTTATTTTTGCAGTGAAAAACTGAGTGGAAACTAAACATTGGCATCATCAGAGGAGTGCCTTGAGTCCCATGAGGGGTGTCTCAAGTCTAACAAGGTTGATAACCACTGTTCTAAGAGGTTTTATGAACACTAGTAGAATATTCCCCTCTAGATTTAGGGGTAAAATCACTGCAGGGGGCTTAGCTCCCGATTCAAGAAAATATTTAGGTATGTTGTCTCTCTACTAAGTCACACACATCAATCCACAATTAAGGATTGGATTGGATATATATCATGAGAAGATGCCACATCCATTCACTTCTTAGTATTGCTAATGGACACTTGAAGCCAGGGCCAGATCCAAAAGTCGGCAAAGAGATTGAAGCAGCCACCCACAGTGCAGGAGTTGAACCCAGTGGTGCAGGAAGACCCCACTGGCACTTTTTAAGTTCCCAGAGCAGGTAAACATTCCCACCTTTCCCTGCATGCTTAGAGGCATGAACCTTCTCCTCTTCCATCCTTTTTTTCCCCCCCAGTCACTTCTGTTTTCCCCACTGTCCTGGGGGGTGGAGGAAACTTCTCTAGCTGCTCCTGCCCTCTCCAACCAAGCTGTGCAGGGACTGGGCTTAACTGGGAACAGAGGCAGCAGTAATAGGGAGAGGGCAGGTTCCCTCACACAACCAGCCCCCCCAGGAACAGGTATGGGAAGCTGCCAGAGCTGTGGCTGGGCTAGGTGAGATCAGCCCCAGCTCAGCCCAGCTGGAGTGGGCAGAAGCTGCTCTGAAGCTCCCACATGCCAGGGCAAGGGGGAAGGCACCCATGGCAGGTGGGGGTAGGGGACGGGATGCATTTCTGCACACAAAGGCTAGGGGCAGTCATTACACACAAACCAATTTAAATGATCAGAAATTGGTTTAAACCTGTAACAGAACATAAGTTCAGTGCACATAAACCAGTTTCAAAATGGCTGAAGCTGGATTAAGATAAACCTGGTTGAATGTAGTATCAGACTCAACTGATTTGGGTAGAAACAGTTTGTGCAATGTCTGTCCCAGACCCGTTCCTGGTTTAACTTAAATCAGAGTTCCCCAACATCCCAGATGCTTTGCACCTGGGCTGGGCTAGGCTGTGGTGTGTGCCCCTCTCCTCCCTAGCCAGAGCTGCAAGGGAGACTCAAGGCACAACAGAATCTGCCTGGCTTGCCTCACTGCTCACTGCTTAAGTAGAGATTTCCCCAGCCCCGTGGATGCTAGGCATGTAGTATGCTAGCTAATACTGAGAGGTGTGTGTGTCTCCAATTTCACTGGGACATGCAGGCAGGAAAGTGTTTGCTTAGGGCTTTTTGGAGCTAATCAGCAGGTCAGCTGGTAATATCCCTCTAGTTCCTTCATTAGAAAATGTTGTTTAAGAAGAGCTTACACTAATGAGAGAGCCTTTTGTTTTGCTGATGGTTGATAACACATTGGTTTGCTGATGGGCTGCTAAACACTGTGATTTTTATCAGCTCCTTGCTGGTTTGCAGCCCTGTCAGGTTTGCAGACAGGGAGAGGAAGATTGAAAAGCTCAGTATCATCAACAGATGCGTTCAGTGCACCCCCTCACCCCACCCCTTTGCTTCAGACTACTAGCCCAGGGCTGGGATCTAGCAATACTCCTGCCCCTTGAGTAGCTATTAAGGAAAAGCCTAATGAGATGGTGCAGGCAGGGTGGGGGTTTAAACCTCTCTCTAATCATAGCAGCCTGCTGGGGCTTGGCCATTCCCCCCCCCCAACTCAGCACTGTCAAAGGGAAGGGAGGGCTGCTGTAGCACCCCCTGGCTTCTGGCCTGAGCCACTGTAGTCATGTGCCTGCATTTCTGGAATGAAAAGGGAATGTCTATCCACCTCCAAATCTGTTTAAGCTTTTCAGGTTAGGCTAACTTGTAAAGAGAGCATCAATTCAGGCTCAGGCTTTTGGAATGCCTGTCCCTAGCCAAAAGGAAATCCAGGCTTCTCTTCTACTTGAGGGACTTTTTTGAAGTCCCAAGAGGCTCTACTAGCAGGATCAGTCCAAAAGGTGGGTGAAGCTGCACCACAGAAACTTCTCTGGATCTTCTGCTGCTTGAAGCAACTGCAAAACTTATGATTTCCCTTATCTGTTGCTTGGACCTGGGACAGAAGAGAATCTTCCAAATTTTTATATTTCAAATTGCCATAGCAGAGATTTGTCAGCATGCTCTTATTGATCCAAAATGGTATAAGAGGTCCTAAGAATGCATTTTAAAAGGCTTAAGTTAATAAACCTGCTTCTCGCATCCTAGCATCCATTTGTGTATTTTCACACATTTTCCCTGTGTTTTCACCTTGGTGCACAAACAGTACAAAATGTTGACTCTTACTTTGTCCAGAATGCTTTTCTGTCTTTTGTGCAGTTGTTGCAAATGTGTGCAGTTGGTCCAATAAAATATACCAGCCACAAAAATGCCTTCCATGTTTTGCAGAACATCATGGTTACAACATCACTCTGACACTACCAGTACAAATCTTGTTCATATTATTAACTGTACACACAAGAATTAATGCTGGAAAAGGGCATCCCAGAAAGTTGTAGGATCATCTGTAAAAATGTAGCCGTACATCTCTATCTCTGTGGGAAGTTGTTGATGCAAAAACTATTTAGTGGAATGGCCAAGCAATTTATTACTAGTTTTCGTAAATATGTGACCAGCTTCCTAGATGAATATGCTATTTGAATTGTAAATATTTACCAGGGGGGAAATTATATGTACCTTATATCCTGGTTTCTCAGTTGTTTTTTATATTTTGGGGTGATATTTAGTAATAGGGTAACATGACCTTATAGTATATTGAAATGTAAAGTACATAAAAGTAAAGTGAATTTAATAGGTCTCTTTGTTTACTCAAGATGAGAGAGATACTGTGACTGCTGACCATGAAATAAGATATCTTCTTCATATTCCTATTCATTGTTTTTTTCTTTCTTAAGAGTTTCTTCAACCCAAGAAAGCTGATATTAGAATATTAAGATTATTAAAAAGTGTCTAAAAATCTCCAGCTTTTCCCTATGCAGAAAGTTATCCTTCAGTGTTTTTGTTTGCCATGTTGTTTTTTGTAAATCTAGTTACAATAGTGCCTCAGTTTTTATCATTTCTGTATAGTAGGTTATATTGAAATAATAGCAATTCCCTTGCATACTATGCAATTAGCCTTGCTAGATGATACTGGATATAGAGATTCAGTTTCAAAAGAAAGGTTAAGATACCATACATATCTTTTCCCTTTGAAGTAGGCTGTTGAGACTTCATCTGGGAAGAAAGGGTATGGGTTTCTAGGGCTATAGGACCTACCTCAACAACTAGTAAATCAGATTGTTTCAATCTGTGTGCAAATGAGTGCCCTATCAAACATCAGATTTTCAAAAGGCTGAGGAGCTAATGAGGTAGACATTGACAGATCTAGCAGATTAAGTGTCTGATTGTATTAGCACAAATTCCTCCATCTCCTCTGAAAAGAAATCATATTAAATATGTGTGGGTAATAGCATTTTCTTGACACTAGTTTTTACTTTTTTGTTTGTTGTTAACAATGCCAAACTAACTATATTCCAGCCTAGAAACATATTTTTAATTATCCATATGGCTTTTTGTCTTGTTTTTACTACTTGCACTGAATTGGCGGTTGTGTGGATTTCAAATGCTATATAGATTAATCTGAGTTTGTGGAAGTCTTAAATTATTTATACTGTTTGGGAATAATATGTATTTTCATTGTTTATGGCACTGGTGTATCTGATTATGGTGCATCAGTCTTGTTTTATTGAAAGTGTCCTCTGTTAATTAAATCTCCAGATATTTTGATAACAGCTTATATACAAATGATGCATATATGTGTGTGTATGTGTGTGTGTGTGTGT
>NW_017728906.1:20488858-20490339 GCF_001723895.1 Crocodylus porosus
GATGCCTTTCCTGAGTGTTAGGGGGAGAAGAAAATGTTTGGGGTGGAGGTGATGGGTAGCTGTGCAGAAATACTGAATCCAGCTTCGATACATTTGCTGTAGATTTTTTGTACTAAACCACATATCCTATACATTTCATCGCAAATATGCATAGTTAGAATTTCAGACAAGCATCTCATAATTGCAAAAGAAAGCAGTAAAGTGGATAAAGAAAATTAATTTTACTCGGTTTATACTTTTTATAAACGTTAAGGGTTATCTGCAAAGAAGTATGCTGTTTCTACAAAGTAGCTGCAGGGACTCAGCCTGAAAATTCAGGAAAGTTTCTAAGCAATCATTTGCAATTGCAAAGCACTGGAAGATGCCAATCAATCTCATTCAAGCACAGAAACAACAGCCAAGCATTTTCTTTTGCAAAGAAAATTTCTGCTTGTGTTTTAGAATCTGATATGCAAATGAACACATGACTCCTACCATTTTTAACCAGAGATGATGAAAGGAATGTTCTAGTGCTTTTATCATGCATTTAACTATCAGCAAAGCTCAGGTTTGTATTAAGAGTGTTGCAGAAGCATAAATGGATTGGTGGAGCGCTGGGTGCCAGTGGCCATGGAAGGGAACGGGGGGCTGTGCTGCTGGTGGCAGTTGTTGTAGCCTGGCCAGCAATGCAGCTACTACTATTTTTATGCACCCTCCTCGCCCCGCTGGGTCGGCATCTGGGGCTTGTGGCCTGGTTGACCTGGCCCCTCTCCCCTCCCCTCCCCTCCTTCATTACACTACTGGAAAGTTGCTACTCTTGTGGTTCTTACTAGACCCAATACTACTGTTCATAAAAGAGAAGATCCTATGGACCTCTAAAAATACATCAGCAATCAGATGAGATGTGCGAGAAAGTATAGTGAGGAGGAAACAGAAGCAAAGAATTCTGATTAGTTGTGACTTGCTGAAGCAAATCAAGTAGTAGTAGGAATGCATAGGTCTTATGGGCTAAGGACAGTCATTACACAGAGACTGGTTTAAGTGATCAGAAACTGGTTTAAACCTGTAACAGAACAGATGTTCAGTGCACATAAACCATTTCAAAAATGGCTGAAACCAGTTTGAGATATAAACCTGGTTGAATGTAGTTTCAGACTTAACTAATTTGGGTCAAACTGGTTTATGCAATGTCTGTCCCAGACCCCTTCCTGGTTTAACTTAAACCACAGTCCCCCAACATCCCAGATGCTTTGTAGCCCTAGGCAAGGGTTTTTGCTCCAAAGCTGGGCTGGCCCTGCCCCTGCCCCTCTGCTCCCTGGCTGGAGCTCGAGCATAGATACAGAAGTTTCTGCCTGGCTTCTCCAAACCCCCCACACCAGTTCCTGCTCAAGCAGAGATTCCCCCCCCCCCACATCACAGATCATAGGCAGCATGTGGTATGCTAGCTAATGCTGAGAGGTGTCTGTGTAAGGCAGCCACGACAGTGTCTGCTTAGGGCATTT
>NW_017728906.1:20490439-20562989 GCF_001723895.1 Crocodylus porosus
TGTCTGTGTAAGGCAGCCACGACAGTGTCTGCTTAGGGCATTTTGGAGCTAATTAACATGTCAGCTGGTAATGTCCCTCCCTTCCTTCCTTCCTTGGAAAAGTTGTTTAAGAAGAACTTGAACTAATGAGAGAGCCTTTTTTTTTTTTTTTTTCCACTTATGGGCTAATAAATGCTCTGTTGTTAACTTCCTGCTGAGCTGGTCAGCAGTAGCGAGGGGTGGGGGGGGAACCTGTCTCTAATCAGAATGTCCTGCCAGGGCCTGGCCATGCCCCACCAGCATGGTGGAAGGGAAGGGAGGGCTCCTCTAGTGCCCTCGGGCTTCTAGTGCCTGCATTTCATCAGTCCAGAGGGGATGTCTTTATGTTTACAAACTAGTTCAGCCTAGCCAGGTTAGACTAAACTGCAAAGATTGAATCAGTTCAGACTTGGACTTTTTTAAGGTCTGTACTTAACCAGGTGGTTCTGTTAGCCATCTTAAGCACTTCATAGTGGAGGGTGAAGGTTAGCATTATTAAGGTAATCTGGCTTTCTGACTTCTAAGATAATGATATGATACTCACACACAAAGGCACACAAAAGTATTGTAATGTATTAGAAATATAAGTGCAACAATGTTGGTGATTCTATGCCATAGTAAATGTATAGAGAAGGTTAAGAGCTCTTTTTTCTCTTTCCCTCTCTCCCTCTCCTCCCCTGTCCCTTTGTGCATTTATTCAGTATTTTTTTCACCTGCGGTAAACTGTGTTGTGCATTGTTACTAATACTTAGCACTTGTACAGTGCTATGTAGTGCTGGATAAATTTATCTTCTATCCACTGTGTAGTATGAATACTCAAAACATTCTCTATGTTTCATATGCTCTATGCTGTGATTTTAAACATGAGACAGCCCATCCAGTGCTCTGATTGCCCTGCTAATATACTTAAAATCAGAGTTCATGGCTAAAGATATCAGCCGTAACCTTTCAAATAACAAATTAGTATCACTTATTTTTTATGCCGTGTCCTGTCTGCCTTTCCCATATTTATCCTTTAAAAACTCTACCAGAAAATATGAACTAGGAAAGTTAACAAATTTAAGCTCCTTGAAATTGGCAAGAAGTGGATTCCAGAGCTCAGGGGCCCTTTTGGGGAGCACACCACTTCTTTTTTTCTATTTAAAAGGAAAGGCAGCATGAAGCTCTGCAAATTGCAACCAAGGTAAAATTTAATAGGGAATTCGGGGGAGGGACAGGAGGTCTTGCAAAGAATGAAGATGTGGTCTCATAAACAGGTGGGTTGCATACTGCTTGGGGGTTTACCAAACTCATTTAGAGCTTTAGGTCAACACCAACACCGTATCTTCTACATAGAAGCCAACAAGAAATCCACCCATGCTGCTTATCTCTATTTTCATGTATCCACACTAAGATGATTTACTTACTGAGAACTCCTGTGCCAATTTGAATTGCTCTGAATGAACCTGGGATTAGTATTTGTGGAAATGATAAAAGCATGGATGATTCCCTTTCCACATTTATATGATAAAGAAGTGCTCTGTTGGCAGCATGGAGCAGCCACCCACATTGCATGAGTTGCTGCACCCATGCTTCCAGGCTCCTTAGACTCATTGGCCCACTTGATGATGTAAGTAGCTATAAATATAACTGAACCTCTGTGTAAAAAATGACTTCAGGTAGGTGGGATGAAGATCCCTCAGTGTCACCTCCATGCACACAGTCATTTTCAGTGTCACAGTGTTTTTACCAGTATACACATCACCAGCACTGGGATTAGAATTGACAAATATAGTTATAATTGTAATAGCATTGTTTTTTCTAACCCTAATTATCTCCGAACACATGAATTTTCAGTGTGTCAAGTTATGTATAATGGATGGGAGGCATTTTGTTTTACTGTCAGATTGTTTTGCAGTTCCTGGGATGACTTTGGCTAGGGACTGACATTACACATAAACTGGTTTAAGTGATCAGAAACTACTCTAAACTTGTAACAGGACAGATGTTCAGTGAACTTAAACACTTTTTGAAAATGTCTGAAACCAGTTTAAGATAAATCTGGTTAAACATAGTATCAGACTTAAGTTGATTTGAGTCGAACTGGTTTACACAATGGCTGTCCAAGACCCATTCCTGGTTTAGATTAAACCAGATTCTCCTAGAATCCCAGATGCTTGGGCACTCTGCTCCAGAACAGGGCTGACCTTGCCCCTCTGCTCCCTAGCTGGGGCTCTGGCAGGGACTTGCAGGCACAGCAGGGTCTACGTGGGTTCCCCCTACCCCCTGCCCACTTGCTGCTCAAGCAGGGATTCTCCCCTCCCCTCTCGCTCAGCACAGACCATAGCCAGCATGTGGTATGCTAGCTAATGCTGAGAGGTGTCTGTGTAAGGCAGACCAGACAAAGGCAGACAGGACAGTGTCTACTTAGGGCTTTTTGTAGTTAATCAACAGGTTAGCTGGTAATGTCCCTCCATTATCTTCCTTAGAAAAAGGTGTTTAAGGAGAGCTTAAATAAAAGAGGTTTTTACTTTCTTGATGGGGTGCTAAATGTTGTGTTATCAACTCCCTGCTGGCTCCCTTGTTGGTCAGGAGTAGCAAGGAAGAGCCACTCCCTAATCTTGCTAGGGCCTAGCCACACCCCTCCTTAGCTCAGTCCTATAGAAGGGAAGGGAGGGCTGCTTTAGTCCCTTTCCCCCACTCCCCCTGAAGCTTTTAGCCTGAGCCGCTGCAGGTATGTGCCTACATTTTCTCAGTCCAGAGGGGAATGTCTGTACACTTGCAAACCAGTTCAGCCTAGCCAGTTAGACTAGCCTGCAAAGATTGAATCAGTTTAGGCTCAGGCTTTTTGAATGTCTGTCCCTAGTCTTTAAGCACAGCTCAAACTGACGACTCTGCCTAACCCACAAATCCACAGCTTCTCAGGACCACAACTGCCATTTCTGTTATATCAACTTAGTTTGTCTAGGGTACATTTACAGATTCCCTATTCAAGTGGAGTACATAAGACCTGAAGACTATACACTCATTCTTTAATGCATTAGTGAGCATCTACAGACATAGTATATTGTGCTGCTGGCAAGAAGATGCATGCCAGCCCATTGTGGCTTATGGCATTATTAAACTTGAACAACAATGCAATCTAGATTTTCTTTCTCTTGTGAGTGTTATTAAAGATGTTATCCTTAGCTGCAACACTGAAGTTACACAACTTAATTTTTTGTAGTTATTAAAATATTAATGAAAGTACATGACTGAAAATAAGGCAGATGACCCAGTACAAAAAGAAGTAGTTAATCAAAATTAAAATCTTCAGTAATGAAATCTGGCAGTCTTTGTGCATGTTTATTTTCATGCTGAACATGGCCCTGTGTTTCCTTGTTAATTCAGAATCATGCTGCTGGCTGCTGTTTTACTACATGGGATAATTCAAAACTTAATGCACTCCTCCCATCCAGGAGTAAGGAGTCCTTTGCTAACAGACAACATTTCTGCTCAGCTGTATTTGTCGTGAGTTAAATCCAAATATATCAATCAATGGGAAGATTGCCTCTGTGCATCTTAGAGGGAGGGAGGCCAGAGTCCAAATAGAGAACTCTCCATTACTAATTTATTGTCTTAGTATATAAATCTGAGCAACTTACAATTCTCAATTCACAATTCTCAATTGTGAGTTTGGTAAAGTTTGGCTTTTGCTTGATTTTTTTTTTTTTTCTTGCTTATAGTAGTTTGTGATATTATCATTAAATTTGTACTTGGTTTATTCTTAGTATATGTAAAACCACTAGATTATTAGATTTAAGTTAAGAGCTCTTACTGTAAACAAAAATATACCTGGCCTTAGATTTTCAAATCTTGGACAATTAATCCACCATTGTTATTTTAGCTATTGCTTAATTGTTTGTCATATTCTCAGTACACTCAGTTTAGCACTGGCTATTTAGCAGTCTGTAGTACCAAGAGTTTTGCATTGAATAGGGTAACTATTCTACGTTTCTGTAAATTTACTGTTCTTTTCTAAACCAACCAAAAAAGCCGTAGACAATTTCCCCCCCTAAAATCCACATTTAAAAACAAAACAAAACAAAAAATGAAGTTGAAAATATATTCTACATATGATATCAAAGTCTTGTTAGTAAGTTACTGTAATTTGTTTTCACTGAGAACTTTGTCTTTGTCTACTTATTAACAGTGTACTTTAAAATTTAGAAATTACAGAAATGCAAGAATACTACTGTCAGAATGAAAATGCATTTATAGAATGGGACCATTTAGTTTTATGGGACGCTAAAAGTCTGCTTTCTAACTAATATGATTTCATCTTCTAAAATAGTTCAAAACCATGAAGGAAAAAAATGTTGGGGTTATTAGTCTTCTGTAGAAGTTTTCCTACATTTTCAACCAGAGAAAGAAGTAGTGGTTCAGCAACGTTTTGACTGTGGTCTGACCATAGTGCTAAAAGTCAAGGAGCCCTTGGCTCTAATCCTGTCTCTATCATTGATTTTAGTTGTTTTGAACCCTTCATTGAACCTATGTATACTTAACATTTTCTGAAGCCTCCATCTTTTGATTGATATTCTGGACAGCTGCTGTTTGACCATAATAATGGAAATGTATTTTCTCCTTTATTAAAAAAAAAGAATGAAAACTGTGGGTTTTTTAAAAAGCTTTTAAGATGAAATTATAACATGAAAAATTGTCATGGGAATAGCCTCTTTCAGGAAAAGTACTTTGAGCATTGTAGCAAAAATGGTTGATGTGGTCGAGTCATAAGCCAATGAAATGCACATGTTGACCGGAAGGAAATATGTGATTAAAGTGCACAATGACGAGCTAAATAAGTGTATTCAGTGCCTGAGGTAGGGGCTTCCCTGTACTGTATCATAATGCCCACTGGCAAAATTAGTATTGGTGGCACAATTCTGTTAATTCCGGGTTAACGAGTGCTTAACTTTGTGATTCTGAGGTGCTCTTCATATGGGGTGGGTTCGTTGGCTGGTTTAATCTAAAAAGATTTCTGTAATGTACTTTTGGCATTCTGGATAAAAGGTTCTCTAATGACATAAACAGTTGTTAAGTAGACCTATTATTTGGAACATTAATTTTAGAGTAACTTATTTCAAAATATTGACTTATACTTGAGAATGCCTAGGTAATCCTTACTGCCCCTTTTCTTCCAGCACCACTGATTCTAGCCTTTCCTTCCCACCGCCCACAAATTCTTAATGCAAAATACAGCTTGTGTTTGTATTTGCGTTCGTGGGCCTTCATCCACTCATCTTTTTTTTCACACAGAGTAGCCCTTTCCTTTGTGTTTTCTAGTAGGGGAGGAAGTCAGTACTATTGTGATTAGCATATCTCTTCACTGTCCTCATTCCCTGTTAGTCCTTTTTGAAACCTTAGTTATCTCAACCAGCTCCATATACATTAAATTGAAAGGGGCAACACTATGTCTGCAATAAGTTAAGCAGTTTCCCTCAATGATTTGCAGCTCTTTTTTTTTATTTCACATCTGTTATTTTGATGCACACCCAAAGCAGCTAACAGTGGTTGTCACAGATCCTACAGTGAGGCAGAGAGGAGCAGAGGGGCCTAGCTGACATACAGTGCAGATGAAGAAAGAAGAATTCTCCCAAATCTTTGGGCTTGGAAACAGAAATCCTGACTTCTTTATTTGCCTGAGGAATCTCAACTTTTGTTCTTTCTTAAAGAGGAGAATTGACAGGAATTTTCAAGCTTAAAGATGCACTACTTCCTTTTGTGGTTTATGCCTAGGGTCCAGTTTGGGGGCCCTAACAATTGCAATCTATTTCAACCACCATAATACAATCCACATCTTCCAGGCAAGTACAGTGTGCCTTCTAGTCACTGTGTCCCTTTAGAATCATACTAGAAACTGTCTTTTTAATATGATGAAATTCAAATTGTACAAGAACTCTGAGGAAAAAAAACTTCATTGATGAGCAAGTAAACAGGTAATTTTGCAAAAAGAAAGAAAGTATCAACAATTAAACCAAAGTAAAGGAAAACTCTTGTTTTTGCATTTGCATTTAGCAGTATGCTCTTTGTAGTGACAAATTCTAAATTAAAGACAGTTTAGCCTCTGCTAAGTCATAACATGTGGAATCTGCAGGATTTTGAAGGAATTACATTTTGGATGCAGTCAATCAGGTTCTACTTGTATATTCTATAGTTTTGAGAAACCTGAGCTAGGATTGATCAAATAGGGGTGTAATAGGGTTATTACACATAAGCTGGTTTAAGTGGTCGGAAACTGGTTTAAACCTGTAACAGAACAGGAGTTCAGTGCATGTAAGCCAGTTTCGAAACTGTTTAAGATGAACCTGGTTTAATGTAGTATCAGACTTAACTGATTTGGGTCAACCCAATTTATGGAATGTGTGCCCCAGACCCCTTTCCTGGTTTAAACTAAACAGTCCCCCAGCATCCCAGATCTGTTTGCAGCTCTTGATGGGCTAGGATGGGATGTGCTGTCTTCTCCAGAGAGCAGAGCTGGCTCCACCCCAGTGCTCCCTAGCCAGAACTCTGTCAGACTGCAGGCACAGCAGGGTCTGCCTGGCTCCCTTGCTCCCCCCTCTCCTCCCCTGCCTCTCACTGCTCAAGGAGGGGTCTCCCCACTACTTCCATCTCCCACAGCATAGACCACAGCCCCATGGACCTAGGCATGTGGTATGCTAACTAATGCGGAGAGGTGTGTGTGTGTGTCCAATTTCACTGGGGCAGGCAGACAGAACAGTGGCTTTTTAGAACATTTTGGAACTAATCAACAGGTCAGCTGGTAATGTTCCTCTGTTCCTGTTGTGGAAAAAGCTGTCTAAGAAGAGACTGAACTAATGAGAGAGACTTTTGTTTTGTTGATGGGTTGATAAATACTGTGTTGTCAGCTCCCTGCTGGCTCCCTCAGTTGCCAGGTTTGCAGACATTATGAAAAACCAGGAAGAGGGAGATTGTAAATCTCAGTATCATCAACAGATGCATGCATCCCCCTCCCTTTTCCTCAGAGTACTTGTCTGGGGCTGGGGGCTGGTAACACTCCCACCCCTTTGAGCAACAAATGGCGAAAAGCCTGGGACCATTCAGACCAGTGTGGGGGTTTAAATTCCTCCCTAACTCAGAGGTCCTTCCAAGGGCCTAGCCACATCCCCTGCTTAGCTCAGTACTATAGAAGGGAAGGGAGGGCTGCTTTAGCACCCCCAATCTTCTAGCCTGAGGCACTGCAGACGTGTGCCTACATTTCCTCAGTCCAGAGGGAATGTCTGTACAGTTACAAACTAATTCAATCTAGACAGGTTAGACTTACCTGCAAAGACTGAATCAATTCAGGCTCCAGCTTTCTGAATGTCTGTCCCTAGGCAAGGAGGTTTCCCTGTCCTTTGCCTTTAGGTATTGCATACAGTTTAGGGTTTAATTATGATTCCCACTGTTGTTAAATGTCCTTGTCATCATTTCAGCTATACTTCTTATAAGAGCTAAACTTGCTTCTTTAAATGATTTCTCAAACTTTGTCATGTAATTGACTCCTAGATGATCTTCTAGGAGCCAGGTGGTTAAAAAATACCTTTTCCTTCATTGAAAGATATATTGGAATGGCTTCCATCCTGTTTGTTCATCCCTGGGCCTTAGTGTTCAATGGATATATAAGACCATATTGACCTGTTTGTGACTGGATACTAGTGTGTTTGGTCAGCATCACCTGTAGCTTTCTCATAAGGTTTCTTACAAAAGTATCCTTTGGTTTCTTCTTAATTGTGGGGTTCAAATTTTTCCATCGAGTTGTAAATATGGCAAGACAACCTACAAATGTAACATTTTAATATCTGTATATCGCTTTAGCATTCATGTGCTAGATGACATGAGTTTCTAAGACTTACTTTAACAACCTTGTCTCTCTAGATAACTTGCATGTTCCAGTGCTCTTTAAAGATATCTGCATATGTAATGTACAACAAAGTACTTGTTGCGTCTCCACCATAGACATTAACAGGCCACGTGCCACAGTGCCAAACCTTATGGTCCTACTGTAATGGAGACAAGCCATGTTTTAGGTAAATCAGCAAGCTGAACTCTTCCTTCCCTTTTAATTTAAGACAGGAGTGGCCAACCTGCATCACACAACCCATAAGTGGCACAGGCAGCCTTTTGTGTTTGTCATGTAGCAGATAGGGAGGGAATGGGCAACACAGTATATGGCAGGGGTAAGAAAGCTGTGCAGCAGCTTGAACAGAGGAGCACAGGGCAGGGAGCAGAAGGAGCAACAGATCAGGCAGGGATCACAGGGCTGGGAGCAGCAAGCAGACCAACATATTGGTCAAGGAGAAGGGTTTAGAGTGGTGGTCAGGGAGGGCATAGGACCATCCTGCCAAAAAGGACAGCCCTCACTAGTTTAGGGCATAGTAAGAATAATGCTTAAGTTAGTTTCTATTCTTTCCCTTCACCCCAGGACACTTTCAAATCCAAATGAAATTACTTCTATTAGTAATATTCATGGAAGTTTTGTCCTTACATTGTGTTAACTGAAGTGTTTTCTGCTTGCATTGTGAACAATGATCATGGTCCCCACTTAAAAATTCAAGTATTATCAAAAATCCATGCATTTTACCCTGTCTTAAAACAAAGAGAAGTTTTATTAAGGGTAAATAGTGACCTTCTAGTAGAAACTAAAAACAATCTATGAAGGATACTGATACTAATAAATAAATAGCTAATGATTCTAATACTAGCGTGTATGACTGTCTCAGTGTTTGGGTGCTTGAATCTAAGTCACATTACAGTATTTTGATTTTCAAAACCTGCACAGTAACTGGGCATTGAAAGCCATGCTTCTTTAAGATTCTTCAGGTTTGGAATTTCAGAAATGAAGCAATTAAAATCTTCAGTCCCTTTTTGAAAATCTTTGGTTTATAAATGCTGTGTTTCTACTAGATACTGTAGTAGAGTACTGTGGTTTGCTCCTAGCATACATTGCTAATGACAGAACCTGAAATGAGTGGGTATTTGCACAATTCCAAGAAAACCAGCAGATTCTGATGCTTTGATTTAGCAAACAGTTAACTGACCTTTACGAGGTAAGTTATACCACAGACTTACTGGTAGTGCATCTGTAGTATAAAGAGTGTTGATATTTTTACCTAGTAATTTTGTTTCAGATGTGTTCTCAAGTGAGTAGCAGTTAGAACTATAATGCTACTTCTTCCACCAAATAAAAAAAAAAATGATACTGTGTATAGAGCACAAGGTTTGAGGTTTCAGGACTTCAAAAGCTACTAGCATTTGAAAAAATAAGTGATCTTACTGTGTATATATTATAATGCCTACAAGAACCTTAAACATGGTATAATTTAAAGTTTAAAAATAAAGGTTACATAGAAGGCTAGAGGAGGGAAAGTACATAGTTATAGAAGATAACTCATAAGTTAAATCAACATCAAAATAGAAAGGAAATAAGAGGCCATTTAAAACTCTTTTAAAGTTTATCACCCTAGAGTTTCTTCTAGGATGACATTATGGGTAATGTGTTTACAAACCAGTTTTTTAATATGAGTTGGTTGGTCATATGGGTGGCAAGATAGAGAAAAAGAATATGGAGCCTTTTGCTTTTATCTGTTTTAACTTTTATTAGGACAGTTTTTAAATTCAAAATGAGTATCTGTGGTGATCTTTGTCAGATTTTGCTCCTAGCTGTAGAGATTCAACATGAGGATATTACCACTAAATTCTTATTAATACAATTAATATGCCTGAATACCAAACACATCTAGACAATTTATTTTCAAACTAACTTATTGTTTCAGGATATTCAGTGCTGAGTTTAACGAAGGGATGAAGTTTTAGATTGAAGAAGGCAGTTTTATTCAATCAGTTCACTTTGAATTCTTTCTCACAAACATAGAAATTAATGCTCAAATTGTTATATATGTCTGCTTTAAATATTGGTTTAAAAAAATACCAAACTGATCTATAATCAAGAGAAATTTCTGTTGTGGACAGAGATTTTATAAACCCAAATCGATGTGAATTTTTCCTAAAAAATTGCCCAAACTTTATCTACTAAGTAAATAGTAACAACAAGCAGTAATAGCAGTTATACATAGACAGCTACTCAATTCATGATTTCACAGAAATTGCACAACTGTGCAATGTCCACCCAGTCCACAGGAGGAAAAAAACTTACTGAAAATAAAATGCCGGCTCCCCAACGGGAGCCAGCAGTCCTCATGGCCAACACAGCCTGCTGTGGGGGAGGAGGAAAGGAGAAAGGGGTCTTCCAGCACAAAGGGGAGCAGGCAAGATGGCTGCTGCCTACACCCCTCGCACCTGATTGGCTGAGGGCTGCCTGTCATGTGGCCCTCCCCCTCCACCAATCAGTGGTGAGGGACGGAGCTGCATGATGGACTGCCCTCTTAGACAGTTAGTGATGAGCAGTGGTACTGTATGACAGAGCTCCTTGAGCCAATCAGCAGTGAGGGGCGGGGCCACCAGGAGCCCTTGGCCAATCAAAGGAGTGTGGAGGGCACCATGAAAATGTGGCCAGCCCTGTGATTTGCCTGGAAAATGGGCCGCCGCCTTGCTTGCTTTGAGTAGGTATCTAGTTATATGACCTTGGTATGCAACATTAGGGAATGCAATGATGATATTCTATCCAGTTCTGATGTCCTTTTTTCCAACATTCATTTTGAAATGTAGAGAAGTTTTGTCATCCAAGTATCTAAGCTACTTCATTAAACATTTGATAATAGAGGGGCTTTTAGTCAGGTTGACACAGGCATAGGGGCATCCAGTTACTGAAAGCTTAGGTGAGAAATGTTTTTAACTCTATTTGTGGTGCAGATGTATATCAACCTAGGTAAACTCATCTTTGAAACTGATTACCAAGTGTTACAGATTGTCCTCCAGTGTAGTGCTGCCTTGGGACCACTAGGATCTTGTCTGGTGTTTTAGGCTATGTACAGACAGTCAAAAAGCCCAAGGCTGAACTGATTCAGTATTCACAGATTAGTCTAATCTGTATAGATTAAACTGATAAGCAAGTGCACAGACATTCACTTTTGATTCCGGAAATGCAGCTACATGTTTGCAGTGGTTCAGGCCAGGAGCTAGGTCGTGCTAGAGGATGCCTCCCTGCTTGACTGCAGTGGACAACTTGGGCCAAAGCTAGCCTGCCTGCACTGAGAAGGGAGATTTGTGGGGTAGGTGCAAAGCATCCTAAGATGCTAGGTGACTGTGAATTAATGTGAATCTGGAGGGAATCTGGGACAGAAGTTCAATAAGCCTATTTAACCTAAATCAGTTAAGTCTGATATCCATCCAGGTTTATCTTAAACCAGTTTTATCCATTTTGAAAATGGTTTATGTGCACTGAACTTCTGTTGATTTACAGATGTTTCTTCTTGAGCAGGAGGCAAGCCTGAGTTCCTCCCAATTTTGAGATTCCTGGTTCATCTAAAAGTAGATGAACAGGTGCTAATTAATACAATCTGAAGTCCAGAGGAGAGCCATGTGCATGATCACAGGGCAAACAAACAGGCCTTATGAAGAGAGGCTGAGAGCTATGGGACTCTTCAGCCTGGAGAAGCACAGGCTCAGGGGTGATTGGTGGCAGCCTACACGTACATAAGGTGTGTGCATAAGGATCTGAGGGGATGCCTGTTCAACAGAGCAGCCCAAGGGGTGACAAGGTCCAACAATCACAAACTCCTCCAAGACCATTTTAAGCTGGACATAAGGAAAAACTACTGTCTGAGCCCCTACGGCCTGAAATAGACTCCCCCCAGAGATGGTGCAAGCACCTACTCTGGACACTTTAAAGAAACATTTTAATGCTTATCTTGCTGGGGTCCTTTGACCGTAGCTGACTTTCTGCCCCTGGGGCGGGGGGCTGGACTTGATGATCTTTGAGGTCCCTTCCATCCCTAATGTCTATGAAATCTTTGCATTGTTGTATAATACAATGAATGCCAGTAAAGTAACTCCAAGTGTATATTGTCATATGGGAAAGAAAGAGATCAGTTCTTACATGTTTTAGTATTTTATTTTCTGTGAAATTTCACTGATAAACCCTTTTTAAAATTTTGGGGCACTTGGATGGCCCAAATATTTCAAGACTTTTATTTTTACCCTGCCCTACTTTCAGAGGTTTTCCAAGGTGCCTAATTTTTTTTTTTCTTTTAACTGTGTTACTGAAGGGTAACTGCCTTTGTGATTTGATTTAATGAACAACAGAGACTCCCTATGCCTGAAGAAGGGCGATTGCACCCGAAAGCTTGCAAAGAATGTTTTTTCCAGCCACACAGTTGATCTAATAAAATATATCACATCTACCCAAAGAATTTCAAAATATGACATTCCCTGGATTTCTGAATATCAAAATTTGAGTCAGTGCAGTTTTAACCAACTAGGCAAAGTTTACCTCCTGTTCTTAGGATTTTAATGTCTAGAGCCGTGTTTGCCAGGAAAAATAATATTTCAAAGGTAATGACATTCAAATTAATAGTCTTGTAATTCAGACCGTTTGGAATTTTTGAGTGTGACCTTATTTATAGACTAGGTACAGACATTCAAAAAACCAGAGGCAGAATCAATCTAAGCTACATGGTTTTCTGTTAGAGGCCTATGTTAGACTGGTAGTGAACAATATACACAAGGGGTTGGCAGTGTCTTTTAGCTGAGGTGCCAGAAACTAGGGCTGTGCAAAGTTTTGGTCAGTGATTTGATCTGGTAGAGATTCGGCCCAATTCAGTGGCTGAAACTCTGAATCCGAATTGAATCAGGAGACCCTTTAATCTCTCCAAATGGAATCGGAATCCTCTGAATCGAGTTGGAGAGATTTGATGATTTAGACATGGATACAGCTTTAGATGTTTTTTACATACCTCAAGTTACCAGGTGGCTCATGAACACTGAAATGGTGAGGCAGATGGGGCATCCTACGGGAGTGCGGAGGGTCCCCAGTGTGCATGGCAGCAGACCCAGAAGTGGACCAGAGCATTTCCGGTCTGCTTCTGGGTCCTCCACAAAGCATGCAGGAGACCCTCCCCCTACCCCCTGACTTGGCGACTGGTGTCTTCTGGATCTGGGGGTGTACCTGTGGTCCCCCTGCAGCCAATCACCAAGCCGGGAGGGCACATGGGAGGTCTCCCGTGTGCTCAACCATGGACCCAGAAGTACTTGCTGCTGAGCATGCGCCCACCCCCCCCATACTCCTATGGGACACTTCATTCACCCCACCATCTCAGCATTCACAAGCGATGTCTGGTACCTTGAGGTATGTAGAGAAAACATTTAAAGCTGTCTGGCCAAATCGCTGATTCTCTGAATCAACATCTAATCTTCAGATTCAGCCGAATCAAATTGGGACAGTGATCCGAATCAACAAGTTGAATCACTATCCCCTGAATCAGGATGAATCCAAATTGAATATGGCTGTCTTTGTATGCCCCAACCCTGACCCATGCCAGAACATGACGTGCCGGGGCAGATTGTGGGGGAGCCACAAGGGGCCTGATCTTTGTTGATGGTGGCAGCTGAACATGCACCTCTGGGCTGACAATGGTGGAGGGGATGGTCTCTGTGGCTGGCAGTGGCTGCCCAGAGCCCAGGCTAGTGGTAATGTGCCAAGCAAAATGGCCTCGTATGCATGCCAGGGGTTCCCAATCCCTGATATACACATTTTTCCGGTGGGGGGTGGGCATTGAACCAGGTCTCTCTTAGATGAGGTTCTCTCATTTTTAGACTGGTCTATGTGCATTAAACTTCTGTAAGGTTATGGGTTCGGATCAGTTTCCGATCACTTAAACCGGTTCATATGTAATGTCTATACCTGGCCATCATGACACATGAAGCCCCAGAAATAATTTCTTGGGTTTTTTGTACCTTTATTCAGCAAGATATTTAGGCTTGTGTGCATACTTGGATTGCATATGCCATCCCACTAAAAACAATGTTTAAAGTTTGTCTGTGTGGCTGAACTGAGATCTTCACCTTTGCTACTGATGTGCAGCGTCTGGTGTGAACAGTTCGAGCTTAAGACAGACATTATATGATATGTTCATATCTTAAAAATACTAAGTGTTGTGGTTCAACAAGAGCTTAGTGTTTGGTAGATAGGCAGAGGAAAGGGTTATTGATGCTAACTAATGGGAAAATTGGAAAAGAGAGAGGTCTAATGCTGGTAGTTTTGAAAATGGAGAAACAAAGATAATATATTGATCACTCACTGTGGATGGCTTATAACCAACCTATGAATTTAAAACTTTCCAGGACCAGTTAAGATATAAAAACGTTTGAAAACAAAGATGCAGAGGGACAAGGTGACAGCGGGCTATTTACCAAAAATGATTCACCACTGACTGCCTGCTAAGTCAAAGTTGTTATCTGGTTGTGTGCCTCACAGATGTATTTGTATTCCAAGATGCACTGGATTTTTCCTTAATCTTGTTTTGTAGAATTTGTTTTCCCATAATTTGCTGTATTTTTACTTTTTGTTGTATTTTATCAGTTAAGTTAAGATCTATAAGGAAACTGCTTTTGGAAAAGTGCAGATTTGTTGTAGCTGCGTAGGCAAAAACAAAGAAACAGTGATTTCTTGGTTGTAATCTTTCAAGAATTAAAAAATGGGAATAGGCTATTTAAAAAAAATCAAATTAATGGTATAGTAGCCTTTCAAAAAGTTCATTGACATAAAGCAGTGCAATGGATCTTTTACACTGGATTGTTTGAACATGGAGTTTAGCTTGCTGTTAGAACATATATTTTTATTTGATCTAAGCCAATGCGCTTGTTAGTGGAGATCTGTTTCTTTTCAAAAGGAGTGTTAACAACTGACCAGTTATTTTAGCGAAGACAACCTCTTCATGTCAGACTCCCATATGATCCCTAAGTAATCCAGAGCAAAACATGTTAATTTTGAACCTGAATATGATTTATACTGTCATAATTTAAGTCAAATCATGGATTTTGGTACAATGAAAGGAAACTTTTTTTATTAAGTTCACTGTGAAGGAAGTGAAATATTTAATTTTCAAGAGGACTCATATATACCTCAACTAACACGTCTGTGTTCCCCAAAGTAAGTGTCCGAGATAGTTGACTGGAAGATCCTAAGTCATTCAAGCTATCATGGCCATCCCCTGACCCCAAACTATCCTGGCCACGCCCTTGCCTTGTTCAGTCTCTATGCTCCTAGGATTGTCTAGCAGTTTGAGAAGGCTGCTGGCTAAGTGGATAACGTGAGGTTGGAATGATAGGCCAGGAGTGGTACAGAAATGTCTTACTAATGTTTTCCTTGCAGTAAATTATCATAATTTCTCCTTCCTTTGCCCCACAAGTGAGTAACACTGAATTACTGAAAGGGCACATGTGTGTGATGTGATTTTGTCACTGTCTGTTAAAAGTTCACAACATAGATACCCGTAACGCCCCCCTCCCCCCCCATGTATGTGCACAAGTATTGTAATGGAGGGGATGGAAATCTTTTAGAAGCAGTGGGCTGGAATAACGCAGCTTGGTCTGAAGTAGGCTGCCACTTGCAACCCAACTGCCTCCCCTGCCAATGAATTGCTGCCAGCTCTGGGCCAGATTAAATCCCATGGCAGGATGGATCTGGCCCTCCCCAGTTACAGCATGTAGCTCCCCCAAGAAAGTCAAGTTCTAAGCCAGATACATTCTAATATGCACCATATGAAGATGAGTGTTTATTGTAGCATAGGATACTAAACCACTTAATAAAGGCTGCTTGCTCTAGCAATTTGGATAAAAGCGATGTCAGCACTCTTTGATAGGCAAAAAAAATTGGCCAGCACTGGAAGGACAGTACAGTTTTGCTATTCTGACTTGGTAAAAGATCATTGCTATGTTAGTTATTTGAGATGGTTGTCTACAGACAGTGAAGCAGTTACGCTTTTCCTTCACTGGTGTGGGCTGTAGGCATCCCGACTGGTAACTGAACCTTTCTTTGTCTTAAACCTAACTTCACCTATATGCCATTTCATCCTGTAAGGTGGCACACATCCTTCTTCAGCGTAAAGCATAGAGAACAGACTTTCAGATTTGAAACTTTTGTTCAGGACCTCAGCAACTGTTTTTATCATGTTAGTTGGCAATAGAAGTTTACCACAAGTGACTCCAGATTCCTTTTCTATTTCTTATGCCATCAGGAAATTCTCTGTGGGAAATATAATTGTTTCACGGAGGGGAAAAAATAAAATGGTAAATTGTTGTATATGGCTGACTTCATTGTAGACTTATCAAAGCTGTTCCTGTCTCTGATTAAATTCAGTGAGTAGAGAGCCTCATACAAGCCAGTGAGGTTAAAGTGAGTTGCTCTCCTGGGCAAGGAGCATGGGATTGTGGCCATCATTTGCTACATTCTACAAAATGTTTGAGTACAGTATTAATAAAAGTTGCCACTAGTGTTTCTTAAATATGGGTATTTTGTTTAATCAAGATTATACAAATTAACTTCTAAAAGTCGCGTCCTGGTTTTATTTTAGCTATTTCTATTCCAGTTGATTTTCTGCTCACAAAATGAGATGCATGCGGTGAAATTTGACCCTTTGGTAACTGAAAGCATATACTGTACTGGATTATGAAGTATACTGCTATTATATCTTCAAAAGGAAACATATTCTCAATTTACAGTGAGCTTTGACTATAAAAGATACGGAAGAAAAATTGCTTTTTCAGCAGGAGAAGAAATCTTAGAATTTATAACTTTATGCCGGGGCCTGAGGCAAAACTGGAGTATGTATCTACTTTACAGCTGCAAAAATAATTACATGACCACTATCTGCAGAGTAATCTTTAATGGCTTACATTTTGTTAGCTTTTCATTATGTAACTATAGAGTCAAAATAATTCATACTAAATGGGAAAAAAATATTTTGATGTATCTTTGGCCTGGACCTTTGATGTCTTCCTAAGGCATTTTATTATGCATTGGTTAATTTGTGAAAGCTCTCAGTTTACAGACAAGTTACTTCCCTTGTAAAGATGATCTAAGCCTAACAAGTGTAGAAATTACTCAAGTAATTTGCTTTTATGAGGTATTGAACTTCTCTTTTTGTTTCAAAGGTGTTAAAAGATATCCAAGGTGCTATCTGATAGGTTTTCATCTTAAATTTATTAGGTCTTCCGGATTTGAAAAGCACTTAAGGTGTTACTTGATTTGTGTATGTGTGTTTTTACAATGTCTCCTTTTAAATATCTGTATTTTATATGGGTCATATATAAGTGATATGACTCTTGGCACTGTATTAGTGATACTCCAAATAAATTTTTTATCATGTCAGAATAGAACTAGTGCCAGATCAACTCACTGACA
The DNA here is from genome assembly GCF_001723895.1 of Crocodylus porosus. Classification (NCBI taxonomy): domain Eukaryota; kingdom Metazoa; phylum Chordata; order Crocodylia; family Crocodylidae; genus Crocodylus; species Crocodylus porosus. The sequence goes on from NW_017728906.1 coordinate 20,507,775, forward strand.
CTTCCATGTGCTCTATCAGAAGGGGTCTACCTACTGATCAAGGAGGCAGGTGACTGATTTGTTGGCAGATTGCAGGGCTGGCCGCCATTTTCATGGGCTTATCATGATGGTCCTGCCCCTTGCCGTTGATTTGTTGACAGGGCTATCCATCATGCAGCCCTGCTTCTTACTGCTGATTGGTGGAGAGGGGTGTGGTCATGTGATAGGCAGCTCCCTCAGCCAGTCAGTGGCAAGGGGCCGCTTGCCTGCCCTACTTTGTCCCCCCTGCAGGTGGGAGGATTGCCCCTGGAGAGCCAGCATTGTATTTCTAGTAAATTCCCTATCTGTCCCTCCCCCCAGATTTTGTGGACATCACACAAATTTAATGATTTCCATGAAATCCGTGAAATTGCACTTTGAGTTGATCCATATTTATCTGTACCACAGAGTTCTTCTGCTTTAATATACTTTGCCATAAGACTGACTTGCTGAAACTGTTTTCACTGAAACTCATTTTAAAGAAAAGTTCATCTAATACAGGGCTCACATTAAGGGGAAGAACTACCAATATAGGTTCACCTTCCTGAAAGGTGAACCTGGATCTCTTCAGCTTTCACAAGTGACGGCTGAGGAGAGTCTATAAATTTATAGACTATAGCCACCTGTAAATTTATCAAAGGAGGACAACAGGGAATTGGTGATGCGCTATTTACCAGAGCGCCCCAGGGAATAACTAGGAATAATGGGTGCAAACTAGTGGAGAGTAGGAAGAAATGTTACAGTAAGATTGGCCAGGGGCTTCCAGGAGAGGTGGTACTATCACCTAACTTGGAGGTCTTCAAGAGGAGGCTCGATAGTCACTTGGCTGAGGTCATCTGACCTTGGTCCTCTTTCTTGCTGGGTAGGGGGTCGGACCCAATGATCCATGTTGGTCCCTTTCGACTCTACAATCTATGAATCTATGGAAAATATTTAAATTTAGATTAGACTTAATGCTGCTTTTTTGGCACGGGGTTTAAGAATAGCTTTCTGGTCTTGAGCCTGTGTTTTGGGTATTGCCAAAGGTGATGAGCACAAAGCTGATGTCCCCAAACCATGCAACTATTGGTGAAATCAGCAAACATACTGCATCAATCTCCCAGACTCAGGCTCAAACAGGTTACAAAAGACAGCAGACTCCATAGACGAGAGAGAAGTCTCAATCCCCCCACCATGTCCCAGACATAAATAGTTGTAACAGACAAATCAGCTCCAGGCAATTCTGCCTGCTACAATGTGAAAATGAGCAGAGATTATCCTTGCAGCCAAAATGATCATTCAGTTTAAATATTCACTTCCCTTTTTAACAAAGTAATATCTCATTAAAGTGGCCAGTGTGGCCACAGTGTTTTGCTGTCCCATGTGTGCACTAAAGTGTTACTACTGTTGTTTTCATTTTACTCTTCTAGTACTACGAGATGACTTCAGACAAAACCCTTCAGATGTAATGGTAGCAGTGGGTGAGCCTGCTGTGATGGAATGCCAGCCCCCAAGAGGCCATCCAGAACCCACAATTTCCTGGAAAAAAGATGGATCCCCTCTGGATGACAGAGATGAAAGAATTACAGTAAGTGTTAGAGAGAGAAAGACGGGGGAAAACACAGTTCTTTGCAAATCTCTCTCCTTTCCCCTTAACTATCTTTCCATTTACAATATACCAGGGCAAACCAAACTGATATACGAGTTATTAGTGTGGTGAGCATGCTGACCTTCTGCCATTCTTTATTCTCTCCCCTTCTGCTTCCTACTCTGCATGCCCCAGGAGGCAAACCTCATTTGCACATAGCTGGAAATGGATCCTGTATAACTTCAGATTTATGCTGTCTCTTGGGACAGGAGGGGAGGAGAAGGGGGATTGAGCATTTCTATTTGTGAGGAATGATTCTGATCAACCAACTCCATCCCCACATTTAGGTTGAGAGTTTGTTGCAAACTGTAGCTCATGAAAATAAAAGTCATTACATTTTCTACTGTCACATAGTCTTTCTTTTTCTTGATTACTTTTATTGTCTTGGGTCTATACAGTAGACTTCTAAACTAAGTTGTTCTTTAGTGGTAAAGATGAGCTGTCAGTAAATAGCATAGGTAAATCTATTTACTTTTTGAAAAAAAAATCCTTTCAAACGTCTCTGCTGTACCTCCCACAGTAGAGTTATGAAGCAGATAGGAAGGATAATGAGGCTTTTGGAATACAGTCATTTTTTTTTAGGAAGATAACACTCTCTTCACTTATGCTGTTTTCTCATTAAAGGAGTTTTCATACACATTAGTGTGTGTAGATTGACAACTATAATGCACCAGTTATTCCAAAGTATGGAAAAAGCAGCTTCTAAAACAGTTTTTCACTACCAGGACGCTGGGGTACCCAGGTGCCACAAAATCCTTTGAAGAGTATTTGAAGTGAGAGGAATTGAGCAGATAAAGGCAGTTTCAAGCTTCAGAAGGAGAGAAGCAGGCTCAGGCTCTCCCTGCTTAGCTGCTCCTGTCCCCTATCCCCACTGCCAGTTCACTTTGCAAGGCAGTAAGCCCTGTGATGAATTATTTTTTAAATGGGGTGCTACTCAATTCACAGAAATTATGGAGAGGCTCCTCAAGTCTGAGCGGTGCAATGACTTTAAAAAGATGAGAACCACTGTTATGATATTGGAAAACTTATTCTTCTAATTTATGAGAGGTAAAACAATAATCCATTGTGCCTAAATAGCTGCACAAATACAGATTAATACAGGGTTCAGAAATATATACGCTGCCAACACAGTGATACAAGACATCTATCCATATGGGCTGGGAAACATCTGAAACTTTACATTTTATAAAGATCTGAGTATCATGTGAATTACTATCCTTAAGCTTATGTAAAACAAGACAGAAGATGTATACTATTAAACCTTAATCATCTGCTGAGATGAATGAATATTGTAATCACCGAAAGCATTAAAACCCAGCACCCTCCTTTCAAAATTGCCATTCTTTTTTGACATCTAAATTGCTTGTTGTTTTTGTTTTCCTTTTAAGGGAAAAACAAAGCTTAGCTATTTAGTCCTAGAGAATTGCAATGGTATATAATGAAGACCTTATCTTTTCAAATTTTCCATCTTGCTGGGGTTGTCTGATCCCAGCGGTCTTTCCTGCCCGAGTGCAGGGGGCTGAACCTGATCATCTGTAAGGTCCCTTCTAGCCCATAACTATGAGATGGATAATTATTAACAGAAATCTGTAGAATCTGTACTTATCTATTGCTAAACATGAAATCCCTTCCAGTTTTACTTTAAAAATATTTGTTTATTTCTTTTTCACTCTACAGTGATAAGTCCTGCCAAATATAGAAAAACAGAAGATCAAAATAGTATTGTTGCTCTGTGAAACATATCCTAAACTTGAGCTGCATGTTGGTGCAGTGTATTTGTGTGGTAGGAATTTCAGGTGTTCTTTAATGTGGCACTTTTTGTTGTTGCACTTTCAAAGCACTCTTCTCCCACCTGTGAGAACAAAGACACACCCAGAACAAAGGCGACTGTCCTAGGCTGGCAACACCACCTGTGCTTTTTGATAGTTTCAAATCAGTACTTGTTGTAGAGAAAGAGCCCCTAAGTCTGTCCTTGGTTTATGGTTATTACATACAGTGCCAGCTAACTCGCACTCTTCCATTATCCCACCTGCCAGAATTATTTTGTGTTATCTGCTTTGTTTCTAAAAACAAACAGGAAGAAAAAGGGAGGAGGAGGATATCTGATATCAAGTCTAGAAATAAACTTGATTCAGATATTGTCTTGTGCTAAGATGAGTGTTTGTTTTTAGAGGTGTAAATTAATGTTGCTGAGACGGTAAGTTCAAGTGAATTAATTTGTGTCATATTTGCCTGGCATTGTCTGAAACAGTACTATTAATATCATGGTTTCTTTCTCACGCAGAGAAGGAACTGAAATGGCATTGTAATGCAGATTCCCATTTATATACAGCTGTAGGGAATCTTGCCAAGAGGGATAAATAAACATTCAGTTGCATGTCTTTACAGCTTTGCAGTAACAAAGTGCATTTTCTTGGTAGTAGCTTAGAAACAAAGGGAAATGGGGACCTGGGCTGGACAGCAGGCTAAAGGAGAGAAAGGTAAAAAGAAATATTGACAACTTTGTTTTGGATAAGTTTGGATAGATGACATAATGCTGCATAAGTCATTTCCCTTTTGGTTTTAGAATTGAGTAAGAGAGCTAAACCATTAAGATGGTGAAAATATTAGCAAAGAGATGTGCTTTAAAACAATGGATGTACTTTAGTCAGAAAAAAGGTCAATCACTTCTTACAGGGTATAACATACTTGTGCTGTAAGTTGATTGAAAGTTTGGATCCACTTCAATCAGTGGACAAGCTCTTGTTGATATTAATGGGACCAAGATTTCAGCCATTATTTAGAAGACTTTAAAAGAGTAGAATTGCAGGAGCACGCAGGCCAACGGTTAAAATACTGTATACAAATATGCATGTCTGCAAAAGTATACATAGATACTACTTTGAAAGTGCTGATGATGTTTCCAGAGTTAATATTTTTTTGAGGTTTCTATACTGAGAAAAAACCAAAGAACATAAGAACATAGAAATTGCTATTAATGGATCAGGCAGTAGGTGTGTCTTTCCTAGTATCCTGTGTCACATAGTGGCAGAGAGTGGATGCTGAAGGGGAGAGTGAACTGGGTACGACCAGGGTCCTTTCTGCTGTTCCTCTCTCATTAGCACCCTTCAGCATTTAAGGTCTAGGACTTAACCTAGACTTAAATGATTAGAACTAAAAAACTTAATTTGGGTGCATCTTCATACGCAGTTAATTTGCTGCAATAAACTCTGGTGTTTATAGCACTGGAGTTTCTTGCTCCTGAGCTCCATGTTTACATGTGTGGCCAGGTCCATAAGACATTGATCTGGGTCAGAGCAGCCCAGTCTGGCAGAGTGCCCTGGAGGTATTCCTGTGAGCCCAGGGCTGCTCCAACTCAACACAGTGTGCTGCAGAGGGACTCCAGTGGGGCCCAAGGGTACTCCAGTGTCAGGCTAGCCAGCAGGCAGCCCCTGCACTGAATGTCCCAGCCAGCCGGATCAGTGTCTACACATGTATTGCTGTGCATGAAAAACTGCATCAGGATAGTACTTGTATTTTGTAAGTAGTAACTTGCTGTGGAGTTTATTAGTTTCCTGTGGCCTAATATGGTTGCATGTGTAGATGCCAAGACATTTACTGCAGAGCTAAGAAGGCAACTCCACAGTAAACATCTTGCGTCAACACACCAACTAAATGTCATTTAAAGCAAGTGTAAGTAGGAAATGGTGACTGAAGCATGTAGATAGTTGGAGGCATTACATGTATAAACATTGAAGAATCACTTTTTTAGAAACTAGGTTTATTCAGTTCACCTCTTTACTGGGCATGTCTACACAAGATGCTTTACTGTGAAGGTGTGTAGTTTACTATGCAGTAAGCATATGCATTTACACACCCACGTGCTTACTTCACAGTAAACTTAACTAAGCACTTAACTAATCACAGTAAACCTAACTAACCTGCAATTACAAATAGCAAGTGTACTTGTGGTTAGTAATGGCACAGTAGCTCTCGTGTAGACACCTGACTGGAAGCAAATCTGCTCCTGGTCAGCCAGCCATAATGGGGTGGGAGATTGCTCCCTGTGCTGGGAGCTGCCTGCTGCCAGGGTGGGCTCTAGCACCACAGCCTGGGCAGGGACTATGTTCATCTGTCCTGACAGGAAGGAGATCCAAGCCTTTTGCCCTAAGATTGTGATCAGGGATTGGGACACTGAGACATCCTTATGTCCCAGTACCGGCTCTGGTGTTGTGGGGCTGACAGTAAGAGATGCTCATCTCCCTAGCACAACAGGCTGGGGAGCCCGTTCCCCACCCAGGGCCATGATCGTGAAGCTGGGTGGGGAAAAGGCTGGGGAGCTTGTTCTCCACTCAGCTCTGTGAGTATGGAGCTGGGTGAGGAACAGGCTAGGGAGCCCGTTCCCTGCTTAGCTCCATGAGTGCAGAACTGGGTGGGGAGCAGAGTGGGGAACAGGCTCCCCAGTCTGTTCTCCACCCAGATCTGTGCTCATGGAGCTCAGTGGGGAAAAAGCTCCCAACCTGTTCCCCACCCAGCGTTGCACTCACACACCTGGGTAGGCAACAAGCTCCAGAGCCTTTTCCCCACTCAGCTTCATGCTTATGGACCTGAACAGGGGACAGCTTGCCCAGCTTCTGCCCCATGATCATGGAGCAGGGGCTGGGTACTGTCCTGATCAGGGGCAGGTCTCAGACCTGTGCCCCAATTAGGTAATAGGGGCATGGGGCTTGGAAAGAGCTGCAGGGTTGAGTTAGGTTCCACCCCTGACCCAATCTGCTGGTGGGGCAGCAAGCTAGATGCTAGTTGCCCCACTGATGGATGGGATAGGGGACTGGGAACTGCCTCTCCCCTGCAGCTCTTTCCAAGTCCTGTGCCCTGGATCGGGGATTGAGAGCCAGGACCTCCCTGCTACTGGGGTAGGGGGACATTGTCTCCATCTCAGCAACAAGCAGACCCCCAGGGGCAGGGTGCAGTGTCCTAGCCCCAGCCAGGGGCTAGCAGCTCCAGGGCTAACACCTAAAGCTCCCCCTGGTGGTGGCAGGGCCCCATTGCAGGGCCTCAGGAAGCAGGAGAAGTTTGCTACCATTCATAGATTCATAGATGTAGGGTCAGAAGGGAACTTGTAGATCATCAGGTCCGACCCCCTGCCCTAGACAGGAGTGAAAACCGGGTTCAAATGACCCCAGCCAGTTAGACATCAAGTCTCCTCTTAAAGACCCCCAGGGTAGGAGCCATCACCACTTCCCTTGGAAGTTGGTTCCAGATCCTAGCCACCCTGACTGTGAAGTAGTGCCTTCAGATGTCTAGTCTAAACCTACTGTCTAACAACTTGTGGCCGTTATTCCTTGTTCCCCTGGGGGGGGGGCACTAGGGGAAACAAGGTCTCTCCCAAACCCTGTTAGTCCCCCCTAGTGAGTTTATAGGCAACCACTAGATCCCTCCTCAGCCTTCTCTTGTGAAGGCTGAACAGGTTAAGGTCCCATAGCCTCTCTTCCTAGGGTCTGCCCTGCTGTCCCCAGATCATGCTGGTGGCCCTCCTCTGGACCCTCTCAATGCTGTCCACATCCATCCTGAAGTGCGACACCCAGAACTGAACACAGTATTCCAGCTGTGGCCTGACCAGTGTCGCATAGAAGGGGAGGATCACCTCCTTGGCCCTGCTTGAGATGCATCTGTGGATGCACGACAAGGTACAGTTAGCCCTACTGACCATGACCTTGCATTGTCGGCCCATATTCATCAATAATGACTCCAAGATCTCTTTTTGCCACCGTGCTCTCAAGAAGGAAGTTTCCCAGCTTATAAGTGTGCTGCTGGTTGCTACTGCCGAAGTGCAGCACCCTGCACTTGTCAGTATTGAAACCCATCCCTGTAACCTGTCCTGCTGTACAGGTCCTGCTGTAATCTGTCCTTCCCTACTAGCATGCCCACCTCACCCCAAATCTTGGTATCATCAGCAAATTTAAACAGGCTGCTTTTCACCTCATCCTCCAGCTCACTAATAAAGACATTGAACAGTGTGGGCCCATTAGCAGCAGATCTGCTCCCACTTCCGTGCTTGTGTAGACACTTGCCCAGGAGCCTTTATCCATGAGGAGTTTACTTGCAAGTAAACTACTCCAAGATCAAACATATGTGTAGACACACCTGCTGAGAAGTCCTGCCCTATGTTAATGCCTTCACAATCTGAGGCAAGATATTTTGTGGGTTGTTTTTTATTGGAGCAGTTACCTAGTAGGGAGGAACACAGATAAGCTTTCAGATACCATGGTATTCTTCCTCAGGTTTCACAATGAAAATCCTTCCCTCCATTTTTCCTGGACCATCATATCTAAAACATCAACCCAAGGCTTTTACAATCTGAAAAATTCCTTTCCTTTCAATAGCAGAAGTAGTAGTCTTGGGGTAAAACTTCTCAACTAGTAGATGATAGATGGTTTTCAGGAAGCAGAAAGCAAGCAATAGTTTAGTTTCTGGGGCAAACCTGACATCATGAAACCAGTTCCATAATTTTTGTATTGGAACTACTTAATTTTTTTAAGTAATTGTTAAATAAGATCCAAGTTGGACACACAATCCTATGGAATGCAAGAAAAAGAAAATATAATTTTCTCCCAGTAAACTTCAAAAAAAACAAGTTGTTTTTTTTTTTGATAGCATGGTAATAAGGGGTTCTTTGCATATTGTTGTTTATTAAAGCAAAATAAAATTGCATGTGTTTAAGGTTCTGGGGAGAAATAAATGGAAGAAACATGATAAGAGAGTACAGATGAATGTAGTTATTGATTAGTTAGTTATTGGTGACTGATCGTGTGTGTGTGTATGTATATAGACATCCATATGTCATGACTACAGTTCTACTAGCATTATTCAGTTTTTTTCTTAGTCTTCATTGTAGTCTGATCACTATACACTAGTGATTCTCAGCCGGGTTGCCCTGGTACCATGGGGTACCTTGAGACCCTTTCAAGGGTGCTGTGTTGTGCCATACAATGTTAACACACATAAGTCTGATTTACAAGATAAACCCAGAGATTTCAGACGGGAACTCATAGTGTTAAGAATGTCCTGACCTGTTGTTGTCTGTCTAAATTCTTAGCAACAGAATTGTTCTGTTGTTTTTCTGTAGTCAAAAAGCTAGTGAAAAGTAATAATTGGCACTTTCAGAGGTGTGCCTCGAGCCAAATTAGGTATGCCTCAAGTCTAAGAAGACTGAGAATCACTGATAATCATGTTTCTACTGAGTTTGCCTGATGCACTGTGTGAAGAATCTCTGTCTAAACATTTTGTCTCCTTGTTTATAGAAAAATAGGTCCAAGAGCAATTTTCACAGTGCATTGGAGCTCAACATGATTTCTCTCCTGTGTATTCTTTACACCACAGTATGAAAGCATATGCTTGTAAATCTGGTTAATCCTTGTTTGTGTATTCCAAATGAAGCAGAAAAGAACATCTAGCATTGGGGGAAATGTTTATCTTTAATGTAATTTGTTGAATCTAAAATTTGTTGTCATAATGTCAAAGCAAAACAGGTGATATGTTCTGTTTCCATCCAATTAGTTTTTTTCCCCATGGGGGATATGGTGGAAATCATAAACTCTTCCTGTACAATTGGATAGGCCAACAGGGGTAGCCTTAAGTACAACCAGGGGAATAGCTCTGTTTTCCATTTCTGAACATTTAAAAAAAAATCAATTTTTTCAAATTTTGTCCCACTAACATTTCTTCTCGTTAGAGAAACTGGGAGCACCAGAGTACGGACATACTTTGCATCAGTCATTTGACAGCTAAAATACTTCTCTGGAGACTTTTTCCTAAGTCCTATTTTTTCCATTATGTGGCATATTTTTGAGTGCACCCTCACTAACGTTAAAAAGGGGATCACCTAGGACAAAAAAAATCTGTAACATTCTAACTAAGCAACCTTTTTGAGCCTGCACTTTTTGGTATTGTTGTTGTTGGTATTGGGTCAATAACCATGTAGGCCTTCACTTTTACTCAAAACATTGGCTTTTGTTTTGGTGGCAATACTTATTTAAAAAAGCGCATTCACAAAGGGTAAATACACCTATTACATTTATATCAACCTAACCAATGTATGGAACACCTGTACACCTTCAGAGCACAGCCTCAGGACTGGAAAAGCCCGATCATACAGGTTAGCATCTGGGCTGCACTATTCTCCCTGACCCAGGGCTTGTTTTTGCCCCTATCCCTCCCTCTAACCAGGCAATCCTCCCCTCCCACCCCCCACGCTGAGTTACTTAAACTAGTTTCCCTATGTGGCTCTCAGGAGTGGCAAACACTTGTATACGTTGCCTCCCACTGTGCTAATGCAACTTGAAGTAAGCCATGTGAATGTAGACCATGTATGGTGAATAACTGGCCTTACCCACAACCACAGAATAGCATGAACAATTCTAATCCTCACTCTTTTTCACATGGGAAACTATATACAGAAAACTTGCTTAGTAGTCACAACCACACTGACCAGATCAGAAGTAAAGTTGGGTGAAATCAGGCTTCTTCTATTTTCACGTATTTCTTCAGAATGCCTCTTAATTTTTTATGTGAAGTAATAGTGAAGGTGATAGAAAAAAAAAGAGGGCATAGTAACTTTAAAAAAAATAAGTAAAATCCTTTACAGATGCATAAAAGGGGATGGTGGCACAAAAGAGTAATTGCTCCTAATTTTAACGAGGAAAGCCAAACTCTTGCATTGTAATATGGGTGCAATACTCTGCATGCAGTTTCCACCCCTACCTCTTATTAATTCTTATCTGTCATTTATCCTGAATAATCCTCATTTGAGTTTTTAAAAGAAAAATGCTGAGAAGCTACTCGTCTTTCTATGTTCCAGATTCGTAGGTTTTAAGATCCAAGATGTGAAATGAATAATTCAGGTTGTTATTGTTTTTATGTGTGCTGTTCTGTGACATCAGCATTTTTGAATGACACTGTTATCTGAAACACATTTTAGCTTGAATTGTATATTGCTATTTTAAACGTGACCTTTAAATAACATGTCAGAAGTCTAATACAGTCTGTGTGTCTTACAAAATATTGTATTTATGTAACTGAGTGATAAAATATTGACAAATTCAAAAATATGCCTGTAAACTTCTGCTGGAATAAATTGCTCCATAAAAACTGGTATGCACTCAGAAGTATTTTGTTTGCCACAATGTGCTTGCTAATTAATTGTTGAAAAAGGACTGTATTCAGCATTCTTTGGAAGCTGTTCTCAAACTCATTGTGCTTTTCACAGTAGTAAAACTATCTAGATCCTAATGTGATCTTTGTCATAACAGAAAAAACTCAGAAGATATTACTATGCATACTGATAAAACTGGTTGTTTGTAATGCCAGAAGAGCTGGGGTGCAGGTGAAGTAGAAATTAGTCCCATCTCTATTTAGAGACCTTTTATTTAAAGGATAAATTTCAGTGGTGACAATTGTACTGGGGGGATTCATCAAGGATGAGGCAACAAACACTGATGGAAGGGAATTTGTGGTTGTTTCTTGTGTGAGATTAAAGATTTTATTTACAGACGCGCATGTGCATGTGTATTACATGTTTCTTTCTGTCTGTCTGTCTGTCTATGCACATATACATGTAAAATGTAAGCATTTAAGTTCTGGATTTCTGGGACTGGCAGAGCTTCTCCAGTGCTATCAATATGCAGAGTTGCATTCTTGCTGTGAGTTTTTTTCTTCCTGTCAGCTCTTCTCTGCCATTTTCTTATTTTCTTCCATTTTTTTCTTCTGTATTTCATTTCCTGTTTTTCCTGACCCAAGTTAACTCAATTGCTGCAAAACGCATATTCACTGTATAATCAAGTCGCTAATTTCTAGAAGTTCCAGTGGGATTACATATGAAGTACACAACATGCCAAGCAGTAGTTAAAAAAGAAAACACACATAAGTAATTCATTTCCTTTCAAGCATCTATGTGGTTCCCTCATCAACTTCTACTCATCCTAGTTCTTCCCTCCAGCTTCCTCTTTGCCTCCAGACTTCCTGAAAAGGTAGGTTCTTATTTTTTTCTTTCTTAATCTCCTCTGCTGACCCCACCATTGGTTCAAGGGTCAGGAGAAGTTACATTAATGATTTCCATTTTTAACATTGTTTGCACTAGTAATTTAACCAGGACTTTGTTGACATAAACTTGACACCCAGGATAGAATGAATTTGAACACCTGTAAAGTGGTCTTTAGAAATCACTGAAAGAAGATAAGGATGCTTCCAAAACTTGCTGTTTCCTTGTATACAACATTATTAAATGAAAAATCTTGGGTCTCTTACACCCTCCCCTCCATTCCAAATGCGTCTTCCTGATTCATCTGCTGCTCCTGCTGTTCTGACTGCATTTTGAACCCTCGTTTCTGGACTAACTTCTGTTTCACCACAAGGTTCTTGTCCTTGTCTTCTCCTGAGGCCATTCACAAATCTGCCCTCTCTGTTAGCCTGTTCTTGGCTCTTATCAGATCTGTAGACTTCAGTTTCCTTCAATATCTGCATGATCGATCTTTCAGTCTTATAAGAAATGATCTTTATGCCACCTTTTACTCTGTTCCATTCTGTTCCAATTCATTTTCATGTCACTGTCATCACAATAATAGCTAATCACTTTTCAGGGATGCCCTAAGCTGTATGACTAACATCTGTCACATATGAGTCATTCTTCCTTTCATGGGGAGGAACTGTGAATGCAGTGAAGTGCATTGGTAGGATTTGGGTTTTTTTTGTAGGCGTACATGAAAACATAAGAACTAAGTGCCATACTGAGTCAGACCATGGTCCTTCTAGCCCTGTATCATGTCTTTACCATATCATATGACAGGAATAGATTAACTGGAGGAAAAGCAGTGAACTGGGTATGTCTGGAGTAGTGATTTTCAACCAGGGTGCCATAGCACCCTGCGGTGACTTGAGATCCTTTCAAGATTACTGTGGGATGTCACACAATGTTACCACTGTTAGGTGTTCAGATTGGATTCACAAAATAAATGCAGGGATTTCAAATAGGAATCCATACTGTTAAAAGTATGTTGACCTGTTGAGGTCATTTTGAGTTTTTTGCAATAAAGGAATTGTTTTATTATTTGTATGTAGTCAGAAAACAAGTGAGAACTAAGAGCTGGCATTTCCCAATGGGTGCCTTCAGTCTAGTGTGGGGTGAGTTGCATCTAAAAAGGTTGAGGACTGCTGGTTTGAAGTAATCTAGTCTCTGCGTCAAATTCAGCTGTAAGCTTCTAACAGCAAAGCGTGCCTTCTCCGATATGTTTGTATGTTATATATCAGAAGTCAGCTTCACTTTTGAATAGAGTCTACAGGTGCTATCACAATGCTGCTAATCATAGTGTCTGAGAGTAAACTGGTATTAAATTATTTAGTGCTCTCAGCATTACATTATTATAAACTCCTTTGTTTCTTATAGTCAAGTTTGGTAATTTTGGGGGGGACAGCATTATGTGTTTTCTAGAAAATAGGCTGGTCAATTTATAATAGATATTGTGCTTTAATCCTATTAATTTGTTGCTGTATTCATGTAATTTTTTTTTTAAATCTGAGCTTCACCAATATATCATGCATGAAATCATGGATGATAATCTACACATTTTGATATTATGATAATGACCAATTAATAAGAATTTGAACAGACTAAAATACTGTTACTGGATGATTATACCTGCAAAGGCTAACAAAGACTGTGAGACTTTTCATTGTGGATCTCCAAAAGAAAATATTGCCGTGTAAATTTAGATAATACTTATGCACGTAACCAAATATGAGCTTCATGATAAAGGACATGGAAGGTGTACCAGATGAGAGCCTGTGGATTTAGGGTATTTCCTACAGATATTTATTGAATTCTACATGGACTAGGTTTTCAGGTGAGCCAAAGTAGCTGCCTAGCCACTCTTTTTCCAGAGATATGCCTAACAATGTAAGTCATTGTCTCTGTGAGACTGTATTCAGACAAACTGAAACTATAGCCTTAAGAAAAGTGTGAACTTCCTCTATTCATCATAATTCAAAGTAACATGAGAAAACTAATTATGACCACTGAACAGCTAGCATTGTTAACTATTTCATTACTGTGTGCAGAGCCAAAGATCACTTATTTCCGGTGGCTGAATGCATCTGCCTTTTCTTTATTTTCTCTGAATTTTAGTTTTTCAGTACACAATTAGAATGACCAGTGATTGTGTATTTCTTTGAATTAGTGGTGATATTGCTATAATTGAGGCACAGTTTATTTTCATAAATTCAAAGTAGAAGCTACTTTGCTGCCTTCCAAAATGTTAGTTGCACTGTGCAACATGGAGAATATTAAAGTTTCTCTGTATTGTTTGGTCCAGCTGTAACAAACCTTCTACTGTGCTAATTCACTAGGCATGCGTCAATGCTGTACCTTATCTTAGAGTGATTTCTGGTATTACAATATAAAAATAAAGTAAAGGGATGAGAGAAAAAATGAAGTTCCCTTACAGATATACCACTGGTTTAAGGGAATTTGTTGACTGCTAGATTGAGTCAAAATTCTCCATGGAATTCTTCTGTCTTTGGTCATGAACTGATGACTTAGATAGTGAAAGAAAATAAATGCCTGCAGCTGGATTAGGTTCTGTAGCAAATAGGATACATGTTAGATACTGGATTTTTGAAACTTTCAAAGGCCTAGACATAGATATCACAACTTTCTTTTTCAAGGGAATTTCTGAAACTGTTGAACCTTAAGGACCATCTGAAATGATAAAATTACAATTGAGGGGTGCTTCTCCACCTTTAAAAATTTGAAAAAAAAAAAGGTGGCAATTATCTTAACACTAGCTAATTGCTCTGGGGAGTGGGCAGGGATGGAGCCCCATGCCCCCCACATCCAGACCTGCACTCCCCCTCCCTCCTGCTTCTTGGGGTGTAGGCTCATTTCCCTTCCCCTCCCTGCCACAGTGGAAGAGGAATGGGACCGTGCCCGAGGAGGGGGGAAAGGAGGCACGCTACTCCCTTCCTGGTCAGGCTGTGTTGGGCCAGGCCCACTGCTCCGGCCCACCACCACATCGGGCCTGCTTCCCCAGCCCCCCATCAGGCCTGGGCCCACTCCTCCCCTTCCTCCCACCACCACCACTGTGGCACACTCGCTTCTTCCCCCCCGTGTTGGACCCGCACTTCCTCTCACTGCTGCTGTGTCAGTCTTCTACACGGTAACAACAGAAGTGGGGAGGGGCAGGCCGAGGGCAGCACCAGTGACCTCACCCCACCACGGTGTCCTGACCCCACTTTGTGCTGCTCCCACCGTCACCTCCAAGGAGCAAGGTGTGGGGGTGAGGCCAGCTCAGGTGATCTTGCGCCCCCCCACACTCCATCATCACCTGCAGGGAGCAGGGAAGGGGGTCAAAGTTAGTGCTGCTGGTCTGGCCCCCCTGTTCCATCCCCTCCATTACAGTTACCTCTAGGGAGCAGGGTGTCATCACCTCCAGTGAGCTCTGTAGCCAGTGCTCCATCCCCTGTGTCCCGTCCTTCTTGATGGCATGTTGCCACCTATCCGAACACTTCTTCCCGCTCTGATGGGCTGTTTGTCATCCCATCAGAGCGTTACAGACAGAGGGACAGACAGATTAAGGCTTTTATATTAGAATTCCCTTTCAGTGCCCACAGCCTTCAAGACTGAATTCTGTAAATAGTCCAAAGTAAAGGTGATTTATTATATGAAGAGACTAAGAATCTGTTTTGTTTTTTTATTGGTTTAAATTATTATGCCTTATTTTTTTTGGTTGGTAAGGGGGGAAGTTATAGGGAAATGTGGAGAATTGAAAAGAGACTTATTTATAGTCTGTACATTCAGCCTAGGAATTAGCATTAGAAAGCACATCCAATTGCTTCCTACACAAAATGAAACAAAAATATTTGTTGTGGGTCAAAGCAAAGATGAGTATGGGTTCAGCATGTGATGCAGATGTTTTAAAAGTACCCAAGACCAAAATATGATCTGAATCTGGAGGCTGTGAAATATGTTTGCATGTAAGTGGTATCATCAACTGTTGTGCAAGAAATATAGAACCGTAAACTCAAGGCTCTATTTTCCACTTACATGATATATCTATTTCCTATATTACAGTACTTATAAAATATGCTGAAAATGAAATAAACTGGAAACAAATTCACAAAATAAGTCTTGCTCTCACTTTCACAAATGAAAGCAGTCTCGTCCACTAAGTACTTCAGGAAAACCCTAAGTAAATAAGGGGGCTTTGAAAGCAATTCTTAAAAGCAAAAAACTGACCTTTTTGGGTGCTGACAGACATGCAGCTCCCTGCTGTAAGTCATGGCACTTCACAGAAAGCACCAAGAATTACAGTGACACTCTGGTACCCCACAGACATTTTCTGTTTGGTTGGGGAGGGGCTAGGCTTGAACTGTACTTTGGAGCTGACCCAGTGGAAGGAGGCTGCATATCTGCAGCTTTTCTCCCCAGCCCCTCCCCCCTTCCCAGCTTTGTTACAGTCTTCAGGATGGGGGAGGAGAAAGAGCACCAATATGCAGTTTGCCCAGTCTGTGTTTTGTGGGGTAGATTGGTGGATGGGGGCAATCCACTTGCCCCCTCTCCCTGAAGTGCAAAGAGCACCAGGGTGGAGCTGGACTGTATCAGTCCAGCCCTGCTCACACACAAGAGCAAACAGAAGTTAATGAAGGTGCTCTACTTTGGTGCACCTTCAGCTGAACCCTCATTAAATAACATGTTGCATGATTGGGCACTTCTAAAGTACTCCGTTGCCATGCACTTGTCAGGGAATGGCTGAGGAGTATTATCCCGGAGCTAAACATGCAACAAATATCATTTTTATCAGTGCCCTTTGTTAGACTAGTGGTGAGTGTACAGTTTGGAGTCAAAATCCATCTATAGGAAATGCCCTTTTCTACTCGTATACCAGGTAGATCTGATCGTAGAAATGGAGAAAGAAATACAATTTAAGGAAGATAAGAGCAAAGCTCTAAAGAGTTTTTAAGGTTAAAACCCACACTTTGCATTGCATCCTAGAGAAAAAATTGCAATGTCCACAGAGGTGACATGCTCCCTACAAAACTTATTGCCAAAACCATGCCAGCTATCTTCACAGTTAGCTGTGTCCCTGAGTAGCTTCAATGTAGGTGTTCTAGGTGAAAAATATGGGAAGAAGAGAGCTATTGATTATGATTTAACTGTGTAGTCATATTCTGTTACAAATTTCTGACTTTAATTTTTTGAATGACATTTGTCTAATATGTAGTGTGGACCTAAAACTAAATTCTGTGTGTATTGCATGTAACTGATTTTTCTTAAATAATGCTTGTTTCGCTATTGAAAGTAGTTTCGTTAAGCTAGCAGGACATCAGGTTGAGCTGCATTACTTTGCCCTATCTTTTGGTGACCAATGAGCATTGCAGGGACATGTACTGAATCAGGGAAATACGTAAGCACATGTTTATCTTTAAGCATGTGTTGAAGTCCCAACGGTTTTTTTTTTGTTTTGTTTTTTTTTGTTTTTTTTAAAGGGGAAAAGTTATTTCTGTTTATCTAGAGTTAGAAAGAGATAACTGGCAGTTCTCCAAGTGCAGTAGTTTGATTATTTGTGATGGTTGGTATCAGAACTCAGTCAACCAAAATCTCCTCCCAATTTGACTTTGAAACCCACAACTCCCCTTTTCTGGGAGGAATTTTGTGCTTTTTTTCTTAAGAGTCTCCAATGGACAGTATATATTAGATTGTTCTTGGCATTCTTGTTATTTCTAGTCACTTGCAGACAGCAGGAACCACATGTTGTCACTTAAAATCTAAATATCAGATGTCAGCTAACTGAAGCCTCATTGTAGACTATGCTTTTTTCCCTGAATTATTATTTTTTTAAAGTAAAAGTACACCAGCTCTAAGAGCATGTTATTTAAAAAAAGGAAGAAAAGCCAAGACTCAGTGATCAGTATGCTGAACTTGCAAATATTAACTTCTAATCAAAAGAAGAAAAATGTAAAATAAAAGTAGGGGAGAAAAGGGATGCCCATTCTTGGAGCCTTGAGCACATGTGAGTGATTAGAGCTGTCTTGTTTGGATTGCTTTGATGGTTTGGGGCGGGGGTTGTCCTTATTTTTTTCAGTTCTGTCTGTTTCACTTTTGCTTATTTCCCTTTGTTTGGATAGTTTTGCTTTACTAAATCTCCTGCAATGCTTCTTGTCATATGAAAAATCTAGTCCAAATCACAGCACTTTAAAAATAATAATTTTATAGTTCTTGGGTTTCCTCAACGCAACAGAGGACTTCTCTCTCTTTCTCTCCAGGTCCTAATATACTTACAATTTCCTCCAGTCAGGATTTTTTCAAGTAGTAAAATCCAGCATGCTCAGAAGAATGGGACTAGCATGTTAAGTCATTGGATATCATCCAAGACTCCTGTGTAGGACTTTGTAGACTAGACCAAAACTGAGAGGGAGGGAGATGGAGAGTCTTTTTAACACTGTTCATCTACTGGACTTATGTTGCTGTTTTTTGCATCTGGCAATTGATAGATTTTTTTTTTCTTCACAAGTTACAACTTCTCTCAATTATATTTTGGCATATGGTCAAATACAGGTTATTAATCCACTTGAGTAGCAGGAAGTCTGAACCAGTTGTATATGCACCCAGCAGGACTGTCAATGGATTTGAGTCTTTATTATGCATATATTTAATATTTCAAGAGAAGAAATAATGTGGGTTTTTTTTCCCCTTCCCACAGAAAACATTTAAGAATAGCTGGAAGATGTTCAAGAGTCAGCTTATATATTCAATATTTTCCTGTTCAGACTTTGTAAAGATTCATGTTTAGGGCTTTATTGTTTTTAGGAAGGTCACAAAATATTGAATTGTTTGCCATGAGAAACATCTAACCTCTGGAAATCATGATGTCCAAACCTTCTAATGACTGCACCTGTAGAGAGACCCAATTTGTAGCCATGAGACTGATTTTGTTTAAGTACAGATTGGCATGCATGAGGAAGGGAGGCAAACTCACCTGCTCTGAAGTTTTCTGACAAAGACTGCATGCCAGCAGCAGGTGAAGAAGGCAAAAGGAAAGCAGAGGATCTCTCCTTCTCCAAATAAATAAAAGTATTTCAGTAAATTTTATTAAGAGAGGGCAAGTCAAGTCTACTTTCTTCTAATTTAATGTGTTTTCTTTTGGCTTCTGTTCCTGCTGTGATGGTGTATTTTTCAGGGGGAAAAAATTCCTTGTTTCAGCTTTCTGAAGGAGGATAAACTATTCAAATGTAAAGGAAAAGGAAATAAAAACTTCAACAAGTTAAGGAGAAAAGAGACTTCCTAGAGAGAGTGATTCTATTAAAAAGTAAAGCCCCAAAAGCTAAAGCATGAGAGCAAGCACTTTCTTAGATATCTGCTTAAACCTTCCCAGTGCTGAGTAGAATACTGTTTAGGTTGAAATTTGCCATGCAAATCTATGTTTATATAACTTTGGGTTGGCCTAGAAAATTTCCCATTTAGTTCTTTGAAAAGAATACAACCTTAATCATGGTTTTGACTTAAAGGTATTTGACTGGGAATTCTTATGTTTTATGTCCTGAAATTTCAAATTGACTATATCAGGTTATGATGCATGTTCTGAATGTTTGAATGAAAAGAAGGAATCTTCTTTTTTTTGTCCAACTTTAATGAAATATTTTCTGATGGCTGCTTTGTGTGTTGTGCTTTGGTTCTGAAGACCTTTCTGAATTGTAATATTAAATCTAAGCTTCTGTCTCGGGTTGAAGACTTCTAAGGCCTGAAAGGAGGGCTTGGAAATTATATGGAAATACTGTTTATAATTATTATTAGAATTATTATTTTAATTATTATTGTAGAAGCAGCAGTTGAAAACTGTATGGTTAGAATAGTTTATAGTAACACAATGTGAGCCCATATTCCCAGAATGAATGGTTTCATTTTGCTAAAGGATTACTTTATTGCCCAAAAGTAAAGACCTAACACCGTTACACCATAAAATTACAAATTATTCAAAACTGTTTTTGATCTTGAACTTCAAAGCAATTTTTTGAAGGAAAAAGTTGTAGATAAGAGAAAAGATTGTTCAGTGTTTAAAATAAATTAAGACCTGGGTTAACAACTATGGCCCATAGAGCTAGTTGGGTGGCTGGGGGCTGTACCCCCACCACAGCTAGTAGGTAGAGAGAAGGTTGGGTTCTAGCTCCACTCTACCTCTGAACTGAGCCAACTTGTTCTCAGCCCATGGATACAAAGAGTTGTTGACTGCTGCACTAGAAAGTGTCAGGAATTAGGAGATTCTATCCCAGGCATGATTGTTGGCTTCCTGTGTGCTCCTGTGAGTCGTATATGCTCCCACTATCAGATTCCTTCCCAATCTCAGTAGTCTTGTGAGATCTGCATTAATTCAATCTGTGAAGGATGAAAGGAAAGGGGCTAAGTAAGTAAAAAATATAATTACCAGATCCTCATTAGCTGGTTCTGTTTGTAAACAAATGGAATACATGACATCTTGTATGTCAGGACCTGAATTCAGGATTCCCTATTCTCCTAAAACAACAGATGTCATTGTTCCTTGAAAAACATAATGCACACTACTTCAGCTGTTAGTGATTATGCTGGTTTGAAAATGCTTTGTCTTATAATGCAAATGAGACTTTGTAAGTCTGCACATGTAAGTCCCTATTTTTTCCTCTCAGGAGCGATTCCTCTAAGGTTGACAATACTTTAATGTGTAAATGTTTTGAGATCTTACTAAACGTTAAAAGAAAGCATTCAAGTTATTTTTTCAAAGCTGAAGGTGCAAAATTAAATATGTAAATGTTTTTGGAATTTTTATTTACACTTGGAATCCTGGATTTAAGCCTATTAATAAACAGAGAATAGCTTTGCAAGATGGTAACCTCTGTTGGAATCAGTGAGAGTTTTGTAATCAGAAGAACTGTGTCATTAATCCAGATTTGTGCCAGGCATTTTTCATCCTAACCAATTTAAGTCAATACCAATGCGTCTACTGACTTCAAAAGGAACAAGTGTGCATCCTGTAAGTGGGGCTGTAAATTAATCATGGTTAACGAGTTAATCATTGTTAATGTTAATTGTTTTAATGTGTTAATCGCACATGCAGTTTTGGAGCCCAAACCTGGGCTCAACTCTGCCACTGTCACCACCGCCTCTGGACCATCCCTTAGGGCAGCGGTACCAATGCAGAGGACCACAGGGCAGCCAGGGCACAGGCTCTGGGCAGCTGCAGCGGGCAGGGTGGGGGAGGAGGAGTGTGTCCAGACACAAATATGCAGCCCTGCATTCCTGAGTTTGTGAATCGCTGCCCAGCAGGCAAGTCTGAAGGGGAAGGGGCATGGGCAAGGGAAAGGGTATGGGGGGGCAGATGGAGGCCCACGTGGTGATAGAGGGAGTGAGGCAGAGGCAGGGGCGAGGACTAGGGTGACTGCATCCCAGGTAAGGTCATGGCATGGTTGGAGCTTCAGGTAGCTTGTCCAGGAGCATGGGATGTCTCCCACCACTGAACTCACCCCAGGGGAGGCATGGGGGGCATATGCCCCCCAGATTTGTGTGCAGGGCAAAGGTGGGCTTCTGCTGCATTCTGAGGCTCTGTGCCCCACTGAGTCTGACCTGGGAGCCATGCAACGCCACATGCCGCCCACTGCCAGGTGGACAGGGGACGTCACACAGCCAGGATGAGGCCCTGGGGGCAAAGGGAGCAGGGCTCAGAGCCCCAGCCTGCAATGGCAACCTGCCTCCATCTCATGCATAAATCTGAGGTGCACATGCCCCCCATGTCTCTCAGGGTGTGCACAGGGGCGGGAGTCCCCCTGGATGAGCCTCCTGTGGCTCCAGCCATCCCACAACTCATCCTGAGGCTCCATTTACCCCAGCCCCTGCCCCATTTCTTCCCTCACCATTGGGGTCTCTATCTACCCCTCTCCTTCCCCTTCCCTCCCCCCACACTTACCTGCTGGGCAGTGTCTTTCTGTGCGTTTGTCTGCCCCCCATTCCCTTGCCACAGCCCCCTGAGCTCTGCTGCTTCTTCTCACTCCTAACTCACTATACCCCACATCCTGCCAGGGTATGCACAAATCCCCCTCCCTGAGCTCCAAAACACACACACACACCCCAACCATACAAAGTACCTGCATAATTTTGCATAACTTTTCTGCACATAACTTTGAGTTTTTAGCTGTGCAATTAAAATCGTGATTAATTGCAGCTGAGTTTATCACACAACTAATTGTGATCAGATTTTTTAATCATTTCACAGCCCTACCTGAAACTAAAGCATATCTGAAAAATGCTTTTCTTGCCATGAACAAACTGTTCAGTACTTTTAAATGCAGTGTTTGAAATGAAAAAAAATGCAGTATAAATTATGAAGGGAAGAAAGTATCCTGCCAACACCTTGAGATTTGAAAGACACTTTTGTTTTCCATCATTCATTGGCTTCTGTGATTGTGGTTGGTGTCTGTAACGGGGGGGCTTCTCCAGGCTGACTTCCCAGTGACCCGCCCACCTGTTTTTGGGCTAATAGTCTGCCATGCCTTGTTGTTAATTATTTAATTGATGCTAATAAAGCAGGAGGCTGCCCATTTCTTGCCCCGTTGCCAGGGGGTGCTATCTGTGGCTCCGTTCCTCCCCTACACTACAGCCCAAGCCTCTCAGATGGCATCCAGATGTTATCAATATCACCAGCCCCACACTGGGCTCCCTGAATCCTACTAGTTGAACCCCACTTAGATCCCTCCATTCAGGCAGCCCATTCTGCTTTCATTCCCGGCTGCATAGCTCCCTGAGCTGCTCCCCCTTATGGGTGTGACTACTAGCCCTGGCCCACCTCCAAGCCGATCAGAACCTCAGGCCCTCAGCTGTTGGGCATTCCTCATGGTTGGCCCCAGCCCTTTGACCCTTCTGGTCCTGGCCCCAGCATTGACCAGTTGGGATGTTCAGACAGGTTTTTGAGTCTATGGCCTCTTGCTCTCTTTGGGGTCCACCTTCCAGACCCTACAAAGGGGTAACCCACCTGGTTGTGGGAGTTGGGGTTAAGGCGCCTGTGAAAGAGTAAACAGCAACGTGGCAAAAAGAGCAGGAAAACGCCGCTTCCGGAGCTATTACCATATTAGGATAGAAGCTCCAGGAAAAGAAAGAAGAGGAGGAAAAGGGAGTCTCAGAAAGGGAGAAGAAAAAAAGAGCGTCTGAAGGAGAAAGTGAGGGAGAAAGAAGATCTCCAGGAGATAAGACACTTACCTCAGGATTTTTCTTGTCTCTGGAGAGAGCGGAGCTCTCAGAAAGAGGGGCGGATCTCTGAACAGGCACCAGAGACGTGGCTGGCAGCCATGCTGAAAAGTAAACAAACAAGAGAAGAGTGAATTGACTCACTCCCACAAGCTTAGTGAAAACAACTGAGTGCTGACCACAAGGATTCAAGGTTTCAGGCATACACCAGATGAAAGGTACACACTCAGGATAGCAAAAGAAAAGAGAGAGAAATAACAAGGCTTGAAGAGAAAAGCCTGCTCCAAAAAGAAAAAAAAAAAAAAGAAATAAACGGACAAACCGAAGTTCAAAGGACTTTGTTTACTAACACCAAGTTCAGTCCAACCAAACTGATAAAGGTTAAATAAGAACAGTATGTAGATAAAATTACAGAGCTGTTATAACTGTTATTAAAAAAAAAAAAAGAGAGAGAGAAAAAAGGACCACTCGTTAAAGATAACGAAAGTTTGTATAGTGTTATAAAGATAAAGATTAGTATTAATCTGCATCTGATTGTGAATACACACACACACACGCGCGCGCGAGTGTGTGGGAATAATCGAGTGAAGTTTTCTTCTTTAATACCGAGATTCCTAATAGAGACACCCAAAGAGGAAAATAAAACAACAAATTATGTGTGTCTGTCTGTGTGTACATACATACATATAACAACCCTCCTGAGAAGTGACATCATAAAGCAGAACATATTAAATAACATCTAAGACGTGGCAGGCAGGAAAGTTGGGGTACTTACAGGTCTTTGGGAGATTATAAAAGGATACAGAGAGGCAAGGTCCACCATCACAGCGCCCCAACCCACCTTTCACCAGGGCAGTAACTGGCCTGGCATTTCCTAGGGGCTCCTGCACCACTGAGAGCCCCACCAGGCCACCCACACCCAGAAGGGTGCAGTTTTAGGTCATACCCAGGACTAGGAGCCTCCTGACGATCTCTTACAGCTCCTCCCTTACCTCCAGATGATACCACCAGCCCTGCAGCCGGGCAATGTTGTTGCCTGGCTTCCCAGTAGCAAAATGCCCTATTTATATGGGCAGCCCTGAATCTAAAATGGCTGCCCTAATCAGGCACCTGCCGGCTGCTGTCTTCTGGCCCTTAAAGTGACAGGGACAAACAGTGCCCTGCCACAGTGTCCTTTTTTTGTGCATTTTCCCTGGTTTGTCCACAGCTTTGCAAGGTTTATCCATAGCTTCCTCTCCTTTTCTTTTGATTTTTCATTTTTTCCCTTCAAGAAAAGTGCCAAGTTATACTTAAATAACAGTTCTGTCCAGGAGTTGGTATTAGTCATCTAGAAAACCCCCACTAGTCTACAGGTAAGATGTGAGACTTCAGTTTCATCCTTCAAAAATCAAAGGATTGCATAGAATGATGTCTTACAGTTTGTTGAGAAATTCCTTCACAGCTATGAAACAGTTACCAGGCAATTCAAAGCTTTTATTGTAAATTTCACAAATGTAGAGAACACAGCACCTGAGGTTGGGGAGCAGGGGAGAATCTTTTATTTAGGCATCTTGTTTTAAGAAGTATATGTGAGCAGCGTTTTGTGTTTAGAAAATCCAGCATCTCAGTTTGATGTTATATTTTCTTTTTTTAAAATATGCACTTGTCAACTCAACAGTGATGAATGAAGTAGTTTTTACAGTTTGGTATTCACAGAAAGCTTGCTTCTGTCTCCTCCTCTGCTATGTACAATTCCTGCAATATCTAGGGAGTTCTCCCTTGTAGGCTGGCTTCTGAAAGCAGGCAGCATCTATTGCATTCCGTCCATCATGGTCACCCGCATTTCATTTATATCAAACTAACATTGTCTCATCTGAAAACAGCAAGAACATAACCTTAGAAAATGTTTGGACCTCAGTAGGAGCAAAACTACATCCTTTATGCACTAAGTAAAAAAAATCACTAACAGGGTTTGAGTTCATGAAAGAGGCCCAACACTGAAGTTTGGCATTTATCCTTGTAACAGGCACATTGTGGGCTATACTTTAAGCTTCCTCTCCCAGGCTTGTAAATGGGTCTCAATTTTCAGTTTTAATAGATGCTCTTCAGAGATGTCACCTGGACCTTTGACTCTTCTGCTGTGACTGTCAGCAGGTTTAACAGAGCAGTGCAGTGATGTTGGTGACTGGGATACCTGTTCATTTTTAGTCAATTCTGATCTGCATCAGATTCAAGTCACTTAGGCAAAAGGGGCGTTCATTTCTATTATGTTCCTTTACCCCAGGCTTATGTTTTGATTGTTCTGTAGACTAATTCATTTTTTTCTATATGGACATTGATGTATAAAATATGAGTGAAATTAAAAATATATATTTGTTCCATTCTTTGTTCATTTTTTTTTTTATAACTAGAACAAATCAAACTAAAATTCTTATTGCACATTTTAAAAATGGCAAAATAAGTGTTTGAGCTGCCTTTTTCAAACAATGTAAAATGAAACATGGTTAAAAAGTCCAAGACACCAAAGACATGAGAACTATCCCCTGTGATCCTAGTACTTAACTACCTTCAGAAATGTTAAAACCACTTTCTATGGACCCCTTGTTAATCATTTGGAAGTCTCTTTCTTCAGTATTAACTAGACTTAAGATTGAACTTGTCAGCCCAAGATGTTATAGCTGTGCAAGTAATTCCATTCTCTGGGATCAGAAAAAAGATAAGGACATTCTAACATAATGGAACATGTCTAGCCTATCTGACATTGACTTTACCTCCTGTATTAATATTCATTATTTTAGTTGTGTTGAATAATTGTGGTTCTCCAAAGACTGACTTCTATTCAGGATGTAAAGGGCGTACTTCCATTTACATAATAACAAAGAATTGAACAAGATTTTGATAACGACACTTGTGGTGATTTTTTTTAAAGCTATTTTTCAATGAAAAATGTTCAACTAAAAAAAAATAAACTATTTAGTGTTTTCAATTGTAGTCCTGAGTCTATGGGAAAATTTAACAAGGGGCATAAGCTCTGACCTAAGAGTGATTACTTTTATATGGAACAGAATCTCTACCAAAACAATGAGGAGTAACGCTGGGTGAGAAAAAGTGTAAGGTAGCCTTACTTTGGGTAAATATCTTCTGTGAGGCAACACACACATGCTTGACTAGCCAAACCCATTCTCCATATATACCATATTAGTCATCAGCTTTGGATTCGCAGAATATTGCATGGACATATGTCAAGGGCAGTTTTATTCCTGCCTCCTAAACTGTTTTAAAAGCTTTCTACATGTTGCTATACAGAAGGTGGCAATCAGCTGTTCTCTGTGTCCACAGGAGCAAGAAAATTAATGGGATAAATCGCATTGAAGGACATTTAGGCTGGAAGATACAACTTCCTAATTAGGAGGGTGGCTAAGCACTGGAACAGATTAGTAAAGCAGTTATGGACTCTGACACTAGAAGTTGTGAAGTGCAGGTTAAACAAATATTTGTCTCTGGTTTACAAAGATGATCCTGCCTAGAGGAGAGAGTTAGAGTAGATTATCTCTCGAGGCTTGTTCCAACATTATTTTTCTAAGATTCAGTATCAGAGGTTGGTTCTATATAATTCTGTGTCAATCAGTACTAGATTGCTATATCATCAATTCTTGACCTGAAAACAGCTAATATTAAAAATGTTCCCCAAAAGCCAAATAAGGCTCAGTAAATTCCAGAATGTGAATAGTGATTTTATTTTTATTAATGAGAAAGGCAACGATTTTTGGGATGCTCTCTTTTACTGGAACAACTGCAATAAAAGATACCATACCCAAAACATTCTTACCTTTCACATAATTCCTTCACCATTGTGGCTATATCATATTGACACTATTCATGGGGAAAAAATTAATTTTAAAGAACCCATCCAAATTCTAGTTACGTACATGTCTTACTTCCATATGGTGTTTGTATGCTAAAGATGTCCCAAAACCATATGGCTTTAACTGTCAGTTAATTTAAGACATTTTTCTTAGTTCATTAAATGTAGAAAATGATTCAACCTTTTAAGCCCTTTAGAAAATTCAAGGTTTCTAAATGACAACGTGCTAATAACTTTCTGAAATATTCTGAAAAGTAGTAGAAATATTTGTACTCTTAAATTACTTTCCCCAAGTCAGTCTACATTTCTGAATTTATACAGTGCCTAGTGCATATTGCCTCATTCTTATTTGGTCCATAGAAATAATTGTAATAAATACTAAGAAAAAGAATATTGCTTACATATATAATGAACCCCCCTCCCTGCAGTTACCTTAGACATCTTTTTGCAGATCAACTAATACACTTGCACTTTATGAAACATAGCTGTATTAAAATATCGGACCTTCAGAGACACAAATATTCCTAGGTGAATGATTGTCTATGATGACTAGATTCCATCAGGAAGGATGTAGTGAGATTGCAGTTTGGTTGAATATATCTTTTAAGAAGATTGGAGAAAGAAATGGGAAGATTCAGAAAGCTCATTTGTGAAGTCTTTTGCATTGCAGTTTTTTTTAATACTGATTTTCATATTGAAGAAAATGTTCAAATATATGGAGTTTACTTGTCTCTTAACTGCTCTGTTTAATGGCTCTCTTTTGTTTTGTTTTTTTGTTTTTTGTTTGTTTTCCATGTTTTTTCTTACCATTTCAGCTTCACTGAAAATAAGATGGAAGGCATATATAGAAAAAAGTATCTCAAATATTAAAAGTAAGACAATCAATGTCTTTTGTAGACATATCCAAAAAAAACCATCAGGATGCAATGATAGAGTAACTAAGGGATATCACTTATAGATCTGGATGCATGAATTTAAGCCTCACTTGTGCCAAAGGCCATTTTTAGTTGGCCCAGCTGTACTGGCTTTAGCTGTTCTTTGGAGCTAAGGGCTAAGTACAGATGGTCAAAAAGCTTGAAGCTGAAGCAATTAAATCTTTGTGGGTTAGTCTGAGCCGCATAGATTAAACCAATAAGCAAGTGGACAGACATTCACTTTTGATTCCAGAAATGTAGTCACATGCCTGCCGTGGCCCAGGCCAGAAGCCAGGGGGCACTAGAGCACACCTTCCTGCTCTGCTGGAGCTGACAGCTTGGGCCAAGAATAGCCTGTAGTGGGGAGGACGGTTTGCAGGAGAGGTGCAAAGCATCCTAGGATGCTAGGGGAACAGTGAGTTGACTTGAATCTGGAGGGGATCTGGGTCAGAAGTTCAATAAACTAATTTAACCTAAATCAGTTAAGTCTGATACTGCATGTATCCATGCTCATTTTAAACTGGCTTTGGCCATTTTGAAAGTGGTTTATGTGCACTGAACTTCTATTGTGTTACAGATTTGAAGCAGTTTCTGATCACTTAAACCAGTTTACATGTAGTTTCTGCCCCTAAACAATGAGTCAAGGGCTGCTGGCAGACATTAACATGATTGACCTTTTGGGACCTGAGGAATTGTATGCTCGGTCCCAAAAAATGCTGTATCCTACTATGCCAAACACACAAAGCAGAATGTGTGATTTTGAGATTGGAAATAAATGTCCTCAGATTCCGTTCATACAACTGCTGGTATGAGGAGCCTGGACCTTCAAAGAGCACTGTTGGAAGTGCAGCATCTCAAATCCATCCAGGCACCATGGGACTGGGATGAGGGTCTATTTCTTCAATGCTGACTAATTCTTTGTTGTTGTAATGAGGGTCTATTTGTCTGTGCTTTTCAAAGGGCAGGGAGCAGCCCTGGGTCCTGGCCACAAAACCTGATGATCAAGTGGGAAGTAGGCTTAGGACTAGGGACTGTCTTTAGTGATTGGGCGGGAGAGAATCCAGAGTCCTAGACCTGGGTTTGCCACTGACTGTTGGGTGGAGGCAAGCCCTGGGTCCAGGGCTTGGGGTTGCTTCCAGGCATCAGGGCTGTCCATGGTTCTGCCCCAGAGATTCGACACAGGGTGGCTGTGTCCCATATCCGGAGGCTGCATCCTCCTGATGATCAGCTAGTCTTCAGGGTAGGACGTGAGCAGCCCCAGGTCTGGTGAATATGCCATGTGTTCAATTTAAAGTGCAATACAAACAAGCCACAAAGTTGGTCCAAATTACATGTGGAAAATTCTTGTGGCTGGTATGCCATTTTATCATTCTGTAAATTGGCTGATGATCTAGTATGTTGTAATTCATGGTGCAGTTACCAACATTGTGTGATAAATGTAATGTTTACCAGGGCCCAAAGGGCATGTTTACATGTGCTCTGGGAGTGGGGGAGGTGCTTTAATTAGAGTGGATCCAAGAGCCACTCTAATTGAAGCACCCACAGTACCTCATGTATCAGCACCCCCATATGTCCAAATGGCAGCAGGGCACTTTAACTATAAAGCTAATTTGATTAATTATAGTGCGTTGGAGCAGCCTCCCCACTCATGTACAGGCACCCAAAGTGTTTAGGTGTGATGCTGTCAATATCACTTCCTTTGGTGCTGTTGGCTTCTAAAACTGGCACATCTTAATCATGCTAGTCCAGTGTGGTATCTAGGCTTGGGACAGATATTTGGCCTTTTCAAGATTTTTCTCTAAAGAAAGTCCTCCCTTTGGCTATGTATACTTTAAATAGGATTGCAGGGATGAGGGGGGAAGAAATATAAACTTATGGTCCTGAAACATGTTTAGCCACCGGCTCAAAAAGGTCAGATACATTAGCTCCTGTTTGCACCTGACTAGTTGCCTGAAAATCTTAGCCAGAACCTTCACTGCATGAGTCTATTAGACATGAAGACATCTTTCTTTGTATTATTTGCTTAAACATTGAAAATCTTCAGAATTTTTAAGGGTCGGAACTCCATCTTATTTTAGTTAGAATACATTGAAATATATTACCTCAATCTCAGACTGCATTTGGAGGCTAAAGTAACTATTTCTACATTCAGAGGGAGAGAGCACAAAATCAGATTTATAATGGGAATTTGGTTGTAAACTGCTAGTTCCATTCAATATTAAGTAATAAAAAGACAATTAGTGCTAAAAGAACTCCACACAGATGGTGCACCATTTTTAATTATTTTCCCCTTGTTTTTTCCAAATATCTTATCCTAGTCCTCTCTTGTTTTTATAATATCATCAGATAAAAGAGAGCCCAGGGGCTGATGCTTGTTAGATAGAACTCCATTTTAAAATAATGCTGACAAAAAACTACAGGGGGGAAAAAACAGGGAAGCAGCATACAGGATAATTTTAATTTCTTGAATATCTTCCATTGTCTGTCTGCATACAATCAAACTACCATAAAAAAGTAAATAGTATAATTGTTATTTGGCTACCTAGATCTTTTAAAACTTATGTTAAAAATATTAAGAACAAATGTAGGCAGCTAGGATTTCCTATTTCCAACAGTTTCTCTCCAGCCTTTTTCTTTCCTCCCCCCGCCTCCCCTTTGGTACAGTTTGCAGTACCCTTCTAACAACAACAGCAATTGTGGCAGAAGTTTAAACGTGCCATGGCATCAGAGAGAAACAGCCAGGAACTGCTGCAAAGGAAGCAATTATCCCAGTAGGGGTCCACAGCCCTCTCAATAGCTTGGTCAACTGCCAGCTGAGAGCAAAGGAGAGAGTGCACTACTACACATTTGAGGAGGAGAAAGGGAGAATTCCTTGTTACTTTACTATCTTCATCTTTTTCATGGTTCGTAGTGTAGTCACTGACATTTACATATTGAGCCCTATGCAGTTTGCAGATGTAAAGGTAAAGGCAGACCAGTTCTAGCTTTCTTGTGCACTGTGTTACTAGTAAGTGTCAATTGCTGGACTGCCAGAGTCTGCAAGCATGGCTATTATAGTTCAAGGTTGATAGGATATTAGGGCATATGCATCCAGAAGAGAGACAAACCTACAGTAAGAGAGATGTGAGAAGAGACAGTAAACTCTATCCCAACCACAGTTTCTGTTAGCTTATTGAGGGAAAAGTAATCAGACACTCTAAATGGTGTCAAGTCCAGTCCTCCATTATGAAGATTAATGTGTATGGTACACATTTTACAGCAATAAGATTGAAGATGAAGAAACTAATGAAGATCTACAAGACCCCATCTTTGTAGTCTGTTGAGAAGAGGATAGAGTAAAATGAGACTGTTACAACACAAGCAGTTTGTTTTTAAACATGACAGATGGAAAAAAAATTGCAGTCATTCTGTGTGTTTATGTGATAAGTTTCTCTAAATTTTTCTAGAGTTGTCTGATTTCACACTCTCAAAATCTGCCCCGTAACCAGGGTGAGCACATTTCATTTCAACTAGAACATAACCTTACTGGGCATGTGATGAACAAGTTTTATTTCCTTGCAATTTTCTTTCATATATCTTGTAGCACCCCAGACAACCTGGTTGAGAATAACTGGTTTAGCAAGTAATCCAGTACATTGGTGCACTACACCTTACAATTTTGGTTTCATTCTAAATAGTACTGATACTAAGGCCAGGATGATATTAAAAATGGAGAAAAGTTGGGTACCCATGTCTTTACTTAACATATAAATAAAACTTAGATGATTGACTTCTGGCTTCCATTCCCACACTCTTGACCTAAAACGCTAAACTGTAAAATAAAATGAAATACAATACAATACAATACAATATTTGATGCATCCTGTATAAGGATGACTGTTGTGGCATGCTTTTTCCTGAAAACTTGTATGGCCATGACTGCATAAACTAAAGCTACTCTGTTTTCATCAGACTGCATCAGTGAAGAGAGTCATTGCAGAGTAAGTGAATATTTGTTATGACGTATGTCAGTTTTTGGGATAGAAAGAAGTAATCAGTGGAGTCCCCCAGGGATCTGTTTTAGGTCCAGTGCTGTTCAATGTATTCCTAAGTGATCTGGAAAAGGGGATGAGTAGCGAGGTGGCCAACATTTGCCTATGACACAAAATTATTCAAAATTATTATAAGTGTCAAAGACTGAGGCAGGTTGTGAAAACTACAGAAGGATTTGGCACTACTGAATGAATGGGCAACTAAATGGCAGATGAAATTCAGTGTTGATAAGCGTACAGGGAGATCTTGCTACACATGCAAATTAAAGCTCCATAGCAGCCAGCTATAACATGAGTACATGTTCTCAAGATCTAACTTCATAGCTGGTTGGAGCTTTTATGGCTTAATAGCTACTTTATACATGTAACTGGGCTCGAGGTAATTGCTTAATTAACCAGTTAATTACACAGTGCCTGTAAGACGTAGAGAAGGCCTGTGACAGAATACTGAGCAAGATGGACCTAGTTCTTCCATGTTCTAGATTTTCAAAAGGTGTGTCCAAAGGAAGCTTTGACTGCTCAGAACCACTGAATATCAAGGAGAATTGTGGGACGTTTGGCACTGAAACAACTTCCTCTGGATGACATTTTTGAATATGAAGCCCCAGATGTCAAAAAGATAAATTTAAGTATATTTTGAAAGTGCGATTAAGAGGCAGTGTGGGCCAATGTGTGGTGTACTGGACTGGAAGCAACCAGGTCAAGTTCTATCATTCAGCTACTGTGTGACCTTGGGTACATCTCTTCCCATTTTGTGTCATTTATTTTCCGTTCCATAACTTGTCTGCTATATTATAATATTTTTCAGGCATGGACTGTTTCAGCCCAGGCATCTGCACAGTCCTTAACAGTGAGATCTGAATGCTAGTTTGTGACTCCAGCTGCTACTATAATGAAAGTAAAAGTAGTAGTAATAATAATCAGATGAACAGGTGGACATTTTTTTTAATGTCGGTCTTCTGAAGACTGCAGACTACACTTGCAACTCCACTGAGTTATGACTTGAATATGCTGTAATTGACAACATTTTGTTGATCATCCATGGAAGGGTGAAATGTAGGAGGGAAATAAATGTCCCATGCATAGGGCTGATTATGAAATATGAAGAATATGTGAGTTGGGGTTTTAAGTTCTTACACAAAACTATTTAGTTCTTGGATTTACTGATTTACACATCACCTTTCCTGAAAAGGGGTAACCTACACCCAAAACAAGACAAATTATAAAATGAGCTCAAATATTAAAATAGAATAAAACTAACAATTCCCCAAACATTGGCTCAGAAATTAATTCCACCTGCTAAAAGCCTGCCCAAATAAAATGGTCTCACAATGCTTATAAAACAGGGATAGGCAGCCCCTGGCATGGGTGCCAGAGCATAGTACATGAAAGCATTTTGCTTAGCACATGCACCTCAGGGCAGATGGTGGGGAAAGGAACAGGGCTGCACTGCTACAACAAGTATCAGGCCTCTCACAGATCCCCCAACATCTGCCCCGGCACTCCAGCATTTTCCAAGTTGAGGTTGTAGGTGTCTTTGACACTGCCCAAAAATATTGGCAATCCCTGTTACACATGTCATGTAAATCATGATTTGATATCTCAACACTATATATTACAGACTTACAGTAAAATTAATATTTTTAGTAACATAAATGCTAAGTCACAGGCAAATAAAGAATTATTAGATTCTGTTTGTCTCTTTGATAAAGCATATATCAGGTATGGAGATCATGATTCTGGAGTTTGCCATTTGCTTTGAAGCCAGAGGGACTTGGGCAAATCCTTAAGCTCTTTTTAACTAAGAAATAATCTTGCATCACAGGTCATCTTATTCAAAAGTATTGCAAAGCACCAGAGATTTAATATATTTTATCTTTTCAAAGGTATGTTTTCTAAAGGATAAAAGTGTCTTAATTACTGACCAGGAAACACTGGCATTTTTATTCAGAAGCAGAACTAGTTGAAACTTTTAAATGTTTCAATTTCCAATGAGAGGATAAATTTTTAGTCATTTTTTTAATTAAAAATAATTTTAAACTTCTATTTGCAAAAAACTTTTCTTTTTCTGAGAAGATTTTGGTGTTTAATTTCTAAACCTGAATCAATAGGCTTTACTGACGGTAGCAGATGCCGCTCTTTTACTAGTGCCATCATTCATTCACATGAGAAGTTTAGCTGGAGGGAGTGCCTTCTACCTGTATCTGATGCCTTTAAAAATAGAAGTTTTTTAAAAAATGGACTTCAACAGCATTGCAGAAAACCCTTGGTTCTGGTCAGTATTCCTTCCCTTAACACATGGGCATGATTGTTCACTGTGTAAGATTTTTGTACTAAATGTGTAATATATAAGGGGAAAAAAAGTATTTCTTTTCTAATTCTTTCCATATGGGAAGTTGAATGTGCACAAGTATGGCTAACTGCACAAGATTTCAGAAGCTTATGTACTGTCTTCTCATTATTCATCATGGTAAAACTTTCAAGAGATACCTGAACTATGAGACTCACTGTACCAGTGTAAGCTGCACTTTTTGGCAAGTGTGCCGCAAATTAGCCCCGCTGTCCCCGAGTGCCACTCAAATTCTGTGCCTGTTGTTTTTTTCTCCATTCCCTGTGTTCCACGCCCAATATTCTGTTCTGCTTTCTGCTGCTTGCTCCCTTTGCTGCTGTACCACCTGTTTACTCCCTGATCTGTCACATGTCACACACAGGCTGCCCATGCCACTTTTAGCACTCTTGCTATGGGTTGGCCATCTCTGTGCTATCATATTAAAGTTAGATCATATTAAAGAACCAACCCCTCCCCACTGCCCCCCCCCACAAGAAAACTAAGATGTTTAAAAAAGCAGAAAGACATAATTTCTCTTCCACAGTGAGAAGTTAGACATTATTTTTGAGGGCCTTCGTAATATTTTAAATATATTGTGCTTTTTTTTGCCCATTGAATATGTAATACTTTAGGATAACCTAATTAGAACCAGGCGAGATTCTGAGTGCGACTGAAATGGCTAATTAGCCCCAGTTGGTCTAGGACTTTAACCTAAGCAGTGAATGAATAGCAGTGTGGTGATGATGCTTGAAAAAATTCCTGTGTAACAGATACTTCAAATCATTTTACTTGCTTAAGGGTAGAGGAATGAAGACATACCAGACACTGAGTTCAGGTTGAGTTCACTTTTATTTCTGATTCCAGTTGCTGATTACAGCAAAAGTTGTATATCCCATACCATTATATCCTGAATAAGATGGGTTAAATTTACAGTATCTTGATGTCAATGCATATATATCCTGATGAAAATGGCAGCTGTATCTGGACATTGGTACACAGTGTATGGGCCCCTCAAAGTAAGGCAGGGTCCATATTTATGATTTGTTAGTTATTACATCATAACTGCCTTTGTGCATGCTCTTACCTTTCAAAGAAGGTAGGGTACTCTATTATACATTTATGATGGCATAGAAATCCATACATGAATAGTTACCACAAATTAACTGGTGTACTGTAAGTTTATATCTCAGGTTATCTCTCAGCAACTTGCTTGTGACATAATTTGTGCACGTACCCATAGATTTTCTGCTGTCCTTCATAAAAGGCTGAGTATGTGGCTCCATAATGTTGTGTATATGCTGCTGTTACTCAGTACACCGCTTTGTGAAAACTAGGCAGAGCTCTTCAAACTGATGTTCCCTGCAATCTTTTTTTTTTTTTTTTTTTAAAGATCTATAGCAGTTTTCAAACTTTTTAGACTCAAAGCACTCCTCTGAAAATTCCAGCTTAATTTTCACTCATTTTTTGACTGTGACAAAATAAAAGAGCAATATTTTTATTGCAAAGACTTCAGAAAGACGACCAGAGGTCAAAATCTTTTTTTACACTATGAGTTCCTATTTGAAATCTCTGGGTTTATCTTTTGAACGGTGTTTTCATACATACCAGCGCTAACGTTGGGTGACATCCCACGGGAGCCTTGAAAGGGTCTTGGAGCACTCCAGGTTAAGAATCAGTAAACCTGAGAGAACAGACTATTATACAGTAAGGGAGTAACAATATGGTTTTGCTGTACTAGCTTTTTTAGATTTGAATTGTAATAATGAAGTGCGACACAGTAAATACATTATATACTACAGTCAACTGAGGTTAGTATAGTAATAGAAAAACATGATTCAGAAAATTGTCTAATTCAAGAAAGTTCATGTAAGCATGGATATCCAGTTTATAAACGAGTTTTGATTAAGGCACCAGTATGGGTGTTATCTTCGGTTCAACCTTTCTTTGAAATTGGCAAGAACCAAATGTAAAACTAAGCATAACTAACTTTTAGACTTCTACTGTTTTGAATTTCTAAAAAAAGACATGCTGTGGTCTGAATTTTCTTTTATTAAAATTGTTTATCATGTTCAGGATATACCTTGCCTGCTCATACTTTCTCTGTTAATTAGAAGGAAATATATCAAGCTTGTACAGTCATTCTGTTCTTTGATATGTACTCATGTCAAGATGTGATTCACATTACCTCCCACTGAAGTTACCAGGCAGCTCAATGGAAGTTAACAACATTTAATACTTTGTAGATACTCATCTCTTTCAAGTATCAAGCACTTACTGGAGCTGTTTGTTAAAGGTGGGCAGAACTTCTTTTATTCTGTAGAGCAGAACTGAAACTAATTCCAGCTAACATATTGTTTGCTTGAGGTGGGATAGGTGCCAAAAGCAGCTTGGATGTTCTTTCTAGATCTCCACCCTCAACACTACTTTTAAGTGGTAAGGTTCTGCTGTAGTTGAGTGTTTGCCTTTATGTTCATTATAAAATCCACATCCCACACCACTGCTGCCAGTGGGGGTATTTGTTGATGAAGGAAGGAAGTTTAAAATTTGGCTCTTCACTGCTGCAGTGATCAGAAAATTATCAGAATCTTTTTTTTTTAATTGGCAAACAGTCTGTTTTGGGGAGAGAGCCATATATTTTTCGTGAACTAGAGGTAGAGATAAAAGATTTACCTGCGGACATAAAGCCAAATTGAATTGAAAAAATCTCTTGAAAACCAGTAATAGTCTTTTTATTTCCTGAGTAGCCTCTTACAGGCATATTCATGTGGAAACATTCAAAGCTTCACCCTAATTAACGAAGTATAACATCCTCCCCCTTCCCCTCCCCGGATTTTAGGTAATGTTCTGCTACGTTTTACATGAGTCTTCTCTGTCTAGTTCCAAATCTCTTTTGATTTCTTCACCATCGCCCTGCATCAGTAATCTTCTCCAACTTTGTCTATTTTCATTTTCATTCTTTACCAATTTACTTTTCAAATTAGACTGTAATGTTTCAAGGTAGAGGCCATGTCTTAACTATATAAATTGTTCTGTCCGACATACACTTCTAGATCTAAATAAATAACAGTAATATAATGACAGGAAAAGCCATACACCATTACAGTTTGCTATAATAAAATTGTTGTGAACTGCTGACAATTTTAGCCTTCAATCTGAATTTCATTACCTTAGAGATTTAAGTTAGCCTTTAGCATTTTAAAAATGTAATTTAGGTCTTATATACTATATAGAATGATGATTAAAAATTCTGTGTAATCCAGTTTAAATATGCTGGTAGTCTTTATACATAGACTTCCTAGACTCTTCTTTTGCTGATTTCATTCCCCACCCCCCACTTCTATAAAATTATTTCCAAAAGGAAAATGAAATACCTATGATAGATACATGGTGTGTGTGTATGAATCAAGTATTTGTCTCACTTGCTTTTAAAAATTTTCAAGTATGGGGATACCATAATTTATCCAGGTAACATGTTCTATTGCTTAACCACCCTCATACTGAAGAACTTATTTCTAATATCTAGCCTTAATTTCATTTCCCTTGTTGCAGTTTAAACCCATTACCCTCTTCTGTCTACTGTACCAACAGAGAATAGTCCATCACCATCCTGTTTATAATCACTCTTCTGTATACACAGGCATGTACACATACATCTTCCTAACCACTCTTTATAACAGTCTTCACATATTTGAAGACTGTTATCAATACCCTCCCCCTCCCATTCTCTTTTCCAGACTCAGTAATCCCAGTCCTTCAACCTTTGCTCTTAGCTCATGTTTCCCAGATATCTAAACATGTTTTGTTGCTATCTGCTGGAATCTTCCTAATTTGGTCATATCTTTCATCAAGAGTGGTCCCCAGAACTAGACACATTATTCCATGCAAGGCCTCTCCAGATCAGAACAGAGGAAAACAGGGGTGTCAAATATGTGGTCCACAGCCTGGATCTGGTCCCTGGAGCCTCTCTGTCAGGCCCACTGGGCTACTAGAGTGCCATCAGAACTTGAGGGATAGGGTCTCCCTTAGAATCTGGGACCCTTTTGCCCTGTGAGGCATGGCCATTGGTGGCAAGCTTGGATATCTGCTGCCACTCCTGGACTTCCTCCCCAGGTTCATTGATTCTACTAGACACCTCCAGCTAATGGTGAACTCCCTGACCTACCACTACTGCTGGCCCCCTAACTACTACTGTCACTGCTGCGGTAGCCACTACTGCAGCCCCCATGCCATGTGCTGGACTCAGCCCTTAGGCAGTCCCATGGTCCACATCTGGCCCAAGGCCCCAGGTGAGTTGGACACCCCTGGAGTAAAAGAATCACTTCCTTTGACTTGCAAGCAATGCTCTTATTAATATGGCCCAGTATTGGCTTTCTTTGCAATAAGGGCATGCTGTTGGATCATACCCAACTTACATTGTACAACAATGGTGGTGTACCTTTCAAGCAGGCATGTCACAAGTCCCACCTCATTCCCAGGTGTCTCTCTGTTCCCAAAGGTGTACCTGATAGGGTTTGTGACGGGGGGGAGTGGGGGGCAGGAATTGAAGAAGTGTGTCTTGAGCCTCCAGGCTTGTGGAACACAGCATGGGCAGGATGCTGCTGCAAGAGAGATGTCACTGTCAAAAATAACCCTGACCCCACAGCTGCCACAGTTTTATATGGTAAAAGACAATTCAAAGTCCTGAATTTGGTGGCAGCTGTAAGGCTGGGGAAGGATTAACCTGACTCTTCGCAAGGAAACCTGGCACCTTCCCTCACAGCAGCGTCCTGCCCCTGCTCCACTTCATGCATCCAGAAGCTCAGTCTTTCTTGCATTCATTCTGGTGCCTCTCTTTACTGAACTCCCAGGACTTGGGTGCCACAAACGCATCTCAGCTGCCATGCCGCTTGAGGCATACTCTAACCCTCAGGTCCTTTTCTGCGGTACTAAAGCCTACCCAGTCATTCCTGTTCATATATGTGCATGTGATTGTTCTGTCCTAAATATAGGACTTAGTACTTCTCTTCATTGACTTTAAGTCATCTGAATTCAGACCATTACTCCAGTCTGTCTAAGTTATTCTAAATCTTAATCCTTTCCTCCAGAATGTCAGCAGTTCTACCCAGATTGGGATAATTTCTAGATTTGCAAAGTGTGCACTTCATCCTGTCCTCCAAATCATTAACAATGATATTAAACAGTACTGAACCCTAAACAAATCCCTAGTGAACTCACATGATACTTCCTCCTGATTAGACAAAATGAGCCATTAATTATTGCTTTTTGATCGCAGTAATCCAACCAGTATCCACCTTTAAGTAGATCTGCCTAAATGGCATTTCTTTAGCTTACTAATGACAATGTTATGGGACACTGCCAAAAGCCTTGCTAAAAGTCAGTGTATACTACATACATTGCTCTCCCCCTATCTACAGAAACTGTCACCTTGTCATAAGAGGAAATGACTTGCTCTTCATGGTTCCATATGGACTGTTCCTGATCATCTTGTTCTTCAGGGGCTTAGAAATAAATTCCTTGATGACATGTCCCATGCTCTTTCTAGGTAGTCTGCATATAAACAAGTGCAGCGAGTACATAATGGCATTATATGGAGCCTTTGGGATATGGTTTTATGGCCTTGATTTATTGGTCAACTGAATTGATTCGTTATTTGTATATTTTTTTGCTGGTGGGTGGTCATAATTTATAATTCTAAATTTAATTAACTGTTAAAGGACCTACAGACTTTTTTATAGCTTTTTAAAAAATATTTTATAACTCTTTAAAGTAATGAGTTAAATGGGCCTGGGATGGTTGAATTACTCAGGAGTGGCCATGTATTTGTCCTTATGTAGGTCATCCAAATGACTGTTAACAGCTCTTTTTTAACATGCTATACTGTCAGGCATTCTTCATATGCAGTAAGTGTCACAGAAAGGAGAAAACATGCATATTTAAAAACAAACATTCTACAGCTACAGTTTTCCTCTGTTAAGTCTTTTTCTTTTAATTTTAAGACCCAGAGTAATGACTACTACTAGATAACTGTCATAAAGTAATGGGAAACTGAGGTACTCAGGCAAAGAAAGAAGTTCATTTTCAATCAATCAGCAGTGTAATTATAAATATAAATCATGTTTATAGTGTGATTGTATGTGTACATTTACTATGGACGTATAAAATTCCATGTAAAAATGTGTGTCCATCCATACCCTATTTATCCTATAATAAATTTATCAGAAATCTGTTCAATTTATTGTATTTATCCATTCCTGTTTATCCATCATTCTAGGAATGTATGCTACCGTTACAAACCTCTCTGCAGTTTTAAAAAGCAGAAATAAAAAAACAAACTCAAACCTGAAACAAACAAACAAACCAAACATTCATGCCTGAGGCCTAGGGTTCAAAAATCTCCCGTATAACTATTCCCAGCTTTTCTAAACCAAGAAATACCATAACTTATGTGTTAAGGTTTGCCAGACTAGAAAGAGAAACTGTGTATTAGCATTTATATGGGAAGATTCCTGTCCTCTCTTCCTGATATAACTCATCCCTTACAGCTAACCCTGAAAATTTCTACATTATAGAAACATGATTTCTGTTATTTTTCACATTTGACTTATTTTAACATTTCTTTCCATCTGAGCTTTGAACAGTTATACTTGTGGTAGATGAAACACCTGAATTTACAGAACTGAGAAATAGCTCCTGTAATATTTTATAAATACGTTCTTGTAAGCTATGGGTCATACAGAATACACAGTGACAGGATAGCTGTCATTTGGATAGGATTTTCATGAGTACTTAAATGATCCAGGAACATGAGTACCACTGAACCATTAAGAAGAAGACCCAATTCTTAAAGAAATCTTTCCAGAACCACCAATCATAACCTTTAAACAAGCACTGAACCTCACTTACCTGCATCACTAGATCAGACTCCCTATGACCCAAACCACACCCGATGGATGCAGAGCATGCCAGAATGCAAAACCTGACAACACATCTCTACATCCCCATCCCACAAGAGAACTATCGCCATTCCTGAATCTTATACCTGAACCTCCAGAAATATTATAAATCTCATCCACAGCACCAAGTGCCATGATGGAAAATATGTAGGAGAAACCAAACAACAACAACTGTGCACCAGAAGGAACACACACTGAAAATATATTAAAGTCAAGAATACCACATTACCTATGGAGGCATACTTTTCAAGCCAGTCACTCCCTCTCCAGTCTCTCAGTTCTAATGCTCAAAGGGAGCTTACAAAACACCTTTCATAGACAAGCCTATGAACTCACTTCATAAATCTACTGGATACAAAAAATCATGGACTCAATATAGATATTGAATTTATGACGCATTACAACCTGCCTGACATTTTTGATTCACCAGATACCTGCCAGACCTGACCTTTTTACGCTTCTCTTTTCCACCCCTTCCTCCCCTCTCCTCGTTTTCTACCATTTGTCTTCCTAATTTCCAGCTATCTACTTTTTCACAGATGACCTCTTTTCTACTTTTGAAAACTGCTACAGAAACCATACTTGCACCCTTACTTACCGTTGGCTTTCCCCCCTATTCCTTGTTTCCCCACCCCCACACCCTTCCCTTCTTTATCTTTGTTCCCCTAATTTCCACCTATTTATATTCTCACTGACGTCTTGTCACACTTTTAGCTTCATTCCTTGGAGATCTTAGAACAGCAGAGACTCCCTATGCCTGAAGAAGGGTGATTGCGGCCAAAAGCTTGCAAAGAACTTTTTTCCAGCTACTCAGTTGGTCTAATCACATCTACTCAAAGAACCTGGCCTGTCTATGTCCTTAGACCAGTGTGGCTACAACCACAAACTCACCAATGGGTTTGGGGCTCGTAATTTGTGTACATGCATAATAATCATCTATCTGGGTTTGAGATGCATAATTTAACCATACTTGTACTATGTAGTCAATATAAATACACATTTAGGGCAAAATCTGTTTGCCCTTCACACACATGGTACCAAAATAAACTTTGTGTGACTTTGGGGGATGTGAAATAAAAATGAAATGTTCAAAGGTAAATCAAGATATATACAATCTCTTACTCTTGTTTTTCAAGGCATACAGCAAATAAAAATACATTTAGGTCATATTTAAAAAAATATTTGCAGGTCACCTTTTAATATTCCATTCTTCATGCTTCAAATCCCCATTGAAATTCAGCATTACTAGATTCTTGGATGATAAAGGACATACTTTTTTTTGTGTTCTCAAACAATGTGTGCCAAAGGCAAAAGAATGACATTTGTATGCAACACTATCTACATTATATGTGCTTGTTCATCTATCTCAATAACCGACTGTCATCTTTGTGTGTATATATCTTACAATGATAATAAGTGTCCAAACCTCCTCAAGATGTCAAGTTTTCAGGGATAGATTTCTAGCTGCGGGCAACCTGAGCAAAGTACCTCACATTAAGAACGTTTTTTTTTTTCTTATTCACTGACCATGTTAAGCTCTTTAATGTAATTTTATAGGCATTGTATAACTTTGGTTTAAAATTATTATCATGTAAGATTTTAAGTATAGCCTAACTTAAAATATGTACATTTGTAGGCATTTTAGTAAATATTATTTTCATTTAATCTAATTTATATATTCTGTTCTGGATGACCACTTTTGCTTAAATTTTAAAAATTTAATCAATAATTTTATAAAATGCAGAGAAAATGAGTATATTTAAGAGATTATAAGATTTTTGGCTACAGCAAATTTATTTTTAAGTATAAATTGTTGAACCACTCACTTTGGTAACAGCAAGTGGAAACTCATTGCCTGTATATACAATGTATATACTATTCCAAATAAATGAACCACTGTAAATAAGACCAACATTTAGGTAACGCCATATATACCAAATGCCAAATTGTGAATACCCCTACCTGAAAGGTTATATTACTTCTGAAAATCTAAAACTCAATTAGAGACGTGTGGGGTTTTTTTTTTTTGGGGGGGGGGGTGAGGGGGGCAGGTGTTTTGTTTTGTTTTTTAAAGAAAAAGCCAAATGTTGGTATACCTTACAGTTACATAAGTTATAAGATGCAAATCTGTCTTCATAGGAAAGCATAGTTTACTTGTTCCACCAATACTTGTTTTGGACAGTGCAATTAGTTGGAACTACTCTTTTGATGGTTCATGAGAACAGAAGTGACATTTTATTACAAAGTAGTTATTGTTAAGTTTTTTATTTTCTCTTTTTTCTCCTGAGTTATTTAACAGGTTTCTGGTACTTAAAGTTTTGATGCATTTTGTTGGTTATCAACTTTTCATGGTGTATAAATTGTGTGTGAAATGCATCTTGGAATGGCAGTTTTGCCCCTAATATTGGGGGGGGGTTTTCTCCCTCTTATCAGGCAGAAAAGTGTTATAAACAATGTATTGTGTGTCATACTTTGAAACAATGGAAATAGAAAATGAATAGTAGAACTGGTGTTTATCAAGTTTTAAACAGAAGCACAAAAGAATGGCTGTTGGCCAGTAGACAAACTGAAAATAAGGTTCTTATGGAACCATACAATTGATGAGATTTTACATATTGAACTCATTTAATATACCAGAAGGGGTTCATACTGCCATTACATTTAGATTGATTTAACTAAAGTTAGATCAGTATAAATGCCCATCAAGGAATGACATTTTTGAGGAAGTGAACTAACTTAGATTGGGACAGTTTAACCCAATCTATAAAATGTCTGTACATATTCAGAGTCCAGCCCTAGGACTGAGAAAGCCCAGCCTCTTGTTGCAGTCCCAGGGCTATACTCTTTCTACCCCAATGCTGAACAGGTTATTTTTAGCCCCCTGCTTCCCACCCACCCCTTGCCTACAGGCAGGGCAAACTCCTCCTCCCATCCGGTAGACCTGCCAGCCTCAATTCCACCTACATCTTCTCCTACCTTGACTTACTTATACCGGGTTCCCTACACAGATCCCAGTACCTGTAAACAGCTGTACATGCTACTTCCATTCTACATTCACATGGTTTAAAATAAAGTGTGTAAACATCAACTAGGTATAATGAACAGATGTACACATCCTAAAAGGTAAATAAGCTTTTTCTTTATCAACATCACCTCAATTTCTAACGTGATTTTACATGATTTAGCCAATGACTCCTAAACTGGTTTTTCATTATCTATGAAAAAGTTCTTTTAGACTACATCTTTCTTGTTTTGGGGCATTTTTACACATGGTGTGGGACACGGTGCCAGGCATTTTAATTAGTTAGCCATGCTAATTAAAAGTACCTGCCTGTCATGTGTTTCAGCATCCCCACACTGCAAAAGATGGTGGCAGGGTGTTTTGAACTAAAACCCATTAAATATGTTTCATTTCAGAGTGCCCCACTACCATTTTTTCAGCACAGGGGTGCACAGGGAAGCTGACACATGTGAAACGGAAGGCTGCTGGAGCACATAAATTTCTGTGCTCCAGCAAACTCGATTGATCAAGTCCACTCCAACACGCTGGATTTTCAGCATGTTGGAGCAAGCTTCACACACATGTATAGGAGCCCCTAGATGCCAGAGCATGTGAAGTTTGTTCAGTATTGCATGTGTCCCATTGTTTAAATGCCAATATGCAGAAAATTAATGTACACTAAATGGCAACCTGTGCTCAGCATTG
Organism: Crocodylus porosus; assembly: GCF_001723895.1. Lineage (NCBI taxonomy): Eukaryota > Metazoa > Chordata > Crocodylia > Crocodylidae > Crocodylus > Crocodylus porosus. Next base: position 20,552,432 of record NW_017728906.1, read on the forward strand.
AATGCTGTACTCATACTTATCTACACAGTGCTTCATATCTTTACAGACTGTATATAATTAATTGATTACTTTTAAAACTATTTTATTTCTACTTAATTTATCCTAGATCAGAGGAGGAAAGCTCATGATAACCTATACAAGAAAGAATGATGCTGGCAAGTACGTCTGTGTTGGAACAAATATGGTGGGAGAAAGAGAGAGTGAAGTGGCAGAGCTTACTGTTTTGGGTAAGAAAAATTCCACCTGATCATTCTGAGCTGTCCAAATGACATCCCATAGACTACATACATTCTGCAAGGGGTAAAATAGCCATACCCCCAGGCTCCTGCCTGACCATTGCTTGCCCTCACTGCTCCCTCTGCAGCAGCAGTTAGAGGATCCAGCTCCACCTCCCTCCTCCAACTGCTGTTTTTTACCCCTGCCTCAGGCAGTGGGGCAGTGTGGCAGCATGGAAAGCTGAGGGAGAGCCTGGTGCATGTGGTGCAACAAGGGATGTAGGGGGGACATCAGAGGTACATGGTGTGGGAGGGCAACTGCACGACTGCTCAGTGTAGTGCCACAGGAGGTCACAGATGCACAGTAGAACAGTACAATGGTGGGTGGGGTGGGGAGTGCAGGCATGCCATCAGGGACACACAGTGCAGTGGTGAGGAAAGGAGCTGTCTATGGAGTGTGCTATCCAGAAGGGCTGTGGCCCACCCTGATGTAGCCTATAGAGCATGCAGCCCCGACTAGTGGAGCCCAGTGAACCGGCAGCCCCTGTCCATGTCGAAGCTGGGCAGCCCACTGATAATGCTTCATTAGTGAAGTTTGAGCAGCCCTATTTTTTTCTGTCAGGAGACCTTTTCTGTCCTTTTCTCGCAGGGTTGGTATTGGAGATTTTTTGTATCGGTTATGTTTCAGAAAATGAGTAATTTATCTGGGCTGGTCAGCACATGCTAAAATATTGTACAAAGAAAAAAAAACCTGTGTCTCCAGGACAGCAGAATAAGGGAAAGAAAGAAAGAAAGAAAAAAATAACACATATCAGCCAACTGTCAATGTGTGATCATACAATAAAGATTTATTTTTCAAATAGGTAGTCAGATCTGACTTGCAGATTTGGTTTTTATGATATATATACCGGCAGTTTCTCTTAACAATACCAGTATTATAGTATCAAGCCAAAAAAGTAACATCAGTTATTAGTACATACATAATTTCCCCTTCCTTGAAAAAAGTAAGAATCATTCCAAATATGGGACCGAATATTTAATGTTGTGAAATTTTGGAATGTGAATGACTCTATTAAATGTATGTGCACAATATAACAGGACAACGTTCTATAGGGCAACGTATCATAACCTTATTGAGAGCTACCTCTTTTTGCCTTTTTGCTTTCCTGAAGTGTGAGGCCCAAAACAGGACACAAAACTTCAGGTGAGGCCCCAACAGTCTGAATAGAGTGCTTACCTGGATATATAAGTGACACTTCTGTTGAGACAACCCAGGATTCTGTGGGACTTTTTTTTTGGCAACAAGAGCATACTGGTAATTCAAATTTAGCTTATGGTCTACTGTAACCCCCCAGTCCTCCTCTGCAATACTGCAGCCTTAGCCATTCATTTGCCAGTCTGCATTTCTGTATGCAATTATTCTGTCCCAGGTGCAGGACTTTGTACTTGTCCTTGTTGTGTCTCATCTGATTGATCCTAGACCATTTCCTTAGTTTGTTCAAGTAATTCAGAATCTTAACCCTACTCTGGAATAGCTGCAATTCGACCCAGTTGTGGTGTTATCCAGAAGTATGCTAAGTATGCACTCAGTCTTATCATCCAAATCATTGCTGAAGATACCAAACAATAGTGGACCCAGAACAGCTCCCCCAAGGGAATCCCATTTGATACCTCCTCCCAACTGGACATTAAGCCATTGAGCACTACTTGGGCGCATCTCCACATGCCCCTATGGCACTGGTGTCACTGTGCTGTCATTTAGTACTTCCTTTGTTACTACACCATCATTTAGTGGCGTGGTAACAGCCCATACTACACCATGCTGGCAGTGCATGGCTATTTTTAGCTGATACGTCAGAATAACAACATGCTGTACTGAGGGAGCACATTGCTATGGCAGTGTAGGGATGGCACTATGGTTTTTGACCATGGACACTACATTGCCATAGCACACTGCTATGGCAAAACAGTGTCATGTGTAGATGGCCCTTTGTTCAGTATGATGATCTAACCAATTACAGTACATTTGTCTAGTCTAGATGCCCTTAGCTGGCAATGAGTAGGGATCCAGATAAAATCAAATCCCCAATTTTTGGTTTAAAAAAGTAACCCCAAACTTCCATTTTCCATGATTTAAACTTCATTTTAATCATGGAAAACTGGGGCTTTTGGATTACTTTTTTAAGTGAAAATTGGAGATTTATTTTAAATCAGAGAAAACCAGAATCCTTGTTAATGAGTGTGTCATTAAAGACCAATGTCAAAACCCTCTAAAATCAATATATGTGTTAGTTGTCTTTCTAAAGTCAACATATCAACTGCTAAAGTCAACGTATTTACTGCTCTCCTTCTATCCACAGAGCCACTCAAGTCACTTCAAAGTAGTGTAAGACTTAGGCTAGGCATAGACTTTCAAAAACTCAGAGCCTAAATTGATTCAATCCTTACAGGTTATTCTAACCTGGCTAGGCTAAATCAATTTTCTAACCTGACAGACATTCCAGAAATGCAGGCACATTCCTGCAGTGTCTCAGGCTAGAAGCCGGGGGGCATTAAAGCAGCCCTCCCTTCCCTTCCACAGCATGCAGCTGAGATGGGTGTGGCTGGGCTCTGGCAGGACACTGTGACTGGTCCAGCATGGTATTGATAACAGTGTTTATTAGCCCTAACTCAGTGTTTATCACCCAGTTAAGAAAACAACACAGCTACTTCTTGATTCTACCTGTTGATTCAGCAAAGACTGTAGTCAGACTGTGGTCTGCTAGCAAATACACAGGCACCTCCTCAGCAAGGCGGGGGGGGGGAGAAATTCCTGCTTAGCAGGGAAGGGTGAGGAGAGGGGGAAGCAGCCCACAGTCTCTGGAGCTGCAGCCAGGGAGCAGAGGGGAGGGACAAGCCCTGCTGTGGAGCAGAGAGCCCTGCCCAGCCCAGAGAGCATGCTGGGATGCTTAGGGGCTCTGATTTAACTTAATCCAGGAAGGGGACTGGGGCAGACATTGCATAAACCCGTTTGGGCCAAATCAGTTGAGTCTGAAGCTGCATTCAACCAGGTTTATCTCAAACTGGTTTATGTGCACTAAACTTCTGTTCTGTTACAGGTTTAAACCAGTTTCTGATAACTTAAAACAGTTTATGTGTAATGTCTGTCCCTAGCCTTAGAGAGGTAAGACATAGTTAATGACTTCAGGATGTTCCCATCCTTATAGTTGTTCAAATCTGGTTAGATTCAGTGTAGTGCCTTTGAATTGGCCATTGGCAATTTTTCTGGTTTTGAACAAATCTCCAAAGTCTCCAGTTCATTGGTGTGTTTTAATGCTGTTGAGAACTGACTCTAGATAAATTGAAGTCCCATTCAGAATTTTTTTTGAGTAGCAAAGATTTTTTCATTTATGTTGATTCTGTTGTGATAACTTTTGGAAACTCACGATTATTTTGTTTGTGTTGTTCTGTTGCTTTCATATTTGGGCATTTTAAAGTGTTTGGTCTATAAGGAAATGTATGGTTTTGAAAAGTGTTGACTTTCAGGAAATGTATATTTCTTTAAATCAGGTTCTCATGTTGGAATCCCATTCAGCTGTATTGGTTAATTTTCCACACAGGCTTCTTTAACCATTATCTTAGGTATATTAATACTGATTGTTAAACATTGCATGTTGGAAAGTGTACTTGGATTTAATTTCTAAAGACTTATAACAGCCATTTTTAATGGAGTTGTATGTGTGCTTCCCTGCCCCCCCACCCCGTGGTTGCTTGTCTCCATGTCTTCCTGTTCACCTATGCTAAGTGCAGTCTCATAGAAAAAGCTTAGGAGAGCTCAAAAACCAAAAGTTCTCATGCACCTCTCCCCAGTTTGACTTAAGTTCTAGCTCTGATCCGCAGATATCAGGCATCTCCCAAGCACGGTACTTCAGCAACAGTAGATTCCATGTCAGCTCTTTTCACCAATCAGGAGAACTCTCAAGAATAAGGGCAATGGCAATATAGTTTCCCTCCAAGATTAGTGCAAATGATAGCAGTGTCCTTCTTTTTCGCCCTCTGCTGGGAGCATGAGCAACTGGTGCCTTCTTAATCTGGGAGGGCACCCGCAGAAGCTGCCAGTGGTGGCAGCCCTGTCAGGAGGGGCACCAGCCCCGCCGACAGCATTGGTTTTGGCTGACAGAGGTGGCACTGGCCTCTTAAGTGGGGGCCAGTGCACCCCCTACCAGTCGCCTGTGGCTGGGAGCATTGTAAGTTGAATGTCGGGACCAGCATCCCAGCTGCTGGGAACCTACATTAACAGCCCAATTGTTGATGAGGGAGTGGCTGCCTGGCTCTTCAGGCTCAGCAAACACAGCAATGGAAAATTGCTGACAGGGATCCAGAGCAAGGAGGACATAGTAAGAGGTGTTCAGGCCCCAGCCCTCCCTCACTACCCAATGTGTTTTCCTCCTGTGTCCAGCCTCCCAACAAGTCAGGTCTAATCCCAGCCAGCAGTACCATCTTACTGTGTCTTCTACTATTGCACACAAGGCAGCAATCCCTTTTGAACCTTGCAGATTTGAGCTTGATATCCCAAGGGTCAGGTCAGCCTGTATCCAGACCTCTTCCATGAATGTCACTTGAATGGAGTGAGGGACCTAATAAACACCTTCCAAAGCATTCTACCATCAACTTGTAACCTACTGTTTCTGACAGCAAGAAGGTGTTTCTGAAGCTGCTCAAAGTGTGACCCACCACCTCTCCTGTCCGAGGGGTCTTTGAGTCTGAAATTCCTGCCCCTCTCCCCGCTGCGTCCCTCTGAAGAGGGGACAGGTAATGGATCAAAGCTAGGATGATCATTGAAATGATTAAGTCTCACATGTATACCAACCCCTCTAGTCATCCTGGCAGAAAAACAAAAAGCACTAATGGAATAAGGCTGATAAATTTTGGAAAAGTCTGATTCAGAGAATTCCTCTAAAAAGAAGTTCAAGAGGGGAAATGTTAAATCTGTTCCCCACAGACAACATAAATCTGTAGAGTGAAACAGAGGATGTTTCTCTTTGTTTTCCACCCCTACTCATGTTTTATGGAATAAATTCTTGATGCTGATGCCCTTGCTCACCTTCATGGACAGATGGTTCTAAACACTGGTTTTCTGGCTCACCCTCTCTGAATACAGTATGGCAGATCAATACAGAAAAATACCAGGTCACAACCACCAAGGATATGAGGCAAGAGTGTATTTAGCATTTTGAGAGTACTGTAGAATCTGTCTACACTAGTAAAGCTATAGTTATATATCTCTCCTCACATACCCTGACAAGGTGAAATGGTTGGCACAGAGACATTCTGCCAAATATAAAGGACAGGGAAAGTCTCAGGTTATTGTGTTCTAACTACTGGGTTGTCATCTCCATCCACCAGGAGATTGTATTACAGAAGATCTAAAGAATGCTTATCTCCAGACTCAGACGGCTTCTTAGGTACACAATTTACATCTAGGTGATTAGGATACAATATTTCAGATGCATAGAAGTATAAAAGTAAAGCTACCTTTTTCAGTATCAAAGCTGATTTCCTCAGAGCTTCACTGGCAACAAGATCATATGTCTTATATAAAGAAACACTGTAAAGCCAACATCTGATTCACTGTTCATGTCTTTTCCAAATTCTGCGCATTCAACATCTGTAATCACTTGAGGCTATCTGCAGGTGGCAGGTGCTCTTTACTGTAGTAGCTCAGTAATTGTTAGGAAAGAATACCCTTTTGCACTTGTACTTAACTGTATAAAAAAACCTTGAGGGGTAAGTGAAAATTTTAGTGGTAACAGCTCAGTAGGGTTGTTCTTCTACACCATCTGTTTCTTAGGATGAGCTGCCCCAAAGCTCTACCTCTGTAGAATTTACATGTGGTCAGCATAACTCTGTGACAGCAGTGACTTCTGTGGACAGGAGTTATAAAAAAAATATATATCTTTTTTTCTGTGAGCTGGTCCTCACTGCAAGTCTCCCCACTGCAAGACTTGAAATGTTTGTAAAACACAAGTTACTACTGATTACAGTACATGTTTCTAACGAAGATGCTATGGTAATTTTAAGTAATCCCAGAGTTCATGATAATCTCAGAGATGCTGATGAAGCAATACTTAATTTGGGCTTCCATCTGAGTTACAACTTTATAGCAGTGTCATTGGTTCTGGACCCTGGTTTGTGTTGCAAGAGAGAAACAGATATCACAGCCAGGGCTAGCTATAATTTTTGTCATACATCCTGCAGTTCTTGAACCAAAAATTGACCAAATTGTACACAAGCACCCCAAGAAACACAGGTCAGTCAGATACCCCCAGAAGCTGTGGCCTTTATCGCTGGTCTCCAGCCATTCTTCTCACTGCTGTCAGACCTCCTTTTGGCTGCACTCTTGCCCTCTAAATATGTGCCAGAAGAAAAGTGGCAGACTGTCCCTCAGGAGATTCATCTCACTGCTCTCTGCTGACTGATTACTGCTCAGGCAATTCAGTATACTAAACAAAGGAGATGGCTCTTAAGGGCATGGGGGATTTGCATGTAGTTCTAATCCAATTTTCATTTTCTTTCCTTGTAGAAAGACCATCTTTTGTGAAGAGACCCAGTAACTTAGCAGTAACTGTGGAAGACAGTGCAGAGTTTAAGTGCGAGGCACGAGGTGACCCTGTACCTACAGTAAGATGGCGAAAAGATGATGGGGAATTACCAAAAGCAAGGTGCAGTATATTTTGCTCCCTTTTGGATGAGATAAAATGCAATATACTTTTGATAAGTGATCTGTCATCTAACAGATCCACTCCTGTGAAGGCGGCCTTTAAGATCTAACAAGATTTTTCTTAGTTACATAATCCTCCGCTTATAGTTGTAATTCTTTTTTATATAAAAACTTAGAACTAGATCAGACAAAGTTCCTTATATTCTAACATAAAAAATTCACAAAGGTACCATGCTCAATCAATAATGTATGATGCACATTAATTCCATACTCAACGAACTTTCTGTAATTATCAAAACTACTGGAAAATGTATAATACATAATAAAATTAGGTTATAGCACCTAAATGGGTTAATGGAATTGCAATTAATGAAAAATGCAGCCTGTTAATTCATGGACTGCTCTTGAGGGATGTGCTCTCTTGTTATCAAGTCTGCTGTTCGTGTCTTTTCTGTCATTCCTCTATTGCAGAGGCAGAAAGTAAATCTGTCTTGTAAAAAGGAAATACATTTTATGAGGGATTCTTTCTCCATTTTGTTTAAACCATCAGTTTAAAATTGGTTAGGTTTTTTTTCCCCGAAAAGGAAACACTATAACACTTGGCTCCATTTGTGTTCTACATCCCAGACTTGTTTCCTATTAATTCAGTGTATAACTTCACTAAAAACCCATTTAGTTTTTCCTGCAAATTTTATGCATGAATTTTTTATTTTCTTTGAAAAGAAACACATTAATTACATTAAGTCAGGATGAGAAAAAGGTGATGAAATCAGGACAAGCATGAGGCTACGTTCTTCCTTTTAAAAATAGTGTATGAATCGTTATTCCTTGTAACTTTCTAAGATGCTGATCGGTTACTTCATAAGAACAGTGTAGCTCTCTTAACCTTTTTTTACCCTTATATTTTCTTATGCTACATGTATTTTTTCCATCTCCGTACATTCAAATGAAGAAAAGTGTGAAGAATACTACCTTTTTTCAGAAATCTGATTAACTATACCCCCAAAATACATATTTAAAAAAGCAGGTTAAAATGTTACCAACTTTACATGGGTGAAACTCCAGTAATGTCAATTGAGAAAGTATTGATTTTCAAATTATTACTAAAATGGCAGCTAGACGGATGGATATATATCCATCTATCTGTGTACTTATGTGTATGAAGAAATGCTTGAAACATGCACCTTGCATTCATAATATAAAAGTAAGCATTTCAAAGCATCTCATGTATATAGAAGAAAATAGATTTTGTATTTTAAAGCAAGAGGTACCTATACTTACATTTCATATGCTGTAGAATTTCATGTGTTAATTTTACTCATACAGTCATGTTTGTTTCCTATTACATGTATTTAAGATATGAAATACGTGATGATCACACCTTGAAAATCCGGAAAGTTATGGCAGGAGACATGGGGTCTTATACCTGTGTTGCAGAAAATATGGTTGGAAAAGCTGAAGCATCAGCAACGCTAACAGTTCAAGGCAAGAATGGTTCTTTTTATAGTAGTTAATGCCAGAAAAAGCAAAAGAATGGATTTTCTAGGCAATGGCATTATTAAAATTGTCGATAATATTTAACATGTATTAAAAAATAGAGAAAATAATTTTGGTTTAATTATTTGAATCCTGTTACATGACTAAAGTGTTTCAAGCATAATACTGTATTTTGTTTTGTTTTTTCACAAGTATGGCAAGAGTTAAGTATAATGCTGGGAAAGGGAAGTGAATGCATTTAGAACTCAGTGTGATTAGAAACATGTTACTTCTAATCTTTGGATTTAAAAGCTGAGTAGGCAGGAGAGCCCCTTTCCCTTTGCACTTACCACATCAAATTTTTTAACTGGAAAAAGAACTAACTTCAAGTATCTGTTCCATTTTTATTTAAAGTAGTAAAGCTGATATTTCAATATTCTCAAATAGTAAAATTAGTTACAGCATACTGCATTTTGCAACTAAAATTACAAATCCATACAATATAGACATTAATACTATTCAGTACACTAAATCAAATCATCAGCATTTTCCAATGTTTTTCACATGAAAAATCCATGAAAATACAGTGCAGCAATACTGTTTCTTTGTATGATAAAAATTCAGTGGAACTCAGTGAACTAATATGTGTAAAAATTCTTCATTGCCTTTATATACACAATCCAGATGTTCGCTATTCAGATAATCCCTCTCTTCCTTTCCTGGCTAGCAGGCAGGCAATGATGTCATACTGATGCTTTTTTCCTAAACTAATGTCTCTGATCTTCCTTCTGTCCTTTCCTCTGTTCAGCAGAAATTAGTCATTATGGTATTCTGGGAAATATGGTCCTAAAAGTATTTTATTGGGTAACAACCTTCCCTTCTCCCCCCCCCCCTTTTTATTTACACATTTATTGTGATTGTGGAGGCCTTGCTCATAAACTGCTTAGCTTGTTCCAGTGGCTGGCACTATAAAATACATTTGGTGTTGTTGGTATCTGTGGCTGTTAGGAAAAATAAGGAGGTACTTCCTTTTAGAAGTTCTCATAAAAACAAGCCCTTTGACCTGTTTTATCTTTTTTTGCCTATTGTGATGCTTACTATGGAAATTACCATGTTCACACAAATGCGAGGGTTTGAGGCAGTTTTTTTTTTTTAAACCAGTCAGCATAAGGAAAAAAGCCCCTCATTTTATAATCCCTTACAAGGAAAGCATATTAAATATATCGTCTGTCATTAAACTGCTGCCAAAAGTAATGAAAGCCAATAATGAAGTTCATTAAATGTAGCCAGGGCTGTCCACAACTATAAGACACATGGTCAATATTGGGCAAACACATTGGGAACTTACCACAAAGACAGGTTAGTGCAGCCCATCCGCATAAGACATATGGTAGTGCCCATTGCATTCGTTCCCTTTCAGTGCTGATTCCTTTTTCAGGTCATGGTGAGCCACTACACTGAATACATTCTGACTTCCTCTTCACTCACTCCCACCTTTTCTTTCCTGTTTCCAATTATTCTTGCTTTCTTATTCTTGCCTTAAATGACTGGCAAATATCTGAATAAGATGGGGGCCCAAACAGTTCACATATGTTGCTCCCTCCCTCAGCCTGTTATATTTGATGATTAGTGTGACCCTGTCCTCCATGACGTAGCGACAAACCAGGTTGCCCTGCACCTCATCTGCATATACATTTTTGGAGGATCCTAGGACTCATGACAAAAACACCCAGTTCCAATCATGAGTGGGAGTGCTACTTAGCACAGGGTTCCTTTGTTGGGGGAGGGGGGGTATGTGGAATACATGCACATACTAAGCAGTACTGAGCTGTGGGTTCACCATAGCTTGTAATACTGTTGACTCTGCTGGGGCCCAATCCAATAAACTATATAGTAAATCATGACTCTTGGCTTTGGACTGATATCATGCAGTCTTACCTCAATTCTAGGCAAGCTGTTTGAGAAAATTATTCAGGCACACATCCACAAGGGGTCAGCTGGGGACTTCATGACACCCACACAGTCAAATGGGTCGCAAACTGGCTGGAGGCCCGCACCCAGAGGGTGGTAGTGGATGGGTCCTTCTCTCAACCTGGAAGGACGTGGGCAGTGGGGTTCCGCAGGGCTCGGTCCTCGGGCCCGCACTGTTCAACATCTTCATCAGTGA
>NW_017728906.1:20563649-20719959 GCF_001723895.1 Crocodylus porosus
ACCCTAGAAACTACAAAACTATAGTTTGTACAGTATATAAGTAGGTACAAAACTGCTGCCTAAAAGTGTGTTAATGGAGTACATGTGCAGAAACTTGCAGCAGTTTCAGAAAAGGTAAAATGTCTTAGTTCTCGACTAACTAAATTACTACAGACATGTTTATTTCAAAGTCATTGTTTTCAAGTTTGCCCCTCACTTCTACATGCTCAGGGACATCAGGGTCTGACAGGAAGGGGGAGCAGGGGAAGGAGGTGCATGGGAAAGAAGTTGGGGCAGAGGGCAAGGTAGTAGAGAGAAGGGGGACAAATTCAAGGCAAATAATTTGATTTTATATCTGGAAAATTATAACAAATTTCTAAAGATTCCATATATTGAATCGTATTATTGGAGAGTCATCTTATATTCAGGGTCATCTTTTATTTGGATAAGTATGGTAAAACATAAAGAAAAAAAATCATCACTGGACCATCTGCAAATTCCTTAGCTCCTGTACTCACCCTTAAATGAAGACTCATAAATGAAAATTCGCAACCAAAGGTGAAAGCAAAAGTATTGAAGTATTTTCAGACCAGGTTGTTGGACTTAAAACTATGGTAAACATTTACCCCTGAAACTTAAGTTTTTGTAACTCTTGATTCATTTCTTATGCTGCTGGAGAAAAGCAGCAAGAAGTGGCTCCAGTCCTGCAGCCGCTTATTCACGTAAAGAAATTTGCACATGTGAGTAGCTGTGTATTGGGTATAAAGACTAGTCAAATCCAAATTTACCAAGCATTTGAGTATGTACAGGGTTGAGGGGAACCCTCCTAGGCCATTCCATCCGTAATCCTTTTTTCACCAAATAAGCCCCTTACCTGACTTAGCAAATTACTTGAGGTTGTTCTATAGTGCATACTTATTCCACAAAACACTTAAACACATTCTTTAATCACATTTACTTCCTGGGCTTAAGAATCATGGGCATCTATATATGCACCCGACACCTGCTCTGATAAGTTCTAATTAGAACGCTCCAGCAGCCTCAGTGTCATGTGTATTCAGAACCCTCACATTTCAAAATGATGGTGGAGGTACTTTAACTAAAGCTTGTTGAATGATGCTGAATACACAAGGCAATGTAGGTGTTTTTATTAGAGTGGGTCCTAAGAACTGCTCTAATAAAAAGCTCCCCCTTCCCTCCCTCCCCCCACCAGCACCCCAGAGCACATGTAAAGATGCTCCATGTGTTTAATTTTAAGTTCCATGCTGTGCAAGGCAGAAAGAGAAATTTCATTCTCTACATGACAGAAGTGCTTAGAGGTATTTTTTTTCCTCCAGAAGGCAAAATGGACTAAGAGTTGGAATTGTGAGACTTATTTTGTTAACTTTTGTTCTATACACTGATGAAAATTTTAGTAATTGAGTGGATGAAAATATTAGGAATGGGGTGCCCAGAGTATAGAGTTGCTGTCCATATAAACATTTATAAACCTGAAGAAATAAAATATCTATTAACTACTTTAGATGGAGTGTAATGAGGGACCCATATATGAAATATAGGTTTAAATTAGTTATAGTACTACCCATTTATTTTAGCACTTGTTTTTCTCCTTATAGTTTGCTTGTAAATATTCCTTCCTTCTTGAAACTTAGTATTTGAAGTCCCATACTTAATGGTTTATTGGGAAGATATTTTTATATAAATTGTGTTTATCATTTTGAAGTTAGAATAGATTGAAAATGTGAAACCTATTTTGTAAGTTACTTTGCACATAGAAATCATTGTTCTGTTGCAAATTTGAGCATTTTTACACCAAAAATGAGCAATATATTAGAAAGTAAATGCACAATGAAAACACCTTATGAAGAGTCATGTCGGCCTTGTTTTTCAGTCTTGTTTATTTTTCCATAAAGTTATAGGGATTTGCATTCAGTATTAAATATTAGAGTTGCTGGTATAGTCTCTCCAAGCATGAATGGATTACCATCTGAGCCATTTTCTAAATTTAAATCTACATCGTGTGGAATCAATTGATACATTGTAAGTGCCTATGACAAGTTTATAGTTCATGATATACTAAATTATGACTAACATCCATTACGAGAGTATAAAGAATACAAGGTTTTTGAGAAGGACTGAAAAAAGATACCCCTGAAAATCACATGTAGTCCTTTATATTCAGACTGCCCTTTTCTATTAAATATTTGTTTAAAGAAGAATTTAAGCATATAAACATTTCTTCAAGGGGCCAGCTGAACTATTGTGTTTCCAGTACAATGTTGGAGGTGGTCTAGGCTCAGGCTAATTGTTTGGCACTGCTGTTCATAAGAACATACTCAGCCCCTCAAATAAAAGATGGTTTTTCATGTGACTATCACTCAGGGTGATTTAAGAAGTGAATTTGACAAGTTGAGCCCGGTTTATGGTTAGCCTTGGCTTTATCATCAGCTGTGAGTTTGGTATTCATCAGGTGAAATGTTACTGTAAGGATGAAAGGATGGACGGAAGGCAGGGGTGGCATTCCAAATCCAGGAAAAGCATAGCGGCTTTTTTGCTATGATGATGATTTGCAAACAGTGATCTGTATTATATGCCATACCAAAACATATTATGTCTCTATGTAGTTGAAGGTATTTGACTGTAGAAAGGACAAAGGAATAGCATTTTTATCACTAGCATAGGATGCAGTCATAGTGTGGTGCAAAACACAGGGCAGGACAAAGAGAATGGAGGATAGTTAGCATTGATGGTAATTTAAGCACCCCTCCTTTGATGGCATTGCTTCTGTTAGTTACCCTCCAACCCTCTACAGCAGGGGTGAGCAGTTATTTTGGGTGGAGGGCCGCTTACCGAGTTTTGACAAGTTGAGGGCTGCATGAATAGCCTGGCCCCTTGACAGGTGCCCCACCCTCTGGACCAGAAGTCCTGCCCATTAACCCCCAACCTTTGCCACCAGAAGTCCTTCCCTTGCCCCTGTAAATACGCCTTTCAGCAAGGGGGTTTGCTGTCTCAAAATCAGAAAAATACCAAATTGTATTCTAAAATTCAAACATCTGCAACATCCATTAATTTGATTTCAAAAAAATATTTTTGTCCTGACTTGCATGCGTTTGTGTAAAGAGGTGATCTCACAAAAGCTTAAAATGAAATCTTACTCTTGTATACTGCTGAGGGATATAGTTTTGTGCAGTACCTGGGGAGGGTATGAGTGTGTGGGGTTGTGGAGGATGGATAGGTGTTTGGAGTGTGGGTGTGGGGTGAGGGAGCATGTGGTTGTGTGCAGACCCCCACACCCCTTCACACACTCCAAGACACAAGACAGTTTTGGTATTCACCCACGGCAGAGAATACACTCAAGCACAAGGTGGTGGTAAATGTTACCATAATGAGGATGGCAACTACAGTGTCTCAGACAATGACCAAGATGTACAGAGAAATCATTGTTCTGTTACAAATTCGATCACACAGGAGACTATATTTTGGTGTGCATCACTCCCACAGTGCACCTCACAAAGCAGCGGACTGCAGGCTTCCACCATACCAATCACATAACAGTGAATTTACTTCACATATATCACATTTTTGGTATAAAAAGTGTTATGAGAGCAAATTTGCACATACAGAACCTGCATAAAGTGAGGGAGACCTGTAGTTCTAAAAATAAAATACTGTAGGGCATGGTTACCAGGAGACAATAACCTTTTCCCCTGTGTCTGTTATGTTCCAGGCCTCTAACACTTTACTTGCGGTTGTATTTATGCTACAATACAGATGGTACAAGGCAATAAGAAGTTCAATAAATCAAGTTTTAACTGTGGTTTGGTTTGGTTTCTTTTGCTCATCATATAAGTATCTGACCTTTAGTATTTTTGCTTCTGTTTGGTGGAGGTGGTCTTTTCTCTGCACTGAGGTTGAAAATAATGGAAGTTATTCATCTTTCCTCTCCCATTATGATGCCACCAGCAAAGTAATTTTGTTACTACTTTGATTCTGTTCACAAATCAAATTTGGAGTTCTGTATCAACCAAGAAATCATGTCCCCTTCATTGGGTCTGCTGCTGTACATAATTGAAAAGGAGTTTCCATCTTCGAACTGTTTGCTCAGCAGTCTCATTTTATCTTCAAAAAACTAAGCCATTTTAAAATTGGATCCCATTGTTGTTTGTTTGTGGTCTGATAATGAAAAAGGTGCTTTAGACTATTGTTTTTCATTCTTCTATGTTCTTTTTTTATTTTCAGCGTGCTGATAAAAGACAGTCAACGCCTTCCTAATGTATGTGGAGGAAGTTGACTGCTGATTAAGCCCTAAAAAAAAGGGAATGCTTCATTCGCTAAGAACTGCAATAAATTTGCCAGAACCACATAAAATGTGCTTCAGGCCGCTGGCAGACATTATTTCAATCCCACTAGGATTATTGTTTCATGCGGTGAAAACCTTGCACCATGTGCACAACTGCACATGCAAAGGGCACACTGTCCTGAGGGAGTAAAAAAAGTAACACCACCTTTGTGGTACACAAAGTAGCACACAAATACAGTCAGCTGAGGGAGCTCTCTAAGTTGAACAGTGATCATTAGTACAACTAATAGAGTGACAGGCTCCCTACTCCCAACCCCCAGGATCCAGAGCTGGTCAAGGAGGCAGGGGATTCTTCCCCAATAGAGGCATGTACAGGGGAAAGGCATGTACAGGGGAAACCCCAAAGCAAAAGCTAGGAATTCCATTCCACATAGCATATTGGACAAGGTGCATCTGTGGAAGGGTCAGGGAGAGGGTAGGCCTGGAGGAATCTGTAGCCCTTCCTTTGCCCAGGGAGGAATTTCCCCCCTCTACCTGCTGTGTGATCACCCAGCATCACATTTGAAGCACTGGTGACCAGTATTCTAGTACTTCAGAATGGGGCTGAGGATCCAAAGTTTGTGGTGCTGTGGCAGGGATATATGTCTTTTTATGTACATCTGGAGAGTTGAGTGGTATAGGCTAGGGACAGACATTCAAAAGGCCTGAGCCTGAATCAATTCAATCTTTGCAAGTTAGTCTAACGTGGGTAGGCTAAACCATTTTGTAACCATACAGACATCCCCTCTGGATTGAAAAAATGTAGGCACATGTCTGCAGTGGCTCAGGCTAGAAGCCAGGGGGCTAAAGCAAGCCCTCCCTTCCCTTTCATAGAGCTGAACTGAGGTGGGTGTGGTCAGGCCCTGGCAGGACACTCTGGTTAGGGAGTAGCCCAGCAGGGAATTGTTAACACAGTGTTTATCACATCATTAAGAAAACAACAGCCTCTCTATATTAGTTCATTCTCTTCTTAAAAAGCTTTTTCCAAGGAAGGAATGGAGGGACATTACCAGCCACCTGTTGATTACCTCCAAAAAGCCCTAAGTAGCACTGTTCTGTCTGCCTTTGTCTTGTCTCCCACAACACAGACCATAGCCAGCATGTGGTATGCTAGTTAATGCTGAGAGGTGTCTGTGTAAGCCAGAGGGGCGGGGGAAATTCTTGCGTCAGCAGAGAGGATGGGGGGAGCAGGAGAGTAGAAGGAAGCCAGGCAGACCCTGCTGTATGTGTAGTCTCTGCCAGAACTGCAGCCAAGTTGCAGAGGGGAGGGACCAGCCTAGCTCTCTGGAGCAGAGAGCCCAGCCCAGTCCAGAGAGCATGTTGACATGCATGGGGACTTTGATTTAACTTAAGCCAAGAAGGGGACTGGGACAGACATTGCATAAACCAGTTTGAGCCAGATCAGTTAAGTCTGATACTACATTCAACCAGGTTTATCTTAAACTGGCTTCAGCCATTTTCAAACTTATTTATGTGTACTGAGCATCTGTTCTGTTACAGGTTTAAACCAGTGTCTGATCACTTAAACCAGTCTCTGTGTAATGTCTGTCCCTAGTCATAGTGACTGTAAATGGAATTGTTCTGTGGGTGCTTACAGTTCTTATTTTTATGTGTATTGAGAAAATCCTTCTGTAATACAGCAGTATTGGAGTAAAGTTGTAGTCATGATGGTCCAGTAAATATGCCAGGCAAGGATTATTGTGGGTGATATCTTTTATTGAACCAACTGCGTGGCTGGGAGAGATTTAGGAAAGCTTTCAGGTACAGGGGACCATTCTTCAGGTCACCTGCTTCAGAATTTTGGCATATTGTCACGTAGGATCACAGTGTGGGTGAGTGACAGCCCCAATCCTAGTTTTTGGGTCACCTGAAGAAGCGTATCTTATACCCAAAAGATTGTCTAAATCTCTCCCAACTGTGCAGTTAGTCCAGTAAAAGATAGCACCCACAAAAACCTTTGGCTGTAGTATGATATGTAATATTCATTATAGTGGTTTGAAAAGATCTTAACCAAATCCACGCATCTCAAAATGTGTGAATTTGAAAATAGGGTCCCGATTTAAGTCTGAACTTTCTAATTTGGGCTCCTTATAATGCAAAGATAATTCTCTCTGGGCCTTTTTAAAATTCTAGAGAACTCTGGTCTTCAATCCCCCTATAAACAGAGATGGAAAGTAAGTCACAAGTACGGATCTTGTATTTTTATTATTTTATTTTATTAAGCAATTTTTGAAGGGATAAACAAGGTAAAGCACCTCTTATGATCTGACAAAGTAGACTGTCACTATGAAAGCTTGGTTAGTCTCTGAAGCGGTTAGTTTCTAAAGTGCCATCATGCCCTGCCTTCTGCCTTGTGATTGTTATAGCTTTAAGGAACAGCAATTTTACCCTTAATGACTGCTGTAAACTATGACAGCGCTTCAGATTTCTATCAGTGATCTGAGGAGTTTGGCTTATGCTTTCAGTATTTCAAGTGAACTGATAAAAATCTTAAAAGCTAATCAGAAGAAAAGGTAACTGCATGACCTCACTTAGTATAGTTGAGAGCAGCTGCAAACAGTGAATGGGAACTAACTATTTGAAGAAGAGATTAGTGCACTGAATGTGCTGTCCTACTTGTATATGCAGTGAACAATAGGATACCTACAACTTTGTTGAAATGTAGGTAGAGGAAAGGATCAATAAATACTTCAGTGAAGGTAAGAAAAATGGCAGATTATTAAAGTGATTAACAGCAACTTCAAAGCCATTTAACTGACTTCAAGAAATAAAGAAGTTTTAAGATAAAAAAGTTACCTTTTATCCTGTTTTTTTAAAGTTCTCTTCCCCTTCCATCTCACCCTCCCACTCCTTCCCCATACCAGAGACCTTTTTGAATTGAAGTTTTAATTCAGAAATGGTATGCCATGGCATTCTCAAACGTTTTTCATAAAGGGACCCTACGTTTTAATGGGTTATCTCTTATGAATTATTCCCCTTCCCATTATGCTCTTCTGGACCATTTCCTCTGCCTGTAGCAAATGTATATCATGATAATGATAGCAATTCCTCATAGGAAAGAAATGTTAGAAAATTTTTTGATGTCTCTTAAAGCTGTTTGCCTATGGGAAACAAGGACTAGAGACAGCCATTTCTCAGTAGATCTCTATAAAGTGGACTAAGAGCAGCCCAAGAACTACAGGTTTCAGAACATTGCTGGCTTAATAACCAGAGATGTTTGACTTGCTAAAATCGGTTGGATTATTTTTAAGTGCTGTCAGATACATAAAATAATGTGTTTTAATCCCTCAGCAAACAAAGAGTATTTCAGTAAATAGATCTGTATAAAATTCAAAGATGGTCAAATAAAAAGGACCAAGAAAAACTTGAAGACTATTTTTTTCTAATGGCTGTAATTACCTAAGCCTTGTGGCTAGGGAAAAATCAATGACTGCTGTAATAGGTTTTACTCTTGTAGACTTATTTCATGCTGGTCTTCTAAAGATAGCAGATTAATAATGAAGCTGTTTTTTTTTCTTTGGGGATTATTTATATAAATATAATTAGTTTATATAATTATGTATGTGTGTGTTTTTATTTATATATATAATATAAATAAAATATAAATATATACATATTGTGTGTGTGTATAAAATACTTGAGTAGTAAGGGGATGGAAGTTTTATTTTTTAGCAGTTAAATTTTGAAATAAAGGGACAGACTAGAATTTTCTGACATAATCAGACTAGCAGAATTTTATATAATCTAATTTTTTTACAACATAATTGATAAACTGGTGCATATGCTCTAAGTTACCAGTAGATAATAATATCCAATATATAATAATTGTATTTATACACACACACATATATTTAGTATATACTGGATATTATTTTCTACTAATTAATGTATATGCACTGGTTTATCAATTATAAAAAATTAGATTGTATCAAATCATGCTAAACACATATAAAAATAATAATGGCCTTTTCTCATTTGTATTTACTTCTAGAAAGTTGACTGAGTGATTACCAGTAAAAGACAAGCATTACTAAGAGATATCATATATGTTGTTTGTTCATTTGGATTCATATGGTAAGAGATATACCTCTCTAATGAGTGTGTATTTCTCTTATAAATTCCAAGAATGAAAATTAAATGAAATTTTATTTTATCCCTTATTGTCATCAGTCCTCAAATTCTAACAAAACAATCTTTCCGAATCCCACTTAGATCTATATTTATTTCTTATTTAAAGAAGTTTTTATGTTAAATTCAGATACTGGTATGTATTAACCATTAAGGCCAGGTACCAAAGTTACATTCAAACCGATTTAAGTGATGAGAAACTGGTTTAAACCTGTAACAGACCAGAAGTTCAGTGTACAGAAACCAGTTTCAAAATGGCTGAAACTAATTTAAAATAAACCTGGTTGAATGTAGTATCCTGGCTTCTGACCTGAGCTACTGCAGGCATATAGTTGCATTTCCTGAATCAAAAGTGAATGTCTATTAGTTTTCTTATTGGTTTAATCTTTGCATCTTAGACTACCCTGCAAAAATTGAATCAATTCAGCCTTGGGCTTTTTGACTGTTTATACTTAGCCAGTCAGATTCTGGATTTTGTGCAGTAAACATTGCACTCACACCTTGTATTGCCAAGAGGCTCAGTATACCAGTTGGTAATATACAGACATTCGGTTTCTACCCGGAGAATCACTGCTCTCCTTCTAGAAACTACACATATACATACATTCCAGCTTATTTTCCTGGAACAGAAATGGCTGCTTCAAGAGCTTGACTACAACAAGTTAGAAGTTACTCCTAGGAGAATGAATGTTTGTACATTTTTCTACGACTTAACTCTTCCCAGGGACCAGGAGAAGTAGAGCCAAAGGAAAGACCCTCATGCTTTCCAGG
Source organism: Crocodylus porosus (assembly GCF_001723895.1). NCBI lineage: Eukaryota > Metazoa > Chordata > Crocodylia > Crocodylidae > Crocodylus > Crocodylus porosus. The sequence continues at coordinate 20,572,867 of NW_017728906.1, forward strand.
GGCCAGGGTCACTCTGACCTGGAATCATTTCTGGTTCTGCCGGTGTAAATTTTCCACCATTATAAACGCATGTTTGTACACAGCCTAAGATTTATGTTTTGCTGGGTACTGAAATGCTCTTTCATTAATAATGTGAACAGCTCAGTACTGTTAATAGCCTTCACAATGCAAGCAACAGCATGTAATTAGGAACTATATCAAGATCCTTCAGTGCAAGTAAAAACATGCTGCTGCAGGCCAGGAAGATGCACACTGGACATGTCAGTTCTGCTTTCAGGAGGGGGAATTTACTTAGGTTTATGTGTATCCACTTCAGTTTGCTCTGCATACACATTCCCAACAATTTGGTCCAAACATTTATCTTGTGATTATGATACATATCCTTTGTGTGCCTATACATGATACTGTCTGAACTGGTATTGGGCATATTGCTACTTGTTTTCCTCCCTTTTGGTCACAGTGCAAAATCATTGAACATTCTCCTCTCAGTGAATGTTTCACAGGCACGTAAGAGAACTGTAGCTGGTTCTTCTCATCACCGAAGTTAAATACCAGCACTTGCTGCTGGCACTCTTGAGAGCATTTCAGCACCTAAGAAACTGCCTCCCTGCAAAACAAGTGGTTCTGCAGAGTTGTGTTTGTATGGTCTCCTTATTAGGCAAGATTTTATGGCCTTTTTATAAGGTCTCTATCCCTCCAGGATTACCAGCAGTTTAGGTAGAGCAGTGGAGGTCTTTTGGCAGAAAATAACCAGTGGTGAAGTGTAGCTAAGTATTTTGCCAGCAGAAGCACTGATTGGTTTGGGCTGACTGATTTGCTTTGTCATCCTGACTAAATGAAATTAGCTTCTTTTTTTGCAAAGGTGTGGTTCTTTCTCTTAGTGGTTTTATTTTCTAATAGGATCAAAGGTGAAAAATGTGAAGTTTTGTTCCTGATACTGACATAATTGGCTAGGATGTCTTGCCTACATTCTTTCATTTGTGTAAAGTTGTTGGTACTTGTAATTAAAAAGTTCCTGTTATTTCATTGTTTGTTGTTGCTGTTTATAAAGAAGGCACTAGGTGGCTTTGCCTTGCATCTGTCACATCTGAACTCCATTTTTTCCATCATAGCATTATTTTTTCTTCCTAGGAAAAACTGTATTTTGTTCATTCAACAAAATTCTTCACTTATATAGCATATCACTAATGAGATGTTCTGATGTTCAGAAGTTACTTCTCTGTGGCATAGACTCTCTTTTTAGTGAGTGCTTGGTAACCATTTCTCCTGGGCTTGCTGCATTCAGAAACTTCAATTAAGGAATTTTTAAATTAATTTTAAGGAGTCTTTTTTCTTAAGATGACAACTATGGCCCCACAAATGGATGCCAAGGAAAACAGCGACTTTATTTTTCAGTTCTATGTCTCAAAAAAACAACAACAAAGTACTGAAACAAGGTCTGTAGGTCTTGTTTCAGCAGTGTATGACTATTTTTATCTTTTTGTGCTCTTATTATTGTATGCCTTTATTTTGTATTTTTTTGTCTAAATTTTTGTATTTAAAATTTGTCTTTGTTTTTTTCTCTTTTTAAGCAGACAGAAATATAAATGTAGCATAGGTAATAACTTAGACTCCACCAGAGTCTTTATGAAATACAAAAGAAGAAACAGTATCTTCTCCAAGAAGTGCTGGACTGAAAAATGCTTGGATTATTTCATTGCTCCAGTTTTTTTTGTTTAATAGACAGAATTACACCAATACAAATTTGGAGTAACCTAGTGGTGATTCAGGTCCAATCAAGGCTCCCTAAATTGTCTATGGTTTAGAGAAGTGACATATTTTTATAAACTGACTCTTTTTCTTTGGAAGGAAAGTTTGTGAAGGGACTAAATCATCTTAAGTAACTTGTCGTCTGTCATAGAGTCTCTGTAGGGGTGCTCATGTCACCTCAAGGCAAGACTACAGGATTTATATACACATGTTGAACTGAAAGTACTGTATGCGTTAGCCTGAGAACTCATTGCCTTTTGAACACAAAGTGTCTTTTTCTGTGACGTATTTTGGATTTTGTAATGAAAATCTTTTTCAGTGGCTATTATGAAGGGAGAGATTATCAAGATAATGGTTTCATAGATAGTTGCAGCACAGCCTGACGTCCAGACAAATAGTGCAAGTTTCTCCCCAGACCACCACCTACACGAAGCTTTTTCACAGCAATTACTTATACAGCACTCTTCAGCTGACGAGCCTGTATTAACATATAAGAAAGATCCTGTGAGGCAGGTATTAATACCCAATTTTACAGATGAGACACAACAGCAAAGGTGGGCTGGAGCCAGATATAAGTACACTGTTATTTTAAAGCTACTTTTTTTTAGAAGAGTTGGGTTCCATGTGGGGACCAAAATGAAGTGGCCAAATATTCAAGAGTTTGCAGGCTTTTAAGAACCAAAAAGGCCTCTGAGAGACTTGTGTGGTATGTGGACCTTGAGAGAGTCCTCTGCACAGTGATGAAGTTCTTCACCCTGCAATGATTAAGAGACCTAGCAGCATTTTGGTATGGATGATAATGCTAGTGTGGGATTGTTTGGTATACACATTGCAGAGATCAAGCCACATGTGATTCTTCTATGTAGGATGCAGAAAATCTTTATGAATTTAAGGTCTTTTCAACTTGTTACCTTTTTTCTCGTGGTTTTATAGGATCATATTGAAAGTAGGGCTGGATGGGAGCTTACAAGGTCACCTATTCCACCCCCCTCCCCCCGGTCATTATTCTAAATATTTCCTTTCCGACCTTGTTATTTACACTCTACACTGATTTTCTGTTATCCTGTCACCTTTTTCATCATCACATAGATTCATTTCTTACGTTGTTCAATTGTAGTTCCTCCTTACCACCTCAATAAATGACTCTCAAAATGTCATCTCACAGTCTGAAATATGAGGTAATATTGTACTCTTTAGAAATATAATTGCATATACTCTAGACTGGAATCACAGATCAGTTTTGTCTAAAATACTCAGAAACAAGTATAGATACATCTACCATATGTATTAAAATGATAAGTGTACTACCTGTTTGTACCTATTTCATGATACCACTATTCACAACTAGTAGCACGATACCCATGATGTAATTTTACAGATGCCAGTGGAAATATGTATGGTTTAAATGCTCATCAAGATTTAAGGTAATGCAGTCTGGTCTCTTGGTGAACATAATTTTTTACAGAAAATCTGAAAAAAATGACATTATCCTGTGTGTCTGCACTTCAGTAGCAACTGAAAATACCATTTCTGTACGGAAAGAAGAGAATGAGGGTGAAAAGGGATACTCTGATTCTCCAGTAATGTACTAAGGATCATTTTCCCTTAGCTGTAGCATGAAGACAGATGAATGGCAGGATTTAAATTTTCTCAGATCTGGAGATGTTTCTCTTCCTTTCTTCCTCTGTAGAAAATGATACTTTACATGAATGACTGCTGATAAATGTGCATCTTGAGGATACTGAAGGTTTCAGATTGCTTTGATAAAATGAGAGCAGCATATAAACACAAGCCATTGAAATAGAAAGTAAACACAGAACATTGACTGTATCTAACTTCTGTACTAATTCATATATTTTAAAAAGCCAACAAAGAACTACGTGGTATTTGTACTCATTTGTTCTTTGTGCTACCAAAGCCTATGCAACTTAAATCTTCCTTATAAGAATAAAACGCATATAATTGGCTTTCACAGCTTGTAAATGTGAGGAATGGAACATACTTGAGTAGTGAGAGAATGGAAGTTGGTTTTTTTTTTAAGCAGTTAAACTTTGAAATTAGGGGACAGACTAGAAAGTAAAGGACTTCTGATTTTAAAATCTCTTTTAAAAAGAACCAATAGTTAGAGTAGAATTGCTTCATTTTATGCACAGCACTTCTAACATGTCCATGTTATTCTAGCACTTAGAACTTCTGTACCTTTTCATTCAACCACTCCAGTAATCTAGCATCTTGCAAACAAGGGAGGTGTCTGCAATTTGCAGCTGTTCCACAATGCAACATTTCATCCTCGGGGACCATCCTCACCTCTACAGCTTCCCCTCTAGGACTGCTCTGGTTTGCCAAATGCATCATAAATGCTGTGTGCCCCCTCCATTGCCCTGTCAGCCTGCTTGTAAGACTATTTTTAAAAGCAGACTAAATACAGTAGAACAATAGGTTTACATTTGCATACATCTCTATGGGGAAAATTACAGAAAGTGTTATTCAGAAATGTCGGCATTACATATGGTATGTTGGAGCTATTTTTGGTCATCTTTGTACATCTGTCAAGTACAGTAGTTGCTTCACTAACATCTGGCAACTGTACCGGTATGCAGTTTTGGGGCCTGAACTTGCAAACTCACACTCTTGTGAGTTGACTTACTGACATCAGCAATCCTATTGAGATAGATGGGTTTGCTGCCATGAATGAGATATTACATGATCACCTCATTAATCTGCAAAACACTTTTTAGTTCAGCAAAATTAAGGTATTTCTTCTACTATAAATCTCACCTTTTAAAGAAAATAATTTAAAAAGTAATTTCACTCTTCTGCTTCTCATGGTAACAATAATATATTTCCTGGGGTTTTTTTCCCCTAATTGCTTTGTGAAAAGGCATTGCAGATGGGGTAATTAACTTGCTTAATAACAACATAAAAAGTTCTGTCCAATAAAAATAAAGACAACTGCAAAATAATTTAACCTATTTTAAATTATAATGTCTGTTTTTATAGCCGATTAATAAAGCTCAGACTGAACTCTTACTTTTTTTAAGCACACAATACTCCTTTAATGGATCTGCTTCAGTTTTGAATTTTCACCCTTTGTCCTCACCACAAAACTGCATCTTATGTGATGCGTTGTTTCAAGAGGGATTTATTTTAATACATCAGTATCCCTTGTGTTTTTACAGGTGGACAAAACATGCATTTGCTTGACAGTTATTCTTAACATGCAATAGCAAAATCCTCTAGAAAAAAAAGGAAACTCAGTATTTGTAAGTTAACTTACTTTGTGGAAATGAATTGAGCAACCAAGACAGATTTGTATACATTAGAGGTTTCAAATGAACTTTGCTGTGCAGTATTCATGGGTAGGTTTGAATAACTATCAAAAAGGCTAACTTTTTCTCATTTTAGCATGCTTAAATTACTGCTATATCAGTGCTTCACAGTTGGTTTCAAAGTGTAAGAATTTCAAGAACATTAATTAGAAACTTGTTTCCTTATCAAACTCTTTGGCATGAAATGTCAATTATGGGGGAGTTGTTTGTTTAATGGAGATATACAAATTCCAAAGTCTGTCATACTGTAATTTGAAGTAATTTGGACATCATATTTGTAGCTGTTTAGTTAAAAAAGGTTGTGAGGAGGCCCATATGCTTAAGAGTGGCCTGAAGTTCAACTTCTGAGATGAGTAGGGAACTATAGTCTAGAGACCCAGTGGACCATCAGTTGGCCACATCTGACATGCACCCTTGATTTGCCTGCATAATACAGACAGAATTATTTATTCTTCTTTTCCCTCCAGGAAATGGTGAATCTAAACATTAAAATGAAATCCACCATATGTTCAGATTACTTTCCTAAAACTGAAGATAATTTTTTTTTTAAACCTCTCAATTCATTTCTTCCCTTCTCTTCTTTTCCATCCCCTCCCACAATAAACACCTCTACTTAACTTGAAAAGCATTCTGTATGTCGTCTAATTTTTATTGCATTCAGTTGGTCTCCTCTAGAAGACACATTTTTTTAATACACTGTTCTTATAATTACTATTTATGTACACTTCATTTTCATAGCACACCTGCAGTCTACAGTATGTTCCATTTATTTGGAGAGGAAGCTTATGTGTCTTGTGCCCAATGAGTTTTGACAGACCAAGTATTATTAGTTTCCTCCATGTGTTTTATCAGTGGATGGCATATTGCAGGTGTTTACCAGCTCATTATGAAAATGTACTCATGCTTAACAGTAGTTATTTTTACTCTCTATGGGAAAGAGTAAAAAGCAATAAAGAGGGTAAAAAATCCCCAATAATGGTATTGAAAGGCTTGAGATTTGCAGGCTATGTTTGAAAAAGTAAATATGGATTGTTGCTTATTGCAGATAGTTTAGTTAATTATTTTATACCAATTACTTTGTATTTGATTGTACTTTTTAGAATATGCAATGGATTTTGGAAACATATGAAGTGATTTTTGTTTTGTTTTTAATGCTAGTATGTTGATGCTTACAACATGTTTATAATTTTGAGGTAAAACTAACTACCCAGGAACAAACTAACTATCCAGGATTATAATAATTTTCAACTATGATTGAGAAGTATATGTTTGTATTTATATGTATAGATTTGTTTCACATGATTATATCTTGGGATCTATATTATTTTGCATTAAATCTCTGAATATGAATATGTCCCTAGCAGTGTAGAAAGGAAAAGTATCAGGTGGGATAATTTAATTATCATACAATACACCATTAAATATACTTATGGATTTGAAAACTGAAAGTATAGTACTGGTTCTGGTATATGCAGTCATTATACACAATCTGCAAATTGGGACATAAGCAAAAGGGGATTTCATACCTCTTATTTTTAAATTAATTTCCTATTAAATTGTTAGCTTAAAGACAGCCTTTCCCATCTCAGTTGCTCCAAATGTTTTAGGAAGGGATGAAATGTCATCATTCCCACTGAGGAGAGGTTTCAAACAGCTTTACTGTGGAGAGCTCATCAGCACAGGGGAATTGGGGAAAAAAGGAATTAAAATATTTTATCCATGATCACACAGCAGTCTGTTGTCTTGGCTTGGAACAGAACCCAAGTCTCCTGAGTCATAGCTTACTTCCTTATCCATTATACTGGGCAGCTTCCCTTAAGAAATCAATAGGGAATCCTGCTTTAAAATTAATGGCATAACAGTTCTGTGTTTGTGCCATATTTTTCATATATCAAAATATAATTGTGCTTTCTAAGATCCTTATCAAGGATCCTGTTGGTTTTCATTTTATTTTATTCTTGGTTTGTTTCATATTTGTTTACTTTTATTTATTCCATGTTTTCTTTTTGTTTTGTTTTGTTTTTAGTTGTGTCTGGTAAGTTGAAATTTTCTTGGCCATCTTCTAATCATCGTGTCACTGTGACTGGAACTTCTCTTCCCCTTTCCATCCATACCCTTCCATGTCCTTCAACCAATCAGCTTCCATCCTTTCCTTGTTATTGACAAGACAGACTGCACAGAATAGATTCTGCAGGAAGTATGGGTAATTTTGTGGCAAAGATCAAAGGTAATGGGTTGCAAATGTTTGTGTTTTTCTTTTCCAGTTATGCTCAAGTTGAATTGTAATTTTCACTTTTCACTTATTCCCACACAAGTAAAACTTAATGTTTTCCTATATAATAAATTAATTTTTGTCTTAAAGATCCCAAGGCTAGGAAGAAGGGATTCCCCACCCCCTAAATAGCTAATGGCTACATCATCCTTTATAGCAGGGGTTGTCATCCAGCGGTATGCATAAGGAGTACACGTGGGCGGGGACAGAGTGCATCCTGTGGCATGACAGCAGCATCTCCCCCAGTGTGTTCCCATACTTTGCTTCTTACCTGGGGAGGGGTGTGCCTGGCTCACCATAGAACCTCCCCCCTCTTAGCTCCCTGTCTGTGCCCACTCCCAGTAATAGGGTGCGAGGCGAAAGCAGCAGTGCCCCTCCACCGGCTGTATGGGGTGGGAGAGCTTGCATGTGGTGGCTGCCACTGTCCTACACCACCACCATGCCCTGCACTGATTTCTAGCCAGCCGCACATGCGTCTCTTTGGGCTGCTGACAGGTGGCGTGCTGTTGGCTGAGAGCAAGGCCCATCAGCAGCCCACAGAGCCATACGTGAGAACAACTAGAAAGTAGCATGGTGGCAGCAGCAGCTACCATGTGCGATTTCCCACCCCCCGCCCAGGCATCTGGACAACGCCTGCGCAACCCACTGCCCACATCTCCCCCAACCCTGCTGCCGGGAGCAGGCACAAAGACGCACTCTCTTCCCTTCCATTTTCAAACTTCCTCCTCCCCAGCCCCTTCCCTTTCTCCCGCCCCTTTCTCCCATACACACCTTAGCTGCTAGGAGAGGTGTCTGCGTGTGTGTGTCTGCATCTGCGTATGTGTGTCTACATCCTGTTTGTTCAGCAGCTGCAGGCACATGGTGTCATGTGGCTCTTGGGACAGTGGCAGTGAGGTGCAGAGTCCAGCCTGCAGCCCAAGCTGCCTCTGCCCTGCACACAGATCTGGGGGGCACGTGCCCTGCAGGCCTCTGCCAGGGTGCACGCAGTGGCAGGAGCCACCCCCCCTCCTCGTGACCCCCGGATGAACCACTCTTGTGACACCATCCCTCACTCTGCCCCAGCTGTACAGTTCCTGTCCCTGTCCCACTCCCTCCCTCACTATGGGGGCCTCTGTGCGCCCCCCACCCCGTAAAAACAAGAAAAATACATAAACAAGCTGAAACTTTGAGACAAAAAGGGTACACTTGTTAAAAAAGGTTGAAAAACCCTGCTTTATAGTGTAGTCATGACATGCCACACATATTTTACTTTACGAAAAGAAACCTAAAAGAAAGTTTTGGATTTTTTTTTTTAAGTGGTCATTATGAGTATAATTTTCAAACTTGACTCCCATAAAAACCATTGTAATTTAATTCTTCAGTGGTGGCAGCGTTAGAGTAATACCCCAAAAGCTTTTATGAATCCCACCCTGTATAACCATCTGGCTGACGTTTCCACCCCCCTCTTCCCTCCTGCACAGCAGTCCCCGAACAGCCCTTTTCACTAATTTGAAACTAAAGGGCTCAGCTGCCTCTCCAGTGGTCAACAATTTAGCACCTTGTTTATGATTATGTAATCTCTTGAGTACCAGGAAATATTAATGCTTCAAGTATTAATGTACCAACACAGAATTTAGAAATCCTAAATTCCCTCTTTTGTGAGGCATTTTGCCAGGGTTGGTGGAGTGTCAGTCCGCCTTAAATTTGTGTTCAGTGCACCCAATGGGAATTCAAGTAGCCATATAGGCGTACTGAGAAACTGGCATACTCCAAGTCCCCAGTTGGCTAGTACTCCCTTACAGCCCAGTGGAAACTACCCATGGGTTTCCCATCCTATTTGCAATCCTAAATTAAATCCCTTACACAGCTGTCAAAAAGCCTCCCTTCCATGATATTAATATTGATTGAATGTCTCCAGTTTTTGTGTTTTAAAAGTACAGTGGCCCCCATGGGTCAGTTTGACCTTAATCTTGTGTAGTTGCTCAGCAAGGCAGTTCAGCTGATGTTATAACATTTGGGTCCAAATATAAATCAGCCCAGTGTTTTCTCTAAGGGTTCCACAAAAAGGCAGGGGCCATATAGAAACAGTATATAGTTTTATTCTGACCTAGATAGAGCGCATAGATATAGAGAGAAATGGATAACTAAAATATTTTCCTGCATTAAGAAAAAAAGCAAATTGTCCAGAAAGGACTTTCTTAGTCAGAATAAGTCACAATTGTTTGATTCATATCTTGTACTTTAAGCTGCACCTCCTAACTGTTTTTTAAAAGAAAGGGTTATATGTAAAGGAAACTCTTTTAAAAAAAGAAAGAAATATAAATGTGCAGTTGTTAGAAGTCTGAATCAAAACATTCCCATCATTCGGAACTCAGACAAGAGGGGAGAATAATTAGCATTGAAGAGCTGATAAGAAATGACTCTCAGGAGTGTAAATAGAAAGTAAATAAGCTTTATTGTGGTTTTTTCCAAGTGTAAGAAGAGGACAGCTTAAAAACAGGTACTAATATTTCTGGAGTAGCCCTACCAGTATATCTAATTCTGTCAACTGCTTTGACTCTTTTAATGTAACTGATACAATGTTTTGACATTTTATTTACTGCTAGATGAAGTGGTTTTTTAAGGCTGTATAAATTAAACACTTTGGACAATGCTAGCAGTATGTATAATGTTAGGATGAGCAGATGTCTCAAATTTGCCTTCATTTACATATATATTTTGTTTGAACATGCCCTTGCCTATGTAAATGAAGGAAGCATTCAGCTCCACTGTTGCTTTAAATTCATTTTTCTCGAATAATTGGATTGAAGATGTTAAATGGTTATAATTTGCACAGTAACATTTTGGGGCTTTCCAGTTAAATTGAAATTTTTTGAGACCCTGACTACATCAAAAATCTTTATTCAAGCCATTAAGTGGATTTTTTTTCTCTCTCCAAACATGATGACTTAGAACTTGAATTCATAGTTATTCCACAGCATGTAACACAGGACTGGAAAAATTGTGCTTGGGGGGCATGTTTAGCTTCAATATTTTTTCATTTTGACTTGTGACTATTCTTCTCTTTTTAAAGCTTGATTGTGTCATACTTGTTCACCTTGGTATATGCTTACTTCTGTAGGTCATCTCACTCAAGTTAGTGGGACTTGCTTTTCTAAGTATTTGCCAACATGAATAAGAGATACACAATCTAGGTCTTAATACAGTGGTATAGCACCCAAAAGAACAATCCCGGGCACTTGATGTTGGGAGCCAAAATCTCCTTGTGTTGCATCTCAATATTAGAGTGGTGTTCATAACATGCTCCATTTTACACAGTTAAAAAGTGGTGCTCAGGCACCCACCAAGTTCCTCTCTGGATTTTAGTGAAGACTGCTGATATTAGTGTATTTTTTCCTCTTTCAGAGCCTCCTCATTTTGTTGTGAAGCCTCGCGACCAGGTGGCTGCATTGGGAAGAACAGTGACTTTCCAGTGTGAAGCAACTGGAAACCCGCAACCAGCCATCTTTTGGCGGAGAGAAGGAAGTCAGGTAAAGCCATTTTTTACTTTGCTTGCCTTACCACTTTTTTAAAGCAATAATGCCAGGCAAGTGGAACACATTTCTTAATTCAGTATTTTTTTGGATCAGTCAGAATATAACTGCTGGGCTTTAAAATGCTGGAACCCCATTTTAGTTGCAGCTATTACATTTTTCACATTTAAAAATGTATTGTTTTAGCTGGTTGAGCAAAAAAGTAAAGCTATGTTCTGCTCACTGTTATTGCTTTCCCCAGTGTTCAAACACTTGTATAATAAACAGCTGAAAATCACACCTTGATTTTCAGCATTGTGTTAATTTTAAATTTTATTTACTATTTCATTATTGTGAAACATGGGTGTGATATGGATAGAATAGATCATTAGAGATATACCATAGAAATGGGACAAAACAAAACCTTCAATCCAGCCATCACAAGAATTTGGATGCAGGTCTAATGCTATAATTTGTGAAACTGCACTATTAGACCTACATATCACCAGAGTTTAGGAAATCATGAATCTGGGCTTTATGGCTTCATACCACACCAAAAATATAACTGTGGCTGGCTAACATGCATCCATATATTTTACCATACTGCTGCATGGGAGTGGAGACCGTAATGGCTTGCGACTGACATGATTTACATTCTCAGTTCTATTACTGGTCTTTTAGGTGGTCTAAGCAAGTGGCTTTTCCCCGATCCTTATTTTACATATCTGTAAAATGGGAATAACAATACTAAGCATGTAACATGCTTTGATATCCACAGATAAAAAGCACTATAGATGATTTTGGTGATGGTAGTGGTTGTTATATTATTATGAAAGGAACTTTTGAATGTAGGGATGGCATGTAAGGGATGAGTTCTCAGTGATTAATTAAATGGCTCTTAAGCATGGCAAACCACCACATATTTTTTAACAAATGTCCAAAGCTACCAGTACATATCTAGACACTGGTTCCTTAAGTCTGTTTGTTAAATATTTGTTTAAATATGCTATAGCAAAATAAATATTTAGCTGGTTTCCTCTAGTTGTAGCTGATAATATAAATAGACTGATATGTAGTGTCTTTTTCAAGGTTTTAAGTTGTTTGTTTGTTTGGGTTTTTTGGGGGATGGGAGGTTGGTAGTGTTTTATTTATTACAAAATCTCTTCTTTTTCTGGATTGCATGGAAAGAGATGATGGATAACTGTTTTCTGTGTTTATATTGTAGTCAAAGTTTTTTTAACCTGCTGCTGGTTTGGGGAATTTCTGTAAAAAAACAAAAAACAACCCCCCCCCCCAAAAAAAAAAAAAACAAAACAAAAAACCCCAAACAAATGCAGTCAGGTGAGAAGGAAAATTGACTACAGTGTCCATGAACTTTAATCATTTTTTTCATTAAATTTGTGAGTCAGATGGAAATTGGAAACCAGTGTTTGATGTAACACATGCGAGTCATTGTGGTTTCAACTCTGACTTTTGTGACCACTGTTTGTAGCTTACCATGTAAATTCATACCAAAACTGCACCAAGGGAAACTGACACAGGGTTTCATTATAAAGCATGCCTGATTATAGAATAGGAAAACAATGATTAAAGAGCTTAAAACAAGATCATTTAAAAAAATGTACAATACATTCCTGTCACTTACGTTCTCCATACTTAGGACATATAAAAGTTAGAACACGAATAGGTAAACCACCATCTTTTTTAATGTGTTTTTTTAAAAAAATCTATTTTTGCCATAAAAAGTATTGTGGCTTTGATCCTGAAAGATGTGCAAGCTGTACATTTCATGAACATTACTTACTGTGTGCACAGACTACCACAATTGTGTGTATATTAGGTTATTTCAATGGGCTTTTTAAGTTGGTAAGTATGCTACCTTGGGCACATCTACACATGCATTTTAATGGTCATCAGTCCATTTTAATGTGAATTAAAGCATCACAAAAATCCCCATTCACTTTCACTAATGCACATTAATATAGGCGAACACACCCCTTTTCTAGTGGCTCACAATGGACATACTAAATTTAATGTGCATTAGCAAAATGCATTAATGAACATGTAGACATGTCCCTTAACAATGAATATTGGAACGGGTCTGTAAGTTTTATGCACATATGTGTACACAAGTACACCTACATTTTCATCAGAAGTGTGTCCCAGCAGTGCTGTTTGCTTCATGTAATAGAGTGATGATATGTTTTAAACAGGTATAATAGAAATCTTTTGCAAATAATGAGTTTATATTAATGAGCTTACATATGATTTCATATATTAAAATAAATTTACCATTGTGTTTCTATTCTGTCTAACCTGTGTCTTTCCTCCCTCTCCTGATTACATACATATTTTAGAATCTGCTTTTCTCATACCAACCACCTCAATCATCCAGCCGCTTTTCAGTCTCCCAGACAGGTGATCTCACTATCACAAATGTCCAGAGGTCTGATGTTGGCTACTATATCTGCCAGACTTTAAATGTTGCAGGAAGTATCACCACAAAAGCCTACTTGGAAGTAACTGATGGTAAAGTGAAGATTTTTTTTTTTTTTTTGCCAGTACCAGTTTTGCTTGTTCGTTTGTTATAAACCACAGCAATGAACCACAGCAATTTTGATGACTTATCTGTTTTGGCTAAAAGGGTTTTGTATCCTAATGCACTGTCCATGATGCCATTTGTCCTTCTTTTAAATTCTCAGTGTGGTTGTTGAACTGAAAATTATGCCATTGTTCCTTGAGCTGTTAATGTCTGCTTTAGCTCTGTTTGTTAGCTCAGAAAAGCCTGGAGACGGATTGAAAAAATGAAGGCTCTATTTGGATTATGGGCTCCAAAAAGTGATCCACTCATGTTCACTATAACTTGTCCAATGCTAAATAATAATAATAATAATCCATCTTCTAAGGAGAGAAGGCCTAGCTGGATTGGAATCATTTGAGACAAAAAAAAAAAAGCAGGGAAAGTAGTTTAGTAAGCAAAAAAATTTGCTGTTTACAAAACTGGAAGCAGTCCAGTAGAAGCAGCATAATGTGAACTCTGAAGATAAGCTTACTGCTAACTTCTAACCTCTAGATGAATGGGTTTTGCATTTTGAATCCTCATGCAATTTCCTAACTGCTGGCAAAATAGCAAATCACACTCATTAAGCCAGACTTGTCCCACTTCTACTGAAGAAAATCTCATGGATACAAGAAGAAATGTAAGGTCAAGAGGAAGTAGGGAAAGAGATCTTCAAGCCTTTCCCTGAATAAAACAGCCCCACAGCATTAGAAAGAATCAAAGAAGTCATCGTAAATAAGTGCTTATTACGCTGGCTGTACATAATTCTTATTCTGTGTAACATAGGGGCATGGTATTTTTTTTCCCTTTTAACAAAAGCAGCTTGCCTGTCTGCTAATCCATAAGCATAAGATAAATGAAGTGGCAGTATGCAAAGAATGAAATCATGAAATCATTCCCTCTTATCTTCAAGTCAGTGGATGTTTCAATGGCTAGAACTACACTGACAGAACACAGGTCAACTAATGGACTTAGGGAGTGGCTACATGAGTGTATATCATTAGAAAATCACTTCTGCCAATCGCAGCACAGTCATATTGATATGATCTATGATAGACTTTATTCTTAAGTGTTTCTCATCCTGGTTCTATGTTAGGATACTGTTATAACTCTCAACAAATCAAAGAGTGTCTTAGGTAAGGTATAACGAAGAAGTCAAAGTGAATGTATATAATGTAAACAAGTATCTCTAAGGAAAAGATTACAGTCTGTTTGTATAGTACCTCTCCCTCCTGTGGACCCAGAACAATTTATAAACATAACAAACTGAAATACGAACTACTTAGAGAATTACTTCAGCCATGTCTGGAGACAAAGTTGTTAACAGCCAAAAAAATGTGCAACAGTAACAGTACATCACAACAGATTAGGATGGCAAGTAAAGACTGAATTATACATTTGAAATAACAGGTGGCTTTTGGCCAAAATGGCAGTGTGAAGATGCAACTGTTACAAAAAGTACATGGGATGTTTAATGAATCGCAAATGATCGTGATCTCAGTTTTATATTTCAGACTAGCAAATCAGTTCTCAAGTTGCATCACCTCCCCAGCAAATGCTGTTTAAAGTTATGGTTATTTTATAGTTTTAATTTGTAAGAGGATATCATGAGGTAGGAGTTGAAGCTGCTGAAGAACCATGCAATAGCTTTTACTTCTGAAGAACCTGATTTTTCTTCTGGCAAACACAATTACATAGACATCTCCTCTTTGCAGGAATAATAACAGTTAATTTATACTGAGTGAATGATTAAATAAAATAATATGAAATAGTGTGAAAGAGTCTTATTCTTGTTTTAAAGCAGCACTGACAGATTAATTCATCACAGAACTGGGAGTAAGGAAATGTCAGGCACATTTTTTTTAATTGAAGAAGAGTGATAATTTTCTAGTCATCAAATCTGTGCTTATTGCATCCAACCTTTGGTCAGCTTTTTACAAGGAAACAGTGCATGGCTGAACTAGAAATATAAAATAAAAATATACTGAAAATGCTGTATGTATCTTCTCATCTAGTCTCTTATTTTGGTGATAAATGCTTCAAATCACCAATTGAATAGGTCTTGTTTGTTGTAAGTCATGAACAAAGTAAACAGCATACCATTGCAAAGAAACGAGGAAGTCTTTCCTTATTTCATTATCACTCCTAAAGACAGCAGTACTGAGAAAAGATGCTAATACGTAATACATGAAACCTCTTTTCCTACTGAATATAGTGTATATCATTTTAATATGCTGTAGCTGTGCATCATATTAATTCACCCTGTCTTGAATAATGCATGTCTCCAACTTTAATTACTTGTTTAATTATCTTTAGTTTGTTTCAAACCCTCAAGCAACTGCTGCTGCTTAGATGATTAGAAAATTGCTTCCAGTTGGAGAAATCCATTTCCTGTTGTTTCTTCTGGCAGTCATTGCAGACCGGCCTCCCCCAGTCATTCGCCAGGGTCCTGTGAATCAGACTGTAGCAGTGGATGGTACTTTAGTACTCACCTGTGTGGCCACAGGTGCCCTAATGCCCACAATACTCTGGAAAAAAGATGGGGTCCTCATCTCTACCCAGGACTCTCGCATCAAGCAACTGGAGACAGGAGCATTACAGATCCGCTATGCCAAGGTAGCTAGCTTGAAGTGGCACCTTTCCCTTTATTTTGTTTTGTTCCATTTTGGTTTTGCCTCAGGTCATTTTATGTTGCAATTTCTAATTTTAGAATTAATGAAATGTTAAATAACAGTATTAATGTCATATTAATTTGATGCTTAGTGCCTTCAGATGATTCATTATCTCTGCTTAAAATACTTTGGCTTATTATTCAGCTTTTGGCAAATTACTCCAGATTTTATGAGGAAAAATACTTCTAAGAAATATTAAGAAAATTACTTTATACCTCTAACACATGGGTGGGGAGGAACGTTTTATCATAGTACAATGAAGCTTTACCATGTTAGTAAATAAGCAAGGGCTTCAGCCCTCTATTATATAAAACGAGTTGATAATTCCACACTGTAAATATAACTTTAGTCAGTGTCCTTACAAAATGTCCTTTTATAGCAGCAGTGTTGTTGTATTTTTTCCCAACTTCATAAATAAGATTTCAGTTCTCTGTCAACAGATGTTCCTATATAGTATCCATTTTAACTAGGGGTTTTTAAAGATTAAAAATGGTATATGCATATATAGCATAAAGTACATAGAAGGTAGATCTTGACAGCATAAACATTTTTTTAAAGTAATTAAGCCCCTGTCTTTGAATGGCTTCCTGGAGAACTGGAGCAGGATACTGGGTCAGTATTTTTGTTCATTCCTGACAAGCTTATTAAACCTCATAAGATATTGTAAAGCTTTACTCGCACCTGTTCTTACCTTGTATCAGTTTGTGCCTTGGGACATCAGACTTTGTAAAAGTAGACTGGGTGTATGATTTCTCACCCAACAGTACTTTAACTGGCGATACTATGATTACCTAGTCATAAGATGAATCATTCTTTAGGTCAGCATTTGAACTTTTGATGTTTCAATTCTGAGTTGGGGTTTTGTTTTGTTTTTCCCTAGATCATCCTTTTGGACTGAGATATGAGTGAACTCTCATTTTTTGAGCATAGTGTCTTAGGAGGGTGATTAAGTCACAGAAGGGGGCATATAGTCGAATGTTCAGATTTTGGTGATAATAGCATTTTGGTGATAATGTGTGGGCTCCTTGTATTTGATCTACCAAAACCTAAAATTCACCCTAATGAAAGAGAAGGTCTGTGAACCACTTAGACTAAGTACAGAGGGTAGAAAAGCCCGAGGTTGAATTGATTCAATCTGCACAGGTTAGTCTAAGCTGCATAGATTAAACCAATAAGCAAGTAAACATATTAACTTTTGATTCTGGAAATGCAACCACATACTTACCATGGCCTAGGCCAGAAGCTCGGAGGAGATAGAGCACAACTTGCTGCTTGGGTGGAGCAGACAGCTTGGGCCAGACCCACCTGCCCAACCTGCATGGCAGGGTTTGCAGGGGAGATGCAAAGCATGCTGGGGGGCTATGAATTAACTTGAATCTAGAGGGGGTCTGGGTCAGAATTTCGATAAACCAATTTAAATTAAATCAGTTAAGTCTGCACTATATCCATCCTGATTCATCTTAAGCAGTTTATGGCCACTTTGAAAACTTTGGGCATTTTTTAAATATGTTCCCAAGCCACACTAATTAAAAGAGCCCATGTGTCACATGTATCAGCGGTGCACTGTGCCTCCACATCGAGAAAATGGCAGCAGTGCACTTTGAACTAAAGCACACTGAACGTATTTTAGTTCAAAGTGCACTGCTGTCATTTTCTCAACATGGAGGCCCACTGTGCTGCTGGTACACATGATGCATGAAGCTGCCAGAGTGCATCAATTTATGTGCTCCATAATGGAATCTGCCCTGATGCGCTGGATTTGCAGCACATCAGAGCAGGTTCCCTGCATGTGTGAACCTGTAGAATTTCGATAGATTCTCCCTCAGGCTTTTTGGATGTCAGTACCTAACCCTGTTGTGTTACAGAGTTGAATTGGTATATGGTCATTTTATCGGTGTGATTTCTGTCCTTAGTGTTAAGGGCCGTTTCAAGGGTTAGAGTCATGCTATTGCTGAGGTCCTATAGCTAAATCAATATGCATTTATTTAAGAGAGTAGTAAGTTCATAGGGAGTTTTCAGCTCATAGGCAGTACATATTCACCTTGTTGATATTAATGGAAGTATTGCCAGGTAAGGAGTAAGTGTCGAGTGCAAGAATTGGTGTGCAGTTCTGTGTCACAAATAAAAATGTGCTAGTGTTATGCAGTGATGTAAACACTGCTGAATAAATATTCAGTGGTTTTCATTTTTCCATGAATGAAGGAAGGGCTGATAGGAAGTTTTTGGTTGGAAGTTTCTGAATTGTAATGCATTTATGCATATTCATGGGGGGAAATGCAGCTCTGTAATTACTTTTCTAGCCCGCTGAGTGCCTGATTGTTTAAAATATTTATTTTCTCCTCTTCCCACTCAGCTGGGCGACACTGGTCGGTACACCTGCATTGCCTCCACCCCAAGTGGTGAAGCTACATGGAGTGCTTACATTGAGGTCCAAGGTAAATCAATTAGGGTGTCTCTTGGTGGAGGAAAATAAACCATAAAATAAAATCAGAAATTAAAATGCAATTGCTATCTGATTTTGTAATATATTGCAGTACAGATGCTAACATAACTGAATACACTGCTGCTTTATTCCCTTCTTTATTAGAATTTGGAGTTCCAGTGCAGCCACCAAGACCCACTGACCCAAACTTGATTCCTAGTGCGCCATCAAAACCTGAGGTTACTGATGTCAGCAAAAATACAGTAACATTGTCATGGCAACCTAATTTGAATTCAGGTGCAACTCCAACCTCTTATATAATAGAGGCCTTCAGGTATTATGAGTCTCATGTGATCTGGTTGTACTTTCATTTATTTATAATGTATTGTGAAATAAGCCTGTGCTAACCTGCTCTTGTCTGTGTTTTGTCCTTAGTCATGCATCTGGAAGCAGCTGGCAAACTGTAGCAGAAAATGTGAAAACAGAGAGTTTTGCAGTTAAAGGGCTGAAACCAAATGCAATTTACCTCTTCCTGGTAAGGGCAGCTAATGCATATGGACTTAGTGATCCTAGCCAAATATCTGACCCAGTGAAAACACAAGGTAAGCCTAAATATTAAAGCACTGATTTTCCCACTGTTTCTGTAATAATTACATTAAGCTATGTGAGATGCGGGATTATCTTTATGATACATTTGACATGACATCTAAATATTGTAAGATATACTAGGTGGTAAACTTCTATTGCTCTGAAGCAATATTTTCTTATAGCATAAGTTCTAAAAGTTTCACCCTATATAGGAAAGACAGAGTCTGAAAGATAGTTACTTCGCCTGGGTCCAAAAGCATAAAAATTTTAGTTATTATAGGAAGAGGTCTCACTTGATTGGGTCCTTGAGTCTTTGACATTGATCTTCCATCAGGCTTGCTTCTGCTGCAGTTGCTGTTTGGATGCCAGTTTGAGTGACATAACTGAGCAGATGAGTCAGTGATAAGTCCAGCAATTGTCAGCTCCTAGCATAGCCCGTATGATGTGGACATCTTTGTGATCCTGGGCCCAAACAATAACATAGTCATTCAGGTGCCAATGCTTACATAGCAGGTATTGCCATGATGTCTTGCACCTGTTTTTCTGGCGGAACACAGTGCTGGTAATGGCAAGTTCGTATTCTGCATATTTGGTCAAGAGGAGAATGCTGTTAGAGTTGACCTTTCCTACTCCTTCCTTGCCGATGGTTCTGTTGCCAAGTTTTGAGTCCCTTCTGACTGGTGTTGAAATCGTTAAGAATAAGTCTGTCTCCCTCCAGAACGTCAGAAAGGTCTTAGTCAAGATTGGCATAGAATTCCTCCTTGGTTTCATTGTCTCATGTGTCAGAGCATACATGCTGATGACAGTGACATATTGGCTTCCTGCCAGTTTGAGACAGTCATGAGGTGCTCCTTAATTCTGAAAGGGAATTTGTTGAGTTGTTTATGAGTACATTCTTGATGGTAAAACAAACTCCTTGTACCTGGCAAATTCAATCCCACAACACTCCATCAGAGACCAGCCTTTAGGAAGTGAGAAAAGCCATCAAGCAGATGGGGAACAGCAAGGCCTCTGGAGATGATGGAATCCCTGCTGACATCTTCAAGCAGTGGAAAGACGACCTCATATCACAGCTCCATGCCCTCATTTTAAGGATTTGGAAAGATGAGGGAAATCTCAGGGGTGCCATGATTGTGACAGTCTTCAAGAAAGGAGACAAATCCAGCTATAGAAAGTATAGGGATTGCCTTGCTGTCCACCATGAGAAACCTCCTTAACCATCTCCTTCCACCTGCTGGAAAACTCCTCCTGGAATCTGTTTGGGTTTAGGACATCAAGAGGTACAACTGACATGATCTTCACAGTTTGCCAGCTGCAGGAAAAATGCCAGGAACAACATAAACCTCTCTACAAGGCCTTCTTTGACCTCGTGAAAGCCTTTGACATTGTCAGTCAAGAAGCACTATGGAGGATCCCTCTGAAGTATGGTTGCAAGCAACAGTTCTCAATAATGGATCTATCACAGATCTTTTGGGGGGTTTAGATGGGAGTTCAACAAGGCTGCATCATCACTCAATCATTCTTCTCAGTATTTCTTATCATGATGCTACATCTGACTGCATGCTGTCAGTTGGAGTGGAGCTAAACTACTGAATGGATGGTAAGCTGTTTAATCTCAGCCACTGTGAGCCAAAACCAAGACCACCCCAACCTCAATCATTGAGCTTCAGTATGCTGGTGATGCTTTAATGTGTTCTCACTTGGAAACCGACCCTCAAGCAATTGTCAATCTCTTTTACTAAGGTATACACAAAAATGGGACTGACACTTAAACATTCAGAGCTGCTTGTAGACATGAAAAAAAAAGTTGGTACTTTAAACTCCACACGCTACCACACCTAGCCCAACACATGCCCAGAGTCAGTGTGTTAGTTGCACCCAGCTTTCCCAACTTCTGTACGGATCAGACACTTTAGTCGAGCTTTTTTGGCACTTCTATCTAATAACCTGATTGAATCAGCATTAGCTAAAAGCACCAAAAGCCCCACTGAAGCACCCGATCTATGCAGACACTGCGGAGCCTGGTCAAAGTAACACACTGCTGCTTCTGGTAGAGTGCATTTGTTTGGGGATTTTCCCTCACATCTGTCAGTGCCCCAGAAGACTAAGTCGTCCATAAACAAGCTCTTAATGAGCAGTCACCAGCTCCAGTAATTCAAATTCACAGTGATACTCTTGAGAACATTTAAGTATTTCCCGTATATCAGAAGCCATCTCTTGCAGAGGGCTGACATCAACAAAGAAATCAAACATCACCTCAAATATGCAAGTGCATCCTTTGGATGCCTGAGGAAACAGGTGTTTGAAGATCATAGCATTAGATTCAAAACTAAGCTGACAGTTTATTAACCAGTTGTGATCCCCATCTTACTGTACATAGCTGAGACATGGATGACCTACAGAAGACAGCTCAAGTTGTTGGAAAAGTACCATCAACAATGTCTGCAGAAGATCCTTCAAATTCAAGGGAAAGCCAGACACACCAACATTAGTGTTTTCTAGCAAAAAAAATCCACAAGCATCGAGGTGATGATTGTCCCACTTTTCTGGGGTGGCCATGTCATCCAGGTGTCCAACTCCAGACTCTTGATGCACATTTTATTCTCATAGTTCAGTCAAGGTGTACGCTCAGGAGGAGGTTAGGGAAAGTGTTTCAAGGAGATCCTCAAGGCCAGCTTGAAAAAAATGCAAGATCAACATCAGTTTGTAGGAGACTATTGCCCAGAGCTGCCTGAAATAGAGGAAGAGGCTTCTGAAAGGACACCTTGACACCTTACAGCAACAATAGGAGATAGAAACGTGGGAGTGGAAGAAACAGCGTATCGCAGACAGAATCATGAATCCAGAGCCACCCACCCTACATGGAAATGTGTGGCTAGTTGCAGCAGAGTTTCTGGATCCCAGTTTGGCCTTGTCAGCCATATTCGGACCCACAGATAGGAAAGTCATGGAAGACAGTCATCCTCAAATGTAAGGGATTGCCAAAGATTATAGGAAACAGTGAAGTTGAACCATAGGGTTAAGGGGTTGGGAGGTCAGAACTATGTTCATACATATCCACTCGTTACTCCATTGTGTTCATGAAAGGAGAAAATAACACAGATGGGGAAAAAATGTTGTTAGAGTTTATGGTAGGATGTTTAATTTCCTACTCACAAGAATGCCTTCGGACTGGAATCAGTTTGGCACATAAGCAACTTACTCATTTGCCATAATGCATTACATGCTTATGAGAGAAAGAGCATATACAAATGTAACAAAAAAGTAAATTGTATTCTAAAATCAAAATTCTTCCTCCGTAATAATTCGATTATCTTAGTGCCCTCAGAATGAAAGTTATCATGGCAAGCTCTCTTTTTTTTTTTCCTTAGCATTAGGTAGAAGAATTGGTTTGATCCATTTACCGTGTACAAGTGTAGGAGAAAGCTGTATTTGTAAGAATAAGTGCATTGTTGTCTGGGTAAGGAAGTTCCTTGGGGAAAACTGAGTCAAATAAATTAGTTTTCATTTATGTCTGAAATTGTTTGGGGTTTGGGTCATTCTTTTCTCTTGTGGGAATGAATTTTACAGGTCAACTCCAGCATCCGTGAAAGCCCCATCCTTTGCAATTACAAGTCGTCCCTATTGAGTGACAGTTTCATTATTCCAGTAGAAATAAACTGTTGTGGGAAGTCATGGTCAGAGAGGAAGAGCTGATCTTACATCTTCCTATAGCTAATTCCATGGAGGAGTTAATATACCAGGACAGAGACCTTGAACTGATTTCTTCATCCTATAGAAATGTCTATATGGCAACCTGGGTTGCTATGAAGGAAGGTTGGAAGTAGCAAGCCTAAAGCTCCCAAATGCTTTGATTACTGTGGCACGGTTTGATTCTGCTGTTTTTCTAAGTGAAGCAAAATATTCAGTTCAGTCACAAATTGAATGGATATTTCATTTCAGCTCCTCATGTAGCTCAGTATACAAACCAGTTAAAGGCCTTGTTACATGTTGTACTTGGAGCCACACAAATGTTGATCATTTTAGTGCTAACTTGGAGTTTGGAGCAATCAGAGCAGTCTAGAAACCTCTGACAGCCCCCCCCCCCCCCCCCCCCACCTATACAGTTGTGACTTACCACTACAGGTCTGGTGAGGAAGGAGTCCCTTCCAGCCCTATTTCCCTATGATTCTCTATGCTTCACTTGTTCCTTGCCCACCATAGCAGCAGCGTTCTAGACTGCAGGGAGGAAAGGGAGGCAGCGGGGTCCCTCAAGGACAAGGCTGAGCAAGCAAATGGCTTCCCAGCCCCAGGCACCCACATGCTCCATCCTTGTCACACACATCCTGGCATGTCTTCTGGCCACACGCATCACTCAGTGTTCCCAGCACCTGGGCAACTTCAGCCTGAGTAGGGTTTAGTTTTTTCCTCTACCTCCACCCCCGCAGTTCTGCCTTGTCCTCTCCAACCATCCTTGGTGCTCTCGGGCCTGGTAGGGGCAGCGCAGCAGCATACAGGGCCAGTGGACAGACATTCCTGGACCGGGGCAGACCTAGGCAGTGGCTCTGGGAAGCCAGCATCAGTGGGCACAGGGCTGGAGCTAGAGCTGGAACCAGGGGCTATGTCAGTGGTGGCTGGTGCAGCTCCACAGCTGGGAGCAGAGTCCATCCATAGCCAGCTCCCACATTCACACAGGCAGTGGCAGAGCCCCACACCTGCATCCTGGATTGACACGCAGCCACCTCACCCTGCCTGGAGCAGCAGCTTCCCCAGCAGAAGCCTGTACCCCACCCCACAGCAGCCACTGCCAGCTTTCGTTGGTCCATGGGTGGATTTGCATGCATGGATCAGGGTGCTGTTGGGGCCACGCAGCTAGAGCTCAAAGCTTGGCAGAGCCCATCGGGGTCTGGGATCTCTGGGAGCTTCTTTCACATGGCTGACTTGGAGCAACAATTATAAGTCCAATTTAAGGCTAGTTAACAAATCTAATGCCCTGGAGGAAAGGGAATGCTAGGAAATCTGGTGGTCATACCAGATGACAAAGCTAACCTCTTTAACAATTTTTTGCCTCCATCTTTTTGAGCAGGGACCGGGGCATCCCCCACACTGCCAGGTCCAGAGTCAGTGAGGACCTATTCAGAGAACTTCTGGTGGGTCTAGATGTGCTCAGGTCAGCAGGTCCTGATGATCTCCACCCCTGAGTGCTGAGGGAATTAGAAGAGAGTACTTGTGGTGCTCTGGTAAGGTGCCAGAGGACTGGAAAAAGGCCAATGTGGTCCCCATTTTCAAAAAAGGGAGGAAGGAGGACCCAGGAAACTACAGGCCCGTTAGTCATACCTCGGTCCAAGGAAAGCTCTTTGAGAAAATTATCCAGGAGCACATCTGTGAGGGATCAGAAGGGGAGATCATGCTTAGGGGCAACCAACATGGCTTCATTCAAGGCAGATCCTGTCAGACCAATCTGGTGGCCTTCTACAACCAGGTCACAAAATCGTTGGACGCAGGTGTCACAGTGAGCATAGTCTTTCTGGACTTCAGGAAGGCCTTCGACACTATCTCTCACCCCATTCTCATTAAGAAATTAGGCAACTGTGGCATCAATGCCTACACAGTCAGATGGGTCACAAATTGGCTGAAGGACTGCACCCAGAGAGTGGTGGTGTATGGGTCATTTTCGACCTGGAGGGATGTGGGCAGTGGGGTTCCCCAGGGCTCAGTCCTTGGGCCCGCACTGTTCAACATCTTCATTGGCAACTTGGACGAGGGGGTAAAAATCACCTTGTTCAAATGCGCGGGTAATGCTAAAATGTGGGGAGAAGTGGGCACGCTGGAGGGAAGGGACAGGCTGCAGCTAGATCTAGATAGGTTACAGGGGTGGGCGGATGAGAACAGAATGGGTTTCAACACTGACAAGTGCAAGGTACTGCACCTGGGGAGGAAGAACCAGCACCATACCTACAGGCTAGGGAACTCCTTTCTCATCAGCACAGAGGCAGAAAAGGATCTTGGAGTCACTACTGATGCCAAGATGAACATGGGCCACCAATGTGGGGACGCGGTCAGAAAGGCTAACCACACCTTGTCATGCATTCACAGATGCATCACGGGCAGGTCCAAGGAGGTGATCCTCCCCCTCTATGTGACATTGGTCAGGCCGCAGTTGGAGTATTGTATCCTGTTCTGGACGCTGCACTTCAGGAGGGATGTGGATGGCATCAATAGGGTCCAAAGGAGGGTGACTCGTATGATTAGGGGGCAGCAAGGCAGGCCCTATTAGTGGAGGCTATGGGACCTGAACCTGTTCAGCCTCCACAAGAGAAGGCTGAGAGAGAATCTGGTGGCCATCTATAAACTGACCAATGGGGACCAGCAGGCTATGGGAGAGTCCCTGTGCCCCCAAGCACTACCAGGAGTAACGAGGAACAATGGCCATAAGTTGATCAAGAGTAGTTTCAGGCTAGATATCAGGATGCGCTACTTCACAGGCAGGGTGTCTAGGATCTGGAACCAACTTCCAAGGGAAGCGGTGCTTGCTCCTACCCTGGGAGTCTTCAAAAGATGGCTAGATAATCACCTAGCCAGGGTCATTTGACCTCAGCTTTCTTTCCTGCCCATAGCAGGGGGTTGGACTTGATGATCTGCTCAGATCCCTTCCGACCCTCCCAACTACTACTATTACTATGAATGTATCTCTGCAAATATCACCATTAAATTTGTACAGAGGACAGAGTGTCCATAGTTTGATCAGGATTGCCACAGTCACCTCCTGCCCTGAAGTGGCATAACTTTGAGCTGCATCATGACTGCTTTAAGCCACTTAAAGGTGTTAACATACAAACAATCCACAGGTTAAGAGTTTGAGGAGCGTTCAAAATTGATGTGCATCAGGGCCCTAAAAGACTGGGGGACAAATTAACCATCTAGTGAAAATGCTCTTGCCATAAAGAAATGTCAGGAAAAATAAGTTCTTCTAAGTATCTCTCTGATTCTCCCACAGTCACGTAGCCTTATATGAAGTACTTACATTGTGGCCCTTATTTGAACAAAATGTATCAGAATGTTCCTGGTTGACTTTCATTGACCTGGGCTATTGGCTGTAGTTACTTGGTGCTAAATGCAGCTCTGAAGTAGCAATCCCTATTGTTGTAAATCCAATCCATGTGATTGGTACTGGTCCCATTCACAGTATTGTCAGTCCCAGCCCTGGAGAACATAATGTCCAGACTAGAAAAACAGAGGAGACAAGTTGTACTGAGTATCCCAGATGTGTGAATGTGTTAGCATTTTGTTATTACTGTTGATAACTTATCTCTTGTGGCCAGTAGAGAAGATATCACTAGTTACTTACTAAGCTAACTTTCCTTTTAAACTCTGGGTTGAAAAGATGGCCAGAGATTTAAACAATCATTTACACAGTCAAGGTTAATGTTTTTAAGAGCCTCAAAATGAGGAAAAAAATGCATTGATAGATGGACCACTTGGTACAATATATTACATGTGTGTATAGAGTAGCAGCTCAGCGTCATATTTATTTTTCTCACTGTTCATTGCTAAGCAGCCAGATTTGTCACCCACTGGCTGCACGCTAGCCACGCTCTGCTTATTTAGTTTTGAAGACATCCAACACTCTTGTAAATACTTTAGAGACATTGCATGACAAGATTACCAAGTGGTGTAGTCTTTACAGTGGGCTGTGTTTCTGGATAAGAAATTTGTTCACAGGCCAGCTTTTTTATATGTGCTGATGATTAAAGAAAGCAAAAACACGGTGATAGATAATGGACTAAGAATGTAACCACACCATCAAGAAGTATATTTTTCCCAGGTTCTATTTTTTATTGTTGTTGTTTTTGCTGTTATATTTTATGTGAACATTTTTAAACTGCATTCAGCCCCGTTATTCAAATCTCAGCTTCACAGATGGATCAGGCATCTGCAACAAACTTATGAAATTGGCTTTATTCCAGTTGCAGATATGCAAATATGCAGTTCCTCTGTGCTTCTTCTCTGGCCATTTTTATGAGTAGACAGGTACTGAAATTGTCAAGAACCCTACTGAGTGCTTCAAGGAGCAGAGTGCTTGCACATTTCAATACCTGGCCCCATCACTTGAAGATACCAGACAGAAATGTAACAGACTGGAGCAAAAGCATGTTGTAATATACTTTGTAGTAGACTAGTATATCTGTGAATGTTTAAAAAAAAAAATTTAAATTCCATGTCATGAGTATTTCTGGGATTTTAATTCCATTGTCAGGATGGTTTTGTTTACAGTGAGTTGATAAAAAGGTGGGAATATAAAAAATGTACGTACCTGTATTCTGCTAGCTATCCATAATATTCAAGTGCTATGGTGATGAGTGCTCTATAAATGTGTAGAAAAGGAGGAAGTCATTTCTTTTCCAGATTTGCAGAACATTTGTCCCTGTTTTAGTAGACTGAGCCATACAAAATAAAAAGTGGAATCCCACCTTTTCCATACATACACGTGTTCTTTCAATGATAAGATACCAAGATTAGATTTACTAATATCAGGGCAGACAGAGGGCAATAGTGCCTTGATTCCTGCTCACAGAGCTTCTGCCATTTGAAAAGCTACATCCATGTGGTTCACGTTTTCACTTTAATGATGTAGCATATGTAACTAAACAAAAATAAATGTGGTTGTTACTTAACGTTTAGATAGTCGTT
This sequence comes from Crocodylus porosus, assembly GCF_001723895.1. Lineage (NCBI taxonomy): Eukaryota > Metazoa > Chordata > Crocodylia > Crocodylidae > Crocodylus > Crocodylus porosus. The sequence continues at coordinate 20,600,620 of NW_017728906.1, forward strand.
GCTTCTGCCCTGTCCTCCTTATAGTAGTACCTGGTCTCTGTAGTGTTTAGAAGTGAGCAGTTTGATTTTTTCCTCTCCCCGAATGAAAGAGAGAGTTTGGGGTGAGAGGACATGCTGTTCTTATAGCTAATCCTCATGTACAATAGTTATTCCTGAACCTTGGGCTGCCATAAACATGTTTATGGTGGCACAAAACATGAGCAAATATATGTTCCTGCCTCTTGTCACACCCCAAATGCACCAAAATGTTGGTATGATGATTCTTAGTAATAGTTTGAGCCACTTCTTCACTGCGGACATCAGTTTGCTTCTGGCACAAGAGCTCAGGCAGCCCAGGGATGACCATACTCTCCAGCTGCCCTAGGGATAGCTCCCACCCTGTGAGACAGTGGCCCTGGGTTCCTGAGCCTAATCTGGGAATCTTCTGGGGAACATGTTCCCCAGATGTGTGTACTCCCAGAATTCCCTTGAAGGATGGGGCCCCTGAAGCCCTTGAAGTCTTGTGCCTGTAGATACACACCTTGGGTTGGGGCCAGGCACCTGAGAATGTTGTCGCACACTGAAGCCCCAGACAGTGTCTTTCCCTGCCCATCTATATTATCAGTTACTCCAGGAGACATCCCAGCACACCTTATCCTGCTACAAGGATAGCATCTGTTTGTAACTTCATGGTTACTTTTTACCTTTTGCTTTCCTCCCCCTCCTCCTCCTCCACTCTCCCCTGACCAATTTTCTCCCCATTACTTATACTGAAAAAATGTTAATTGTGATTTTGATCTGTTGTCAAATAGGTCCTTTAGCTAGTTGGCCTTGAAAAACTGCTGTAACTCTGCTTGTTTACCTGGACTCTTCTGGTGGGTACTGTGGGATAAACCTATTTGTCTACAGTCATGTACTTTGAAGAGTAAGTTTATTTGTAAGAAGTGATTCTTAAATTGTTGCAGATGTTCCACCTACAAGTCAGGGAGTGGATCACAAACAGGTCCAGAGAGAATTGGGGGATGTGGTTCTTCACCTCCACAATCCCACCATCCTTTCTTCTTCTTCTATTGAAGTTCATTGGACAGTAAGTTAAATTATATATGTTGACAGGGAATCTTGAGGGTGGGAAAAGAAACCTTTATCTTATTTTGGGTGTTTGATGACATTGTGGATTCTGAGTTCATACTACATGCAGAAGCTTTACAAGTTGTTTGTTCCCTGTGAAAATTGTTCCCTGGGAACTGGCACTAACTGCACCCTACCATCTCACTGAAGAAGACTTCAGACAAAAAAAAAGATCCTTCACCATTATTTCTCCACTTAGGATGCTTTGCTATATAATGGGAGCTCAGCTTCACTGTCACAGAGCTACAGAACTTATCCAAAGGCAACCAGAACCCATGAGAGCCTTTCTATTGACATCTATAGACAAGTAGCTAATTGCCCGTCATGAACGATGGAGTGTTCAGGGAGTGTTTACAAGGCCTGCCCTGTGCTTACACTTTGGTGCCGGCCATGTAAATAGTCCCTCTGCTGCTGCCCCCACCTCCTCCTCCAGCCTCCAGCTCAGTGGCTCCCTACTCCTGCCCACCACCACCTCCTCTCCAGAACAGGGGAAATTCCCCCTGCCTCCCTGCCTGAGGCAGTGGCTCCTTCCCCCCGACCTGTCTCAGCCTCTGTTTCCACCTCCACCTCCTCCCCAGGAGCAATGGAGCTTCTCCCGCCTCTGCCTGAGGTGGCAGCAGCAGCTACCTCCTCCCCCCATCCACCTCCGCCTCCTTCCCTGGAGCAGCAGGACTCCCCAGCCTCCATCCCTGAGGTGGTGACAGTGGCTCTCTCCCTGTCTGAGAAGGCGGAGCCCAGGCAGCCATTCACTACCCGCCCTCTCAGCAGGACATGCTCAGTTGCCCAAAAGTGTTACGGACAGACAGACACACAGACAGACAGACTAAGCCTTTTCTTATATTAGAATACTCTGTATTTGAGATAACACAGCTCTTTCGGTCTGTTGAATATGGTATGAAACAGATCTTATAATACGGGGAGTGAAGCAGAATACTCAGTTTCATGGTAAGGGTGGTCAAAATTTGGAATTGGCTTCCAAGGGAGGTGGTGCTCTCCTGTACCTTGGGGGTCTTTAAGAGAAGGCTGGAATTAGGCATCTGTCTGGGGCCACCTGACCTCAGTACTCTTTCCTGCCTAGGAAGGGGGTTGGACTTGATTTGTTGAGGTCCCTTCTGACCCTAGCATCTATGAATCAATTCAGTCACAAAACAAATGGCTATTTTATTTCAGCTCCTTATAAGGTTGAGGATTCAAGCCAACTACGGGCTTTGTTACGCATTTACTATGAGCTGCACAGATGTTTATCAGCTTAGTGTTAACCTAGAGTTTGGAGCAATCACACCGAGCAGTCTAGAAACGTTCTCTGACTGTCCGCCCACCTGACTTGCCACTAGAGGCCTGGTGAGCAAGGAGGTCCCTTCTAGCCCTACTTCTCTGTGATTCTCTATTCTTTGCCTGTCCCTCACCCACCACAGCAGCAGCATTCTAGACTGCAGGGAGTGAAGGGAGGCAGTGGGGTCCCTTGAGGGCAAGGCTGTGCAAGCAGCTGCCCTCTTGACTCTAGGAACCCACATGCTTCAGGCTTGTTGTCACACATCTGGGCCACATGCATTCTTCAGACTGTTCCAAGCACCTGGGAAACTTCAGCCTGAGCAGAGCTTAGTTGCTCCTCCTCCCTACCCACCCACCCTCAGTTCTGCCCTGCATCTACTCTGCCTCCCACTCCCAACCATTCTTGGTGCCCGTGGGCCTAGTGGGGGCAGCTCAGTAAATGCCAAGTCAACTCTACCTACACAAACTATTGAGAAACATTCACACAAAGTGTAGATACTATTAGGTTACCCCAGGTAAGTTAATAAATGTGGTGAGGGAAAAGCAGCAAACTGGGAAGCTCTTAAGTCTATGAGTAGGTAGCCTGAAAGTCAGAAACATGAGGAATATGATACTCAAGGAAGTCAGAGTTTAAAAAATAAAGAAAATGAAAGAAGTTCCCAAAGAAGCTTTCTAAGAAGGTCAGGCAAGAATGACAGATGTATTCGGAGGGCATATGAAGGGAGAGAATGGGATAACTGGAACCTTAGTGAAGGGAGAAATAATGAAGAATAAGAGGGGCATGCATTTTGGAATAAAGGGAGTACGTGAAGGGAATGGGAAGAAAATAAAACATGAAATACCTCATTTTAAAGCAGTACTAATGAAGAAAAGTGGGGGTAGTGTCATGGGGCATGGTAGGGAGTTTATGCCAGGGAAAAGAGTCTTGAAGTCTCTTCAGAGCTCCCTTTTGATCTGGTCAAAGTACCAGTCAGCATGATAGGTGCTTGCACCTACAACAGCATAACTTTTGGACCTTAAAGACAATATTTTCCCTTGTCAAGAACTGTATAACAGCTCTAGCACATTGGAGTCCTGGTTCAGGATAAGGGCTTATAGGAGCTACAATAATGCAAAAAATAAATAATCATAATGACGACTGCTCTGATCCACTGTAATTATATTGAACCCTGCATTAAGGACCACCTGCAGCATGCAGCCTCCTGTTTTAACAAACCACTTAACAGCATCTGCGAGGTTCCTGGTACAATTTTGTTTGACCTTTAGTTACAGACCCAGCTTTTTTCCAGGCAGCCAAATTTTGTTGGTCTCTTGGGTGGCCTGTGGCTTCACTGCAATTTCAAACATTAACCATTACCTCAATTTTAGCCAATGCATATTCTTCACAAATTATTTAAAAGGAAACATGTTACTAAGGTATTCAATTGCAAACAGGCACTTCTATTATGGCACAAGATGCAGTGGCTGTAAATGGGAAAAATCTGGTCTGTTTTTAAAGAGACTTTTTATTATTTTTTAACTTGCTTATACACCAACATTGTTTTTTTCTAAATTGAAAACAGTGGTTAAATGATACTGAAAGCTGCTCAAAAAACCACTTTTTTTAAGATAAAATTTTGTCTCAACTATCACCAAGTAAAATCAGGCCTGATTCTCATTATGGCGCGTCTAGTCTGCAAGAGTGAGATAAAGCAGCCTTAATATAAATAACAATTCAGACTTTTGGGTCCAACTTTATTAGTAACCTTCTTTTAAAAAAATGACAGTATTTAATAGCTTCTCAAGTAACCATTTAAGACAGCACCATTTTCCAACACAGTAACCCCTCAGAAGGTATGGTATAGAGTTCAAGGTACAATTCTACCTATCTTTTGCCTGATTTCAGAAGCTACCTACCTACCTCTTTCTACAGTAGACCCTGGCCAAGCCAGTGAGCATGAAGAAAGTTCTTGGATTAAATTGGCCCATTGTCAAATATAATCAGCAGAAAGTAGATAGTGCCAGTTGGCTGCCTTTTTAAATCTACTTCCTCCAAGAGGAAGGAAGGGTTTCATGAAATTTGGGAGCCATCCACTCCTCAAGAGGGTTGGCATAGTTCTTTCTTGGAGCTCTGTATTCAGTGTCTGAACTCTTAAAGTAGACCTTTATCTTGCCTTCTCATAGGCAACCCCTATGCTCCTACAACTGCTCCTAGCACCAACAGGAGGATTTCACGTGGATATAAAAAATATTCTATTTTACAGGCATAGGATATGAAAGATGACTGTATTATTCCATTTTTACACCTGTATAAATCTGTTGAAGTCAGTGCAGTTTTAGGAGCAAAATAAGGGATTAGTGCAACTTGTGAACTAAGCCTATACTTTACTGTAATTTGTGGAGCTTTTATCTAGCTCAGCAATGTTATTTACTTTGTTGTATATAAATGGGAAGTCCAAGTATGAAGCAGAATATCACAAATAGTTTTTACAGTGCAGGTTTTTTAAACAGTTCATTATGTGGTAACTAATGTGTGTGTTTCTGTTGTTCTGCTAGGTGGACCAGCAGTCCCAGTATATTCAGGGATATAAAATTCTGTACAGGCCAACACCAGCTTCCCATGGAGAATCTGAATGGTTAATTTTTGAAGTGAGAACCCCGACCAAAAATAGCGTTGTTATTCCAGAACTGAAGAAAGGTGTAAACTATGAATTCAAGGCCCGTCCCTTTTTTAATGAGTTTCAAGGAGCAGATAGTGAAGTGAAATTTGCCAAAACCCTAGAAGAAGGCAAGTTGCAGCAAGGCTTTCTTCATCTTTTCTTTTTGAAGTGGGATTCTGGTGTGTTTCTCTCTGATATGTTCATTATTTGATTTTGTTTGAAGTGCATGCTGTAGGAGAACACAGCAATCTGCAGCTGAGGAGACTGTCAGTGGGTTAGATTGATCATTATGTGAATTGTTTGGTGACACAGGAGTAAATATTCAAAACCATCCATGAGAGGGAGAGAGGCATGTGCAGAAATCCCTTCCAACACACAATGGGAAATGTGCTTTTTATCTCTAGTGCTATGGGCACTCCTCCCCACTGAGTTCATGGTCTGGTCACAAGTGACTTGTGTCAGATTCAAACTCTTACTAATAAGTATCTGGCATAGATAAGCAGACACCACAGAAGTCATCAAAGCACTTTAGCTGAGAGAATGGAAACCACCTTTCTAAGAGGCTTTTATACATGGAGCAGTCAGCAGTACAAAATGAAAAGATGATGAACAAGGGCAAAAGATATAGGAGCTGAAATATACATCTTCCTCTGTGAATGTGCTGGAAAAAAGGAGAGGATTCACAAAGCCATTTCCCTCACTGTGGCAATTGAAGACCAGACATAATCAAGTTGCCAGTGTCCAGTGCCTCACAATAGTATTTCAGTGTGTTGACAGACTCACCCTCTACCACTTCCATGATAGACTAGGGGCTGCCTAGATACATTTAGTGGCTGTTCTTCACTGATTCTGTCTCAGCCTCTGGAGCAGCGTCACCTGAGCACTATTTAAACCCTGAGTGATTTAGTAAGACTTCAGTGAACAGAAAATAGTAATACTGAAGTTTCAGTGTAATCTACACAACAAACAACTAGAGTTTTATTTGAAAGAGGAAAAATTGTAACCAGAAAAATTAAAGCCTATCAACATATTTCAAACCTCCACCAGTTCTGAATGCCTAAATTTTTTGGTTTCTAACTTGACATACTTATTGCCTCATTTTTGGTTTGTTTTGGTTTGTTTTTTAAGTATTGAGTGCACACAACTCAATTCAAAATTAAGAAGATATCTGGGTCCACAGCAAGTCTGAAAGTCAGGCCTTAAGCATCTCAAGTTAGGCAAGCAATATGACTAGCATGTTTTGAAAATTTTTCCCCAAGTGGCTAAGTCCTGTGAGACTATGGCAGAACTCCCACTTGAATCCAGTATTCCAGTTCCATGTTTCAGCATGAGACATTAACATCAATTTAGCTGTCGGGCAGAAATACCTTTAATGGTGACATAAGAAACTCTAATATCAGGGCTAAATAGGTCATTTACAGGGCTCCTAGTTTTCTCTGATTAAAAAATAATCCCCAATTTTCCGATTTAAAAAAAGTAACCCTCTATCTATCAATCTATCTGTCTAACTCTGTGTGTGTGTGTGTGTGTGTGTGTGTGTGTGTGTGTGTGTGTGTGTGTGTGTGTGTGTATCTCTATATCTATATATATGGAGTGGTATTTCATTTTAATCAGGGAAAAATTTGGATTTTAGTTTGCTTTTCTTAAAATCTAAAAATTGGGATGGGGTTATCAGAGAAAACCAGGATCCCTGGTCATTTACATTTATCCCTCCAGTGCTACTTACAGTCTGTTTAAAAAAAAGTACTGTAACAGAAATTGTTTTTGAAAAACAACACGGCAGCTGACCATCTTTTTCCCCCTACAAACAGCTCCTAGTGCTCCACCTCAAAGTGTTTCGGTATCTAAAAATGATGGGAATGGCACTGCCATTGTGGTTACCTGGAAGCCACCCCCTGAGGATACTCAGAATGGAATGGTCCAAGAATATAAGGTAATATATTCTTATTCACTAGCAGACTGTTGGCAAGATATTGATGGAAAAGTTGTCCATGGTTACTTGGCTCCATCTACTGGCTAAAAAGAAATCATGGGAAGAAAACAAAAAATTACTCTTTATTTTTATATAGTGAATTGCATTCTGTGTAAACTGATGTCTTTAAGTATAGAAAAGGTATTAACAGGCTTAATAATTTGAATAAGTGGATATAGTATGCAGAAATTCAGAGAAGGATCAATATTCATAATTATAATGGCCTTCCTGATTCTTTATAATAAAAGAGTAATCGCATACCCAAGTGGCAAAAGAACTGTATCTGTTTGAGACTCATGTTGTGACCTAAAGAGGTTGTTTTAGAAATAAACATACAGAGATGTAAAGATTTGAATCTTTACATCTCGGGCATTATTATTAACCAGTTTAAGACCTGGCTTATTATACGATTGTGTTCTATTTGAGATGGTTAAAAACATACTCAGAACCTTTCCATGAGAAGTATGTTTATATAAGATTTAATATTATTTAATGTATAATAATTGTTCTTTGCTTGCCCATTTAATTTACCTTTTCATTCTGGCTCATTACACTCTGTGTGTGTGTGTGTGTGTGTGTGTGAGAGAGAGAGAGTGAATACACGCATGCGCGCACACGTGTGTGTGTGTATATATGTATGTTTGACAAATTACAAATACACTATGTGATATTTATTATTTAAGGGGTCTGCAGCAACATACTGGATTTTTTTTATATCAAATCAGTTTAAATGGAGAATGAATTACATAATAAAGAAGATGAAAATGTAATTTCCTAACCAAGGCTTAGACCTTTTAAATGTCTAGTCACAGATATCAAGGCTGCTTTATACCCAGTGAGTGGCAGGAGACTTAACTTCAGACTACCAGATTGGCATTGTTGAGAGAGATTTTTAAGAGACTATGTCTTAGGGTTTGTTTTTTATTACGATAAAATACTGTAGTTCAGACATTTATTTTTTAAAACCATCAAAACTCATTTTGTTCTTTCCCCCGGTAGAAATGAAAGAGGGTGGAGATCATTTAGCTTCATGGTCGACTTAGAGTAATAAAATGCCTTTTTGAACCTGATTGACTTGTACAAAATCAGTTTGTGGCTTAGATTCAGATGTATAATGTAATTGGGGAAAAAATATTCACCGAAGAGGTTTTGTTTAAAAGCAGTTAGACCTTGAACTAAAGAGATTAAATTATTCTGCCACCAGAAACTGCATCAAAGGAATGTTAAGGTTCTGAGGGCAAAATGCAGAAAGACTGGAAATTCATATTTAAGAATGAAATATACTATATTGCATATGTGTTAGCATCCAGGGACAATAAGCTACAACATGGTGAGCATCTCTCAGTGCCTTGGGTAGCAGAGAATGGCACACTGATGTGTTTCACAATTATAAGTAATCCTGTGCACATTGTTTATGGCTATCCTCATTTTCTTAATGTGGTTTGTGGTGGGTATTATTCCTGTGGATAGAAAATACGAATAATGAAAGCAAACATATGTCTTTGACTAGGGCATAATTATTTTTTATAACAATTAAACACCAAAATTTTCCCTGTCCCTTGTGCAGTGCTATAAGAGGCATGGGGAGTGGGTTTCAATCTCCAGTAACACAGTGATTTATGTTGCTAACAAGAGTTTCAAGCTTGGCCCCTGGGAGGACTATATATATATATTTGTACTTTCAACATTTATTTTTACTTCATATAAGATAAAGGTTTATAAAATAAAAAAAAGCCTCTCTTCTATCATGTTTCCCAACAAAAAAATTATTTCCTGTTCCCAACATCCCCAAACCATTCATAATCCAGACCTAGAGTTTGTGTGCTTAATTATAAAATGGAACAAATTTTAATGAAATAATGGTTTACAGTGAAGAAGTGTGTCATAAAAAGCATTTCCGAAGGCATTCAAATAAGAGTTGAGTCTTTTCTTTATCACAGCTAGCTAAAAGTTTCAGAGTTCCTTGCAGTGCCTTTCATTTTCTTTCTCTGTGGTGAATCTATTCCAGTGTCACTTCTCTTCTGTTTCCTACAACTTTTTGTCCATTCCCACTTCATTACTCTGGTTTTATAATAGAGGGAAATACAGCTCACTTTTATGAATTGCATTTAAGAAATTCAGCAGATTTTTTTTTTTTACCACAGCTATTCATTGCCTAGTGTAGTTTTGTTTCATTCATTTTACTTAGGCCCCTGGCAGCCATTACATTTGAATGGCTGGGGTCAGACATTACACACAAACTGGTTTAAGTGATCAGAAACTGGTTTAAATCTGTAACAGAAGACTGTAATGTTCAATGCACCAAACCAGTTTGAGATAAACCTGGTTGAATGTAGTATCGGAGCTGACTGATATGGCTCAAACATGTTTATGCCATGTCTGTCCCAGATCCCTTGCTAGTTTAAATTAAATCAGACTCCCCCAGCATCCCAGCATGCTCTCTGGGCTAGGTAGGGCTCTCTACTCCACAGCAGAGCTGGCCCCTCCCCTCTGCTTCCTGGCTGCAGCTCTGGCAGTCTCTGTAAGCATCTGCCTGGCTTCTGCTCCCCCACTGCCCTCCCCACTCTCTGCTAAGCAGGGATTCCCCCGTCCCTCACAGACACCTCAGCATTAGCGAGCAGACCACATGTTGGCTACCTCCAAGCTCTGGTACACAGGACAAAAGCTGAATCAACAAGTAGCTGGTATGTCCCTCTGTTGTTTTCTTAGTAAACACCAAGTTAGGGGTGATTAACATTCCCTGCTGGGCTGGTCAGGACGGGGAAAACCCCTCCCTAATAGCATCCTGCCAGAGCCTGGCTACCCCCATCCCTTAGCTTAGCACTATAGAAGGGAAGGGAGGGCTGCTGTAGTGCCCTCGGCTTCTAGCATGAGCCACTGCAGGCATGTGCCTGCATTTCTGGGATATCTGTAGCTACAAAACTGATTTAACATAGCTAGGTTAAACTAACCTGCAAAGATTGAATCAATTCAGCTTTTTTGAATGTCTGTCCCTAGCTGATGTGTTAATAAAGCAATAAATTGTAAAATGCTACATGTTCGAGCAACTTATCACTCAAAAACACTCAGCGTCCTAGAATGGACTGCTCTCTCCTCCTCTCGGGGTTCTCCCATTCCCCTTCTTCTACCTGCAAGGTGACTGTGTGGCAACTGCTCTGGCAACATGCTGAACTCTGCCACCCCGGGGTGCCTCTGCTGGCAATGTCATGACTCACTCCTCCTCCCTTTCCCCAACCAGCCTTCAGGGCTAATTTATGTGAGAGAGTCCAGAGGAGAGCCACACGCATGATCAGAGGTCAGTGAAAATCTGAATGTAAGCAAACGCTCAGCACAACATGCTTTACTTGCACACAACAGTAATCTGTGTATGGGGGGCAGGATTTTTTGGAAAGCTTCCATTTGAACAAGATGGGAGAGAGGAAAAGCCCATACATAAAAGCACCTCATAAAGTATTCTGGGAGAATTTGAGCCCCACCACTTCCTCCCCCTCTGCCTTCCTTTGCCTCCACATGGGTCTTCCCTACTCTGTGTAAGAGCTATCGGAGAAGTTCTTTTATGCAGGGGGAGCTCAGAGCTCACGTCTCAATAGCAGTACAGCTGAACTTATGGAAAGGAAGCTGGCAGCCCCTGCCAGCAGCTCACCTTGCTGGCAAATGCTGGCAGAACAAGTTTCCAGAGCACTTTTTTTCCTCTCTGGATAGCTTGCCCTGTTAATGTAAAACGGGCATGACAATTACTAGGGACCTTAAACATGGAAGAGGGCAGTTAGGCAGTAGTGGTGCTAATACTTTTATACGTGTTCTTTGCCTAGATATTGTGACAGTGGTAACACAACAGTTCCCATTTCACCCCCTTGCATTCACTTATTAATAGCTTCCTAAAACATATACCCTTATAACATTACTCGATTAAAAGTATAACTTTTTCAAAAAGACATACAAAAAACTAGAACTCTTGGTTCCAAAATGATACCTTTTATTAGACCAGCTGGAAAATGGCAAGAAAATTGTCCTTTTCTGCAAGCTTTCAGGATCAAAGTCCCTTCATCAGGCTCTGGGAAAAGTGTAGATGGTACAAGATGGTAAAAAGCCCCCATAGATAGGAAATAAACTTCATTTTGGCACAGAGGGAACTGAAGATGGAAGGTTGTCCCTCTGGGTCCATGAGAGTGTCTTTGTGAGCTGTGTTGAGTAGCTCTTTGATATGTTGATCAGGTAGAATTCCTTCCCTTGAGGCGTAAGATGGCAGGCAGGGAGGTAAAGAAAAAAAACTTCCTTGTTCTGCAATGAAGTTTAAAATCCAAAATCGGCTAAAATTCAGCATCTTCCATGTTTCAGGAGTGTACTTGGTAGCCCTGTTGGTCTGAGAGAAAAAAACATACAAAAAACTAGAACTCTTGGTTCCAAAATGATACCTTTTATTAGACCAACTGGAAAATGGCAAGAAAATTGTCCTTTTCTGCAAGAAAAATGAAAAGGAAAATGACACTCTCATGAACCCAGAGGGACAACCTTCCATCTTCAGCTCCCTCTGTGCAAAAATGAAGTTTATGTCCTGCCTGATTCAATTTGTTGATTCCCATCACTGTTCCTGATTCGATTCAGCTGAATTCGAATCTGAAGATTCAGTCTTAGACACAGCTTTAAATGTTTTTTCTACATACCTTGAGGTACCAGGCGTGGCTTATGAATGCTGCAGTGGTGGGGTGGATGGAGCATTCCACAGGAGTGCAGGGGGGGCCCTGTGTGCTTGGCGGCGAACCAAGAAGTACTTCTGGTCCACTTCCTGGTCCATTGTCAAGCATGTTGGAGCCATCCCCCCGCATCCGCCTGGGTCGGCGATCAGCTGAGGGGGGGACCCCGAGTGCCCCCCACAGACCCAGGAGACACCAGCCACTGAGCCAGCAGACCCAGAGGTGCACCAGAAGTGCTTCTGGTTCACTTCCAGGTCTGCTGCCAAGCGCACTAGGACCCCTCTGCATTCCTGAGGGATGCTGCATCCATCCGAGCATCTCAGCATTCACGAGCCTTCTGGTACCTTGAGGTATGTAGAAAACGCATTTAAAGCTGTGTCTGAACCATCGACTCTCTCTGAATTGTTTCAAAGAGTTCCAATTCGATGCGATTCAGAAAAATTAAATGGACCCCGATTCGATTTGGATTCGGAGATTTGGCCACTGAATCAGGCTGAATCTCCACCGAATTGAATCAGCGACAAAAGCTTCTCACAGCCCTGCTGTTACTGCTAGTATTATAGATATTATATGCATATGTTATTATAGATGTTATGTAGGGATATATATTATTATAGATATTATATGGGGTGGTGCATGTGTGTGTGTGTATATATATATTTAATATAAAAATATTATTTTATTGTATTATAATACTCATTTTATAAAATTTTTGTCCTTTGCTTTATGTTTTCTTGTGTTTACAAATACATTTATGAAGATGGACTTTTCCACTTACTATACATCTCCCCATACTAAAAAATATGTTAGGTTTTCAACTGCTGGATTATATTTCAGCTGTTCATAATATCTCACAGAGTCCTCTGAACCCCTGACATTAAGGGAAAATAAATATTTCTTTCCATCTTCCCTGAAGGACATGATAGGAATGTTTGCGGTTTCAAGGCCCTGTGGCCTTCACAACGAATACTTTGGCAACTGCTCTCCTTTTTGTTATGAATAGGCCTCCATCTCAATCATCCCTTCTGATCTCAATTGCAGTAGAATAGTACAGGGAGAATGAAAACTGTCTTTTAAATAACTAGGTTCTAGGTCACTTAAGCTAAGTACAGACATTCAAAAAGCCAAGTCAAAGGCAGACTTGATCCAACCTTACATAGGTTTCTCTAAGCTGCGTAGATAGGATCATTAATGAATAGAACTCATGTTCACTCTTCCATTGGCCAAGTCAGGGAGATGTCTGCATTGGCTAAAGGCAGAAGGCATGGGTGTCTGGTGCCTCTTGATTCAGGTGGGGGAAAGGGGAAGGGGCATGTTCCCCACTTGACACCAGTCAGTGACTGGACAGCCAATCCTGCTGACTAGGGGGGCAGGATCCCCCGGCGGCCAATCCCACTGGCTGGGGGGGCCCTGGCAGCTGATCCTTCTAACTGGGGGGGGGTACCCCATGGCCGATCACACTCACCATAAAAGTGGCCATGACATTTCCAGAAGTCTCTCAGCCATTTTTTCTGGCATCCCTGCTCCCTGGCTGGCATTCGACTGGGGGTAGCACTGGTGCTTAGGCCTGCTCTCCTGCATGTCAGCTCCACAGTAAAATGTCTCGTGTAGACAAACTCAGTGTTATCCATACCTTCTTTGGATTTAATCTCAGCTTCTTAGTTTTCATTCATCACATGCAAAAAAGTAAGATCTAGTCCTTAATAAAAAGTGGCATCTTCAATCTCTATTTGGATAACTATTGTATAGGTATATATGAAAGAGGTATATACAGCATAGTACATGTTCCATTATGTATTCATGTGACTACAAGCTTCTTGTGGTTGTTCCTAAGCAAGAAAATTGCAAAAATGTTTAAATGATGGTTTTATTTATATGAAACATTGATGGTTTTATTTTTCAGGGCTGATACTTAAAGTGTAATTCTGCCCTGCCTCATACTATAAAAGATCAGGATGGAGTTTATCTTGGCAGTTAATCTTTCTTTGTAGCTTATCTTTCTACAGTTTTTGCAATGCCTACAAGTCTACTGTCCATACCCACAACTGAGAGTTGTAGGTAGAGATACTACTGCAATAAACTATATTAGTTTTTAATGATGTATAACTCTCATCAACAAGCTAGAAGGACCCTATCATTTAATGTGATTTGTCTTTGAGATTTAACTTTTAACCCCAACATGTACTGTGTTTTTATCTACAGGTTTGGTGTCTTGGCAATGAAAGTAGATACCATATAAACAAGACAGTGGATGGTTCCACCTTTTCTGTAGTCATTCCCTCATTAGTTCCTGGTATCCGATATAGCGTGGAAGTGGCAGCAAGCACTGGGGCAGGACCTGGAGTGAAAAGTGAACCGCAGTTTATCCAGTTAGGTAAGTCTGCTGGTAATTCTGTCTCTGTATTTCAATGACTTGTTTGTTTAGTCTTTTACTGATCCCAAACTATTTGCAAGTGAATAATACCATGACATTTGATCTTTAAAACAACAAAATTAGGATGTGTAGTCCTAGAAATGTACTGGGACTAAATTCCAAAGACAGTGTTGTACTGGCATTTCTTGTTTTATAAGACATATAAATACTTAGTATATGGGTACTCTTAAATATGTTAAACATGAGCTACCAAAACTGTTCAGGGATTGATTTTGACCCACTTCACCTTAATAAAAATGTGATTTGTGACTATCAAACTATTTCACCTAAATCAGAAAAATAAGAAAAGTGCCAAAATTAGGTAAAAAGAATATCAAATATGTAGGCAAAGCTGGTGGATGACCCATTATCAGGGCTTAGTGTGGAAACACGTTCAAAGTGACTTTGAAACTCCCTTCCTCCTCTACACCAAACATTCCTCCGTCACAGCTGAGGACCCTGGCCACTGTATATGTGATATAAAAGCAATAGTTTTAGAACAATATTTAAAATACTTTCAATTCTAATGGTGCTTTTCTTTATAATTATGCTTGAATCAAACCAGCTTGTTATTACTTGTAGTTCCCTGCCCCATCAAATCAAAATGGAATCGCACGTTGCTTTTTTACCTTGTTTTTTTCTATCTATATCATCAAAAGGCTTGCCCAGGTATTTGACTTTAGATTTAAAAATACGTAATAACTGGGGATGAAAGGAGGACTCTAGTCACAGTAAGCAATTAATGTAAGACCCCAAAAATAACAAGTATACCAATTGGTCATTGAAATTAAGAATGTTTTCAAAGAATTATACTTATTTTGAGCTGTGTTTACCTTTACTTTTAATAGAACATGCATTGCAAGAAGGCTACATCACCCTTACTTTAATTAGTCATTATTGTACTATCTGTAGGCCTTTGTTGAGATTTTGTTTTCTGCATCCTGCTTCCATTCTCAAGAATTTAAGTTTTGCTTTCACTGAGAATGCTTTGAAACCCTTGAAAAACTGAGAGTTATAAATACTGCTTTAATAGAGGGGCCTTGACATTCAAAACTGCAGACTTGATGATCACATGTTTTTTCTTTAATCTAGCTGCTAGTAAATTAATCCTAAATAAAGGTCAGTTTTACAAGAACATGATTTATTTTGCTGCATGTCTTTTCCTTCCGCGTTCACATATTTGCAAATGGAACATGCTCAAGAATTTAGCTTTTGAGGTTAGTTCAAGGCCACTAGCTGGCCTCCAACAATTGCCTGTATTAACACTACTATAGAAAGCAAGAGGCCATAATACTGTGACGAGAGTTTCAAAAGCAAAAATGGGCAGATAGATGCCCTCAGTCTATTAAAAGTCAATGTACATCCTCTACGTAATCCTTTGTTAAATGTTCTCCCAAACTGATAGTACTGTACAAGTGAAGGGATCCTCATTGAAAGTCAATGGAGACTTAAGCTTCTCAATGCCTAAATTGTTTGTAAACATGGGACTTGGGCTCCTAAATCACTTTGGTACTTTTGAAAATGTTACCTAGATCATATTTTCTGATTCATCCCAAAACAGCAGAGTCCAAGTAATTGTCATTCACTGTTTAGAGATTTTTGTTTCAGTCCAGTTCCTAAAGGAGAGATGGCGACATTACAGTTAATCATGTAAGTGGTAATAATTAAATATCTCATTGATATTCTCAGTAGAAGCTAAGCATTTCAGATGTTCAGGTTAAGATGCAATTACATTATTTAAGACTGCTAAAAAATAAACCAGCATCTCATCATTAGAACTGGATTGGAGCAGTCTTTTGCTTTTGGGGGAAGGTGGGGAACAGTGCTGCATTATTCCCATGTCAGTCCCTGAAGCTTTGTGCTTGCTGCAGTCTCAGTGCTTTGAGGAACTGAATATGTCCTGACCAGGAAATGGCAGGTTGGCTTACATTTAAAGGTGCATAGCAGGCAAGGTTCTTAGAGTAGATGTGATCTCTTTTGTACACTTCTCTTGACAAACTTTTCCAGCCAGCAGGGCTGTGCAAAGCTTCGGTCCCTGATTCAGTTCGATAGAGATTTGGCCCGATTTGGTCGCTGAATCCAAAACAAATCAGAAGACCCGTTAATCTCTCAGAATAGAATCAAAACTCGCCGAATTGATTTGGAAAGATTTGATGATTTGGACATAGACACAGCTTTAAGTGTTTTTGTACATACCATCTGGTAGCTCATAAATGCCACAGTGCTGGGGCACATGGAGTGTCCCACAGAAGTGTGGGGGCTCCCCAGCGCTCTCAGCAGCAGATCTGGAAGTGGACTAGAAATACTTCTGGTCCACATCTGGGTACACTGCCGAGCACGTGGAGGGCTGCCCCCACATTCCTATGGGATGCTCCATCCACCCCAGCATCGCAGCATTCACAAGCTGTACTGGAACCTTGAGGTATGTAGAAAAAACTTTTAAAGCTGTGTCTATGTCCAAATTACCAATTCTCCAAATCAGCATCAAATCTTCATATTCGGATTTGGCCAAATTGAATCAGGGACAGTGATCCAAATCAACGAATTGGATCACTGTCCCTGATTCTGGCCGAATCTGAATCGAATAGGGCCCACTTCGCACACCCCTACTAGCCAGTAATGATTGAAGCCAGCTTCTTTTGAAGGCTATTTCACTTATCAACCCTAGATTAAGCAAACCTTATGCTTTCTGAAAAGAAAGGATGGGATCATTTTTTAGTTCCTGAGCAGAAACTGTTGTGGACTCTTTCCCTTCACCTCCTCCTTATTGTGCACATAAGGAGAGTTGGGAACAACTTGTGGTGAGATGCTTAGGCCTTCTACCAGCCCCTATAAGAAGATTAGAAGGCCAAGAAAGCTTAAAGAGGTTCACCAAGCCCACAAATGGCTTGGCACAGGCTGTGTAGAAGATGGCTATAAGGCTGGTTCCTGAAAACTGCCTTGTAAACCCAGGGAAAGGTTGTGGACAGAACAGGACACAAGGAAAGCTTTGGAGATTCTGGGCAACATTGCAGCCCATAAAGGATTTCAGGAGAAGGTAAGAGTTTTCATAACAGGCCCACAGTACATTTTTCATGTGACTAGCATACAAAAAGGGACTCCAGCCCTCAGAATAGCCCAGAATCATAAGAGCACAAAAGTGCTTTAAAGCCACCTAACCCTTCCCTGGACCACAGGTTCAGAGCATGTGCCTCCCTCTCAGAGGCTCAGCAAAGAATTCCCCCCTGGTTTCTTGGATGTGATCCCAGAATTGTAGTGAAGTAGTGAAGAGCTGGCAACATTGTTATTCTGAGGAGAGAAAACTTAATTTACTAGTGCCATCAGTCAACATCTTTCACCAGCAATGAAGTCACTTAAATGGCAGGATACAGGGGGGCAGGAAAGGTTGTTTTGTTTCATTTTGTTTTGGAGGAGGAGAGAAGCAGATTAGTTGGAGTGGTCAGAGGAATTGCCAGTACCTGTAACTATACATGCAGAATAAAGTGCATTTTTGAGAATAAAGTTGCAGTTAAAAGAATCTATTTTGCCTCCTTACAGTGAGCAGCTCTGATCTTTTGTTCTGATACTGTTAATAAAATACTATCTTTTTTGAACTATTAAAAATTTCATGTGTCAGTCTTTAATATCTTGTGTGATTTGTGTATACATTTAAATGCCTGACCACATTCAAATAAGATTTAGATCTTTCTCTCTTTTTCTTAATTAAAAATTGAAGGTAGATTGTGATAAGTCTGAAAGCATCCACACAGGGGGGTAAACTTGAGTTAGAAGCCCCACATATATCCAGCACATTTTATCCACTGCCCTAATGTAGCTGCATCTGGTGCTAGACAAGTCTTGATTAAAATGCTTTTACCCCCAAGAAATGACTAAGCAAAGTATTGACAGGCCATGTGGATGGAAATAAGCTTTGCTATGTATTCCTATTAAAGCACTAGGTGAGGAAAGGAGAAATTGCAATTCTGAGGCTCACAGGTTAGGGACAGAAGTTGCACATAAACTGATTTAAGTGATCAAAAACTGGTTTAAACCCGTAACAGAGCAAAAGTTCAGTGCACGTAAACCAGTTTCAAAATGGCCAAAACTGGTTTAAGATAAATCTGCTTGAATGTAGGATTGACTTAGATCAAACCAGTTTTTGGAAGTTCTGTCCCAGATCCCTTCCTGGTTCAAGTTAAAATACAGTCCCCCAGCATCCTAGGCTGACTTGGAGCTCTGGGCTGGGCTGTGTTGTTTGTAGCCAAGCAGTGAGAGCTGGCTGACAAGGGGGTAGGGGTGGGAAACCCAACTGGGCAACACAGCCTGGTCTGCCTGGCAGGAGCAGAGCAGCCCCTGTCAGGTACCCCCCCTTCTTCCCCCGTACCCCTTGCCACTCTAGCAGCAGGCCAGTCCCAGCAGCAACTCCCCTTGGCCAGGCTCGAGCAACACCCCTTGGCCAGCCCCAGCAGCAGTTTGAAGTGATGGGGGCGAGCGAGGAGGGCGTAATCCCCCCACTCCCTGCCTGTCCCACTGGCATGGACCCCAACTGGAGTCTGCCAGGCAAAGGCACAGCAGCCTCTGTCAGATATTTTGTCCTGCTTGCCACTGGAGCAGCAGGGGGCATGGCCAGACCTGGCAGCAGCCTGAAGTGAATGGGGGGGCTCCCCTCTTTCTCCCTGTTTGCTTCAGCCTGCTGCCAGGGCCACCAGCGAGCGGGGTGAAATGTCTGACATGGCTGCTGTGTCCCGGCCTGGGGTCCATACCAGTGAGGGGGGGAGAAGTAAAACCCCCTTCCTTACCCCTGTTCCCTTCAGGCTGCTGCCATGCCCCCCTCTGGAGCTGGGGATGGTATGCCTGACAGGGGCTGCTTCCCCCTCCAAGCATACCCCTAATGGGGACTTTGCAGGCCAGGGTGGGGATTTAAAACCCTTCCCAATCAGCTTGCTGTGGCCTGGCTATGCACCCCACTCTCAGATCAGCTTCCCTCCAACCGTCCAGCTACTGTCAAAGGGAAGGGAAGGCTGCTGTAGCGCTCCCCAGCTTCTAGCCTGAGCCACTGCAGGCATGTGGCTCCAGAATCAAAAGTGAATGTCTGTTCACCTGCTTCTCAGTTGAATCTATGCAGGTTAGACTAACCTGCAATATTGCATTTTTTCCTGCTCAGGCTTTCTGAATATCTGTACTTAGCCACAATGCCATCTCATGGTAAAGCAACTACATGTTACCTTTCATTCATTAATAGATTCAAAATTTTTATTTGGAATTGCCAACCTGAAGTGTCCAGAAATCATGATTTATGTTCCAAAAATCATGAGATTTAATAGTAAAGAAAAGTAGGTGTTCATTTATTTTTTTTTAAGCTTTAAGGCACCCTGACCCCTCAGTTTTAAAGTTTTCTCTGCAACTTTGAGATAACATCTATTAAAGTTGAAATTTTCTCATAACCAAAAGTTTCAAGAAGATTGCATGTTAAGGAAAAACAACTAAATAAGATGAGAGTTGGTAATGTCTAATCCTAGAATTCTTACATTTAAAACACTAAAAAGTAGGTAGTTTTCAATACTTTACCAGTTGAAAACTGGCTTTGACTCAGAGGGCTTTGCACCCAATAATAAATCAGAACTTTATCTTTATCATGTCAGACTAAACCAAATGGAAAGGTATATTTAGGAAGATCCCGTGAATCCTTTTGCTCCTGACTGTCACAACTTTTGGGCTGAGGTGGAGCCTGATGCTCCATCTAGCTTTCAAATGTTGCCACTTGTTATCACTTTGACACTAGGTACATAGTGCAGCAGATTCTGTCTAATGCACCATTTACGTGAGGCAGTACAAATGCAGTTAATATGATTCATAAACACACTAACCTGCATGAATACAATTTATGCACTTATTTCTTGAGAGGCCTCTGTAAAATAATTACAAATGTTAAGTGCATTATTCAACTAGTGGATATCTCAAGTGTACAAAATACAAGAAACTCTCACCAAACCTTTATTACTCTAATCACTCACATTACAAGATGTGATTTGTGAACTAATTAGCTTGCCTATAGGGATGTTATTCAATCAGCCACTCCAAGTACCTGTGTAATATCTTCTCTTTTTTTTAACAGTTTGCAGAGGACTTTCATAAAGGCAAACTACTTTACTCACACCGAGCCTCAGTCAAGACAGTGAAGCTCTGCAGTTTACTGCAGCCTGTTCACATGTCCGTTGCAAGGTTAAGCCTACTAAAAAAGGCACTTTCCAATTATGAAAATGTATGCAACTAAAAGGAGCACAAAATACTTATTTTTAGATGTTGGTGATTTCTGACCAAAGAATTTTCATTCCTTGTCAGATATAGAAACAACTGAGGAAAACAACAGCTTTAAAATAATGTTATTTATGTTGCAAATCTAGGCATTTGAAAGTTGGGGAGTGCTATATTTATGATTGTCTGTGCACCCCAACCTCAGTTCTCCTGTCCTACAGCACATCCATTTGGTGTACTGAGTGTGGCAGGCATCCTGTGGAATACCTTGTATACAAACATATAAAGATTGTATCATGATGCATACTTGTATAGGGTGAAATTAAAATTGTTTAGGCATCTGTAAAGCTGACATTTCCTAACTTGTGAATGATTAGCATTTCAACCTAAATAACATTACTTTAACATATATTTCATTGCGATTCACTGGCATATTTTCAGTAGAAAAAGGCAGAAATTGGTTCTGTTATATATAACTATAACAACTCCCTTATTGTAATCACCAGGATTTGAATCCTGCCTCATTAACGAAGTAGCAAAGACTATTAATACTTGAACCACAGACCTCCCAACAGCAGCTATGCTAACAAAGGAAATTGTGGTGTAGAGAAGGAAAGGAATGTGTCACTAAGGCTGTGCGCCAGGTAGAGGGAGCAGTGTGGCCAGCCTGCTTCAGCAATTCCTAGACATTCTTGAGTGTGTTGTATATTTCTAATGCTGCTTTCAGCAGCAGCATAAGCCTGGCCTAAAAAGTTTGTATTCACTTATTATTTTGGCATTCAGTCAACATTTTTCCTGAAGAGCACTAACAGCAACATGGATATGATGTCTTTATATCATGGGCAAACTGAATGACATTTTGGGGACAAAAAAGACATTCTACCCTACTTTTTTTTTCCTTCCAAATTTTGAAGGCTTACAATGAAGATGTTACAAAAAGGCTTCAAGTTTGTATTAGCAAATGTCTTGGAAATTATTAAAGAAGAGACACAAATACAGATTAGATATAGACAGATACCTACAGGCAGATACCTACACATTCACTTAATCATAGAATCATAAAAAAGTAATGTTAGAAAGTACCTGAGGAGATCATCTAGTCGAACCCCCTGCTCAAAGCAGGACCATCCCCAACTAGATCATCCCAGCCAAAGGTTTGTCTAGCTGAGTCTCAAAAATCTCTAAGGACAGAGATTCCACAATTTCTCTGATTAGCCTGTTCCAATGCTTCACTACCCTCCTTCTGAAAAAGTTTTTCATAATATTTAACTTAAATTTCTCTTGCTGCAATTTAAGATTGTTGCTCCTTGTTCTGTCATCTGCCACCACTAAGAACAGTCTAGCTCAGGGGTGAGCAATTGTTTTGGGCGGAAGGTTGTTTTGCTGCCTCCTGGTTGCCATCTTGAGACTAGAAGTCCCACCCCTGACTACTTACCCTTGCTACCAGAAGTGTCTCCCCTTGCCCCTGGAAGTACTTCTTCGGAGAAGAGGGTTTGCTGTCTTAAGAACCGGAAAAAAAAACCCAAATTATGTCCTAAAAATCAAATACTCATAATATGATATTTTAATTCAGTTTCAAAAATATTTTTGCCCTGGTACCTGTTTGTTTGTGCTTTATATATAAAAGTGATTGCATGATAGCTCAAAATGTAGTCTTACTCTTGTATAGTGTGTGGGGTGTGCAGTGGTGGGGGGGTGGATGTGGGGTTTGGGGGGAGCTGTGGATGTGTGTGTGTGTGTGTGTGTGTATGTGTGGTATTTATGGGATGTGTGATTGTGTCTGGAGAAGCGTGTGGCTGTGGGGTTTCCAGGAAGGGTTGCAAGGGGGGAGCCAGCCGGGCCCTTTCTGTCCGAAGCCTCATGGCCGCATTTGCACTCCAGCAGCTCCTGCTGCTGCCAAGAGGCTGGGAGCTGCCGGGGAAGGTCCTGTCAGGCTTGGGGGGGGCAGTGCAGGGGGTTCCTGGAGCCACTGGGAGTGGCATGAGTCGGTGGGGATGTGGCCCAGGATGCACGAAGCCCAAGGAGGTGGGGCAGAACTTGCATCATGCACCTGAGGCTCGGTGCAGCAAAGGCCAGGCTGCACCCCACAACAGGTGGCCATGGGGTTGCCACCACCCTGGGGGATGGCCCAGCCCCCGCCCCCGCACCCCACAGGGGACCAGCAGCCTAACAGCAGCTTGCCCCTTGGCCCTGGGACAGACAGGGAGGCTTTGCCAGGAGCCAGAGCAGACCCACGGCTGCTTTTCTGCTTCTGAAGCTCCTGTAGCTTCCAGGAGGCCGGGGGCCCCAGGGAAGCTCCTGACCAGCCCTGGGAGCAGTGCAAGGGACCACCTGAGGCTGCTGGGAGCGGTGCATGGTCCAGAATGTGGGAAGTCCAGGAATGCAGCGCAGAAGTTGCAGCCTGCACCTGAGGCTTGAGATGGTAACAGCCTATGTGCCCCCCTCCCACACAGGTGGCCACGGTGGGTGCTGCCACCCCCCCACCCAACAGGGGCCCAGCAGCCTGGCAGCAGCTCACCCCCCCAGCCCCAGGATAGGCAGCGAAGCTGCACCAGGAGGCAGAGTGGAGCCACGGCTGCTTTTTTCCTCTGAAAGGTCCTGCAGCCTCCTCAAGCTTCCCATGCCCTGGGCTAGGAACCTGCCAGGTCATGCCATCCCTAGCAGCTTCAGGAGGTGACCCATGCTGCCCCCGGGGCTGGCCAGGAACTTCTCCAGGGCCCCTGGGCTCCTCGTGGCTGCAGGAACCTCTGGAACAGAAAAGTGGCCACAGATCTGCTCCTTGTGTCGCAGCCTCCCCACCCATTCTAGGGCTGGGGAGCAAGCTGCTGCTGGGTCCCTGTGGGGCAGAGGGGTCCGGGCCTTCCCCCTGGAGCAGTGGCACCCACCGGAGCCTCCTGTGGGGGGGGGGAAGCCAGGCTGTTACTGGCCCAAGCCTGAGGTGCAGGATGGAAGTTCTGCGCTGCCTCCGGGCTGTGTCCCCACCAGGTCATACCACCCCCAGCAGCCCCAGGTGGCCCCTGTGCTGCCCCCAGGGCTGAACGGGGGGTGGTTAGGAGCCAGTAACAGCCAGGCAGTGCCCTGGGGCCAGTGGAGCCCAGAGCAGGGTGGCAGGAGCTGAGGGTGCAGCTGGCTGGGCTGTATGGAGCCGGGCCAGGCTCCCCCAGCACGGAGAGAGGGGAGCCACCCTGCTCTGATCCCTACCAGCACTGACTCCCATACGCCCCCTTGCTCCCAGCCCCTGCCCCAGTCCCCTGGCCAGATGAGGACCAGCGTGCCCCCAACCTCTCTTACTTGAGCTTCACACTGTGGCACAGGCAGGAACAGCGTCATGGTCCCTCTGGCTGGGCGGGGCGGGGCAAGGTGGACCCTGCTCTTCCAGGAGTCTGCTTTTGACAGGAGCCAGAGGCAAATAAATATTAATTTTTAAAAAATTTCTAGGGGCCCCACGAGCCAGACAGAATGGCCTGGTGGGCCGGATGCGGCTTGCGAACCATATTTTGCCCACCCCTGATCTACATCCTCGCTGTAGTGGGAGACCCAAAACTGGACCCAATACTTAAGCAGTGGTGTGCCCACATCTGAATAGAGGGTAATAATCACTTCCTTTGAGCTGATGGCAATGCTCCTACTAATGGAGCAACACTCCTTCTGATGCCCTAATGGAATGATGGGATTTATTTTCAAATCTTAAAAATCACGTCCTGCCATTTTACAGGAGAGTTTGTAATGTTGAGATTGGGGATCAGATCCCAATGGCACCATTACTACTTGCCAGTCATGATCCCAGGCTCCACCTGCAGTGGCAAATAGAAACAAGGTGTCCAATGAACTTGTACAGCCCCAGAGCTGGGACCAACACTCGGCCCATTGTCAGTCCCAACCCTTGGGTGGTATTGGAGGAAGTTCAACATTCTGGTGTAGTCCCAAGTCTGAGATCTTGCCACACATTCAGTTTCAGTTGTGATAGAAACAGCCACAACATTATTGCATCTACTTTGTGAAATGAATTCAGGGTTTATTTCCCATTTTATTTCTCCATTAATTACCTGAATGTGTGTCTAGGTTACTATTTAAGACTTGATTAACTAGTTAATCAACTTTTAATAGTGATACCCACCAGGGGCAACAGAAAAATTTATGCATCTCACTAAACCTCCACAAACATATCTATGGAGGGTCTGTATCTGCTTATGCCAATTAATCTGATGACTGTAGCTGTTTCCCCATGCAAAATCTAATATAAGAGTAATTTTTTTAATGCACATTAATATGAGGTACAGGTACTTGCAAGATAATTGAATAATATGACCAAGGAAATGTAGATCTGCAAGATAGAAAGATAAAGGTACAAAGACATTTCCTAGTATTTTGTAAGATGAAACAATCAGCAAATCATATGCTTAAGATTTCTGTAGACATGAAAGGCCTAGTACTATGTTTAGTTTGGTATGAAAGAGTTTACCAAGAAGCTTCCTCATGTTCAGCTTATGGTTTCATATAATTTTGTTGATTTTATCACATGCTTTTCTCTCTCTTTCTTCATGGCTTATTGTATGATGTTTCCTTATTGTAAATACTTCATTAGAAGGAAGAAAAAAAAATTCAATCCAACAAAGAAATTTTAACATATGCAGAACAATAGATGCAATGGAAAACCATTTTCTCATCAAAGTAAACAGTTTTGTATAGTAATTACAGAATTAAAAAAAAGAAACATGGTTGTTTTGAAATTAGAACGATGCTGCTGTTTTTTCATATTTTAATACAGACTCAGCTGCTATGAGACAAAAGATGAGATATAGAGAGACAGTTTTAATTCATTAGTCACAGTTCACTTTATACAGTTAAGCCCATCTGGCCACTTGTGCAGAACTTCACTCGACTGTCTCCATAAAATCTGAAGCAACCCAACTTAACCTTGCACAAATAGCCATGAAATCTATAAACACAGCAGACACAAAGGGTGCATTAGTAAGAAAAGAATAGGTCTGCTTGGTGAACTTTCAAACTATGAAATGCTCTGAGGTTCACAGAAGATGAAAGGACCTATAATATGGCATAAAACATCCAGTCAACACATAGTCAAAGACAGTGATTTCTTGTGAAAATAGGTATGCAGCTAGGATGTCACATGAAATGAAGTCTGGAATTCTCTACAGGAAAAACCCAAGTGTGTGTGTGGGTGTGGAGAAACCCTATTATCAATTTAATCGCTTCCAATTTGTTTGTATATCTGTTTCCCTGAGCATTTTTTGGTCTGTTTGAAAATCTACTTTGTCAATGTGGGTTTTTTTATACTTGAATTTTGTGGGTGTTTTCATACATTTTAAGATATTAAAAAGCTATTTGAATATTCACTGGCAAGTGCTTAGACTTAGATAGTTTACATTAACAAAATTTAATCAGGTCCTTTGAGTGAACATACTCTAATAATAGTGCAAATCTCAGGACACGATACTAATATCATTACTTACTATAAGTAGTGGTTAACTCCTCAGGGTTTATGCTGAAACTAATCATTTGGTGTTGGTATGAGTGTAATATACACTGTGAGTAAGGGTTCAGAATCTCACCCCCTCCGTCTGTCTTCTTAAAACACTATACCGTGATGGTAAAAATCCTTTGAGAATTCTCAGTGTAGTAATGGAATATAGGTGGATGTGTGAATACTTTGAAATAATTCTCTTAGAAATGCTCTTTGAAATGAGTAGATAAAGGAAAATGAAACCATTGGTTAAATAATCAATACCTTGTATATCCAAAATTAACAATTACATGCATTTAACAATTAAGTAACATATATGTAGATGTCCTTTATTTCTGCTTTGATGTCTAAATGTGAGTTCTTTTTCCAGGAACTGTGGTTTTCTAGTAACAATGTAAGGCCCGTTCAGCTTTTTTTTTTTTTACTGCATCTCGGTGTACTTAATACCCATTTCTTCTTCTCTACTTTTAAAGATTAGCTTGTCCTGCCATCCCAAGTTGGTAGAATCAGTTACTGTATTCAGTCACTTTTTAGCTGGTCCTGAACTTTCACAGGCTTTTTGAACTGAGGTCTTTACAGTGTGTAATATTAGATTCAAGCTGTCTGTCAAACACTGCTAAATGAAAAAGTATCCCTTCAATAGTCACCTTATAAAAACACGTATTGAATTTGTAGTGCTTCTCTGATTTTCGGTTTGGTGAGTGTGTGCGAGTTTGTGTAGCTTTCTTCTAGGCTTTTGTGGAGTTTTAGGAACAGGCTTCTTTAACATGTCCCCATTCTAAAAAAATATTTTCATCGTGCTCTTTATTGGCTTATATGTATGTATTTATCTGAAAAGATTTGATCTCTGCTATATTTTTGAAAAGGTGAAAAATTAGAAGCCAAAATTTTCAGACCTGTAAACCTAAATTTGCCTTTCTAAGCCCATAATTGGGAATGCAAGTAGAAATGTTCCATTTCTTTTAAGAAGCACTGAATAATCACCATGCCACTGAAATCAGTGGGAGTTATAAGTACTAAGTGTTTAAGCATCCTTGAAAACCAGATAACAATGCTAGCATATTTAGTTTTTACAGTTCATCCAACTAAAGATTTTTTTAATACCTTTTTTCAGATTCCCATGGAAACCCTGTGTCACCAGAAGACCAAGTCAGCTTAGCCCAGCAAATTTCAGATGTTGTGAAGCAGCCAGCCTTCATTGCTGGCATTGGTGCAGCCTGTTGGATTATTCTTATGGTCTTCAGCATCTGGTTATACCGTCACCGGAAAAAGCGGAATGGACTCACTAGTACTTATGCTGGTATTAGAAAAGGTATTGCATCTTTCCAGCCATTAATTTCTGACTGCATATTGATTGTTCTTTCTCATAGGAAGTACCTTGCTCTTCTAAGACCTGATAAAAAGCTTTTGGGATGCTTTAAGAGTCTGCCTTTTGCATGCTTTAGTTGGATTGGGATCAGGTACCCAATAAAGAACACAAAAAGATTCAAATAACGCAGTGTACCTGATCTACTGATATGTCTTTTTCAAAATACCTGGAGTTGCTGTTTCTTTAATGTGTTTAGTCCTGGTACTTGTCTACATGCTTACAGAACAGATAAAACATGGGTTCCAGCCCTTGCTGCTTTGTCACTATGCCATATGACTGACCAGAAGACGAATCGACTGGTAGTTCAGCATCCATCCTCTTTAGTTTTTTGCCCTTGTTTAGAATGCTAGCTGTTGGCAGTTATAGTAATGTTTTTGCTGCGTTCATTTCTTATTTCTCCCCTGTGATGTGGAGGTGAGAGTATTATGACTGATGGAAGGAATCAAAAGGAATCTTCATAAATGTGGTTCCAAGATCTTCCTGTGGGAATGAATTCTGAGGCTTGACACAGACAGTCAGCATCTTGTTTTAGTACAGCTCAAATGGCACTATCAGCACTAGATTCAAGCCATGTCAGTTTTTTCAGACACTTAGTATTTATGCCATTGTTTAGTATATGTGGTACTTTGCAATGGGCATTGGAAGAAACAAAAATTCTGAAAATCTGTCAATCTAAGAGCTTGACTTTTCCTGATCTTAACAGGCTTTGGATAAGCCTTAAAAGGCCAAATTGGATTGGCCTGTGACATTACAATTGGGTATGATACAGTGGACCTTCTTATATCTTAAATCATTGTCATTTATGTGGTAGTCATAAAACTGGAATGAAAACATCGAATGAGGAAGATGAAGAGACATGGAGTAAATCAGGAGTGCTGATTTCTAGATTATTTTCCAGAACTGTGTTCTCAGCTACATCATGTTGTTATATGTGGGATGCCTCCCAAACAGAAATTAGCCTCAACCCAGTGGTACTTGAAGAGTGACAGGGTCACTTAGCCTGCTTGCAGCACCTCAGAAATGACTACATTGCTTTAAAATTAAGAAGCAGCCTGCCTGGAATAACACAAGATGTTTAAAGATACTGCTCTGGAGAAGGGGAAGAGATGTGCTGGATATTTGATAACTGAAACATAGATGCAAGTTGAAAAGGTGTCACAAAGATGGCATATGGTCATAGGATTTTAAAACTGGGCAGACAGTTACATCTTAGTCATTTCAGGCATTGGAGATCTGCTGGGCAGCAGGTAATGCAAAAACGTTTCCAAATAGCGATAAGTCATTGCTCTATAAAAAATAGTCACTGAGCTAATTAAGGTTTTACAAATAATTTGAGGGATGGGAGATCATGTTTATATGTAGGCATTGTATATGATAGCCTCACCCAAATATGCTCCCCTTTTCCAAAAACCCACTTCTAAACATCTTTGATGAAAGATTTGCCATCATCATTTTGGAAATGACTCTAGAAGCAAAATCCCTGTCTCCCATGACACCAAGGTTTGATTAGTTTTCATGACAGTTACAAAAAAAAAAAAAAAAAATAGAGCTGTTAGCAAAAGTTAAGCCTGGCAATTTCAGTAGAGTTGCAGCAGCACAAATCAGGGATAAATTTAACCTGTGATTTTGCTTCTCTGAGAATGTTAAGACATGAGAGATCTCTGCTGCATTAACCTGCTGTTTTTTGTTTTACTAATAGCATGCTGCCACAATGTCTTTCTACAAAAACTGTCAAACTAATATCACTATGCTTTCAGCTGTATTTAAGTGAAGCAAAAGCAAGAAAATATCAATTAAACAAAAATAATATTGGCATTTGTACCGATCTTTATTGTGTTCTGTATATTTTTTATAAAAATATTATTTTTAAGTGTTAGAAAGGAGAAAACTTTTAATTACAGTTGTTGGAGATAGTTTTGTTAGTCTGAAGGTAGGTGGAAGGCAGGGCAGTGTGGCATCTTATAAACCAGGGGCAAGCAATTATTTCGGGCAGAGGGCCTGTTACTGCGTTTTGGGAAGCCATCAAGGGCCGCATGACAGGCAGCCAGGGGCAGATAAAAAATTTAGAAAATTAATATTTAGGAGCCCCACAGGCCTGACAGAAGGCCTGGCAGGCTGCATCTGGCCCGCGGGCCGCATTTTGCCCACCCCATTATAGACTTACTCATTTGGAGAAGTATGAGCTCTTGTAGGCTGTAGCCGACAAAAGCTCATGCCTCTCTGAATGAGTTACTCTGTTAAGTGTCACACTTATCTACTTTCTGCCTAATAGAGATGTAGGACTCAATTCTGCATTAACAATGTAGTTGAAGGCAAAATAGAGCCTTTGGAGAAATCATGAATCAACCTACCTGCATTCTGTAAGTGTATTAAAAGTTATAAGTGAGTGTACGTACTTGAGTGATAGTTACCAACTTTTATTAACTATTTACGTATTTTATGCTTAGTTCAGGCTTGATGTGTTTAAAATATTTCAGTACCCACATGTGTATGCACGCTTTGCACTAGCAGCACCACTGGGTACCCACAACAGTTTGTTAATGGAAGCCTTGAGAATTAAATTGTTGTTACTCTCTAAAGATTTAAATTAGCCTGACATCTTTTTATCTTCTCCTTAATTTGTTAAAAACTAAACTGGGTTAGCTTTCAGGAAAGTAACGATGAAGATTTTTCATCTTTTTCTCATGACCTTCTGATTGTAAATTAATGTGGACACAGTTCAATTTTTCTTGAATAACTCTCATTTTAAATGCACCTTTTATGAAAGCATGTTATTGGGGCTCTATATTTTTTTAACATAGCTAAATTACAGTGACTGTGTGAAAAGACCCAACTGAAAGAGAGCACGGTCGAATTCCCAAAGTAAAGACAGCTGTGCTCCAAATGAAGCCTGATTGGGCAAAGTGTTTAGCCATTTCCTGTTTTTGTACAGTATCACATGGTTGGGAACAAATTGGCTTTATAAGAGTCAACAAACTTACTTTTTTGGTCCTAAACAGACTCTGGAGCCCCTAAAGAGGGCCCAACAATACACCATAACTATCTACAGTGTAAAAATTGTATTGAGTTTTTTGAACATCAAAGCCTGCAGAACCTGCACATTATCTTTGTGTGGTAGGTCTGCTAACCAAATTGTCCTTCTAAGATACCTTTTAGTGAATATTCTGTGGTTTCTCACACATTTCTCCTTTTTTTTTGTCTTGAAATTAAAAGGGAAAAGGTTGGTCTTCCTTTACCTTTGAACTAATTAGGAACTATACCCCATTTTTGACAGGAGGGGGAGTGCAGTCAGATTGGAACCATGGAGGCTTGCATGTGTATTAGTCTTGATTGATCCAAAAAAGATTTATAGTGGCAGTAAGAGTCAAGGTTTTCAAGGACTGTTATTGTTCCATTGTTAAGTAGAGAGATGTTACAGGGTGAAGGCCATCTTTTATGCAAATAATTTTTTTTTTAAAAGAAAAGGTAGTGATTTTGTGATTTGTGTCTGTTCCTGTCCTTTCCACAAAGCTAGATAAATGGCTCTGGCCTACTGTAATGCAGTTGTTACAATGAAAAGATACAGTAAAATGGTTCAATTTTGTGGTTTCCTTTGTTCCTTTAAACGGCCATTGTTTCTTTATGGAATCATTAAGTGTGCCTCTTAATTCAGTGTAATGGGCATTTACTTACTGAACTGTAGATAAATTCAAGGCCAGCCTTGATAAGGCTTGCTGAAGAATTAATCAGTTTGCATTTTTAAATGATTAACAATGTAGGATTTTTGTTTGCACTAGGATTTGCAGGAAAACACAAGATACTAAACAGAGGGTCATCCAGAGGCTAAACCACACTATTCCCCTCATGAGTACAATAGAATGTCATGCTTTTTCAGAAAGGTACCTGTGGAGACAGGTTTCTTTCTGAATGACAAATTTGATTTTATTCTTTTATCAGTGTGACTGAACCACTGGGTTAGTTATTTACATTTGGTTACATTCAGCTGTCTGCTAGATTTATACTAATGTGGTATGTTTCCCTTTCTTTCTTCAGCTAAATAACCAGTTTGTATTTTGTTTTGATTTTTCAGTCCCGTCTTTTACCTTCACACCAACAGGTATATATTTGCACTTTTCCCCCCTTCTTTGTTAGTTTGGCATGCATTTGTTACACTATATGTTTCTGTTTTTCTAATATAACCACCGATCTGCTCTGAAAAAATTATATATAAATATATACACTTTTTAATATATATTCATTTTAATATATAACATTATGTATTGTGGATATAAAATATTACATATATATATTAAAATGAATTATTTTATTAATGGACAGTATCATTAATACTTATTAAGTAGTAGAGGTCTCATTCAGCATATATTAGAGATTATCCTTGCTATATATAGCTGAGCTTTTGCCCATTTGTGGATGCTGCTTCCTACAATTTGAACTACATAAACCCATCCATACAACTTTTTAGTGGAGTCCTGCTGATTCCAATGAAGTAACCTGAGATCCAGTCCTGCATAATTTTCTACTAATATGGGCTGCTGCATGGATAGGGTGTCCTGTTAATGTATCAGGTAGTACTCTTAGGCTAAGTACAGGCAGTTAAAAAGCCCAAGGCTGAATCAGTTTAGTCTTTGAAGATTAGTCTAAGCTATGTAGATTGAACCAATGACCAAGTGAACAGACATTCATTCACTTTTGTTTCCAGAAATATAGCCACCTGCCGGGGGGGTCTAGAGAACACCTCCCTGCTCAGGTGGAGCAGACAGCTTGAGCCAAAGCTAGCCTGCCCCCCCTGTGAAGGGTGGGGGAGGGGCAGTTACAGGGGAGGTGCAAAGCATCCCTGGATGATGAGTAAGTTCATTTGAATCTGGAGGGGAACTGGGACAGAATGTCAATAAACTGATTTAACCTAAATCACTTGTCTGCTGCTACATCCATCCAGGTTTAGGTTCAACCTGTTTTGGCCTGTTTGAAAGCAGTTTATGTGCACTGAACTTCTCTTGAACTGGTTACAGATTTGAACCAGTTTCCAATCACTTATACTGGTTTATGTGTATTTTCTGTTCCTAGCCCTAAGAGGTTACATCAGGGCTTCAGCCAGTACATGAATGGAAGATCTTCATGGGGCATCTATTAGAAATGTTTTGAAAAATATTGCTAAATCAAGTGGAGGCAGATTGTCCTCTGAGCTAGCTTTGAATGAATGGCTTGGCACAATATTAGAAAGCTGTGTGTGTGTTGCAGAAGTTGCCAGCTTTTGGAAGAGACACGAAATCAAATCCCTGATCACGTATGGTTATTAGTGTGCACCTATGATAACTCTGGTTTGAGTTTGAATTTGGGTAGGTGAGGTTTGGCCATTTTACTGTCCCCACTTCTGTGCAGTATCAATTGGATGTGGTTTTCTTCACTTCCTGTTTAAAGAGTAGTATCAATGTGCAGTGTTAAAAGAGATGTTCTGTTCTGCCATTAAAAGGTGCATTTTAGTTGGGAGGAACCAATTTAAAATAATCTGTTTCTTTTATTTATTTATTTGGAAAGTATTAAATATGACCATCACACGATCTCAACCAAAGCCCACCAAAGGCAGAAGGAGACTTTCCGCTGAATACAGAGGGCCTTGGATCACACTGACAGCCTTTAAATTCAAATGCTATGTAACAGGAGTTAAATGGATTCCCACCCAACCATTGACTTTTGTGTGTTCTTCTTAGTCATCTCCTACAGGCAGATATCTGAAGGGATCCACAGGCCTAACAACATTTCAGTTCTGCATACTTTGTATTCCAATATGTTTTAAAACAAAATGGTTTAGGGCCAGATTCTTAATCACACTGGGTGCATCTACATGTGTGCTTTGCTGCAGTTGACTAATTAGCTCCTCCATAAAGCTAACTGTCTACAGTGCTGGTATTAGGGTGGAATAATTAAATTAAATGAAATGCACATGTAGAAGGTGACAGGGGCTTGCTGGGGCACGAGAATGCTAACATGCAGGGGCTGCCTGCTGCCTAGCCCCACAGCTCCACACTCTCAGCAGTCTTGTGCCCTAGCCAGCTCCCCTACCACGAGCCCAAGGCTGACCTTTCATGCCCCATGCCAGCCTAGGACTGCTCCACTGTGGCTCAAAGTGCTGCTGTCCCAGGCACATGTATAGGCAGTGCACCCAGGAGCAGTTTCTTCCAGCTCAAATGGCTCCAGAGTTTATCATGTCACATTAATTTCATGTGTAGATACACTCTTTGAGTAGTGCCTTACTTCATAAATGATCCGTTTTCTTTCAGTGGATGTGCTTACTAGTCTATGTGAGACAGTGTGCCAAGTCTCTTCCATAATGTTTCTGACGTCTTTGAGATTTACAGTTGAAACAAGCACAGTTTAATACTTTTATATTTTATTTGGGTTAACGCAGTTTTTCCATCCAAAGCATAATATAATACACTACTGAAATTTCCTGGAGGATCATAGATATGTGGATGCATGTTTTATTAGTAACAAATCTCAACTCTAAGAGAAAATACCAGCACTCCATATGATACAAACCAAAGCTGCAAAATAAAGACTGATCATTTAAAAGAAAAAATGTGAAATGTGCGAAGTATGTAAGAAATAAAACAGAATTTACTTTTTTCCAATAAACTAGAACCCCAATCGTTGTGTCCATTTAGTTTAAATAGTAACAGACTCTCTTTACCATTACCTTTAATAAAGAACTTACCTGTAGAATTACATCCTATGTTTTAATCCTGTTATTGTAGTCACTGCCAGCATTTATCTCTCTCTTGCAGACTCCCAGCTTGGAGTTCTTCTAAAGAGGAAAATTTGGCTTCCTTTTTTTTTTTTTAAATGCGTTCCTAGTTAGAAAATGCATAGCTGTAGAATCCATCACAATTTGCAGTGAGGCTAATCTCCTTAACCCCTTGCTTAACCCACTGTAGGCCTGAAGAACAGCAAATTTATAACACTTCCATTTACTGAGGTTTATGCTTCTTAAACTAACTTTAACCACAATGCTTTCTGGAAAGTACATTTAAGGTGCACTTAAAAAATTGCATCTACATTTGTGCCATCTTAAAAAGCCTGGTAATTTAGAACCATTCTTTCTGACAAACACATTGCATATAAAGGTGAATATGTTCACATTTTAGATCCAAAAAGTTGTAGACAAAGTCACCTGGTTAAATTTTAGAACATAAGTTTACAAGGGCTTATTTTTAAATCAGCTTGTTGCATAAATAGAGTGCAGTTTTCTCTAATGAGAGATCACACTAAGCTTAGGTTGTAGAAAGGAAGGATATCTGAAAATCACTAAAATGTAGTGCTAATGTCTGAATATAGCATGAGATGTTACAATAGGTTGTGATACACTGAGCCATTATTTAAATTGTAAAGAATGTCCATGCTGCAAAACAATAGCATCTATGTAATATTCTCAAAATAATTGTGTACAGTAGACCTTTAACCATATACTTATTTATTAAATAAATAGTGACCTAAATTCTTCCCTAGACTAACTCCTCAGAAGTCAGTAGAATTACATCAGGGATGAATTTAGGCTAACATATTACTCCATTCATTTCTAAGTGCTGTGTGTTTATATGAGGTTTGCACAATGAATTTTGTATAGAATGGAAACATAAAGACTTGCTGGGGCTTAGAGGTAATCAGATGATCCAAATATAATGTACAGATTTGAAAATGTTGAAAGGATAAATTACAGGATTAAAGTTTAACTACTTGAATTTAGAAAATTAGCTGCAAAGAAACAAAGGATGATGTTACAGTGCTATTTAAAGGATTCTACATGCTTATAAATTATTTGCTTTTTATCTTTTTAATATTTTAGTAACCTATCAGAGAGGAGGAGAAGCTGTAAGCAGTGGAGGCAGGTAATAATGTGGTTTATTTTGCAGGTTATAAATGAGGTGCAAATAAACTTAGACATCAAGAGTGCATTTCTGTTTATAAGTGGTGATAGACTGATTTCTTAGAAAGGCTAAATAAATAATATTACTGTACACTGTAGCCATATACTTTACTGTTTGTTCAGGGAACAGTATATTCTCTTCCAAACATAGCTTTCACTTCCTTTCCAAAATGAAGCATAACATTTTCAGTTGAGTTGCTTTGTTAAATGTTAGGAAAATGCATCTCAAAAAGCAAACAGCAGAGGGAGCACTTTGACTTCAATATAGAGGCTTACCGATTTTAGCACATGATTAAGGGAGTTAAAGTAATTAAGCTGTGGCATTTATGAAGATTAAGAAATATACCTGGTTCACAGATACTAAAAAAGAATAAAACACATTCATTGGAAAAATTTGCTAAAGACAGCAGCAGCTTATGCGGTGATTTTTTAAAAAAATTTGCAGTGAATGCAAAACAGTTAAATCATCACATGAGACAGTGTGCTGGAGAAGTAGAGGGAAATAGGTACCCTGTTAATAAAGGTTTCTGTGCTCTCAGAAGCTAGTACTGGTTGAGATTGAGGACACAACTGAACTGTATTTACTGGTTTTATTTTATTACATAATAAATAGCAACAGATCACAACCTCAGTTTCCTGAACCAAGGGTTCTGTGTTTTTCAAAAAACAAAGCATCAGTCCTAATACTTTAGTAACACATTTATTTTTTTTTCTTTTAAGTCGCATGCAAAACACACCTGCGTTAATGTTAAGGCTTTGGCACAGTGGGGAAGCAAGCCCTTGCATCTCAGAGAAAACCCATCTCTATCTCCTGGGTAGTGACTTAGTGTCCTTCACTTATTTAGAAAAACAGCAAACACACATGTTCCGTATTTACAGAAGTGTAGCTGCTGAGGCATAATATCTTTGTTTGAATTTTAAAGCTTCAAGCTCAGCCATCTACTTCCACTTGTATAATAAGATACATTGATAAGGTCTGAGGGGAAAATGAGCACATCCTCTCCCCCCATGTAACATAGACGGGGAATGTTTGTAAGGGACTACATAAATCGCAGACTGCATGGAAATCGAAGGAAAGTTTTCAATACCTGTTTGGTAGTACCTGTGGGTGATATTTGTCCCCTCTCTAGAAAAAGCCCAAGTCACTCTGCAAAGGTAGAGGATTCTGAAATTGGCCCATCTATAACCTCTTCCCTGGCTGTATGGCTACAACACAAATCATTCCAGTTGCAGATCCAGAGAGAAGGCTCCAATATTAGCTGTTACTACCATATATTTAAGTACTTCTGAACTATAGATCCACACAGCAGCCCAACCACATGCTTCACAGTTTGCTTGAGGGTAATGGAGAATTCCCCTGTGCATTATTGAGAGTCCACAGACAAAAGCAGAATTCATAGTTGGTCTATCTACAAATCACGGAGCTAAGTCCCATACCTTTATGAGACTTAAATATTGCAAAAAACTTGATCTTGTCTCTAAATTCTTTGGATAATTTTTTTACTTTATATGCAGAGTACTAGGAGAGCTGGGAATAGAAATGATGGTACTGATAACAGTACCAAATAATAGCATATGTATTATAGATTTGCAAAGAAAGTAAGCATACAAAATATGCTTTCCTGATGCAGATACACTTGGTCAGTTTATTAGTCTGACAGTAAGTCATGCTTCATCAGTTCTTGTACTAGATTGTCAGCTGCCATATATAACGCAGTTATACGCACGCACAAAAGCACGCGTGCACACACACACACGCACACGGCATATATACTATACAAACTGCATCAACAGTTGCTTGTGGGAGATCCAGTTTGCCATACTTGTCATTGTCTAGCAAAATATTGGATTTTAGATTTTTTTATGTATAAAATCCAAAATGCAATGTTTTGCTTGAGAATACATTGTTTTTTCTGGGTTTGGTGACTAACTTTTGAGGCATTTACAATGGTAGCCTTTAAAAACTTACCAACTATGCCTGAAATAAATTTCTTCTATTCTTGCATCTTTTCTTCTTTTTTCTTTTTCCTTTTTACATACAGTAGGAAATGCTTTGAACAAAGTCATGACTGAGATTATGAAATTTAGTATGCATCAGTAATTATCAGCAGCAGTTGTTAAGAGACAATGTTGTTTGGCGCTTAATGAAATAACCAAACTTTCTTTTTAAAGACCAGGACTTCTAAACATCAGTGAACCTGCCACTCAGCCGTGGCTTGCGGACACCTGGCCTAACACCGGAAATAATCACAACGACTGCTCCATCAACTGCTGCACTTCAGGCAATGGCAACAGTGATAGCAACCTTACCACATACAGTCGACCAGGTTAGATATTTTGCTTTGTTGTTATAGGGCCTGTTTTACCTTACAAAGTACATGGGCTGATCTAAGTTGCATTCATATTTCTTAATAGTTATCTTTTTGGTTCCTTTTGTTGCCAAA
Organism: Crocodylus porosus; assembly: GCF_001723895.1. NCBI lineage: Eukaryota > Metazoa > Chordata > Crocodylia > Crocodylidae > Crocodylus > Crocodylus porosus. The sequence continues at coordinate 20,638,170 of NW_017728906.1, forward strand.
TTGTAACAGACTGTGTCTAGAGGGAGATCAAATTGAAGGACCCTATGGCACTACATGCTACAAATAAATCACAGGTCAGATGGACTGAAAATTTCTTGTGTTTGAAAAAGCCCAGATCACTTTTGTTGTTTGTACAAATATGTACTTCTTAATGTTGACTAAAACCAGAATTAGAATGTCAACATGCTGCTTTTTATTCTCTGTGCCTGGGACAACCAGAAGAAGGAGATGCCATATCCTACCCAAGTTTCTTCATACGAGATTTCCAGGCCACTTATGTACATCCAGACACATTTTTGTTCACCTGTTGTTATAGAAAAGTATTTTATTTGAGTATCTGGGTTAGTTTTTTGATGGGCCAGAAAGTTAATAGGCTGAGGAGCATTTCTACGTATGATCAGTTGAATCTGAAGACCAAAATATGCTATTTAGATCAAAGTATTTGCTCTTGGGATTCAGGGAAGTATAAAAAGGGAACAGGAAGACCTTCCATATTTTAAAATAAACCCTACTGGGCTCCAAGAGAGCACTTCTTAGTGGAATGTTCTGAGAAGTAACCTTGTTGTTACAAGTTTTTTTTAATGAAGCTGGCGTTCCCTTCAGTTTCACCCAGCTTGTGCTAACCACTGACTGAGGAACAACACATCTTTAGTGCCATCCTGTCTTGGGTACTGCCTTCATTGTACTTCTATGATTCCATTCTCTCATTTTGAAGTGCAGATACTTAAGGGAAAAATGATGTTCCCTCTAGATGATCAATGCAAGTCCAGCCTTGAAATGATTGTGGTGATCAATTTAATCCAGTATACGTATCAACCACTGGTCAGTCAGTCTAGATCATTGGTTCTTTAGTGAGATACCAAGGCACTCCAAGGTGCAACCAGATCCTTTCAGTGGTGCCATGACACAGGTGATCCCCGCTGCAGCAGTAGCCAGGTAAAACTGCCCTATGAGCCCTCCTGCTGCATTAGGGCTATGATCAACTACAGTGAAGCTGGTTAGGTTTACCGCTTTTCAATCCAGCCCCTGCTAATGCTTCTCCCAGAAACTATTACTATTTTTGAGTGTACAGCTCTCTTAACAAAATCCAGAATAGGTACAGACAGTTAAAAAGCCCAAGAAAGAAGCTATCTAAGTTTCATGGTTTTCTGTAAGCAGCATAGTGTAGATCTCTAGGAAACAGAACAGACATTTGTCTTTTGGTGGTAAATCTTAGACTGAGTTCTGCCAGTTTTAAACCAGTGTATGTGGGCCATACTTTGAGTATAGAGTGGTTTTGTATGTCAAACTTCGGTGCTGTCATGGGTATAGATCAGTTTCCAATCACTTATACCAGTAAACGTGTAATGTTTGTACCTGACCCCAGTGACTGGAAGTTGAAGCTAAACAATTCAGATGAGAGAGAATATATATATGAATAGTAAGGGGAATTAAATATTATAATAACTTACCAATGTGAAAAATATTCTCATTTATCTTTGTATATCAAGATACGACATATTTCTAAGATATAATCTTTTGCACAACTAGAAGCTATAGACTTGATACAAAAATCACTTGGTGAAACAACTATGCAAGAGATCAGACCTAGATTAGCATAATGGTTCTCCTGGCCTTAAAATCTGAGTAATCTTAACCCTGTTGGCTGTGGTTAGCTAAAGAACAAGGGTGTGTATCTCTTATACATATATATATATATTACTGGTGATGTTCTAATTAGGCACAAATATTTCTAATCTAATCCTCCCAGGATAGTTTTACTTCCTCCTATTGGGACAGCATCATTGTAAAAGGTAATATTAAATTGATAAACTGAGTTTTCTGTTAAACATATAACCCAGTGCTGTACAGGTAGTTTATTGTAAGACATTCTAAGAACTACAGTTTAAGAATGAACTAACAGTATGTAGTATGATGATTACATTTGTTCCCTTCAAAAAATCAAACCAGATAAAGGAGGAAGCAAGTGAATATATATGTTAGAACTGACCGTACAGGAAAATCCAAGTAAAAGAAGAGGCATTTGTAATAGGGGATATACTGGAAGATAATAGAGTAGGCAAGAAGAAATGGGAAGAATATCAGTGTTGCTGTACATGAGAGAGAGGAGCAGAAATGAAAACATTTAAGTCATAGAAATCGAGAAGTTGAAGACTGTGGAGCAATAAATAAATAACAGGTCACATAAGAAAAACATATAAAAGGGTAAAATCTTCAAAAAAATTGAAGCTGAAGGGCATGAAATGCGCAGTGAATGAGGTGTATGCAATTGCATTTGCTAGTCTTTTCCCTTAACCACTGAAGGGATTAGTGATTCTACTTTAAAGTGGTATTTTTCTGCTTTTACAATTAAAGTAGTCTAAGTGCTAGAGAATAATTCAGAAAATGAAAAACTATGTATAATAAAGTTTATTTTATACACCATAATCAAGAATCCAAATCCTAAATTCCACACTTAATTTTTTACCCAGCAGTATAGTACATCACTATTAATTCTGGTTGATGTTTGCCCCAATAATGGCCTTCATGATTTGGACATAGGTTATTAATGTATATTAACTACATTTAAAAAGATACGAAAATAATTTCTTCTAATTATTATATATTACTTGGTTAGTGGTAACTAATGTTTAATTGTCACTGTGCTGAGTTTATGAAAGCTACCTGTCTGCTACATGTGTTACCATCATTCAGCATTCTTACATGGGAAATAAATAAGGAGAGGAGATGACTATTGTGAAACCAGTGTGTATGCATGTGCTGATATTGAAGGGAAGCACATGAGACCCTTGAAGCAGACACATGGATCAAACTTTGAATACCAGTGCTGAATTCTAGAATTGTGGTTAAAACATTAGCACACATCTGATTAGTGTGATTATTACTAAGTGTTGGCTTCAAGGTACAGTAAGTTCTTGGAAGATAAATTCACATTTTTCTACATTTAATAAGGGGCTAAGGGCAATGATGTTTATGATTAATAAAACCCAGAGTAATTAATGATTGGCTATGGGGAACCTATTCCAAGAAAGCTTTCCTATCTTCTTGTTTCAAGCTCTTACATGAGATTGTATAAGAATGCTGTGTTCTAATAAAGTGTTATTAAACAGGTACTGAGAAACCTTTCATATTGTACTGTCTCTTCATTAATTGTTTCTGTCATTGTATAATCATCTTCAAAAACAGTTTTAGACAGAAGAATCCATAACAGTCTCTGATTTTTGTCTCAGGTATGAAGGGGATTGTGCTATGTATTGACAGGAAACAGCTTTCTATTTTTCTTCCCACTTTTACTTTTTCCTTGTAAATGGATTGTTTTAATCATAAAAGTTGTCTTGTTAATTATTCAGTTGCTTATATTGTTTTTAGAACAGTGCTTAAAAATTAAAACGTTCATATGGTCAAAGTAAGACCAACAGAAAAAAAAGATAAGTTACTGTAGGTATAATTTGGTAAAGCTGAATTCACAATGGAGAGAAACCCAGGAAGACTGCATTGGATCTGGAGAATTATGAGTATAGAGCAGTAATTGAAAACTAGAAATCCTATGGACCCTTGGTTTTGTACAGTAACTTAAAAGGTAAATAAAGCTCCATGGATTATTTTAGTTATGTTATTGAAATCCATTTTTGCTTCTGGGAATCAGCTCATATTATGCATTAAAACATTTTGTAAAGGATATTACACATGAAGCCAAAGAGTGTAACTGAACAGAATGACCTTTTCTTTTTTTTTTTTTTCTTTTCCCTGTGGTTAGCTGATTGTATAGCAAATTACAACAACCAACTGGACAACAAGCAAACCAACCTGATGTTGCCTGAACCAACTGTTTATGGTGATGTGGACCTAAGCAACAAAATCAATGAAATGAAAACCTTCAATAGCCCAAATCTAAAGGATGGAAGATTTGTCAGCCAGCCTGGACAGCCCACTCCTTATGCTACCACTCAACTCATCCAGTCAAATATCACCAATAATGTTAACAATGGCAGTGGGGATACAAATGAGAAACACTGGAAACCCTCTGTTCAGCAAAAGCAGGAGGTTGCACCCATGCAGTACAACATTATGGAGCAAAACAAATTAAACAAAGGTGAAGAGCTTTTTAGCTTTTTTCTCCTTTCTCTGCAGAGGATTTTTAACCTTCTTGTGCTGGGAGTCCAGAGCTTGTCAGGACTAGTAAGCACAGACCTCTGCAGTGCTTCTGGGCTTCCTCCTCTTTAGATTTAGAAATTCCCAATTAATAGTGTCAAAGAGTTAATTAGCACTACAGTAACCTTCAAAGATTGAATTTATTATAACAAACAAGCTGTAACTTTAAAGAGAATTAAATAAAATGTATTTTCATATGACTTTGAGATTAATTTATATTTAATAGTAGGGGAGGGCTTGAGTAGGAAAGAGACCAGATCTTTATTCATTGAACAAATGCACATTGTACTCCACCTTAAATTTTAAATAGGTCAACCTATTCTTCCCCGTCATGGATGGAGACTAATTACATCTACATGACCATGTAAATGAATGGAATTTTGCACATCAAACTCTAGAATTGTATTGTGTTGTACACTGGGGACAGAAATGGACAAATGCAGTTCCTTTTAGATGTATTCCTAGCAAGGTTTCAACTCGCATAGTCAGAGGAATGCCACTGCACACAGTTTTGAAAACTAAATTTCCTTTGTTGCCCTGACTGAAGTCTATGGATCTAGAAGCTAGAAATAAATTGATTTCGGTGTTAACTTGAAACATCAGAATGTACTTTCATGGCCTTAGGGGCACACTTCTTTAATGTTATGTGTGGGAGTTGGAAGAAATAGGTATGTGATTTCTTGCTAGTCCTCCAGGCTACCATGCAACCTGCTTTAATAACCTGATTTGCAAAGTAGTATCCTTAGGAACTGGACCCATTCTATCTTTGAACTTTTTCAATGGATTGTTGTAACTCATGTGATCACATAGTGATATTGAAAAGTTGTCCAGGAAAAAAGACATGTTTCATTACAGAAGGTTGATTTCATTTATTTACTACCTGACCTACCTACTATAGAGTAGTCCAGAGGGCAATATAAAATGTGACACCTCCTTTTGACATAAACATGTCAAAGGAAAATTCAATTTTTGTGGCTCTGTACTCAAGGGCAGGGGTTTATTTTTATGTAATTAAGTTTATTTTAGTGTCTTTTCTTTCATAAGTTTGTGTATTGCATATCTGTTTCAGAATTAAAACACATTTGTTTTTTATGCCCAGGAAGACGTTGTCTCTTTCAAATTTTCTATACTGCAGCTACACATTCTCTAGCATATTGTAGTGTGGAAAGAACCCCTTGAAGCATTGTCTGCTGATGGTCAGAAATATGTATTTCAGAGTGGCAATTTCTTGTTTATCCTCTGTGTAAACATATGCGGTATGCAGGGCTTCAATATGAACTGTGGAATGCAAGTAGACTAAAACTATTAGAAAGTACATTTTGGTGTGGAATTTATAATTTTGCTCTTTTTTTTCTTATTCTTACATTATCACAAAAGTATCTACAGCGGATAGGAACTAGATTCTTAGCTACTTGGTATTTTTTATGAGTTGATATTCTGTTCTTAGATTTCTTATTTCCTAAGTCAAAACCATCTTGCTGACAATTTTACCTATAGCTTTTGTAATGAAAAAAATAACCGTTTTGATGAGTTACATGCTGTGCTTCATTGTTGCTACTTTATATCCAATGGTTCTTTTTATGACTTTATTGTATTTGCTAATGAAAAGTAACTCAGGTCTTTGCTAGTCTTCTGTAAATTATACACACATCTTAAGCAAGAAAGCATTGTATTGTCTGCTGACTATTTTATTCCTGAAAATGGTTTATGCATTTGATTGCCAAATTTACCATTTAAAAATAAAACATCTCTGATGAAGTTTTTATTCAAAGCTTCAGAAGTACAGAGTGCAGTTATTATAGCTGCTAATAGTGAGAAGAAGTCATATACAACAACTGATGTAGATTTACTGGAAGTTTTTAGAAGAGGCACCTATGTCAGATGTTTTCAGAATGGTGAAATCTGTACCTTTGCAAGAGATATGAGGTCTCTTGAGACTCTATGATTCTATAATGGTGTCTACACCTGTTGGCCTAGAGACCAAGAGACTTTGAAGCTGACTTTGAAGTTGTAAACTGATACCAGTGCTGCACTGTTTTAGAGCAACAGAGAATTTGTCTCTTAAAGGGACAAACTGGCCATTGACACCTTTTTGGTGAACGTGACAGAATTTTACTCATAGCAACCACTTTTCTACTTGTAGCTACTGAGTTGCTATAATACACTATAATAAAGAGAGAGCTGGTAGGAAAACATAACTATGGTGATTTAAAAATATATATAAATACTTTTCAGTAAATATTTATCATAAAGCAGAGATATACGTGTGTGTTTGTGTGTGTGTGTGTGTATATAGATGTATATAGGGGTTTTTTTCTGAAGAGAATATTAACTCTCTTGTTGAATTTTCAGATTACCGGGTAAATGAAAATATGGCTCCAACTATTCCATACAATCAATCATATGACCAGAACACGGGAGGATCCTATAACAGTTCAGATCGAGGAAGTAATACATCTGGTAAGTATACCCCTACCAAAGTATGGCATATTACAATGTAATATTGATTTGATAATGTTGGCACACTTGATAAATTTTAGCTCTATTCAGCATTAATTATTAGCTTGACTGCAGTGCAAAACATCCACAGTCCTATTTAAGAAAGTATAACATACGGCAAAAATCAAAAAAATTGGATGAGAATTAATTGTTTTCCATGATTCTATTGTTGTCGCTTCATAATTGTTTAAAATAAAGCATCAACTAATTGATCAGGGTGATCTACAGCTGTGAAAAACCATCTACTGTAGCGCAAATTGGATTTCCTAACTTGGATTTCCCACTGTTTAATAATGGGGCCTCCACATAGCAAATTCAATTTGATGTCATTATTGTTAAGAAAGCTATGTAATCCTTCATACTTCCCTTCCTGGAAGGTCCTACCTTCCTGACTCAGGCCCCAGCCCAAAAATCTGCCTTGTAATTGCTGAAGATACTAAGCATTTGTTTTCTAACAAAACTATTCACAGTGTATTTGCATCTGTGTGGTGTGTTTTTTTAAACTGACACTATACATTATGCTAGTTAAAAAAGAAATTAGAGATTAAAGGAAAACCCTTTGTTTTGTTTACTCAGACTCAATATCCATCAAAACTAATCTTACCCATGATTTGAAGTGAAAAATTATACTTAAAGTAGAATTAACTTTGTCATAGTGTATCTCATATGTAAAGTATTCAGAAGGCTTTTATAAATAACTTCTTAAAAGAAAACTTTGTTGTGTGACCTAGAAATGCTTACCAGGACTCTAAACAGTTCAGGTAAAAACAGCAAATTTTCCTAAAACTAAATTCCCAGGGCTAATTTTTCAGGAGTGTGCAGCATGACTATACCCAGTCAGCCAACAGAAGAATTTCCTGAATCTACCCAGTTGTACAGTATTTAAATGTGAAACTCAGTAAAAAAAAACTTCATGGGAACCCATGCACGTTAAAAATAGAAGATCTGTATTCATCACACTTGATTATTCATATTGTGAACAAACTGTAGCCTTAAGCCAAGGACCACTAACAAGAATGAAACAAGGTGACCCGACTAATAAATGGGTTGTTTTTTGTATTTATCATGGTGGATTATGCTCAGAATACAGGTGATCATCTCCTTGGAGTCCTTAGGGGTATTCCTTGTATGTACCAAGATAATAATAATACAACAGATAAATTATGTACAGTACAAAGTACGGAACAAGAATAAGAAGAACTGTTGTCCATAGGTACACTAAATGAGACACCCAGTTATACAATCAATACAACATCCTTGTATTGTGTACAAATGCAACTCTGTTAGGTTATTATATTCAAATCCCTGTGCCTATTTAACTAAAGATTGTAATACAATGAAAAATATTTTGATATTACTCTCATTTAAAAAAATAAACATATATAATATATAATTATCATTATTAAACAGAGAATAGCAAAAATGACAAAAAATAGATGCATCATCAGTCCAGGAAAAATGTACAACTAGTTTTGATTACAGACCGTACTAGAGTCAAAATTCAATAGCAAAATAACTGGTCTACTTCAAACCTGCTAGAATTGTAAAAGCTAAATCATTCTATTATAAGCCATAATCTTCCAGTAATAATGGTGAAAACATTCACAGCATATTTCATCGGTTTTCTTCATCTTTATAATTTTATTTTATATAAAGTTATTTTAGTTCTGCCAGCAATTAGTTTAAACTACACCTGCCATTTGAACTAAAACTAGTAATTTCATTGTGCCTAAAACATTTCAGTGGACAAGTACAAATTACATATATTCAGTGACTTAATGCTACAATGGAACTTTAATAGATCATATCTGTATCATATTGTATTTTAGGTTCCAGCAATTAAATAATAGAAAGGCACTTTGGAAAATATGTCTACAGCTCATTTGTTTTAGATGATAATCTATAGTATAATTAATAGCTGCAGGAAGATAACTGTTAATGATACTGCTTGTAAAATTCATTTATGGTTTTATTGCATTTTAGCTATTTATTAACACTTCAAGTTAGGAATTGTGTATATATTTATCTGCTATATTAAAATTTCTGGTTAAAATTAACTGCTGCAAAATTTGAAATAATTGGTTTTACAAGGAAACTTCAGTTACATAAGTAGTTAGAAAGGACTAGGTAAATATCTCATTGACTTCAACAGAAGCTGGAAAGAGTCCTGAGGATTTTTTTCCAGGGGATTTAACAAAATAATTAGAGAAAAGGAGATAATGAAAATCATATTTAAATATGTGATTGTTTATTTGCAGGGAGTCAAGGGCACAAAAAGGGGGCTCGTACTCCTAAAGCACCCAAACAAGCTGGCATGAACTGGGCAGACCTGCTTCCACCTCCCCCAGCGCATCCTCCTCCTCACAGCAACAGTGAAGATTACAGTCTTTCTGTGGATGAAAGGCAAGAAAAATGAGCGATTCATTCATTTATTGTTTTGCTGACTAGATGGCTCAAATTGATTCAATTTAATTTGTTCTACCAAAGTGATAGGGAGTCTCTCTTTCAATATGTTTTGGATGCATCTGAGACAGATCCATATTGCTTATTAAAATAGGGTTTTTGACAGCAAGTTGCCTCAGTCAGGTGCATCATTAACAACTTCAATTCTAGTGCTGAGACCTGTGCACTGCTTCTGGATTTTAGGATGTTTTGTTTAGATTTGAGGAAGAAGAAATCCACATTGTATTCAGAGGGGAGCCATATATGAGTGATCTAACAGAAAACCAGCTGAAGACATTGCAGCACAGCATCTTTAAAAGTCTATGGGAATTTTACTTTAATCTTTAATAAGGCCAGGATCTAATTCAAAATGAAATGCAAGTGTTTCTTATGCTTATTTGTTATTTTTCTGAAGTCACAGTCATGGTAGACTCTTTGACTAATATAAAACCTGCCTGGCAAGCAGTGTGGCAATGTCTGGCAATTTGAGCTAAATTTGTAAGAGTAGATGCTCTAAACAAGATTTTCAAAATGCCTAAATCTACATTTAATAAAACTGGTTAAATAGTTCTGTTGCAGTTATTAACTGAATCATTTATCCAATTGAAGTTTTAGGAGTATTTGGGCAGCTGTATAACCTGTTGACTGCTATTTGTCATGCTGGCTCCATGGTCTTAATTCAAGGGTGTCAGACTGAATGAATGATGCAGTGCCAGCCCCAGAGGCTAAATGAGCCCCCTGCTTCTCCCGCTTACCAGATACAGCACAGATAGTGGCCATTCCAGAATTGCACTTGTGGCACCTTGTGGCAAAGGTAGTCTAGGATGGGTGCCACATGTGTCCACTCCAGGAACCACAATGCATGTATGCCCACACCAGCAGGCACCATGGCAACGTGAGTCCTTGACCAGCTGGAGTGGATGCCACATGCAGCACAGTCCCAGACTACCTAGGGAGAGTGCTGCATGCAGTTCAGGTCCCGGGCCAGCCAGACTGCATCACAGGTCCTAGATTGCCTGGGGCCATTGCTACATCGGGATCAACTCTGAGAACCAGGGGCAGCACTGGGAGTGGATGTTGGGGCTCCACAGACCTTATGTTTGACACTCCTGCCCTAATTGATATATGATAGGGCACCTCTGTTTTGGAGGAAGGTGGGTACTGTGGTCTAAGGGGCATCCATATGGGTAGATGCACTGAGGACACTTTCAGGTCAGGTGGGCAAAGGAATGCCTAAAGCAAGGGATCCTGATGAGGCATAGGCATGAGGTAAGCTCATGATAGATGAAACTGAGGTGCTTCTGGGAATGCCCAGAGATAGAACGTAGGCTTCCTGACAAATGTCAGTGTCAAACACTTAGTTCCTACTCCAGGATTAGGCAACAGATCAGCAAGAGAGTGTGAGAGTTTTTAAATTTCAGCTGTTGGTGTTAAAGTCTGTTTGTGGGAAGGCTCATAGTGGCTGGCTCATTTAGACATCTAGGCTGTGTCCAGATGAGTGCAAACATTTGGTTCCCTGGGGACAAGTAGCTGCAGTGCAAGGGAACACCTGTGGCATGCAGGCTTTGGTATGTGGCAGGTAACCCAAGAAGTGGTAGGGAAGGCTGGGGCCAGCACTGTGCTCTCCCTGGCAGCCTTACTTGGCATCGTGGGGGTCTCCTGAAACTGCAACAGTGGTGATTCTGCCAGGCAGGGCCTGGCTGGCAGCTGCAATGCAGCTCCAGGAGGCCCACCTCTGCTTTTCAGCAGTGAATGTTGCCCATGCATGCGCTGCTCTGCTTTTTTTTTTTTCCCCCACAGGTTTTTTTTACCCCTGGGTATCCAGGAGTCAAATAAACCTGAAGGAAAAAAATGTGGAGCAGCACACACATGGGTAGTGCACCGTTGCACCACAGAGAACACCTGACTGTGTGGCATGTGGCTCTGCAGTTGTGTTTGTGATGCCACATACTGCACAGCCATGCTCATCTGGACGTGCCCCTAGAGGTGTCAAGTTGATCATTTGGAGATATTTACAGGTGAATTTTCCAGTCTCCAAAACCACATAGGCAGTTTTATGGTTCCTAAACAAGGATTTGGGCACCTTATTTTATATACTAAACTTGGAAAATTTGGAGTGAAATCCCAGCCCCCTTGAAATCAATGGCAGAATTGCTGTTGTCTTATGTGGGGTCCAGATTTAATCCCTGAAATTTCACTTATACAAGAAACTTGAAATTTACCTGGGTCTTTACACATATCTAAGATCCAGTCCTCATTCCCATAAAATTTTACTTCTTAGCTATGACCAAGAAATTCCATGTCCAGTGCCACCTGCAAGGATGTATCTGCAGCAGGATGAGCTAGAGGAAGATGACGAGCGAGGCCCTACCCCACCAATCCGCGGAGCAGCTTCATCTCCAGCAGCCGTCTCATACAGCCATCAGTCAACTGCCACATTAACACCTTCACCCCAGGAAGAACTTCAGCCCATGTTACAGGATTCTCAGGAGGACATAGGACATGCACAGCACCCACCTGACCGGAGGTTTGTTTAAACAAACTTATGCAAAATTGACAAATGAAGTCTCACCATGTTAAAGCCAGTGGCAAAACTCTGGTTAAGTTCTCTGAGACCAAGATTTCACGCAGCATATTACTACTTTGTTTATGTTTATCTCACGATCTGGGAAGGTTCAACAATTTATATCCTTAGACATATGTAATTAAGTCGCTTTACTATTATACCATGGAAATAAAAGTGGTATATCATCTTATGTTACACACAATGCTGACACAAGTTAAATTCACAGTCATCAGGATATTAAAGTGGTATCGTTAACACAACTTACTGTATAATTACAGTTCTATTGTTTCCAATAGATTTACTGCATTATTACCATAAAATTGCATGCATTATTTCACAGTAACTGTGCAATTAACTTGTCACCAATATATATGAATATATATAATTTATATAACCTATAGATTTTCCTTTTCATAAATCCTAATGCGATAAATTACTGCTTGTGAAATTTCCTTAATGTTTTTGCTTTCCCTCATTTAAAAATAAAAAAATCAACATTAATAAGATAGATATTAGTTTCAGAAGAATTTTTCTTCCCTTCCAAGTCTCTTTTAGTTCAGTCTAGTTTTTCTGTGTTCTCACAGGTTGTGTTCCATAACACAGTGAATTCTGAATTACATTTTTTTGTATGTAATCATTCCTGTTTTGTTGATGGTACCACAGTTTCTGCATGCAGGAAAACATTCCTTGTAGATTTCCCCACTCCATGTAGTCTCTATATATTATATTTATAGTAAACCAATAAACTTTTACTACTTTAGTCATTTTTATTTAATTTCTTACTGTTTTCAATAACTTCTGGACTTATTGTTCCAAAATCAAATTTGAACTTCTTAATTTCTCATGTTTCTTATTGTTGCACTTATTTCAAAGCAATGTTTTTTTCTATACTGTCATCCCACTGAGTTAACTGCTTGACATTGATTTTGTTCATGTCATTTTTCATACGTTTGTTTTCCTAGAAAACAGGTCTAGAGAAGAGATTTTTCTGTGGTTGTTTTTGTTTTGATTTGCACCATTTTTAAACTTGATCCTTACTATTTGGGCCTTCCTTTTTTTTAAAAGGGTCTTAAGTATGCTCCTAACTATATTCACCATTCTGTCTCAGTATTCCTGTTTCTTCCTCGTTATTCCATTGTTCTGTATCTTCTGCTTTTTTTCTTGTTGGGTCTCACTCTTTTCTTTCATCCCTTACGGGCATTCCTCCTTTCTCTCATTTAGTAACTAGCTAACATTGTTTCTCTGTAATTTGATTTGTCCTGATACTTAATAGCAAAATACCTATTTTACGCACTTAAGGACTAATATAGATACCTGAGGTTATTAAGGGATCATTTGAGACTGAAAAATTGAATCAATTGGAAGTTAATAGATAAGCTGTAGCTTGTTTTGTGAATGGCTAAGCAGATCCTCAGGGCCTATGTTCTGAATAGTATGAGGTGTGTCAGGCATTGTGCACAGAAGGGGAGGCCAGGTGGTAACGCTCGCAAAACTTCAATGTTTGTTTCAGCACAAAGAGAGAAAGGTGGCCATCACAATTCTCTCACCACACTTAATAGGATATGCAGTTAATTTGTGACTAAAAGGATATACCATTGTTGAACTGCTTCAGCATGAGGAAGATGGATGTAAGTTTTGTTTCTAAATAGATAAACCACCTGTAGAGGTTCAGCTTTGTTTAAATACCGTTGCCATTGTAAACCTGGAAAGTGAATCAGCCCTAGTAAGAGAAACACCACATCTGGTCTTTATTTTATTTTCTTAGACTTTTCAGTCTTGCCTTATTTTGCAGCATCTGATAAACCAAGCTTGTGACATATACACACTCTCTCTCTCTGGTTAGTCTGCAGTGTGCACATCTACCCTGCCTTCCTCTTTAATTACAATAGATGCAATATATTGAACCAACTTGTTCAGCAAACCTTGATCTTCTACATCTCCCACTTGAATGGCATTTGTATGAACTCATTAGCTTTAGAAGTCAGATTAAGCTGTTGTTGGTGCTCATCCCACTCTGGAAAGATATTTCCACCTGAAACATTTTGAGTGTGCTATGTCTTTCTAATGAAGAATGCTCATTGTGAAACAATTGGTTCTTCTATATAAGGATTCTTGATTAACTGAAGCGGTTAATCATTGTATTTAATGAAAACATCTGTCAGGGAAGTAAGTTGAGTATGTAGTTTTGTACCAAAGCTAGTATTTAAAATAATACTAACTGAAAAAAGCAAATTATTTTTTTCTTAGGCTACTGTAGTTGCGGTCCACAAACTGTATCCTTTTGGGGAGACGTTAAGGTTCTCCTGTCACTCCACTTCCTGCTTGTCTGGTCTTCATTGGTCATTGTGCAACCCCACTGAATGTGCTTTCAGAACCAGGCATCTAAAATACCACCCTGTGGTACTAACTGTGCAGTGAGGTTGGCTGTCATGTCAGCTTACTGGGGTCATAGCAGATTGAAACAGGAAGTTGTGCCCTGGAAGAGTAGATAAGCACAGGAGAAACTGAAGATACATTGAAATGAGAAACAATGCCAATAATGAAGTCAGAGCTACTGTAATTTAATACTTTGCTGGATAAAGAAAGAAATGCTGCTAAATCCATGCATCCATGAATAGCCATTTATAATTAGTCCAGACAGCAAGTCGTATTCTCAAAAATGGTCTCCATATTTTCTAAGAAATTGACCATGTTACCAAAAACCAGAGAACAAGAGTTAGCAAATTTACTGTAAGAGTGGATCTTACCTAGTAAAGGCAATGTTCATTTAGCCAAGATGAAGCTGTATTGAAAGGCAAATAGTGGTGTGTTTTCATTTTTTTTGTTTGATTCAAATACATGCCTCTACCATTTTGCAAAATGACTTTTTGGTTAATATGTCTCTATTTTTCATTGTCCTTTTTGCCTGTTAGTACTTAGGTAGCTAACAGAAATATGTGTGGAAAATATTTGTCAGGGACACTAAACTACTCAGTTCAGGGAGTTTTGTATTTTATCAGCTCAAGATTGAGCTTTTTTGGGAAAAATGTGTCCGAGTCTATGTATTTCATGAAATGAAAAACTGGCCCTTTTCCCAGTGTGCGTACACAAAAATATAAGAATAAATATATCAAGGTTGTGGTACAGTCATTTTGTGGAAATAAGCAATTTTGAGGTTCAAACCTTGAGAAATAGAACATATTTTCTTGAGGTATGTTGCAAACCAGCCACTGACAAAGTGTTCAGTAGCAGATTTCTTTGGTCATGAATGAAATCAACAGCAAGCATTCCCACACCAAATATTTTTCCTCCTGGCAAGTGGGAATTGAAAAACTTTTCTGGGGCTCTGGAAATAATTGCCAAAATTGATGACAAGAAAAAAAAACCTGCCAATACAAGCAACATTAGGACAAATATTCTTCTGAACAAAATATTAGACAAACAACTGATCCAGTGATGCTCAGTCCTTTTTGCTCTTTCATCTAGTAATATTTTAGCTTATTATTTAAGAACAGCATAAAATTAATGAAAAAACCCACACATACCTGCACATCTATTGAGATGGTTTGAGAATAGTAAATCCTGCATTTGTTTAGGTACCTTTAAAATTCTTTCCAATTTCTTACTCTATGATTCTATATGTGGGTAGCCCTGGAAATAAATTTGAAAAAAAAAAATGAGCAATTTTCCCATAATACTACCTTCCAGAGAATTTTCAAAACTGTTGAGAAGCAAATGTTGTTAGCCCTATATTTGAATCAATGGAAAAAATATTCCAAGAAGGATAATGTTTATGGAACAATCTGCTTGGGTATAGGTGTCTATCGTGTCTTGTAATTTCAGGCTTTCAAACCCATAAAGCACTCCCCCCCTTTGTTAACGTGCAGAGTTCATTTCATAATATAAAATTTGTTAAATTGTCACCTTTCTTCTCCAAGTTGTACGTGAGCTAAATCATAAAGTATTAGGAGATTTATGTGTAACTGAGTACATTTTTATTAGACGTGGAGCAGTATAAGAGCACCTGAATTTCTTATTGGTAGATTTCTAGTTCCATAGCTGTCAGTCATGGCAGATTAGAGCAAACATAAAAAAAAACTGCTGCTTTCAAATTGAAATTTTGGAGATTTAAACTGGGAAACCAAGTTGCTTGTTTTTTGGAAAGAGATTTTCTCGCATGTACTCTGATTTTTCCTCATTATTTTCTGAATTTTAATTATTCATAATATTATATTTATATGCAGACGCCAGCCTGTGAGCCCTCCGCCACCTCCAAGGCCCATTTCTCCACCACACACCTATGGTTATATTTCAGGACCCCTTGTCTCAGATATGGATACTGATGCACCAGAAGAGGAAGAAGATGAGGCAGACATAGAGGTTGCCAAGATGCAAAATAGACGGCTTCTTTTGCGTGGCCTTGATCAAACACCTGCTTCAAGTGTTGGGGATTTGGAAAGTTCTGTCACAGGGTCCATGATCAATGGGTGGGGCTCAGCCTCAGAAGAAGACAACATCTCAAGTGGACGTTCCAGTGTTAGCTCTTCTGATGGATCATTTTTTACTGATGCAGATTTTGCACAGGCCGTGGCAGCAGCTGCAGAATATGCTGGTCTTAAGGTAGCAAGGCGTCAAATGCAGGATGCTGCAGGAGGTATGTTCTTATAAGCAACAAAAATATGTTTAGTTAATTGAGAGAAGGAAGTGCCACCATAATGTGCCTTTTATTCCTAGCTTCTCTCTGAATTTCTTTAAGAAGTTAATAGTGAATTGACATGTAGAAATTCAGCGCACTGAGAATAAAGTTCTGCATCCATGTAATTAGACAGAGGTTTGTCCAATAATACACCTATGGAGGTGCAATGGGAGGCAGTTACCTTTGCTTAAGATCTCAAGGTTGGAAGGTCCAGGAAATCAGTTTGTCAGAGGTGTTGTGGAATGGAGTCTAAATCACAGGCAGAATACCAGCCTGTGGTGCTAAAATTATAATTGTTCTTTTGAGGTGTGTCTACACTGCATTCACTGTAGCATGTTAGATAGATCTAAGTTAACTTTAAATCAGAAGTTTAGGTACTGATGGCAATGTAGCCACTACAGCATTGACTGCATGTTCTTCAATTACAAGGATCTTTGAATATGGTCTGAAATTAAAAAAAATAAAAAAATTAAAAAAACAAAACAAAAAAAAGCAGGACCTCAGCTTAGGAGCTGTTTGCAAAAGTAAAAGCATTGAACTATTTTGTCTTTTTTCAGATGTTACAATATAGCCGTTACATTAAAGTAAGAAAATCAAAAACAGCAGAGAGAAGTCAAAAGGTTCACCTTTTGATTTTCTGTTATGCGTTGTTGTGCTTTTACATTACTTTTACCAACACAAAAATGCCTTCATGCATCATACCTGTTGTCTAGTTATCCAGTACCTTGTATACAACACTGGCTATTGCAGAATCTTCCAGGAGAGACTCAAAGCCAATTCACCTACCAGAGAGGTTTGGGATACTGTATAGTGAGATAGGTTTCATGTGGGTGACTAAAGGATGGTGGATTATATTTCCTCTGAACCATATTTATCTGTTTTATATCTTACTGTTGTAACTGTGGATATTCTTGTTATGCATATAAATGATGAATACCCCATTCCTTGTTTATGGCTGCATAGATTTCAGCCTCAGTGATGCATGTGGCAGTGGGTTCCAGTCTAATTGTGTGCTGTGTGAAAAAGAACTTACAATTTTGAAATTTGCTGTGTTTCAATGTCATTGAATGTGCCATTGTTCTTTCATTGGGATGAATACAATGGTTAAATGACTCCTATTCAACCATTCCTTATTATGTATGTTTTTCTCAAATTTCCTCTTCAAAGTAAAGAATGCTAGTGTTCATATGAGGGTTTATCCTCGTCTCCTGGAATGTGTAAAGGATTGTTTCCCTTCTAAATTTTTATTTCCGAAGTTTGTAAGTTTAAGCCATACCTTTAGTGGTACCTGAAGATAGCTTTTTGCCATTTAATTTTTCATTATTGCCCTTATTGGATTATATCCTAATCTCTCATTGCAACACAATTGAAAAGAACTGGACTAGGAATGATATAATTTGCCACTTGCCATTCTGGGCAGTTTAGATTATTATAAACAAATCAATAAGATCCTTGCTGGGTTCCTTACCTTTCCACACCCTTGTATCCTGCCCCATTTGGTAACCAACAACTGAAGTCAACAAGTACCTTATATTTAAGAACATACCCTTATTAGTTAGTATTGTTAATAGGATATCAATTACCAGCTATCTGACTGCCTCACTTGCCAAATGGAGAGCGTGAAGTTTCAGGTAATAAGTAATTATGCCACAGAATAGAATATTGGATTAAAAAAAACCTAGAATTATTTTGACTATCTTCTAAAACTATCCAACCCCAAAAAACAGGAATTTTATTACATTTTTGTCCCCACCAACTCTGTAAAAGCTGTAATGTTCTTCTCACATTTCTGCTCTCCTCTCTAACTTTTAACATTCCTTTGTTCTAACACAGCTGTTCATCACGGAGAACAAGAGGGGAGGTAATTTAGTAATTTTGGATGAAATCCTGGCCTCATTGAAATAAATGGCAAAAATCCCATTGACTTCAGGATTTTACCCTTTATCTGTGTGTGTGGGGGGGGTGTATTTTACATACTATTAGTATAAATTAAAAATTAGCAATATTCAAGTTTGTGCTGTGATGGGATTATTCATTTAATACTAATGCCTTTAGCCTTAACATAAATGCTAGATTTTGACAACATGAGTGAAATATGATAAAATATCAGATAAATAGTGTGGTGGCCCTCACATGCAGTACCTCAGATACAGATAATTATTCAAGTAGGGTAGTGCTAGATGCATTTCTAACAGGGCCTGAAAGTAATGTGGTGTCTGCTTATTATACTGCTGCTGTATGTATGAGTCAATCTCTGTACTGTCCAGCTAGAAGACATGAAACCTAGTATGAAAGTGATAAATTTTCTTGTTGATAGAAGATGAAGTCTATTGTACTGGTAAAACATTCGGTATGATCATAGGCTTTAGATTCCTGGAAGCAGAGCTACTAGAAGCAAACCAGTTGGATAATTTCTGTGAAACTAAGCCAGCCTGTCTATTGATATGAAAATGAATGCATCTCTTCAGTTGTTTGTTACAATATAGTATTGAACATATTACAATAAGATTTACGTTAACCTAACAGTATACTTAAATAACTTCAAGTTTAATATGGCAGTGCCTGGTTCTCTTTTTTTAAAAAGAGAGAATGTAAAATATTTTATTTTGGAGAGGAAAAATAGTAACTTGGTGTTCTATAACATTTTTCAGGCCGTAGACATTTTCATGCATCACACTGCCCTAGACCTACCAGCCCTGTGTCTACTGACAGCAACATGAGTGCTGTTGTAATACAAAAGGTCCGACCTGCCAAAAAGCAAAAGCATCAGCCAGGACATCTGCGCAGAGAAGTCTACACAGATGGTAAGTCCATTGAAATGGGTGAAAACATCAGTGAACCTCTATAAATAAGCACTGCCTATATTCTTATGTGAAAATTTTTCACAGCGATAACATAATACTAAAAAACTCACTCATTTGTATTCTCTGTTTCTAAACATGGTAAACTAATTATTTTAAGAGCTATAGTTCCTAATTTTTCAATATTGATGCCTCCCCTACATACAGCAACTGCACCTGTGTTCCATAGTGTCCTAATCAGTTGATTGCTATCATTATTTAAGAGACTATATCGTCCAGATAAGTATAGAAAATAATCTACATTTGGAATTAAAATCTTCATTAAAATAACCAAGTAATAAATCCCCCGTAATATAATTTTATTTTCCTTGCAGAAATGACTGAGCATTCAAATGGTAGACAAGAAAGTATTGAATTTTAATCCTAACTAAAGTATTGTTTCAAACAGTTACTTTGTGATCCAAAAGGCAAAATCTAATCATCTTCTCTCATGCCTTCACACATAATATCGACTCCTGCTGAAAAGGTAACGCTTGTATTCTCCGGGGAGTATAGGAGGATAATGCAAACATTGTGATGTTGTCTAGAGAGAGCCTTTAATGAAAATGCCTCAGGTGGCCCAGCTTTTATTAAACCACAACCTTCCAGTTTTATAAAACATCCCAAGGGCTTTGTTGCAAATTCATGTAAGATAAATTCTCAAAGACTTAACCCATCTTGTCAAGTTTGCTAAATTTGCTAAAGGGGGAGGGGAAAGAAAGAGTGTCAGAGGCATCATTCCCCACCTCCTGGTTCTCAGCAACAACAATCTGATTAGGACTTTCATTACCAGTCAGAAATGTTTCAAAGAGGGGCATCATTTGCCATTATCATATGAAAGCCTAATATTATAGATCCTTATCCAGGGTTACAAGAAGGGGTTTTTGAGCCACTTCTCCCTATGATTCCTGCCACTTGACAGAAAAATTTAATACAAAGCTCACAGCATGATGAGCAGAAGTAATTTAGCAATGAGTGGTTGTCCATGCTATTATCTGTACTTTATTCTGAGTATTTTCTCTCACTAGCATCTATCTGATATTAGACTACATTAAATACTGGCATGACACAGTGCACCTGGGCCTCTTGGCTCCTGCCCAGGCCTCTTTTGTCAGTGAAACTGAGCTGTCAGAATATTATCTGATTTCAGGAGGTTATTACAGTGGTTTTGCACATGTTTGCTTCTGCAGAAGGACAACACAAGGTGTAAATCCCAAAACTGTGCTGGCAATTTTACATTTATGGGACCCCTGTAATGGCATTTTACAAGGGTTTGTGGACACTTTATCAGCTTTTATCATCATGAAGATAATGTGCTTAACTGAATACTTGGCGAAAGAGCAAACCTTGATATAATACATCTACAGGAATTAGGGCATCAAAGAGAAAATCTGGGCAGGAGCTTTCTGTGTGGCCATTTGCTTCCCACCAGCCCAGGAATAAATAATGGTTGGACAGATATTGGATGGCAGGTTTTTATAACTTGTAAGTACAAGTTAAACCCTGCAGCACTGTGGTTAGGAACTGCAACAGATTTGACAAGCGTGATCGATATTTGCTTTGTATCCCAAGCACCTGCTTATTTCAGCATATTTTCTAATTAGACATGAATTTCTGCTAACCTGTGTATTATAATTAATGGGCAGTGCATTGTGTGGCTGTTAACAGAGCAGGGATTTATTGTTCTAATTTCTGCAATCCTAATAAACTCCAGTTCAGAGGTTATATTTTGTTATTATTTTGCCTCAATCTATTTACATAACCATATTTAGAACCTTACTGAAAGTTATAACCTTTCACTTTAATAGGCACATATAGAAACCTGTCCCTTTAGAATAGGCTATAAAACAGAATCAACTAATTGTTTTCCTTAAATGAGGAGCAGTGATATGTAGACATGAATGAAACAGTTGAACACAGTTGACCTTTTCCAGGTACCTCTTCGTTCTTTCTATTGGTTTGATGTCACCCTGTGATTTATTTCCTTTATAAGGCAATGCTCATTCCAAAAGAAGCTTCCGGGTTTTGCCATAACAAATAAACATACCAGTTTGTAAAAGAGGAGAACAAATGTGCCGAACCTGGATATCGGTCATTGGACAGGCAATTATATAAATGCTAAAAAGATATGAAGATCCTAGTTGTTGTATTCATGTTGCTGTCTTTTCAATAAAACATGCATTCCAAGTGACTGCTGAAAATGAGCTAATTTTTAGGTAGCAATGTAGGATCCCTGCTATTCCCATATTACCTGACCCATATTAGTTTAATTCTTGTTTCTTGCAGTTTTATGAACTATGTGTGATATGGAAGATTTTTTGCAATTATATGTTAAACATTTATATAAGTAAACAGAACCTTTAACCAGTGGTTGAAAATACCAAAAATAGTGCTAGCAGCATTGTACGTCTCTGTTTTCTTCACATGGTGAGATGTGTGAAGTTGGGTGGTGGTTCTTTCTGATAGTGTTTTCATTCATAAGGTACCAGTCAGTGGAGATGTATCTGTTTGTCCTTGCTCTTTTTTCAATAAAAGATCTTTTCCCTAGTTTACTGCACATAAATATAAGATGGCATATACCTAGATATCCTTTTCAATACTGATTCAGATTAGTGCTTGCTGAATCTGCAACTGGATTTCCATTATGTTAGTTTGTATATTGACAGTCATCCAAACTGTGAAATACTCTCCTTATTTGTTGCTAAAAATCTTTGCTTAGAAGGGGGTACAGATTAAAATGTATGAATACTTCATTCCTCTCCATC
Organism: Crocodylus porosus; assembly: GCF_001723895.1. NCBI lineage: Eukaryota > Metazoa > Chordata > Crocodylia > Crocodylidae > Crocodylus > Crocodylus porosus. The sequence goes on from NW_017728906.1 coordinate 20,660,109, forward strand.
TAGTCTTTCAGAGAGTTAAATACAAGCAAAGTGCATTACTCGAACCAGCTAATGGTTATCACTTCTCCCCTTCCCAACTTTGGCTGACCTATTTACATATTGGATTTAAGAAGCCATTTATATATATTTGTATACGCGTATAATATATGTATGACCTTTTTTGGCAGGTTCTTGTCTTTTAGAATCTCTGTGCAGATTTTATCATGTACTCAGCTTCCTTTCTTACAGTTGACAATGGGCACAAACGATAGCATTTAGTTAGCTAATGTTTGGTCCTGCAAATCAATAAAATATCCAAGTGTTGTTATTTACCTATGCACTAAATCAGTGATGCACATCTGCAAGCCAGAGTGGTGCAGAACCAGTCTGTAGCAGGATGGCACTCTAGAGTCGCCGTGCTGTCCCCTAAGGGTGACCTTAGTACCATGTTGTTAGTGTTCTCTAAGCACCCTCAGAATCTCACCCGCCGCATCTTTGATGTTATGTATTTATTGTAGGGAGGCTGCCCTTTATTCCCTTGACTATGGTTTTTCCTGCTATGTGCCGGACCTGCCTCAGTCTCCCTGACACTTGGGCGCTCTACAGCCCTGCCTCGCTCCGCGCCCTGTTGACGCTCTGTCCCTTCACAGTCTTGTCTTGCTAGGGCTCTCTGGAGACCCACCTCATGGTGCACCTCACGGTGCTCAACGTTGGTCGCTGCCCCTCTCTCTCTCTCTGGGGCTTCTCGCCGCCCGCTCTCTGGGGCTTCTTGCTTACCCGGAGCCTCACTGGCGCTCAGGTTCTCCACGACCTTGTTTGTTCTGCCTTCCGGGGTACTCGGGGTCAGCCCTGTCCCAATATTGCGCCTTTTCCTGGTGCTCAGGGACAGCACCCCCCCTCTGCTGCGCCCTTGCCGATGCTCTGGGTCAGCGCCTTCCCTGCACTGCCCTTTTTGCAGTCTGGGAGGCACACTCCCTCTGCTGACCCCTTTTGGCTTAACGGTTGCTGCTCCATGTTGGAGCTTCATGGTTCGGGGCTTCCCCCTTAGCTGCCCACTCTCTGGGGCTTCTCAGCAGTGCTGCCCCTCTCTGTCAAGCTGGGGTCCCCACTCTGACGTGGTTCCCCTATGAGGCCTCTTCCATCCCCTTACAGCCTCTCTCGATCCTCCAGGCTAACAATAACCAAAACACAACCCCCTGGGCTATAACACACATCTATGCCTCAGGGCTAAAACATCCTCCGAACCACAACACAGGGGTTCCATCTCTTACCCGTGTCACTAGCTGCTTGCACATCCAAGCCTTTTCCTTTTTGCTCATTCAGGGCTGAGCTCCTTCCTCCTTGGCCACCAGCAGTCCCCCACTCTGGCCTTTGGCCTGCAGTTTGTCAGAGCCAGGCCCTGCCCCTTTCGTTCAGCTGACCGGACGAGTGTGTCCTTAACTGCCTCAGGTTGGCTCTAGCAACCGGCACCTGAGCCACTCCTCCAGCTCTCCCAGTAGCAGGCATCTTAGTGCCCTGCTACACAGTCCATAGTCCAGATCCATCACTCAGTGTGAGTCCATGGGTGTGATCCATTATGCTGACCCAGCTGCACACACTATGTACCACGTACAGCCTGATCTCACACATCTGACTGGATGCTCACCAGCTTGACCCCATATGCCAGATTCAGTCACATGCTGTAATGACCCGATGCTCCAGATCCAGCTGCATGCTATGCTGCCCCCACATGCTGGATCTAGCTTCTCACTGACCCTATCTCTGTCATCCGATCCATGGGGCTTCCCACCCCACTGCTCATCCAGAAATTTGGCTGCAGTTATTGCTGCTACCATTCCCTGCTGCCAAATTTTCAGACTTGTGGGAAGATCCATAAGCCAGATGATGGTCTCGCAATCTGGATTTAGTCCACTAGTTGGTGGTTGAGCACCCTACACAAAAGTAGGCCTGCATAAGGTTGTGACAGCTGCATTTCTCACAAGTGGATCAAATATTTATATGGAAGACAATTTCAAATATTTTGAATCTTGCTCTGGCCCATGTTTAAGGGTTATAGTCCTCTGTTTCTCTGGTACAAAATGTCTAAATGGTGTAAGACATAACTTATAACAAAGAAAAGTTTTGTAACTCCACCGAATGCCAAAAATACATTTTTTCCAGAAAGTGATGTTATGATTTGGATATTCAGTATTTTGTGATATTCCAAAATAAACCACCTTTCCTTTAAGATGGGTATCCTGAGAGAGATTGACCTTGAAATGATATTTTTTTTAATGAAAAGTGATTAATAAGAATATATACAAACCTGAATTGAAAAACCCTTTTTGTGTTGTACTATTTTTGTACATGTATTCACTTATTTATCATCCACAGAATTTAGAACTGTAAGCCAACAGGAGATATTTTTTTTTGTACAACCATTGTTTTAAGTAACAGTGCTTAAAAATTTTAAATGATATATATTCTAAATCTTACAGGATCAGGTTCTATGTTGGCAGTTTTATTCATACGTTATATGTATTGTAGAAATCTAGTTTGGTATTTTATAGAAAGCAAACTTCAAGTTTCATGTTTACTGTCAATTATGTTTTCCTTGGATATGTTAACAAAATTCTAGGGCATCAGAGAGTATTTTATTTTATTATTTTAAAGAAAAAAGTCCTAATAATACCTGGTTATTTGTTTTGTCATTATGGATCAAACTTGGACTCTTTTTTTTTTTTTAGGCTGTTTTGCAGTCTCTCCACTTAAGTATAGAAGTGGGCTTAGTATTCCTCCCCCAGTTGTTTTTCCCATGATTCCTATATCTGTTCTCATTTAGCATCTTATTGAAAATTGTAATCACTCTCTTCAGAAGGCACATATGGAAGATTTCCCCTGTAGAATATGCTATAAAAAGGCATCCGTTAATTGTTTTTCTTAAGTGGGCAACAATGCAAGCATAAATGAAACAGTTGAGCACTGCTGACCTTTACCAGGTATCTTAGATTGGTTTGATGTCACTCTGTGATTTATTTTTTATTTCTCGCAATGGAGGCCTTCATTTTCGTTTTAATAACGAAACATACCAGTTTGTACTAGAGGAGGCAGATTGAATCTGGATTTTCTCCGTTATTTGAGCTGTTAAATAAATACCACAGGGGTGTAATAGTATTGACCTCTGAAAAGTTTCCTTTTCTTGTTTAAAGGATTCCTCTCAGCAAGGAACAGTATGTTATAATGAAGATTTTTATAGTTTCCCTGCAGGTTGTGACAAAGTGCTCTCTGTCAAAAGTATCACTTTTCTGTTGTTACTACTGTACAATGGAGTTATTGCAATTTTACACATCTTTTTTTCATGCAGAGGCATTATCAAGACATAAGGTAATCATACTTTAGGATTCCTTGTCCTAGGGGCAGATGGTTAAATCTGGGGAGAAAAAAAATGTTTATTTAAAGTTATATTTTAATTTCTGGGATTACAGACTTTTTTTCTTTGTTTTGATTTGTTCATGGAGGGGCATATATGTTGGTGGGGGAGGTATTTACATTCAGGGTAGAAAAGTGAACTACCTTTAAGAGCTGAAAGTGTTGAGAGGGCATTTCTATTGGATTATTGTGATTGGTTCTGTGTTTACTTGCCAGAAATCATTGTTGTTTAGTTCTTGTTGGACTACACTGGAACTCTCTGGACTGCAAAGAGGTTTCGTTTTATATTTACAGCCTGCTCAGAAAGATAAGTCAGATTCACTGCCACAGTCTTTCCTTTTTATTATAATAAATCAACCCTCACTCTTTAGATAAAGTAAGATTTTGTTGCAGCAACTTATTGGCATATTCCAGTTTCAAGCATATTTAAGCATGTGGACTGATCTATAGTGTGCCGTTTCAGGTTTGGTAATAAGAGTGGCTTTTCATAAGGTGCATCTGAAAATTGTTGAGACATGAAGACATACTGACAGGAGGGAGTGGCAGTGACAGTGGCAGCCCATATTGAAATATAGCTACTTTGCAATCTAATGCCTACAGAATTGCCATTCATAACAGGGAATGAGGGAAAAAAAGACAGAAAGACATTGCAAAACACATCCTTAGCCAGTATTGTCCATAATGTAGGATTTGCTTCTAGAGGTTGCTTGGAACATTTGTTTATTAAGATGTTGAAGCTGATGATATCCACAGGGTATTACTGGTTTCACTTGCTTGAAATATTCTTTTTCCGAAGTTGGGAAGTTAGCTCTAAGCCACTTTTTTCATTTCCCAGATCCCATATCATCTGACAACTGAAATTATTCTGATCATGTCTTATGCATGTGCAAGACAGTTTAACATTATGGCACTGGAAGCAGTCCAGCATAAACCTGTGTACCAGGTATAGCTCAGTTAAAACGCCATGCTACCCTTCCTTCATATGTACACAATCCCCTGGCTGGACAAGATCATCACATAGGTATGCTCTCCAGTCAGGGGATGATAGGGAATAAGGGGCTGATCTTTTGCACTCCCTACCCCCACAGCAGAAAGGCTGCCTCCAGCTGATACCACTGCCAGCATAAATTGGAAGCAGCTGTGGCAGAGGTATCTCCCAGCCACCCAAGATAAGGGGCACGTTCTCTTCACCCCTGCCAAATGGGGCACAGAGAGAGGGGAAGACTGTGCTTGATAGCCACTACCCACAGCAGCATATGGGAGGGGGCTGATGTGGCATGCTCTCCTCACCCTCCCCAGTCCTGGGGAATATTGTCACACACTTTTTGTAGTACTAGAAGGGCATGGATAGTGCTACAAAAATAACATGTATCCAAGCCATGGTCTAACACACCACTTCAGATAGCCTGTACAGGGTCCAACTGATGGTACACAGGCTGTCTGCACCCCTGTGGACCAGGGTTAGCATGTGGCCTGTACAGGGTTATCCATTTCCCCGGATACTAATGCTGCAGCAGTAGGATTCCCCCTCCCTTCTCCAGGTTCTGCTTCCTACCCATGCTTCTAGGCTTGGTCAGCATAGCAGAAGGGAGCGGAGTGCCCATGCTGTGTGTACACCAGGGAGGGGACGGATGTTTGTACTGTACATCTGCGGTAGAAAAGGGAGCTAAGCTGCTCACACTGCAGGTTTCATCAATCATGAAGCTTTGTGGAAAGTACTGGCCAGATTTGGATGCCCTGAAAAATGCATCAAAGTCTTGAAGCTTCTTCACAGCCAAATGACTGCAACTCTTCTTTGTAGCAGATTGGAGACAGATCCATTTCTCATCCAAACTGGGGTCAGGCAAGGATGTGTCATTGCCCCAATTCTGTTCCCCTTTTTTTTTTTTTTACTGTCATCCAGGTTCTTCTTCATCCTGGTTCTTGTTAAAAACCACTTCCCTTCTAGAATCGACCTGGAATACTGAACAAATAGAGGGCTTTTCAATTTGGGAATATTTCACTGAAAGACCAAAGTATTCAAACCAGCCATCCTTGTCCTTCAATATGCTGATGACTATACCACCTTGTGTGCACTGAGGAAAAAATCTAGACTGTGCTGGACCTCTTCACTATTAAACTTTAAGCTTCTCTTTCAAAATTATGAAGAATAAAGTGTTCTATCAGCCTACTCCAAGCCCTGAATGTGACCTCCCCTTCTCAAATTACCATTAAGGAGAAGACCCTGGAGATAATTGAGCACTTTCTTTACCCTTGGTAGCCACCTCTCTCAGAAAGCAAACGTTGATAAGGAGATCCAGCACAGAATCCAGTGCACAAGTGCCTTCTCAAAAGACACTGCTTTGGCACGTTTTTATTGATTGTGATCTTTGGAAATAAACCAAAATCTGTGTCTACTTTCCTCTACAGATTTTTAATGTGGGTAACCTGCTATTGTTATCTCAAGAGTCTAAAGAGATATCACCAGTGATGTCTACAGAAAAAAAATCCACATTGAATGGAGGGATCACTGCACAAATGCCAGTATCTTTGCTGAAGCCAGTGTTACCAGCACTGAGTCGGTCATCCTCAAGCCCCAACTTTGCTGAACTGGACACTTTATGCAGATACCCAACTCTTGACTTGCAAAACAAATATTCTCTTCCCAGCTGAGTTGCAGTCTGAGATTTCGTGGTGCCAGAGGAAAATTACAAGGGCATGTTGAAGGCACAGAATCATAGAAAATTAGGGTTGAAAGGGATCTCAGGAGATCATCTTGTCCAACCCCTGTTCAAAGCAGGACCATCCCCAACTAGATCATTCTAGCCAGGGCTTTGTTGACCTGAGGCTTAAAAACCTCCAAAGATGGAGATTCCACCACCTCCGGGTAACCCATTCCAGTGCTTTACCACCATTGCTCCTTGTTCTGTCATCTGCCACCACTTAGAACAGTCCAGCTCCATCCTCTTTGAAAACACCCTTCAGGTATTGAAGCCTGCTATCAAATCCCCCCTCAATCTTCTCTTCTGCAGACGAAATAAACCAGTTCCCTAAGCCTGTCCTCATAAGTCAAGAGCCCCAGCCCCCTAACTATTTTCATTGCCCTTCACTGGACTCTCTCCAACTTGTCCACATCCTTTTTGTAGTGGCGGGCCCAAAACTGGACACTGTACTCCAGATGTGGCCACACCAGTACAGAATACAGGGGAATAATCACTTTGTTTGATCTGTGGGCAGCACTCTTACTAGTGTAGCCCAGTATGCTGGTAGTCTTCATGACAACAAGAGCACATGGTTGACTCATATCCAGCTTATTGTCCACAATAACCCCAAGGTCCTTTTCTGAGATGCTGCTCAGCCAGTTGGTTCCAAACCTGTAGCATCCTAAGTGCAGAACTTTGTGCTTGTTAAACCTCATGAGATTTCTTTTGGTTCAGTCCTTCAATTTGTCTAGGACACTCCGAGTCCTAGCCCTACCCTCCAGAGTATCTGCTACTCCCCCCAGTTTGGTCTCATTCATGAACTTGATGATGGTGTACTCCATCTCATCTTTCATGTCATTAATGAAGATACTGAACAAAACCAGCCCCAGGACTGATCCCTGGGGAGCTCCACTTGATACTGGCTGCCAACTAGACATAGTCTCATTGATCACTACCTGTTGAGCTCAACAATCCAGCCAGCTTTCTATCCACCTCACAGCCCATTCATACAAACCATACTTTCTTAGCTTGTTTGCAAGAGTCCTGTGGGAAACCATATCAAAAGCCTTGCTAAAGTCAAGGTATATTATATTCACTGCTTTCCCCGCATCTGCAGAACCAGTCACCTGACCATAGAAGTCAGTCAGGTTGGTCAGGCATGACTTGTCCCAAGTGAATCCAGGCTGACTGTTCCTGATGCCTTTTTTTCTCGAAGTGCTTAGAAATGGATTATTTGAGGACCTGCTTCATGATTTTTCCGGGGACCAAGGTGAAGCTGACTGTTCTGCAGTTCCCTGGATCCTCCTCCTTCCCTTTCTTAAAGATGAACATTATATTTGAACTTTTCCAGTCACTCAGAACTTCCCCCAGTTGCCACAGCTTTTCAAAGATAATCGCCAGCGGTTCTGAAATCACTTCAGCAAACTTGCTTGGTAACCTTGGATGCATCGCATCTGGTCCCATGGGTATGTACATGTCCAGCTTTTCTAAATAGTCCCCAACCTGTTCTTTCAACACTGAGGGCTGCTCGCCTTCTCCCCAGACTGTGCTGCCCAGTGCAGTATTCTGGGAGCTGACCTTGCCTGTGAAGACCGACATAAAAAAGGCACCGAGTACTTCAGCCTTTTCCTCATCATCTGTTACTAGGTTGCCTCCCCTATTTAGTCCCACACTTTCCGTGACCTTGCTCTTATTGCTAACATACTTGTAGAAACCCTTATTGTTGCCCTTTCTGCCCCTTGCTAGCTGCAACTCTAATTGGACTATGGCCTTCCTGATTACATCCCTGCATGCCCAAGCAATGGTTTTATACTTTTTCCTAGTCTTCTGTCCATTCTTCCATTTCTTGTAAGTTTCCTTTTTGTGTTTAAGCTCACCAAAGAGTTCTCTGCTAAGCCAAGATGGTCATCTGCCATATTTGCCATTCTTCTGCCCATCAGGATGGTGTGTTCTTGCACCCTCAGTAAGGTTTCTTGAAAATACAAACAACTCTCCTGGGCTTCTTTCCCCCTCTAACCTTAACCCAGAGACTTTCAACAGGCCTATCTCCAGCTTTTCCAGTTCTATCTCCAGTTTCATATTGGAGCTCTGAACAACCATACAAGTCTTTTACGTACAACGCAACTCCTTCTCTTCTCCCCTGCCTGTCCTTCCTGAACAATTTATACCCATCCATGACAGTGCTCCAGTCATGCAAGCTATCCCATCAAGTCTGTTATTCCAATCGCATCATAGTTCCATGACTGTGTAAGGACTTCCTGCTTGTTTCCCAGGCTCCATGTATTTGTGTACAGACACCTAACATAACTAGCTGTTTGCCCTACTTTCTTAGTAAGATGGCCCTACTTTCTCTCCTGCTACTGTCTCCACCTTGTGCTTTCTCCAGGTCTTCTGCTTCCCCACTTAGCTCAGGGCTTCGGTCTCCATTCCTCAGCAAAGATAATTTAAATCTCTCCTCACTAGGTTAGCGAGCCTGTCTGAGAAGATGCTGTTCCATCTCTTTGTCAGGTGGATCCCATCTAGTCCTAGCAGTCCTTTTTGGGACAGCACCACATGGATGAAGAAGCCAAATCCTTGCTGGCATATGTCAAGAAAACAGACAGCAACATCAAGAGCTGGGAGGAGCTGGCTGCTAACCAGCTCCAATAGTGCCACAACCTTAACCAAGCACCAGCCTGCTTCAAGATAGTGTCTCTTCCTTGAAGCAGAGAAGAGGGAGCAAAGGAAAGAGGAGAGAAATCCCACCTTACTGTCTATTCTCCCCTGTGGAAATACCAGTAAGACCTGAAACTTTTGTGGATGAATATGTGGCTTAAGGATTGCATTCATAAGTCACCTCAAGACACATCACTGATCTATGGTAGAAATTATCCTCAAATTGAAGGATTGCCAATGATCAGATGGAGTGTGTGGTTGAGGAAGGTGGGGTGGAAGCTGAGATGCCTGTGCTTCAGCTTTTTTAAAGGGGTAACAGCTTCCCTGTGACAGGAGAGTGGGCAGGGAGACTGGTGGGGACTGTCTGCCCACCTGTATACATGGCATGTGGCCCATGTAACTTGTTGCCCCCATGTCTGTGTCTGTGCTGTGTGCAGCCCCAGATTGCCCAGAAGTTGGATAGTCCTAGCCTATAACACTATTTGCATATATGTTAAGCGCCCATTTTTAATTCCTTTCAACTCATCTATTCATCATCTTGTACCAATTTACTCAGATTTCAGTTCAGACATTCACCTGCTCAAATATAGCCCATACGATCTTAACATTTTGTAGTATTAGTTAAGAAGTGCAGCTGTTTTGGGGTTTTGAAAGCTCTTTCAGATCCTCTCTGAGGAAGCAGTGAAAATGAATGTCTTTCATTACAAATTGGTAGAGCAGGGATTTTATAATTTTCAGTGCACTTCATTTTAGTACAGATGCACTTGGGATGAATGCATTATGAGCTCAGGACCATCATTTATACCTTTCAGAATCATTTTTTCATCTGTTTGCTTGATGTATACTTGCTGTGTGGTTCCTATAGTCTCGATGCAAGGCAGCCTTGCATCTTAGTTGCTGCATTTAAGTTTTTTACAAATTTCCTTCACTTTTAACAGTAGCATTGTGTGCTATAATAATGGATGTCTTTCCCTTTCTGTTTTGAAGGTGTTATGTATTACTGCAGGTATATAGAAACGTAGGTGAATAAAGAAGGATATATGCACTTTCTAAATACCACTGTTAAAAAAAGCATTTTAGAAAACTTTTAAAGTGCTAGTATACGTTTGAATTTGCAGGATGAGTTAAATTAAATAGAGCTTCTTGATATGGGCCTATCAGTTATTTGCTGTGTTCCAATTTAATGTGGCCTTATTTGCAAAGATTCTAAGCCCCTAAGTTCATCTTGAAAACAGTGGGCTATCTGGGTACTCACAACTTCAGGAGAACAGACCTCGTGTTCTGGCATTGCACACCTAAATTGAAATCCACAGAAAATGCATGTTCTCACTGTCGGCCTCATGTGCCATAACACTCAAATAGGGACACTTAACAGTCCTTATTTGGCATGCCATAGCCTTAACCTTCCTCATGATCCATACCAAGAGGATAGAAGGCTGCAGTTTTCCTGCCCCTCCATACTAGTTAACCAGCATCATCTTGAGATGAAACACAAAGTTCAAGACATACAACTCCAGTTGAAACCCCTTTTCAGTTTCTGATCCTTTCTGGTTTCATTTTAATTTTTTTTCTTAGACTTCCTTTCTTTTGATTTTTACACCAAAAAAATCCTCAAAAGAATAGATTAAATTAAATTAGGCTTCCAAGAAGATGCCTTCACCATTCTGACTTCATGCTGAGGCTTTACAGCCCTGTGAGGATAATGATGAGGCTGATAAAAGCATCCAGGACATCATAATACAATATGTTTACAATATGATTGCTGATTCTCAAGATAGTGCCTAGAGATAAATCCCTCTGCCACTGATACTTCTTTTCAGCGTAGATTGCTACATTTGATTGATCTTCAGTATAAAGATTTGTCTACCAACTTGGTCAAAATCTAGCAAGCTGCCATTTTGGTCTAGCATCCTCCATAAAGGGCCAAATGCATTTTCTCACCAAGCAGTCTTGAAATTGTTCAAGGGACTTAGCAGAGTTTCTCATTCATTTGCTAAAGACATGCTCTATGAGGAGGGGCAGGGCTGCAGTCCTCCCTATGACTTACCACTAGGGCAACATAAAAAATTCTGAGATTGAATATTATGGGCATGCATACCCAGAGTGAAGCTGCGCATTTAGATGTCATAGTTCAAATTACTCCAATTACTGGTAAGTCATTTCTCTTTTCATCCTAACACATAGTTAAGAACAGTAATTTCTTTCACTTCACAAATACACATTGGAGCGGTAATTTTCTTGGACTGGAAGTGAGTGTATTAGCAAGAATTTAAGTATGTTGGTATGATGGAATAGCATTATGATATTGAGTTACTGTTAAAAAAAGGGACCATGAGACTACTTTAATTTATTTGCTTTCATTTATTATTGTTGCAGAACCACTAAGTCTCATGTGATTTTCAATTTTTTGTAAAAAAATATTGCCCGTCTTTCTATTTCTGCCTTCCATTGTGGAATTTGTTCTTTACTTAAAATGACCATCATTTTCTATAAATTTGAAGAGGTTGAATCTGAACAGTATGACACATATTACCCTATAGCATCTATAGGTAGAGCAGCTGTAGAAGTACAATGAAGAGTGATCAAGTAAGCAAGAGAAAATAAGGGAAGGTTTCACAGGTGTGGGGGATCCGACTTAGAAGTATGAGAAATGCCAGATGATACCAAGAGAGTAAAAAGGCTGAATGGAAGATGGGGGAGGGGGAGGTTGCAGAGAACAAGGAAATGTAATGTAGAAAAGGGAAGCTAAAGATGAAATGCAAGATTAAAGAGATTGTGGGTACAGAGGATAATTAAAAGAGTAAAAATAGCATAGCAAGTCCCTCTCCCCAAGCTGCAGGACTGAAGTAGAAGAAGCTGTCCTCTGATCAGTCAATTGGGAGGCCTCAATTTTTGCACCATTTAAATTTGAGTTTAAAAGCTGAAATGATCACAGAGGATAAGCTTCTGCCTAGAGAAGGAAACAAACAAACTCTGGCATTCTCCTACCTTCCCCCAACCTTCTGGAAGTCATATTAAAAAAAACCAAATTTATAGTATAAATTGGAATTTGAAGTCCGTTTCAGGGTTTGGAGGGAGGAAGAAAAGGAGAAGAATCATTTGAGTGCCCTTGTACATTGATATGCTATAGTGTGATTGTGTGTGTGCAGTTTTTGTGGAGGAACTGAAGTAAACCTAACATGCTGGAAGCAAAACATGATTCCTTAATTTCATTAGTTCATGATATAATTTGGGGGTTTTTTTGTAGACCTGCCACCTCCTCCAGTGCCACCTCCAGCTATAAAATCTCCCACTGCCCAGTCCAAGTCCCAGCTGGAAGTTCGGCCTGTCATGTTGCCAAAACTCGCTTCTATAGAACCAAGAACAGACAGATCTGGGGAAAGAAAAGGAGCGAGCTACAAGGGGAGAGAAGGGGCAGATGGCAGACAGCACTCTGACATGCGGGCAAATTCAGGAGAGCGCAGAGAATCGCAGGAACAGCAAAACGACGGGAAGCTGCGAGGGAATAAAGCAGTAAAGCGAGAAGGCACACCAGCAAAAACTCATCTTCTCCAAGGTTATTTGACGTGATTTGAGCTTAATGAATGTGTTTATGGTAGATAAGTGGAAGGATCTGAGGCCATAGTTCTTCAGGTCAAGTTCACTATTAGCGTGAGAAATTACTGGAGTTGAGTCTGCTTATAGCAGTACTGAATTGTGGCCATTTATCTCTATTTATGTAGTTAATGCAAAGTTAATACAAACCACATTGTGGTGTTTCAAATAGGCAATCCTGTGGCCTAAAGCTAGCAGAATTTCCAGAATTGTCTTCTCTATATTATGATCCTTTTGCACACTGGATTTTATGCACAGACTTGACCTACTAGAGAAGAAACCCAAAGAGGAGTATAGAGGTTGGGGGGCATACATACCTTTGTACCCACTTCTGCCTCTACACAAATTATTAAGGGAATTCAGTCAGGCTGCCCATTTTACCAGTGGATTGGAGATGGACTCATTTTACCTCACATTAATAAAGGAAAAATCTGCCACCCTGACATTTGATACTCTTCAAAATGAGAACAACACATGAATATTCAGCTCGGCAGAATGGAGCAGAGATGCAGAGGTTACAAATAGTAACTAGTACAGAGTCAGGAAAAAATGGGTCTCAAATTTTATGGAGGTCAGTAAGACTAGTGAAAAGTGGAACACAGATAATGGTATCTGTCTACAGTTCAGTTAAGCTTCCCACAAATATGTAATTCTTTCTCAGACTAGCTAGCCAGGGTACAAATCAGATGAGCAGAAATTGGGTAGTAAATTGGTTAAATGGGCACATGAGTAAGAGGTCATTGGAAATGGCAGTGGGTCACAATAGAGAGAAGTCATTAGAGGGTTATTTCAGGGTTGGTGTCGGAGCCATTGTTATCAATTTATGTATTAATGTCCTAGGGCAGGTGGCAAAATTTGCTGAGGACACCAATATTGGAAATGTTGTTAATATTTGAGCAGCATATCACCCTTAGAACAGTTAAAAACATTAAGGCATTGATTTTTGAACATCAAACTGAAAAAAATGTACTGTAATGTTTTTGGATGCTGAAGGCCTAAGGCAGCCTGGTGTGACTGGGTAAAGAAAAGAAATCTACTGATAACAAAAGGGACCTAAACACTTAACTTTGCACTAACTATTACTGATAATTTTTCTGTTGAATAAAAATGCTTAGCTATGGTAGGGTGTTCTTTATCTGTAGATCATAAAGTACTTTACAAAGACGAGCAAGCAATATTAAACAATTGATTTACAGACAGAACAAAATTTTAAGGGCAACATTTTTCAAAGTGTTCAGAGATTTTAGGTGCCTCCATTTTTGTGTACTCTGATTTTCAGAGGTGTTCCATAATTCTAGCTCCTACTGGATCCTGGGGAGTCGGGGGACTCTATATGTATTACTAACTCAGCTACTTTCTGTAGGAACATGGCCAAGCTTTTAAAAACACACCCAGTAATTTTAAGGGTCTGCATTTGTAATGCTTAGTGAACATTGCTTTATTTCTAACCTGAATATCAGATTTTCTTTAAGAAACCTCCTTGTCTGCTGTGGTGCAGTGATTTTATTGCATACTATGGCCAGTCATCATCCTAAATTTCTAGGTGTCTATTAAAAATGCAAACATTTAGTATTTATGGAAAAATTGCAGAGATGCCATATGTCAGAGCAATGTAAATGTACATAGTTCATTGTGTATTTATGTATATGTAATGTGTATGTTTCATTGCACAGAGGACATCTTACCATACTCTAGACCTACGTTTCCAACTTCAAATAATCCTAGAGATCCCAGTTCCTCCAGCTCCATGTCATCAAGAGGATCAGGAGGTAGACAAAGGGCAGATCAAACAAATATAGCACGAAGGAATATTGCAGAAATGCAAGTACTGGGAGCATATGAACGAGAAGAAGATGAAGAATTAGAGGTAACTTTAACAGTGTTATGAAAAATGTGTAGAATAAAATTATTATCATAGAAAGATAATTTTCTGAACCTAGGTAGGATCCTAGGTGAAAATATTTTAAAAATTATGCATATTTATCTGAGGAAAATTATTTTAGTGGTTTTCTATAATTATGGATTATTCCCGTTCTTAGAAAAAATGCAACATTAAGATGGCATTACAACGGAAAATATGTAATGGGAAACAAAAGGTAAAATATCTCAATTATGCCCAAATCAAAAACTGTGTAGACAGGATATTCAGAATATGCATGCACCATGGCAGCAGCATGTCCTGGCCAGGATGGTCCCAGCACACCCACCCACCTACCTACCTTCTCCAATTCATCCATTCTGTTCTTGGTAAGACATTGATGAAGCTGCTCTAAAGTCATCACCAGCCCCTGCTCAAACATACTGGAGATCTAAGATCTCAAGAGTGCGCAGAAGGGTGCCTCAGTGTATCCTCACCACTGTATTTTCAAGTCTGAAGACTGTCTCTGGAAGCAGGTAGGTGCAGGAGACTCAGAAATGCCACAGTGTGGGCATGCCCGTAGATTTAAGGTTAACACATATTAGACTTGGTGATATTAGGGCCGTGTCACATAGTCACATGCAGTGATTGCAAATCATTGGAATGTTGTGATGTATTAAAGTTAGTACATGTTAGGATAGAAGAGCACAATCACCGGCAACAGTTGCAAATTGTTGCAACGAAGTGACCAATTAAAGTTAGTATGTGTTGGGAGATAACCCTGGCCTAAAAGGGAACAACTTTGCAAGGCCACAAGAGCACTCGGCACATGTTAAACTGCTCGAATGTGGATCTGCTTGTATTTTAGCTGTAGTTAGTTAGTGTTACATCAAATGTCTGACACTCCCCTTAGGTGATATTGGATATATTAAATTTTATCAATGTAAACTTCAGATGAAGACATGTTATTGTTTTTTTCTTTTCTGTCCCTTGTGTTGGCAGCAACATTTCATTTTCTTTCCCAAAAATGATGACTAATATATAACCACACTGTATCAAAAACAAATTGTTTCTAAACAGTGTATTAAAATTCTTAAAACGCGGAACTCCAGCTAACATCTAGCCACTGATTTTAATTTTTTACAGGAAACTGAAAGCTGAAGAAGATGAGAAATGTACTCTCACAGGCTTTTGAAATCTAATCAGAAAAATATCACTTAAGATGCCTCAAGTCTGATGATGTTTGACGCCAGAAATAACGTTCAGTGCAATCAGAGTGTACAATTTTTCATTTTTATTCATGCCATCAGAATGCTAGTTTTTATTTCACTATTTCTTTTTTTAAAATCCTTCTCTTTTATGAACAGCCCCTGTCTATTCCTTAATGCTAAGCATATCATCTTCTCTCTGCCCAGAAAGGCAGGTAAGCTGCTCTTTGTGGTACTTGTACCAGCTGCTGTGTCAAGATTAGGACAGAAGATGGTGCCAAAACCTGGGATCTCTAGATTTTTTTTTCCCTCCAGGAGGCAGTGTTCAGTACACTGCTGATGTACCAAGGAGCCCATTGATAATCTTTCATGTAAAATACCATTGTTTTAAAAATACCAACTTGCATAAAGTGAAAATTATGCAGAGGGTTCCTCTAATATAGTGGTTTTATTATAGTCTGCAATTAGTGCAAATGGTAACTTGCATTTTGAAAATAGACTGCGGGTTTTATTTTCTGCCAGTCTCTCAGATTACCCTTTGCAGCAGCAAAAGATTTGCTTTTTTAAATGCAATTTGGGGTGGGGTGGGATGGGGTGGCTCATATTGTAAATATATACTCATTTTAATTCTCCTGTTGTACTTTAATTTGTCTTTCCTATTTTCATCGTTTAAGTACATTCTTATTGAAAATGTCCCTTGGGATAGGCAGGAGCCAAGATGATAGGTACTCTGGTGGTCTAGTCATGGCATGAGTAAGTCTATCAGAAATTGTTCCACTAAAATGCCACTTATGAAAATAAGCAAGGAAATCAGTGGACATTTTTAATAACTATTGGGTAATAACATCTTTACTGTTACTGGCCCAAATCTCAGACCTCTAATTGTAGTGTCAATTCAACTTAAAGAAGTGCCACTTAAAGAAATTTTGTTTGATCTCTTTTTTTGTAATGCACTGCTTATCTTTTTTTTTTTTTTGGTTTTAAAAGCACAATCACTAAACTTTATTTGTAAACCATTGTAACTATTAACCTTTTTTTTTGTCTTTTGGAAAAATGTTAAGAAGCATTTGGGATTTTTTTTCATCTTTTTGTTAATACTCTATGTTTGTATTGGGAATATTTGAATGGTGACAGATGGTAAAGTAACGAACCAAAATATGGGCCATAAACAAAACATTTCTCACTTTTCCTGAATTTATGGAAAATTCTCAAGTTTGCGGTGGCCTATCTCAACATTGGATTTTCATTAAAGCTAAAATAGAGGCATTAGTTGCATTAAATTTGCCAAATGATGTCCTCTCTGTAGATTTTTTGGATCTTTTTTGTAATTATATAATTTCTTTGTCATTGGTGCTAATGGAAAATTGTGTGTTTGTTTATGGACAGCTATCAGGATTAGCCCCAATGGGAAAAAAAGAGAGAAAAAGTGTTTTGGTGTTTACTGAGGACTGAAATTTTTCATTTAGCTAACTTTTAAAGAATGGTTACATAGAAAGGGTGTGCAGTACTAAGGGAAAAATCCATGTGATTAATGTTTTCATTATGTTCATGTACGAAACCTCATATTTTAGCCATAATTTTGCATACTGAGGATCCAATAATCAGAAAAGTAATTTTTGTCACATTATTTATTAAAAATGTTCTCAAATACACCTTCTTTTCTTGTGCAGTTTTTTGTTTTACCTGAAACCCATTTTCATGAATGATTTTGCTCTTCAGTTGTCCTATTGAAGCCTTGTGGTAATGCGAGTATGAGGGTAAGATCAGTATTAGGCCTCCTACTTTTTACATAATTTCCACTGATTATCATAAAGTCTTGATTACTTGGTACTTCATGACTGCTGTTAGTTCCAAAAGGTAGAACCACTCCTACATCTTTTAGCATACACTAATTTCCAAAAGAAGCTGAAGAAAAGTCTTGACCTGTCATAACTCCATACCCACAACTGTAGATCAGAGAGGGCAAGAGTCATTTTTTATGAAAGACATGGAGTTAAGAATATCAACATTCACAAGATCTTCTGTAGGGGGAATTACATTTCTGAGTCACTTGGTTGCTAGAATCTATGCAAACTTAAACAAAGGGTATTCTCAATATTTTCTACTGGCCTCTTCTCTCTGAGTCAACCCTATGTTACTCGTGTGATCCTTACAAATCCCTATCTTTTGGATCATGATGGGACAGGTAATGAATTGCTTGACCATTTTCCCTTCTTTTTTTTAAAACCTTTTCCCACTTCTCACTATTCTTTTCCATTCTTGCCATGCCTCACCCTAGCTCCTCTGCTTCCTTTTAAATTCAAAACAAAACAAAACAACTCAAACATGTAACTAAAACGTTCTGGACCAAACCCAAACTAGACTTGTAGACACCTAGCGCTTTGGCATCACAGCACCATCATCCAGGAGGCTGAGACAGATTAGATGCCTATATTTCCTATACAGTGAATAGGAAGACATGGGGGCCTCCCAAAGGCAAGCCAGAACAACTAAGCACTCAGCAGGGAGGTACATACATCTACCTTATAAGAAATGAAAGGCTCAAGAGATATGTATGAGTTCTCTCTCTCCCTTTTGGAGTTCAGACACCCGACTGCAAAGGTGCTTCCATTATGCTGAGATCCAGATTTCTCAGATCTACCAAATGGTAGACTTCTACCTAAATGGCAGAAGCCTTGACTTTACTCATGAATCCACCTGGTGGCTTACCTTTGGCCCAGTAGCCCAGTAAAAAATAGACAAGCGTACTGAACAAAATGTTTTGAGTCCTCCTCAGCTTAAGAAGAGTCAAACTCTGCTCATCCACTTCCAAAGAGATTACACGAGTCTGTCGGGGTACGGCCACGACCGCCTCCCCACGTTGGGGGCCGCTTACTGGTCGCCAAGTGTTGGCTCACCTTGGGTTGGGCGTTTTACACGTGCTTGCCTCGCCTGCCATGACTTTGATGATATTAGAGTTGGTTCAGATGGTCTGGCACATGTCGTCCAAATATGAGAGTCCTCGGCGTCCCGCAGGTCCCATGTTGATGAGGGCTCCGCCACCCCTACACCCTCGCCCGTTCCACCAGGAGGTGGCCGCCTATCTGGCTCAGCCACGTGTCTGTGAAAGAAATGTACACAGATTGTCCATGAAAAAAATGTACAGATCAACACAAATGCTATAGCTAGGGGTCTCCCTGGGTTGGGGCCGCCGCTTCTGCCTTCAGCAGACGGTCTCCGATATCCCCCCCGTACGCTGTGGGGTTGAAACCCCACTCCCGCTCTTGCAGAGCTCTTCTTGAGGGCTTGTTCGATTCTTCCCTTTATAACTAAGGCTCACTGTGGCCGTTCCTCCCTTATTATAGGAACTACGGTGCCCACAGTCAATGAGTGCCCTGCTATTAGGGCTTATGTGGTACTCGGCTCCGGCTGGGTCCCAGCAGCTCCCAGCCAGTAACAAAACAGTCCCATGTCCCACAAGGGCTGGCTGACTGGGCTCAAGAGCCCCGCTGGGGCTCACCCCTTCTCCAAAGGCTCCTACCGTGGTTGAGAGCTGCTCACATCCGCTGCAACGTGCTCCGGCCGGTTCCAGCCCCTCCGCTGCCTGCTTCCGGTTCCACGCCGCCACTTCTTGCTGGCCCCTGCCTCTCTTTTATGCCAGTCCCGGGAGCACCGGCTCCGCCCTTCCCCACACATCTGTGAAAGGTGAATTCCCGCCCAGCGTCTTGGGCCTGCGGGCACGGGACTAGCGGGCTACCGCTCGGGCGTGGGGCCCTGGAGCCTGCTGGCTCCTTCTCTCCCTCACAGTCATCTAAATGGGCGACCCCTCAGTCAACCCTTATATAGCTGTCCCATATAGTAGAATGAATGATTCATGGGGCCAGAAGGAGAGCAAGTAAGAGGAGGTGTGATGCCATTGCCCAGAAATAAGAGTATTCCCCTGAGAAGGGGAGAATGGCTAATCTGAACTACTTTTGGTGATGCTCAGTAGTCTAAGATAATGGATGTCTATACACGTGCTCCATGGTGTAGGCTACTCTGTTGATTTGGTTCAGCCTGCTGGAGGAAGGTGCTGTGATGCCAAAATGTTAGGTGTTTACAAGTCTAGTTTGGGTTCATGATAACCAATGGTAATATACATTTCCCACTGCGACTGAACTATCACAACCAACATTTTTAAAAAATTGTTCACAATACGCAGTTTCAAATCCCTCATTTTCATGTGTATTCAGCATCCTGCATTTCAAAATGGTGGCAAGGGTACTATAAAACTCATGGAACCAGCTTTAGTTAAAGCGCCCCTGTGTCCATTTTGAAATGTGGGGGACTGAATACATGTGGCACTGTGGTGTTCTAATTAGAGTGGCAGTTCTCATAGCATATGAAAACAAGATCGAGTCAATGTAACCAGAAACTCCCTATGTGATAGTGCTAATGCCAGAGACAGTGGAACATCCTGGGTTGCCAGGTTTGTAGATCTTGGCTGATAAATAAAATTAGATAGAAGCATTAATCCTGTCCCTGTGTTTGCAGAGGTAACTTCTTTAAGAACTTACCTAGTTACTTTTGGTATTGTGCCATGGGGTCCTTGGTCAAGAGTTTATGAAACTCCTATGTAATGGAGTCAGGTGTAAATAAAACAGCCTATTGTTGTAAGCATTAGAAGGAATGGATAACTAAGAATGAAATCAATGCCTTTTTCATATCCTTCAGGTTTAGTAATGCTGAAAACTTAAGCTGCTTCTTGGGTATCAAAATCCAAAATCCTTATATCAACTTGGATAAACAGATGTAAATAACAGTGAATTCCAAGCGTATGAAGAACATCCTATGCTTGGTTCACGTAACTAATAGAAGAGTTCCATATGTCCTTGAGTAGCTCTATCCCTTCTACTCCTCAGGCAAAATTCACTCTTATAAAACCCATCTGGGAAACGCATGCAAATCATACCACTGCTGCTGTTTTTCCAATGTATTAAGTAGGATTCTCTTTTACCATTAGGGTGACATACACAGAAAACTAAATGAAAAAAATATGGTTACAAATCAAACACTCAAAATAGGAAACTTCAGAATCAATTTGTTTTGCAACCTCTGAATATATACTATATAGGATTTAATTACATGATCACATTGTTTTTTTTTTTTCTAGGACCCCTATCGCTTTCAGTTCACAGGATGGACAGTATTCACTTTCTATTCAATATTTGATGCATTTTCCAGTCTTCAGTGTATAGCTCTATCCCTTATTTACTTCACATTATTTCAAACCCTGCTGTGAAGAGAGATTGAGTAATTTTTTTTATCATCTCTTCTTTAGCACAGACAATTTTGGCATTAGACTGCTTCAAGAATTTATCTTCACAATACCCCCTTGAGGACAGGTAGGGAACTTGAGGTGGAAAACTGAGTCAGAGGCATGAAGATCAACATCAGCTTTTGGTGCCTAATTTCAGATGTCTAGGGCCCTTTTGTTGTTATTCAGAGTACAGTTCTCTTCGACTATAGAGGCAGTTCATTGCTCAGTACTTCTGCAAATCAGTCCTCAGTTATCTCATCCTGGACACTCAAAATGACTTTATGGCCATGCGTGAAAAGTGTGATTGAAGTGACATACATTTTTAGAATCAAATGAGAATGCTGTGACAGGGTCAGGGTAGTTCTGGTTCAACCAGGTAGCATTCAATAGCCTCCACCATTGAACTATTCTTCCTCTTTCTGCTGTCCTCTGCCCAGCTCTCTACACATCCCCTAACAAATGAAGCAGAGATCCTACCAGTGGCAGATTCTTCACTATGTCACTTGTCACACCCCTGTACAGTGAAGAACTCCCATCAAGAATCTCAACTTCTTGATTCCAGGCCAACTTCTGAGGTGCATGTGTTTGTACAGGTCACAGATTCTCTCCCAAATCAGAACTGGATCCCACACTGAATTATTTCCACTTATCCTTTTCCCAAAAT
Organism: Crocodylus porosus; assembly: GCF_001723895.1. Taxonomy (NCBI): domain Eukaryota; kingdom Metazoa; phylum Chordata; order Crocodylia; family Crocodylidae; genus Crocodylus; species Crocodylus porosus. Next base: position 20,681,434 of record NW_017728906.1, read on the forward strand.
CCCCCAACACTACTCTTCTTCACTTCACCATCCCACTGTTCCCCAAATACCTATTCCTGCCTTCATGCCCCAATCTCACTACATTCTTGCTACTCACCCATCTGGTTATAGTCAGGACATTCCCTCAATGTCATCCATGATTGCTGTGCTCCATCAGAGTGAGCATTAAGAGTACCAGGCAGTGAGTCACTTTGTTAACAGGCCCTTGAGTCTTGTACATGTTGTTTTTCAGGAAGAGCTTCTGCAGACTTAGGCTGGAGCATAGTCAGAGCTGCTGATAGCTTCAGAGAATCTTAAGTGCTAGACTCTAAGAAGTCTATACCAGTGGTGCTCAACTCATCTGTCTCCATGGGCCAGAGAGTGGAGTGGAGCCAGTCCACAGGTTGGTTTACAATCCTGATCTGGTTCACAGGATTGGTTTGCAGCCCTAATCCAGTGTACAGGATCTGCCCTCAACCCCAAAACAGTGTGCAGAGTCAGTCCCTGGCCCCAGTCCTGCCCACAGTACCACATCAGTTGACCTGGAGGGTGCCCCACAGGTCTTGAAATTTGATAGTAGGATGAGTGGCGGCAGCATTCATTGCCATGGCTCTGATTACCATGGCCATTGATGCTGACACTGCACCCCGCCCCCCACCAAATTTCCAAACCAGCAGGGAGCCCCATGATCAGCTGACTGGCCACAGCATGGTCCTACTTCCTATAATTATCACCTGAATCTCCTTTAGTAATTACTTTAGATTGTCTCTTTTTTTTATATTCTTTGGTTAGATCTCCTCAGGGCAAATCTCATCCTACATTTTAAAAGACTTGGCAATAAACACTGGTATATAAATTTCAATCAATAAGGGTCAGATTTTATCATCCTTAGTAATGCTGACTACCAGTATACTCCAAAAGTATCCTCATTCATTTCAATTGAGCTATTCATAGAGCAAGATGGTGTTTACCATAAATAATCTCCCCCTGAAAAGATAGAATTTCACTCTTTTCCAGCGTATAAACATGTTGTTATGGGGAGCTTCAATTAAATCAAGACTCTTGACTTGTGTATACACAATGATATTACAAATTAATAATCATCTTTTTGTTAATGACGTCAATCCACTGGCCGTCATGCGGCTGTTATCAGACCGCAACACAGGCAGGCTATAAACTTCTGCTCTACAATAATGGTAACTTAAAAGAAGCCCCAGTTTATCATATTTATATGGCACCTTATACCATAGTAGATAAATCCTTCATAATTTTTAAAGTATTTATCTTGTCACACCCCTGTACAGTGAAGAACTCCCATTTTTCTGTGTTATAGACTAGAAATTGAAAGGGAGGATGAGAGATTTTCTAGTCACCCAGGGCTGTGGTAGAGCAAGGCAATAAATTTAAGATCCAGAGTTCCATTTTCCTCTTTATATTCTGTAATTCTAGTAGCTCACCAATAGAAATAAGAGGTTCACTATTCAGCCCAATAATTGTAAGCTTCTTAGAAGAGAATTGGTATCTTCTTTGTACCTTGCCGAGACCTGAGATTCGCTATTCATGCTGTCAAAAAGGGAGGTAACTACTTCTTTTCTTCATTCACCTTTTGCTTAATTGAGTGGTGTCCAACATACTTTAAAGAAAAGAGGCAGGACAACAGTATCACCATCATCGTGTGCAGGTCAAGGCCATCAGGAAAAAAGGGGCTGCTGTAGTTTCACAAGACTGACAATGAAGAAGGGAAGAAACTTAAGCTATGATTGTGTAACCTTTATTTTGCCCTGTGTAAATTCAATCCTATGAATAAGTCTTTGCAGGGAGTCAGAAGTGGCTTTGTTTGCATGTTTTGATGAAAAGCAAACAAAAAAAGGCCTTTTGCTTTTATTGAAGATGCTTGGTAAAGTCTTCAAGTCGTTTTGCATTTCTGTTGAAAAAGCACAAATGCAAACAATCAAATTCACTTTGTATTTCCTAAAAATGAAATTGTATTTTTAATGGCAACCTGAGAAAATAATCAAAAAGTGATATTTCCATTTTGTTAAAAATTATTTTTAAAAAACTGAAAAATAACCACCAGACCCAGTTTATAGGACCCAACTTGAACTGAAGCTGGACCAACAAGATTGTAAAACAGGGCCATTTACCTTTTACTTTTTGAGAAGTAGCAAAATATTCTCAAAAACAAAAGCCCGACTACCTAGAAGGATGGACTAAATCTTAACTGTGAAATTTCTGTGTCAAACAGATGCTATAGCTGCTTAATTTGAACAATAGATATGCATCAGAACATTTCAAGTCTGTAACAGAATTAAGACGCAGCAGGATTAACTAAACACTCCGACTATGAAAAGCTCAATATAAGCCTTTACTAGTAGCAATATTTCAATTATGTTTACTGTGTGATCATAGTCAAGATGACTTCTAAGTGAATTCTGGAGAGCTTATATTTATTTTGTTAACCAGAGCACTTAAGTAAAATAAATCAGTAATACAAAAAAAAAAAAAGCAAAAATAGATTTTGTGTGCTTTTTATTTTTTCCCCTTCTCACTGCTTGAAGCCTTGCTTTCTTGGATGCCTACACATTGCCACTAAATTTTGATATCATTCTTGTATTCTAGAAATGTACATCCCAAATGCCAGGGGGGAAAAAAAGCATATTAAATTGAGTGGGGGGGGTTGTCTTTGTTAAAATGTAAAATAAACTGGTAGTCTAGTCTAGCTAATAATTGGCACATTTTATAAAGTATAAGTTATAGATAATAACATTCAACAAGGAAAGTAATGACTCAAGCAATCCTTATGTTTTAAAGCAATCAATTCAAATTTTACTGAAGATATGGATAGAGAATCGAAGAAAGAATAATCAAGTAGGATAGATCATACATTGTAAGATGCTCTGCTTAATCATGTTCTATGTGTAATGTTTCACTTATGAGAAACAATGGGTTAGATTTTTTACTCAAACCAATATTTTTTACATTCACACTAAATTTTGTGTCAATGAGAAAAGGAGAGTAAAATACTCCCAATGCTATTGAAATCAATATTGAAGATATTAACATAAATTATTAGGAATTGTTTGCCTTAACTCTGTAGAACAAGGCTTTAGGCCATGATGGTAAGTTCTTCTAGTTTGATAGTTGAAAATAATTATGGGCAAGAAATAAAGCATTCTGAAAAATTCAGTCAGAATGAAAAACTTACGCCTTTTCAGACTCATAAGAAATAGGATACATTTTTAAAGGGTTTTTAATATCGTTAGAGAGTCATTTACTGGCTCCTCATCCTTTGGCAACATGAGTTTCCCTTCCAGCTGCAAGAAAGTCCACTTTCACTGACCCCCAGATAACTCTTCACTTATGTCTTTGGATACAGAAAGAGAAAAAAAAAACTTGAGAGTACTCCGGTCTTTAGAAAACATTGACTATAGTTCTTATGTTAGAATGCACATGGATTGTAACCCTTCAGAACTTGACAAGAAAAAGTTTTGCAGAAAGCAAGTGGATTAACTCCTCTTTGGCAATGGCCACAGCAGTTCTGAATTCAATTAGATTGTTTTTGGAATAAACAGGTTAAATATACATTTTGAAATCACTTGAGGCAGATAGGATTTTGTTAATGCAAAAAAAGAGAAGATATCTGGTAAAATAATTGAGGCAACTATAGACAGAATATTAACTAAGCTTTATACCTGTTTTGAATAATACAACTTTGCTTCTTTTTCGGTTATTCATAATAGTACCTGTCCTTGATATTACTATATCTATATGTCTAAAATATTACTGTTGCCAAATAAGTTTGAATGTATACCAAACATACCATATTTACCCGAATATAAGAGGAGGTTCCCCCCCCCCAGTCGATATAAGGGGGGAAAGCCCCTCATTTTATATTCGCATACAAGGAAACCTCACTAAATACATTGTCTATTATTCAAGTGCTACCAAAAGCAGTATGTGTTCAGCAACACAAACCAAATATGAAGTTGATTAAAGGCAGCCAAAACTGAGCATGTCTATAAAGCCCATGGCCCATATGGGGCAAACATACTGATAGGAAAGGGTTTTTTTGGCAGCCCTTAAAAAAAAAAACAAAAAGAAAAACAAAAAACCCAGCAGATAGTCCCTCCACAGGAAACTGGTACTGGGCCCAGAGGTACTGCCATACCAGGCCAGCACTGGGAAATCTAGAGCCATCCCTGACACCCTATCTCTGGTACCCAAAATGCCTGATTTTTATTTATTTATTTAATTTTTTTTTTTAAAGAAAAAGTGTTCATCTCCCAGGTCAAATTAGCCAAATTAGCAAAATAAGTTCCAAATCCTTTTAATCATTCAAGAACCATATGTGGCCCTACTACTGGCAAGTATCTTCCATCCAAAACTTTTTAGCTGGGGATTTTAGATACTTCCAAGTCTTATGGTAGGCATCCTACATGCAGGCCCAAGCCCAGAGTCTTCGGGTTCAGATGTCCCCAAGTTTCACTTGCCCTCAACCATACACCTGCAGGAGCAAGCTAGGGAAGGAATCTCCCATTTCCATAAAGTCGGCATGTAGCTGAGATCCTCCCACTGAAAGCTGGCCAATGGAAAGCTAACTATGAGGCTCTTGTAGGGAGTCCTGTGTGCATACAGACAAGGGTGCACCCTCCACTACACAGTGTCATTTTAATTGCATTACCTTGGTCATGGTATTTCCCCTGCCAGGTAAGTATGCTTGATCTTAGCCAAAAAGCTGAGATTCTGATGAGATCCTACCAAACTCAACACTGCACTCAATCCTCCTCAGTGCTGATTTGTTCAAGTCATGGTGAGCCACGACGTTGCATACATTTCGGCTTCTTCACTCCCAAAGCTGAACTGCACCTTTCTTTCTCATTATTATCTAATAAGTCCTGTTTTATAACCAACCTTAAATGTCTGGCAGGCATTGCCAAACAGGGCTCAAACAGCTTATTCAGAATCCCTCTGTTGCCTCCCATCCCCCCTCTAATCTGTCACATATGATTAGTGTGATCCCACACTCCATCAGGTGCAGCTGGACCAGGTTGCCCTGTGCCTCATCTGCATGTACATTTTTGGATTTGTGACAAGAGCACCGAGTTCTAATCATGAGTGGGAGCTAACTAGCACATGAATCCTTTGTGGGGTATCTGAAGTATACACACATACTGAGCAATGCTGAGTTGTGGGGTCACCATGGCTTGAAATGCTGTTGTCTCTGCTGAGGCCCAGCCAAATGAACTATATGGTAAATCATAATCCTTTTGGCTTTGGACTAATATCATGCATAGTTTGTACTATATACAAGTAGGAACACAAGTGCTGATTAAAAGTGTCTATGGAGTACCTGTGCTAAAACGTGCAGCAGTTTCAAAAGAGGTAAACTGCATCAGTTTTGGATAAACTAAGTCTATAGATACAAGTATGTTTATTTGTAGGTCAGTGTTTTCAAATTTGCTTCTCATTTCCGTGTGCTCAGAGAAAGCATCTTACAATGAGAAAAGGGTGAGGAGCTGCAGGGGAAAGAAGTTTGGGAGAGCAAAAAACCTATCTGACCCCTCAGATATATTCTTTGCTGTAGTGGTGGGAGGGGGAAAAATTCAAGGCAAACTTCCAATAATTACATTCTATACCTGGGAAATTATAACAAACATCGTTTTTCCATATATTTGAGTAAATATGTAGATATGCTTTCTAGCTACTCAATAGCTAGGCTATCAGGCTATCTAGTAATAACCCCCTTTGCCAGAGTAGGTCCCACATATCCCCATGTCATTTTACATATCTGATTAATTAAAAAGAAATGTGTTCAAGCAAAATCCTTTGCAATGTTAATAACAAAAGTATATACTGCTGTTCTAAAGATGAGGTCTGCGCAATCATCTTCAAAAAGATGCTTATATCTTGCATTGTCTGTCTGTTAAAATGAGGATTGAGAACATTTTAAAAGTAAAGAGTAAAGATTAAATTAAAATCGGTGATTAAATTAAGGTTGGTGATTAAATTGGTGATTATATTAAGACTGATTATAATTTTTAACTGAAACTCAGGAGATCGGTTTTGAATTCCTTCCTCAACCACATGCTTGCTATGTGGTTTTGGGCAAGTCTCTTCTAGTACATCCACTCTATCTCGAACCATTATTGAAAGATTACTCTGAAAATATGCACAGTACTATTCACTTTATGCATGTCCTGTGCTGTAAAAAATGTAGTGTAGCTGCCATTAGAGTGAAACTGAGCATAATTCAATAAGCATCCCTTAACCTGAGAGCCAGAGGGGTGCTGGGCATCTCCTGAGTATTCACAAAAAAGCACCTCCAAAATTTTTTTTCAATGTTTGGTGTGATTGAAGACAGTGGGAAAACCATGTTTTTCATAACAATGTCCCCTAGGGTGGTCAGAGGTAGTGTCATGATGTGGCATGGGAGAATGGGGGGTAAGGTCAAAACTAGCTGCTGTTGCAACAGCACAATTGCAGCAGCAATACAGTGACAACTAGAAGTTGCTGCTGCCTCTATGTGTGTGTCACCTGCCCCAGGCACCTGGCTGTGTCATCATGCCTCTGGTGTAGACATACCCTAAATCATTCTAAGCCACCATTTCTGATCTGTAAAATGGGTAAACACTTTCTGCTTCTCATTATTTGTATTGTTAATTTAGACTAGAGTGTAATTTCTTTGGAGCAGGAACCATCTCAGTCTATGTTTGATCTCATTGAGTTACACAATGGGACCCTATTCTCAGATGCAGCCCATGGTTGGTACACTGGTACTGAAATATAAATAATACAAAATAATTAATATGAAAATGTATAGTACAACTTATAAGATGCTGAACATAGCACGCTTGGGGATCATGGCCTTAGAAAAATGTGCATCTCCGAGAATTCCTTCTGCTGAATCAGGGGAGAGCTTCTTTAAAGGGGTGGGGGGCGGGGAGTGAACTGTAACCATTCTTTCCCCTGGCTTGCTTGGAACTAGGAGCATCATGAGGAGTGAGTGACCAGGCACCAGCCCTGAGCATTCAGAGACAGGCATAAAACCAGCAGTCGCCACCCCTGCCACCTCAGCTGATACAGCTAGCCTGCTCCTGTTGATAGCTAGAAAAATGATATTTAGAAGTTTGCTTTTGGGAATTGGCTTGTAGGTAATGATCCTGGGCAGTGGCAAGGGTTAATTGGTTTCTAAAAGCCTGTTTTTACAAAGTTTCCTTCAAGGCCAGCTATGTCTAACACAGGAAGCAGCAAGGAGACGCACAGGATGGGGAATTGAAGACAATAAGCCACACTGTTCCATAACATGAGATAAAGGACTCCGCCACATTGGCCAGGTCACAGTGCCCAACTGCAGGACCCAGGGATTTCCAGCTTTGGGGAACAGACCAAATTAGGAGGCCCCGTAAAAGCCCAAATTAAGATGTGTGCATGTGATGGGTTTATGAAACAAAAGAATATGCTGCCAGGACAGAATGTGGACAGTATGGCGATCACAGATAGACCAATCAATGATGCTCAGACATGAGTCATCAGAAGGGGAGGAAAAAGTACAATAGGAGGGATTTCAGAACATCAGAGGGTCCCTGAGAGGGGAACCTGAGGCCACGATGGACAGAGGGCACACTATTCTCATCCACCCCACTTGGGCTTTTGACATCTAACTTTCAAGAGAAAACCTCAAAGTAAAGCTCGCATACTGGCCAGATGTACCCTGTGAACCCTGGGCTTGGTAGATATAGAACTGTTTGCATTATTCTTATCTGCTATCATTGTGTATCAATAAGATTCACCTATTATCAAATGGAGAGGTCTTGGTCAGTCTGGGGGTTTTGGATCCACCCAGAACAAGGTATCTTGGTCATAAAAACAATGTCAACAACTGTCACTGCCCCTGCTGCCACCCAGGGAGCAGACCTGTTGTTATGCCTTGGATTATCACTTATAATAGAGGATAAAGAATATTGAAAAATGAAGTAATTGAATCCTTCAATGTGAATTTAAAAATAAAGGAAATTAATCTAAATGAAATGAATCTACTGTGTAAAAGAAAATAAATCTACTGAATCTAAGTTACTATAATTTAGGATAAAAAAAACCACAGGCTATGGTCAACTTGGTTAGGCTGAGCCAAGTGATTAGGCTGCTAGCTCAAGACTCAGGATATCTGAGTTCCCTGCTCTGCTATATTTTTCCTATATGACCTTCCATGAGGGGAAGAAAAAAGATCTGGAAAACTGAAGGCCTGTTAATCAGGCTTCAACAGTATTTTAGGTTTTAGAACAACTAGCATATTGAAGACACGAAGGTAAATGGAAAATGGGGGGAAAAAATCAACATGAGTTTACCCAAGGTAGATCAGTCTAAGTTGTTGTTGATGCATTTTCTAGATAAGAATCATGTGGTACTAATCAACCTAAATTCCAGCATTTGATCAGGAGTGCTATTTTTAGAGAGACCAAAGACCTATGAACTTCTTCCACACTGGGGCACATAGATTGTCCTAATGCTATTATTTACCTATGATTAACACAAAGAAGAATCATACAGGAAGAACTGAATGACCCATGAAGACTGGAATATTGGAACTGGTATGAAATTTAATTTTACAAAATGTAAGGTTATGAAGGTAGGGACTAATAACAAGATTTTTTTTCCTGCTCTCTGCTCAGTGGTTGGAAATGAAAGTACATTAATTCATCCTAAGATAACTGTGAACCCCTCAGCTATGATAGAACAAGGAGCAATGGTCTCAAGTTTCAGCAATGGAAGTTTAGGTTAGATACTAAGAAAAACTTTCACACTAGGAGGGTAGTAAAGCACTGGAACAGGTTACCCAAAGAGGTTGTGGAATCTCCATCTGTGGTGGTTTTTAAGAACTGGCTAGACAAAGCCTTGGCTGGGATGATCTAGTTGAGGCTGGTCCTGCTTTGAGCAGGGAGTTGGATTAGATGACCTCCTGCGGTCCCTTCCAACCCTAACTTCCTATGATGATGAAAAAGTCTTAGGATTTTATCAGGTGAGATGTCTCTGGTAAAAACAGGGAAGTATTAGTGTCATTTTACAAAATGCTGCTAAAACCTCATGAAGAACACTGCATACAGTTCTCCTTATTCATGTTCAAGATAAAAATGCTTTCTAACTGAAATACAGGGAATGGATGTTAGTGAAATAGAATGGTGAGGTAAAGGGAGAGCCTAGTTTATGCCTGTTTTACAAAAGGAGACTGAAAGAGCTTGACTTGTTTAGCCAAGCAAAATAAAAGTTGAGAAGGGGACATGATTGCTTTCTATGCTTATATCATGGGGGTAAGATGATAATAGAGAAGGGAATGAACCAAAACTGCAACTGTGAATAGCCAGAAACATTTATTTTGGTGCGTCAGACTCCAAGCCATAATTTTTAGTGCTACAATTACACCTTTAATGTTTATTTCCAACAGTACCTATGATGCTCACACATAAAAGAACTCTTAAATGACTAAAGCAAATCCCTGTATATAAATATATCCAATATTTGATGTGAAGGAAGTCTTTGAAAAAAAATAAGCCTGGAACTCAATCTAAATTTTATTAACTAAGCTCACTTCTAACAAATGTTAAAATGTCAGCTTTGAAGTTGTAAAGTTTCTAAGAAATGTGATTTGTTTTTGTCCTTCCTAGCCAGTTAATGCTGTACTTTTTAAAAAATACAGTAGTATTTAAAATACTAGTATTCTTATGAAGAAACAGCTAAAGAGAGTTTTTTAATCTCATAGTCCTGTTGGTCTAACTAGTCAATTGTGAATCTCAGTGCCCAATATGCAAGTCAATTTTAATATTCATGTAAGAATTTAGGATCTCCCAATACAAATATTATGAACTGAGGTATAGAGAAGTATTTAAAAAGTTTCTGTCATCTTGCTTCCTTGTTGCATATAAACAATTGGTAAATATACATTTTTTTCCATATACCAGAAGACACCAGCGCACGGCAGGCATGGTATGCAGCAAGTTCTATTCATCATTCACCTGCAATCTTTTGTGTAACAAGAATGTTTATGGAAGTATGAAGAAATGAAAGTTTAGTTTTCTTAGCAGCATTCTGTTCTGTGGTAAATCTAGAATGATCATCACTTCAAAAGGGCCTCAGTGGAATTGGCCTGAATTACAAAAGAAATTACTGGTACCACTCTCTCCACAACAGCAATCGCTCTTGACAGCTACATTTGTCAGGATCTAAGGAACTATTGACCTCTGGAGCGAAACTCATGGAGGCGCAAGATGGAGCTTTCTTGTCAGCTGGTTTGTGACTGTTGAACTTGCCTTGGAAAATGCACTAGAATGACTACCAATCTCCCCAAAGTGCAAAATTTACTACTTTAGCTGCAGTTTCCCACAGACACAATGATGCCAGAATAGAAAGTGGAAGACAATCAGAAGTAAAACCAAAACATCTATGCCAATAATCTTGAAGAAATTAAAGAGGTAATCAGATTACATGCAGCGTTGTGATACTTTTAAAGATACTGACATAGTGATAAGTGTGGTAAATGTTTACTTAAAAAATGAATGAGTAGATAGAAAATAAAGAGATTTAATTCCCTATAATAATTTGTCTTTGGAGACGATGGGCACAAATTTTAAGGAGTGGATCCAAGTACTTGAATTGTAGCAATTTTACTCTGTAGTTGGACCGTTCCTGTTGTTAGTTGGTTAACTAATTCCTCTCCTACTATACAGGAGAGTTTTCTTTAGTGAGTAATTCTAGTCAATTTTACGTTACTACCTGTGAAGCTTTTACACTAGATATACTTATTTATTCTGTAACTTTCTATCACAGAATTTATTTTTCCTCTCAGAAATACCTGCACTTGTTGGTAATGATAATCCTCTGCCCAGAGTTGATCAATGTTTTCAAACTCAGGGTTTTGAAACAAATGTTTCGCAAAAGCTCAAATTCAACAAGCAAAATACTTTTGTTTTATGAAAAAGTTACCTTTTTCAACCAGCTTTAATTCTATTATTAACAAGCAATCAAGAAAAAATTCACTGAAGATTTGAATATATAATAGATGCTTTTTTACCGTATGATTAGGCTGGATGAGCAGGGTTTATTTAACCATATTTACTCGAATCCAAGATGACTCTGAATTTAAGACAACCACCCAGTAATTAGATACTGGACATGGAAAATTTATAATTGTATTATAATTTATAATGGGGGGGGGAAGGAGAGAGGCAGTGACTGTGGCTTTGACTTAAACTCCATCTCCAACTCCAATGTGCTCTTAAAAACTCTCAGGGGTGAAGATTTCACAATTTCTCTAGGTAACCAGTTCCTGTGCTTGACCACTCTCATAATGTTCCTTCTTCTCTCCAACCTAAATTTCCCCTGTTGCAGCTTGAGACCATTAGTCCTAGTCTTGTTCTGTGCAGTCACAGAGAAAAGCCCATCACCATTCTCTCTGTGAGGTATTTGAAAATGGTTATCAAATTCCCTCTCAGGTTTCTCTTCTCCAGACTAAATAGCCCTGATTCTTTCAGCCTTTCCTCATAAGACTTGTATCTTAAGTCCTAATAGCTTTTGCTGCTTTGCTCTGCACAGTTTTCAAGTGTCCTACATCCTTCTTGAAGTGTGGGGCCCAAAACTGGATACAGTAGTCCAGGTGAAGCCTCTCCAGTGTGGAATAGAGCAGAAGATTTACTTCCCATGCTCCTGTTAATACAGCCCAGTATGCTACTGGCTTTTTGTGTAACAAGAGCACAACGTGGGTTCATTTTCAGCTTATGGTCCACACAGGTCCTTCTCTGCAGTACTATAGTTTAGCCAGTCATTCCCCAGTCTGTGCGTGCAATTCTTCCATCCAGCCTTCACATGTCCTGTTGAATCTCATCTGGTTGATTGTGGACCATTTCTCCAGCTTATTCAGATCACTCTGGATCTTAGCCCTACTCTCTGGAGTATCTGCAAAACCCTTTAACTTGGTGTTGTCCACAAATTAGCTAAGTGTACACTTGATGCTATCATTCAAATTATTAATACATATATTAAGCAATGCCAGACTCAGGACAGATCCCTGGGAAACCCCATTTTATACCTCCTCCCAACTTGACATGGAGCTACTGAGGATTGCCTGTTGTTAATCATGGTGATCCAACCAGTTACGTGTCCATCTTACAGTACTTTCATTTAGTCTGTATTTCGTTAGCTTGTTAATGAGAAAGTCTTAAGAGACAGTGTCAAAAGCCTTGGTAAAGTCAAGGTATGTCACATTCATTGGTCGCCACCCATCATCATATCATCATAGAAGGGAATCAGATTGGTCAGGCAGGACTTGCTCTTCATGAATCCATGCTAGCAATTCCTGATCACCTTGTTCTCCTCTATGTGTTTCACAATGAATTACTTAAGAACCTGCTGCATGATCTTTCCAGATATCAATGTCAGGCTGATCGGTGTGTAGCTCCCCACATATTCCTTCTTCCCTTTCTTAAAGGTGAGCACTATATTTGCCCCTTTTCCACTCAGCTGAGCCCTAACCTGATCCCCATGAGTTCCAGAAAAGATAGCCAATGGCTATGCAATTACCCCCAAAAATTCCTTCAGTACCCTAAGGTGCATCTCATCCAGCCTTGCCAACTTGAAAGCTTCTAGCTTCTCTAGGTAATCCCTAACCTGCTCTGACATTACTCTAGACTGTTCATATCCTTCCCTATCTTTGCTGCCAGCTGAACACATTATCTGGTAGCTGCTCCTATTTGTAAAAACCAAAGTAAAAAATACATTAAATACTTCAGCTTTCTTTTCATCACCCTAAGATTACCCTCTGCATTATGTAAGAGACTTAGGATTACTCTGGTCTTCCTCTTAGTTTTGACATGCTTCTATGTCCTTTTATGTCCTGTTTATGGACATGGAGTGCCTTTTATGTCCCTTGCCCCCTGCATCTCAACTTGTGCCTTGGCCTTTTTAATTTTCTCCCTGCAAGCCTGTGTAATATTCTTATACTTTTTCCTAGTACTGTGATCAAGTTTCCACTTCTGATAGGATTTCTTTTTTGAGTTTCAGCTTATTGAAGAGATTGCTATCTAGCCAGGCTGGTCTCCTGTTGTATTTTCCATTCTTCCATTGCATTGGGATATCTTGCTCCTAAGGCCTTAAGAGGTCCTCCTTAAAGTACAGTCAGGTCTCCTTGGGCACATCCACACAAGATGCTAGAAGCGCAGTAGACTAATTCTACTGTGCATTACTGCATCATGGCAAAAGCTGTTCTAACACATCAGTGCGTAGTAGAATTAGTCTACTGCATGTTAACGTCACATAGAAGGAGTGTGCTGGTGCTTCTGTGCAAGTGTGCCGATTAAGGTGCATTAAGTTAGTTCCTGTTTTTCCAGGTACTAACAGGTACTACAGATACCTATAGTACTACTAACTGTAGTACCTGTACTACTAACTAACAGGTACTAACTATAGGTATTATGGTTAGTAACTAACAGGTACCCATTATTACTCCTTTTCCCCTACAACTTGCCTCATAGAAGATCCTCTTCAGCAGTTTCTTGAGTTTGTTAAAGTCTGCTTTCCTGAAGCCCAGTGTCCTTCTGCTGCTGCTTTTCTTCCTTCTACCCCTTAGGATCTTAAATGATCATGTCATTGTCACTGTCACGCAACCTACCTTCCACTTTTACATTCTTAACTAATTCCTCCCTGTTTGTGAGCCACTAATAAGTCTAAAAGAACTTTTGGCCCCTAATTGATCTCTCTACCGTTTATATCAAAAAGTTATCCCCAATACATTCCAGACATTTCTGCACTTCCGCACTGCTGTATTTCCCTCCCAGCAAATGTTCCAATAAATAAAGTCACCCAGGACAGCCAAGACCTGTGATTTAGAAACTTCTTTCAGTTGTTTAACAAAGGCCTCATCCACCTCCTCTTCCTGTTTTTGTGGTCTGAAGTAGATGTCCACCATGACATTCTACCTGCTGCTCTCGCCCTTATATCCAGAGGTTTTCCAGAAGCCTGCCTTCCACTTCATACTGCACCTTTTAACTTGTATACATAGCCTTTATATGTAGGGCAACACCTTCTCCTTTTTTCCCTTCCTAGCCTTCCTGAACAAGCTATGCCCATCCATAGCAGTACTCCAGTCATGTGAACTATCCCACCATGTCTTCATAATCCCAATTACATAATAATTCTGTGCTGGGATCTTCAAATCCTTTCTGTTTGTTGCCCATACTTCTTGCATTAGTGTAGACACAATTTAGGTATTTAACCGAATGATTTATTTGCTTCCTAAGAACGTTACTAAGGCTTCCATTATTGTTTCCCCTTACTACTTTTTTATTCAGGGCCACAGGCTCTTTACTTACTTCTGGGCTTTTCTCCCCAACCCCAGTGAGCCCAGTATTAAGCCCTTATGTTTATCCTTCTTGACCGAGAGTTTTCTTTTTTTTTTTAAAGGGAAACTTACCCTGCATTTTATGAAACAGCACATTAAATTATCAGCAGGTGTAATGCATAATAGCTGTGGTTTGGAACAAACAATTGATGGATCAAAGACACTAGTGACCTGATCCTGTTCCACCTATTGAACATTAAAATGGACGTAGGCATGTTAAGTGTGTTTCTATTCCACCCTATTCAAGTCCTGAAAATCCACTAATGCATCTACTTTTATATCACCCTATCATTTGACCTTTAGGACTGAGTTATAAAAAAAGCAATGAGGAGAAAGAGATGCCTTTGGTATTAGTAGTATTTCAGAGACTTGAGTGGGATGGAATAGAATCATAGGGCATTTTACATGCATTTCTGATGCAGCTGCGTCAGTGCTGAGAAAATGGCGGTGGTGCACTTCGAACTGAAAGCACATCGACGATGTTTTAGTTCAAACCACACAGCCACCATTTGCTTAGTGCTGAAATGTGCTATGCCATTGATGCATGTGATGCACAAGGCTGCCAGTGCCTGACAATTGATGTGCTTGAGCAGACTCCCCACATGTGTGTAAGTGCCCATACTCAGGCATCTGTTTCCACTTATTAACCTAATAGATACAGTAGAATATAATCCTAAGTATCTATATGTTTTAATAGGAAATTTCTCTTGAAAACTAGTTGCAGTATATTTTCAAATTTGTCAAATGTAAACATTTTGAACAAGAATCCCTAAAGTAAAAGTTTGAGTTGAAAGGTGCAAGTGTAAATTGACATCTTTTTTCTTCTGTCTTGGATCCCAAAGGTCTGAAGCAGGCTGGCATGCAAAGAACATGGGATGATATTTGACAAACTTTCACATTATATCCAAACAGAAGCAAAATAATTGAAAAGAAAAGAGCAGAGCATTAGTGGGCTATAAAGAGCTAAAGCCTAGACAGAGACAGGGCCAGGGGACCCAGATAAGAAAGACAGAGAGAGAAACCAAGCTCTGCTTAGGCTAGGAAGTGTGGATTGTGCAGACCAGCAACCTGATGATGAGCAAGGTGGGTGCAAGGCACTGAAAACCAAACTATAGTTCTCTGAAGCAGCCTCCCAAATATATTAATGTTATCACAAAGACATGGCAGACAGAAAAGTGAAGCCAGATTGGGGAAGCTGCAAAAGGAGAATGGACACAGTATGGACCCTAGGGGACACTATAGCTTTCCCTGGAGACGAACAGTCTATGTTGTAATACTCTTTAACATTGCAAATATAAACAGATTAAATGTGAAATAGCCTTGTGTCTCATCCAATAAATTATTCATTGACTGCATGTGGAAAGGGCCAGCAATGAGGAAGTTATAATAATGCATATGTGAGATGAGGAGGAGCTGGACACAATATTAGACTTCCTGGACAGAAAGAAAAGGATAGAACTTAGACCTTATAAATAAATAAGCAATTGAATATGGACACAGTTATATATGTTCAAGAAGAAAGCAATTGAAGATTATCCAAAATTGTATTCCTGAGTGAAATATCTGCTAATAACAGAAAATAACAGACAAGCATGTAGAAGGAAAGATCAGGAGTAGTTTTAGGTATATAGAATTTAAGATGACAATTCAGTATTTAGCAGGAATTGGCAAGATTAGGAATGAAGAAGCCTATCTGGGAATTTATGGCTGTAAGGATATTTATTCAGAACTGTTGGTGAAGGCAATATCTTTTATTAGACCAACTAAATAGTTGCAAAATATATCTTTATTTGAAAGCTTTTGGGCTCATGTGCCCTTCCTCGGGCAAAGGGGAATGCACAGAATGGAACGTTTCTCCCACGTAGAGATGAAACTTCATATTGCACAAGAGAATAGAAAGATGATATAGGTTTCCCTGGCTGGAAACATTCATTTTATGCAAATCAGGCTCAAATAACAGTTGGAACAGTCTGTTAACCTCCAAGGTGTCTGATGGCAAGCAGGGCACTGAATTTTTCTTCCTTTCTGGTAAGATGTTTTCTATTACACAGGAGAGACGGTTAATGGGATGTTTTTCCTGGCTGAGGCAGTTCTGCTGTGTAGAGGTTGTTTTCCAGGTATGCAATTCATCTCATACAAAAGTTTGGAGCAGAGGTGTTATTCTCCAGGTCCCTGGGTGTTGGGTTTTTGCTTCTTTTTGTAAAAGTTGTTTTTTGTAAAAATGGGTGTGAGGATGACATCTGAAAATTTTGAATGGCTGAGAATGCTGATAGATCATATTTGAAAATGAAAAAGTAAGCACAGTGCAGACCTCCTATGGGGGAGAAGGGAAGAGAAGAAACCAATGAAATAGGCAGAGGACTTGATCTTCAGAAGTGTACAACTGAAATTGCTGAAAGTACCTTAGAAGCTGAACAGAATAAGACACATAATGAGAGAGTGGGAAGACTGAGACAGGCATTAGCCCAAGAAAGATAATGGGAACCATAATGATTTTCATAGCACAGTGAGAGTGAAAGCCATACCATAAAGAATTCAGGATGGACTATCGGGAGAGAAATATGTTAGATTAATTCAGAGATCAAGAGTGATGCAGCAATAGCTGAAGAGTCAGATATGGGTTCACAGTATTATTTTAATGAGTCAATTCCATCTCAGTGTCCTATCATGTATTGACAGATGGTATTATTTTCTTTTTACAAGTGAAAAAACTGGAGTAGGTCAATTGCACAAAAAGGTTAATTGGCTTGCTCAAGAAAAAGAAAAGTCATATATTAGCATCAGAGCTGGTATTCTAGCAGGAGGTCTAGCTCTTCATACTTTTCTAAAACTTAACTGCCTTAGAGTTGTATCAATAAAATGTTTTTACTTGCAACATGCATTGATTGGTCATACCTCACAATATGCAGATACTGCTTCAAAAGGACGGGGTGGAAAATGGATCAATCAAAACCAGCATGTAGCCTGGTAGTTAAGGAACTATTTTTGTAATAGGGAGATATAAATGTGAATGCTGTTTGGCTGAAGAGGGCCTGGAACCTAGGCGTCCAACTTCCTAGGCAAGTGCTTTTTATTTCTAAGCTAAGAGATACATTTCAGTGTGACACCACTTCCTCCAGCCACATTTTGAACAATAAGAGTAAGCCTCTAAAAGGAATAGGTGTAGGTTCCTGCCTTTAAGGAGGGATTCTGAACTAGACTGAAGAATCAGAGTCAAGAGCCTAAATCTCTGAAAGAGGTAGGATTTCACACTAGCTATAGGTGACTTCCTGCTCAGAATGTGGGATTTTTAGGTCACACATTTATAAGACCTAATTCTTCCTATGCAGTGTTTAAGAAATTTGTGCGCCTAGTTCTGGGATTAGGGTGTTAGACTCAGGAAGCCAGGCACTGAAAAGTTAGGCATTGCCACACACAGTTTGTAAGTACCTAAGTTCTTTATTGGATTGAGGGCTAACCCAAATTGAAATAAATGTTTTAGTACAGAAGTGTGCAGGAAGCCAAGCCTTTGTTGTTTAAGTGCTTTTGGAAATTATATCCAGTATCAAAATGCTTTCCTTTGTGTTTTATGTTTATTATTTCATGATCATTTCTCCATTAATTCTTAATCAATGGCATTAAATTAGAATGCCCTAAAATTAAGGCTGTAGAATACCTAAGACAGAAGTGTGCCATAGGAATGAGTATCCCAACCCATGGCGTGAAGTCACATGGAACTTGTGGACTGATTCATCACTCAAAGGGGGTTATCACCAAATAGCCCCTGCCATATCTTCAGAGACAGGGTTTCTCCCATCAGGCCTTGGAGAAATTATTTTGCAACTATATGAATGCATTGCGAGGTCTGGTCTGACTTAAATTGCAAACTCTTTGCTCAACACATCTGCTACCCTGCCACTGAGAGGCTTTCCACTTTCATTTTGTCCAAGTGTGAACTTTTAAGCCTCTGGCCCACACTTTCCTTTGTAGAACTGTTCTGCTAATTTACATGCTCAGTGTAAGAAGCAAGCCAGCCATAATTACTTTAGTCTTGCTCATGCTAGCCATAAATACAATGCTTGCAAGAATGTTGCTTATAGCAACATGTGTCATAGTTAATGAAATTACAGCATTGCATCTGATATTGTCCTTCAGGAGAAGAAAAAAATAGAACACAAACTTGTCTGAAAGAATCACTCATTCTGGCTCCTTTGTTTAAGCTACAATTTTGCATGAAGAGCATCTACACAATGGAACACATCTCTACATGTAGATACACTTAACTGTACACCTGTATATATGTTTATAGAAAGCTCAAGCCTTTCTTTTCCATTAACTTAAATGAAATAATGAGTAATTACATATTTTTGTTGAACAGTAATGTGTTTATATTTTGGGGAGTTCTTGTAGAATTAGAGATGTATAGCAAATAAAAAAAGAAGTCTACATTCTATGTGCTTGTGAGCCTCCATGCCCACATATCTAGGTCATACAAGACCACAAGCACTTTACCTGGAAAGGTATTCAGAGCTAAGGTACAAAAATTACTGTTACTGTGATATAGCTGCGCCCTCCTGGCTTCCAATGCCTGCTCACGTGCTGCCTTAGCCCGAACTGTAGAGAGCGTGCATTCCCTGGCTTCGTGGATCCCCCAAGGTGGGCTTTGGTTGTCCCTCTGGCCTCCCCCAAACATTCGTGCCATACCTTTGAACCTTACACCAGTGGGGGGATAGCCTCAAAAGACCTCTCAGGGGTGGCCAATCTGCTTGCTGGATGTTCATGGAGCTCCACCTCCCCTACAGCCCAACCTTATACCAGCCTCTGGCAGGACGCCAGGACTTGAGAAGGCTGCCCCTCCAGTGTGTATGTTGCTCGTGAGTGCTCTATGGTATCGTCACTTCCTTGTGCCTTAGACTGTATCCCCCTTGCTCCTTGGGGAAGGATATTCCTGGGGCTGGTGTGGATGCCCCTGTAGGGTAGGAGTAAAGAAACCAAAATGAACAAAAGAAGAAAAAGAAAAACCCAACAAGGGCCTTCCAGTCCAGTGTTCTACTGGCCGGATCTCCCAGCCCTCCTGCCCCTGCTTGGCAGTGCTCCTTTGACACTGGTCCCTTGGAGTCCCCCTTCCCTTTCTGTCTCCAGCCCAGCTCCCAAACCTGGTACCTGGGAGCGACCGGGCAGGGAAACTTCTGTTCCCTCAGGGTTGGCCTCAGCCTCTCTCTCTGGGTCGCTGTACCCATCGTGCCACCATTCGGTGTCTCCACTGCCATGCTTCCCCAGCGGTATTAGGGGTGAGTCACCCCAGATGCTCCTCCCCTTCTGGGGCCCAATCCCCAGGTGAGAGGAATCCTTGCAGACTCTGCTACCGCCAGCCATCTGGGCGATCCCTGTTTGCGCTGGCTCCATCTGTTGCCAGCACAGAGAGCCTCCGCCTCCTCACTCGCTCTCCCTGCCTTTCTGCCGGTGGCTGCTCTTATCCCTACTGGCTGGTGCATCCCTGTGATGTCACCCACCAGCTTTAATCATATAAAGGTGTGGCTTGTAAACCACATGGGCTCTTCTTGTCCCTCTGGTGTCGCTCCTCCTGCAGGTAAGTGGTCATTTTGTGTTCTTTTCTCTCTTTCCGTGTTTTTTTCTGTGCTGCGCCTTGCGGGCAGGGCTTCCCAGTCCCTCCTCTCACTGTCCCCAGGACAGTAGCCTTTCAGTTTTATGGCAAAAACTTTCATGAAACTAGATACATTGATATTTAGCACCCGGATAAAACTGTCCTGCTGTGATCTACTATTCACACAGCCTTCATTTTTATTAGGGACATTCATTTTTGTCTTCAAAAGTATTTATACATAAAGAAATACAGCATACTCAAAGTCAGAATGTTTGCTGGGAATATGTTGATTTTGATTAAATTTAGCCTGAAAGATCTTGGAACAAACTACTATGAATTAAATTTTATTATGTTATATTACATTTCATTATGCTTTGACATTATTAAAAGGATTCATTTAAATGACTTACCCCACTCCTACCCCCCTCCCCCAATTTCTAATATGCAAGACATTTTAAAATTCCAACCTTTCTCCTAATCAGGGATCCTGATCAGGAATGAAAACAAATGAATGGAAATCTAGTTTTCTTATAAGCTTCAACTGTTATTTAGAATTTTTACATGTGAAAACCTTGACTTAGAACAGTATTGGCTGTTCAAGATTTCAGTGCAACTCATATGGACTTTTACAAACTCAAGTGTGAGCAGATTTTAAAACTTGTTGGAAGAAAGTAAGCACACTTGTCACACACAAATCCATTCCTGCTTACCATACAAAGGCTAATTACATAGAGGCCTACTGAGATCAATATGATCATGTTTCAAGAATCTAGATACTATCCTTCAAATTGACTTGAACCTTTTTCTGAAAATGTGAAATACTTGTGACGCATTGTATTATAATCTGTGTTTATATCACACAAAATATTATCAAAGAACCTTTGGTAATGCATTCAGACTGCATAGGAGCATAGAGTTTCAGTACCAATTAAGTTAAAAGTGTAGTAGTCAAATTTCTCAAGAAGGATAACATGACAACTGTTTTGTTACATGCACTTAGATTTTAAGTTATAAAAGCTTAATGCACCACTTCCTGTTCCAGAACTTGTGTTACTGCAGGACAGAGGGAAAAGTTGTTTTGTGTGCTTTAGCTAATCCTTGCTGATGCAATGGCCTAGAGCAGTAGGGTGACCACCTTTTTAAAATGTAAAAGTAGGACACATGCCTGCCTCCTTTCCCTCTGCCTCACTGGCACCATGGCTGGAACAGAGCTGAGCAGGGTGGGGGTGGATGCAAGCTGCCTGCTGTAGAATCAAGGCTCCCTGTCCTGCTGCTTTTCCACCAAAGAGCTCCACCAGGCCACACAGCCTCTGCCCATCTGGCAGCAGTGGGGGGGCACAATTCCACACCACTGCTGCCCCTGCTGCTGCTGGACAGGCAGGGGACACGTCACCATCACAGTGCAGGGCTTCTGGGGGAAAGGCAGGAGGATGGGCAGCCCATATCCACCCCCTGCCCTGCATACACCTCTGGAGGGCCCCTCAATACCTCTGAGGGGGGTGACATAGCAATGGGGAGCCATGTACTCCGTGCCCCAGCCCCATACACTACCTTGGTTGGGCAGCATCCCCAGCCCCTGCCTCACCTTGGTGGATGCAATCTGCCCCTCCCCCATAGACTTATCTGCAGGGAGCTGCTCTTCACACTTCCCAGTTATATTCCCAGCCATGTGCATGTGTGTGGGCACACACACACATGTGGTGTCCCCTGTTTTGCACTCCCAGCAACATCAGGCAGCCCCTTCCAGGCTGGATTGCTGCCAGCCTGCAAGGGGAAACCCACCACACAGCCTGGGACCAGGACTTGAGGGTCCCATTCTGGGACTCTCCTGCCCAATTAGGAATGGGTCATCATACTGTAGAGCAGTGATTCTTAGCTGGGGTTCTGCAGCACTCTGAAGGACCACAAGGTATTTTGAGGGTGCTGCAGAGATCCAAAAAGTAAGCACAGGCTTATTCCTACTCAGCTGCTCCTCCTCTGTCTGCCCCACTCACTGTCCAGCCTGAGGAAGTGAGTTCAGTTTTGTCCCTGTCTGGCCACTCCTCATCCCCCAGCCCCCAAACAACTGGTCCCTAAGCAACAAGGCAATAAAAATTAGCTTCTGAAGTGGAGAGCAGTTCAATTCAGAAAAGCTGTGGAAGAGTGCCTGCATCTGAACAGGTTGAGAACTACTGCTCTAGAGATTATTATGAATTGGTGAAATTAAGTGGGAGTAAATTTGTCTCTTTAAGACTAGGAAAATAAAAATAAAAATGTAGCTTTTTGATGTGAAAAAAGTTGTTAATTTCAATTGTGCATAATGAACCTCTTAGCTAGACTTACAATATACAGGGCATGTCTACATGTGAATTTATGCCGGCTTAAATTTACTGCACATTAAGTGGGAATAGGCCAGAGTCTACATGTGCAGGCATTAAAGCGCATTAACATTGTGTGTGGACTGACATGGGACTAAAGTTGGTCCCAAGTCAGTCCACAAACACAGTATTACTGCATAGTTAGGTGTCTGCATGTGGATTACTGCGCAACAAATAATTGGGCATAAATTTGATATCTGTATGATTCAGGTATCAAATTTATTCTGAAGTTGGTGTAAGTCAGCATATTTACTGTACAGTATGGGTGCGTGAAGCTTTGGTCACTAATTCGATTCAAGAGATTTGGCCCAATTTGGTGGCCAAATCTCAGAATCTGAATCAAATCAGGGGACTCTTTAATCTCTCCATATCCAAGCCGAACCCTCTGAATCAATTTGGAGAGATTCGATTATTTGGACACAGATGCAGCTTTTAATGTTTTTTCTACATACCACAAGGCACCAGGTGACTCATGAATTTTGAGATGGTGGGGTGGATGGAGCATCCCACAGGAGCGTGCGGGGGTTCCCAGTGCACTCGCTGGTGGACCCAGAAGTGGATCAGAAGCACTTCTAGTCCACTTTGGAGCCTGCTGCGGAGTATGCAGGGGACCCTTCCCTCACCCCCTGGCTTGGTGACTAGTGTTTCCTGGGTCTGGGGGGCACCCAGGGTTCCCCCGTGGCTGATTGCTGAGACAGGGGGACACAGGGGAGGGGTCCCCCACACACTCAGCTGTGGACCAGGAAGTGGACCAGAACTCCTGTGGGACACTCCATCCATCCCACCATTGCAGTGTTCACGAGCCTCACCTGGTACCTTGAGGTATGTAGAAAAAACATTTAAAGCTGTGTCTATGGCCAAATCACTGATTCTCTGAATCAACATCAAATCTTCAGATTCAGATTTAGCTGAATTGAAATGGGACAGTGATCTGAATCAAAGAATCAAATCACTGTCCTCCGATTTGGGCCAAATCTGAATCAAATATGACCTGTTTCTCACATGCCTAGTATTCACATGCAGATGTGTGCCTGAGCTACACAGTAATTTTGGTTACTGCACAGTAAATGCACACGTGTAAACATATCCAGTTTATAAAATGTAACTTTCACATCTTATAATATAAACCTGGGAAATTGACATTTAGGCCACATTCTTGTCATGTGCTGTACACAAGCAGACTGAGATACTTTTTCAGAGGCAACTGGGAACCATAAAGGTGAAGGGACTAGCATTGTGGGGTTAGATTTTTAGAACTCAAAGTCATTGTCTTTGATTTTAATGGCAGTTTTGCCATTTACACCAGGGAGAACAGGACTGGGCCCTTAACTTGATTTTTATATAACATCAAACCATTCCCAGGAATTGTAAATTATCTGGGACTTACAGCTAGATATACACATACTTATTTGTTACGTATTTTTCATCTTACAGAAATGTGCTTTTAGCAATGTCTCTGCGCCTATCTAAATAATGGAAATAAATATATCGTTTCTCTGTACTATCACAAAGAATTAGGAGAACAGATGGACATTGCAATACACCCAGAAGGTAGATGAAGTCTCTTCTACAAGACAAAAAAGGGAAATGAATTCCTGAATTGAGTTTCCTTTGGGATGGGTGAGGGGAATTAGCCATCGGTCATCACAGTAGGATGACAACAGAGGAGTTGTTCTCTGAGTCTGAGAACTATGACCCAAGCTATGTAGGATCATTGTCAAAGTCAGTACCTAAAAGTCAGTGAGCTTCCACCACCAAGGACTTCTAAGCCAACTAGTAGCCACCTATGAATCATTGTATTTACAAGTAGTCTTTGGATGATATTCCCATAAGTGCAATACCTAGTGACATAAGCTAGAAAAAGAGGAGGTCAACCTTAATTTTTTTTTTTTTTTGCCTAATTAGAAGCGCTCATGTCAACTCTGCTGCCTGGTAGTTAGGAGATTCACAAGCATCTCTCAGCTGCAAATTTCAATTTGTAGAGAATGGACAACTCTGATGTCTTGTGGAAACAGACAGCAGTCCGCCTCAAGCTACTTCAAGAACATAGTAACAACACTTACTTTTTAGGGACTAAACCTGAGACAGGTTGTTTTCATCCAAGTGGCTCAGTCAAACATTAGGGAAAATTAAACATTGTGGTTTTTTCCAGATATTTTCTTGAACAAGAGCCTATCAACTGCTTGCTTCAATGAAGCAGGTATCCTAGCTTTCTGTGGGTTAGCATTAATGATTGCAACTGATAACAGACCCAACATGCCTCCCTTTTTCCTTTAAGTATCCAAACATGACTCATAATTTGTGGGCCAAAACTTTTAGAGCACCCCACCTCATTTTATTCCTAAAACTATGTTAATTCTGCATAATATCAGTGTTCACTTGTATTGCTGAACATGATTTATCCACGAATTAATAATTGAACTGAGACATAAGAAAGTTATTTATAGTAACAAAGGAATTCAGCAGGACTTTAATTTTCCTGATGCTTTCTTTTTGGAGTCTTTGATGCACATAAGAAACTTCATCAGATTAAAAGTATTTCTAGCATCTCAGCAAATAAAAGTTGATAAAATTCATGTAGAAATTACATATTTTGGTTGTCTTCATGCATAGATCTGTCTGCATAGATACAGCCAGCTGCTGGAGAATTGGGCTGACCTTATCTATTAAGACAGCAAAACACTCTTAAGAAGAATCCTCAGTTGTTGCAAGCTAATTGCAAACCAGATGTTCCACGTACCTGTAACAACTGAAAGTAAGGCTTCACCGTTACAGAAGAAGAATATTTTTCTTTGCTGCTTACTAAATGTGGCATGATTTAAAGAACTGTGCTGTGCTATGATTAAAATGACTCATACCACAATTTTCAGGGCTGGACTTTCTCTTTAACCTCCATGTATTTCACTTGTCTGTTGCATGTCATGTGTATAGCAAGCTGAGCATGTGGATAATACTTATTGAGAGGATGTGGGAGTTCTCTACTGACTGTCAAAGAAAACAACAGCAAAACATACGGTCCAATTTTCCAAGGTGCTGAACACATTCAAGTTTTTCATTAGTTTCACTAAGCACTCAGAATCTGTATTTTTAGATACGTTTTTTCAGAGTAGAGACTACCTCTTTCTACATGTTTGCTGTAGCAGGCTGTTAATAATTCTTTTTGCAGTAGAATATTACCCTAAGAAAGCTCTGGAATATTAAAGTAAAAGTATTCTCTTTATTTGTAATGCAGGACAATATAAACTATTAAAAACCCATCTGTAGTTTGGCTAGAATGTATGTCTTTACAGTGCAAATGCACATTTTAGTAAACAAAAGATATATAAATAAATAGATAAATGAACAACTACTTATTTATTTAACATTATTAATTAAAATAGATCAATTATATTTTATTTAGGTTCTGAGCATTATGAACAGTGTATTTTCTTTTTGGTCCTGACACTTTCTAAGATCTAGCTTTTATAGCAGTCCTTTTTTTTCTTCTGGACAGCAACATCTTATCCTCTGATATTTCAAAAGTACATAGTCTTACAACTTAGCAAATGCTAATTCATTTACATATGCTATAAATCAGTTGGGATGGCAAAAGAATATGTATCACTTCTGGGGCTTACAGCTGCCATAAATAACATTTTCATTTTCTGGTACTGACAGAGTTTCTGAGTTTCTCCTGTACCGGCGAGTCCTAATCATGTCACCTGATCTTTATGACAAGAGTAAATACTAAAGGAATGTAGACTTGATAGATCTGCAGTTGTCCTTTTTTTCCTCTCAGCTTCTGGAATGAAATAAGGTTTCAATATAATGTATACCACCAGTAGCCTCACGGTTGGATGTATATACTATATCTTGTTGTTTCTTCAGCATAGTCATTTCTACTGTGTGTTTAATCTCTCTCTGTTCTCAGAAGGGAGATGGTGCAGGCTGTATAATATATGGCACAGATCCAAACTCTGGATCACTGAAAACTGGAGCACAGAAAGATTTATTGCTACAAAATAGGTCTAATCAAATCTTGACTTTCGTTTTTGCTTTTGACCTAAAGGAATACATGTTCAGGCAAATCCAGGTCAAACATATTTACTGTGGGACATTCCAGATTATGCCTACAGATCATAAAATCTTCAGGTTCAAGATTATCTCTTACTATGCACTTGTACAATGCGTAGCACATTGTAGCCAATTTAGGTCATCAACAATCTAGAGGCAATCAATCTCTATCAGGACCTCTAGGTGATACCATAATACAAAATATAAAATACATTTTTTTTAATTTGTGAGCCTGCTGACTAATTGCAGATGAAGACTATAGTACTTAGAACTCTAACTACAAGTGAATTTGAACCAGCAGTAAGTAAAATGCAACAGCAAAATGCGTTGGCACAATTGTTAAAGAGACACATTGCGCCAAAAACAAATGTCAACCTCCTAAAGAAAAAAAGCCATAATCATTCCTAGCATTTTCAATAACAACTGGAGTACCACATTAAAAGGTGCCTCATTTCATCCTTGGATTCTACGTTTTATTCTCTTACCTTGGAAATATTCTGTTCTTTTTGCTGTATTTTTTCCTGGCCTTGACTGTACTTCTGATGGGGTCATGCATTATTACTGATATTGTCACAATTTATCATTGCTATTATGTTATTTATTATTAATGCAATACCTACAGGGTTCTCAGCATTATGAGTGTCTGTAGCACACAGTGAGTATCACAGCACAGTAGTAGCTTGCCTTCATATATTCTGCTCCGGGCAGTCAGAATCCATTTTCTCTCCTTCTCTGTAAACTTAGCCTCTTAAAACTGTTCCAGCTCTGATAATTAGATAAGGTTATCTCCATATTCACGATATTCCTTGTAATTTCCTATACTATTCTATACTTGGTACATAAGGAATAATGGAAAATCTGCAGTAATATTAACCAGTGGAAGAATTCTGGCCTGGTATGTGACCTCATTTCCTGTTTTGGCTCAAAGCAACTCTCTGAAAGTCCCTCTGCTCTCTACCCTCAAGCCTTCACAGTAATACCTTAAATTACTCATACTACAGGGATTTACTGTAATGGTTTTCACTGAAGGGAAGTGTGCCATAATGCTGACATTAGGACAATGTAATGCACTTTCCAGGTACAGGTTGCAATCACAGTGGGTCAGATGCTCAGCCTGAACAAATTAGTCTGTTATTGAAGTCAGTATTCAAATAATGACTCTGAATGAGAAGCGCAATTGTGCCCAAAGCAAGCAGGCAGAAATTTCCGTTTGTGTCACACAGTTGATAAACTTAGAATTACTCCAGTTTATACCAGTGAATGACATGTCTCCATATAATTAATAACAACTGATACATATTAACTTCATCAACCTGTATAATTATAAAAGGGGGAATAAGATACAAAGAAGGACACAAGCTGCCAGGTTATTACGCCATGACTCACCCCGAGTAGGGCCCTATTCTGTGAGCAATTCCATTAACTTCAATGGGACTACACCTGGTATGGGACATGCACAGGATTCAGGCCTTTACAGCCAAAGTACTAACATTCATGACCGAGCTGAATAGTAGCAGTACTTGGCTGCTGCTCTGGACAAGTTATGTAATGGACTCTTTCACCTTCCAAACAGTAGTTGCTACATCAGACAAGAAACTGAGTTTGATAGACAAATCATCTGCCTTGGTAAGTCAAATCTTGTGTTCCTGTGCATTATATTGATTACTGTTGTGACAGTAGTTTGAAGGGTCTAAAGCTCACAGAACCATTTCTGCATTTCACTACCTCACCCCAATCTTCTTATAGCAAGGTCACACATGGTATCTCCTTAGCAATTAAGTAAGTGAGATTATTTTCATCTTAATCAGTGCTTCAAGAGCATCTATTTTGTTGTCATAGCTTTGGTTGATAATTATTGTAGATTTTAGAAAGTGTCTGTAGATTTCTTTATATTAAATTTGGAAGACTTATTTACAGTGCCTATTTACTGATGTTTTACGTCTTAAACAGAAATAACTGTTTCCCGCTTATGCCCTTATTATTTTTGTTTAAAAAATTGACTGGCTTCTAGTAGTTCTCCATAAACTGTAAAATTCCCAGGATTAACATGTCATCATAGAAGATATTCAAGGTAAGATCAAAATTGAAGAATCAGTTTTTACAGTTAAAGTATAAGCCGAGATCCTTCCTGGTGTATGTCAGTCAGTGACATTGGAAGAAGCTAGTTATGTGAATTTTCCAGCTTTAAAAACAGACGGCCAGCCAAAATAAATAAATAAATAAATAAAAGAATACTTATTTGGAACATTATTGCTGAAATTTTCATTTACTACTCTATTCATTAATTATAAAGTGGGCAAGAGAAATGGAGTGATCTGATTATCTAATGAGCATTCCCATCCCTGTATAATCAGTACCATTCATGGCTCTGAAGGTGGAAGCAGCAAGCAGTGCTGATTACACTCACAGTTCAGAACCTCATTACTTAATTAACAATCTATATATATATTTTAAAAACCTAACATTTTCTAATTGCAATAGGGTGCAGCAGTGCCATATTCATGTATTATTAATAGAGACATAGTTGTTTTGACAGTACTTGGACTCTGTCCTGAGCTTAATACGCTGGCTATGAATTGATTCAACATAATTCACACACTGTCATATCTTATTGCTAAATTAATTCATCATTTATATGGGGGTAGAAGTTTGGGGGGATTTAGCTGTGTGAGGCCCCATTAATGTCGCTGGGCATCATGCAGCTAAATCCCCTTTACCTTGGTTCAAATATGTACCCTAGAGTATGCAATTCAGTTTGCTGTTATGGTTACATGTATCCCTGTTCCTGATCCTTGTGTGTTAGGGCAATTTTATGTTTTCTGCACTGCAGTATTATTTTAAATGGTTGAGATGATTATATTATAGGTAGAGTAATGGTTCTGTCATCATTTCCATTATAAATGCTGCCTTTCAAGGGTTTATGACTCAACTGTAAAAATTTGCTTCAGGCTGAAACTTGCTGTATAGTATAGAATTTCAGCCAGGAAAGAATTATGTTTGTTTATTTTAATTCATTTATTTCACATAAAATTGGGTTGGCCATTTTTATTAGGTAACTATAGATTCATATGAAGGATGGGGAAAGATTTTAGATGTCTGCTTGCAATTTTTAATCAGGTCTTGGCTTCTAACTAATCTATGGCATAGACCCAAATATTCAAGCACCTTCCATCAAGTACAGAAATCTGAGCACATAGAAAATGCCCAACTATCTCTCTGTACATGAAATGTTGAGTACCTACTTACTACTTTTGCACACCTAAGTGAAGATCATTCATGTGCTAATGGCTTAACATGCAAAAATTATATTCCTGTTTCACTAAATATCTGGCTCAATGTCAAGAATCCATTGTGTGCACATGGGTCAGTATCCCTCTTGGTTAAAGCTGGATTAATTCATAAGAACTATAGGTCTTATAGATTTATAAAATCCAGCTCATAGAGCCATGCAATCACTTCACAGAATAAGATTTCATTTTTTTTTTAAAGAGTGAGTTTTTAGCTGTGAAATCAAACTTAGAACAGTGACTCAAGTATAGAAAAAAAGAAAGTCTGCCTTAATCTGAAATAAAAGCTGGTATGAACTGTCTTCATCTCAACAAGGAGTTTTCTCTACAACTCCGTCATCTGGGGACCTTACTATAATACTCCTATGAGAGGACTCTGTGTGAATGTGAGAAAAAGACAAAATGATTAGAACACCCTCCTAAGCACATATGTTCTAGCTTCTGGGATAAAGCATGGGTTGGGACAGGGCGAGAGCTTTGGCTTTCATAGAATCATAGAAAATTAGGGTTGGATGGGACTTCAGCAGGTCATCTAGTCCAGCAGCCCCCTGCTCAAAGCAGGACCATCCCCACCTAGATCATTCCAGCTAAGGCTCTGTATAACCAGGTCTTAAAAACCTCCAAGGATGGAGATTCTGCAACCTGTTCCAGTGCTTTACTACTTTTCTCATGAGACATTTTTTTCTTAATATCCAACCTCAACCTCCCTTTCTTCAGCTTGAGCTCCTTGTTCTGTCATCTGCCACCACTGGGAATAGTTTAGCTCCATCCTCTTTGGAGCCACCCTTCAGGTAGTTAAAGGCTGCCATTAAATCTCCCCTCAGTCTTCTCTTCTCTGAGCTAAGGCTATTTCCACTCTACCTCTCCTCAGGGCTAGGGACAGTAGTTACACAAACCAGTTTAACTGATCAGAAACTGGCTTTAACCTGTAACAGAACAGAAGCTTAATGCACATAAACCAGTTTCAAAACGGCTGAAATGCATTTAAGATATACCTGGTTGAATGTA
This sequence comes from Crocodylus porosus, assembly GCF_001723895.1. Taxonomy (NCBI): domain Eukaryota; kingdom Metazoa; phylum Chordata; order Crocodylia; family Crocodylidae; genus Crocodylus; species Crocodylus porosus. The sequence continues at coordinate 20,712,085 of NW_017728906.1, forward strand.
GTATCAGACTTAACTGATTTGGGTCAAACCAGTTTATGAAACTTGTCCCAGACCTTTTCCTGGTTCAAGTTATATCAGAGTCCCCTAGCATCCTGGCATGCTTTGCAGCCCTGGGCTGTGCTGTGCTGTCTGCTCCAGAGAGTAGGTCTCGCCCCTCCCCTCTGCTCCCTGGCTGAAGCAGTGAGGGTTGGCTGACAATGTGGGTGAGGGAGGGGGGTCAACCCTGGTTGGGGATGCAGCCAGGTCTTTCGGGGGTGGGGGACATGACTGCTCCCACCCAGGCAAACACCTCTTCCCCTGCTTAAACTTACTGCTGGTTGTGATTGTGGTCTACAAATCCCAGAGGCACCTGGAAGCACAGAGGAAAAATGATGTGCAACCCTGTAGAGTCCTGCTAATGTGATTTTAGACTGCAAATCCCAAAGATCTCAGGGGCAGCAGGAAGAGGAAGCAAACCCACAGCCCATGCTGGCTATGTGACAGAGAGCTGTGCTCTAGCACCTCTAGCCTCTGCCATGAGCCACCTGAGCATGTGGCTCCATTTCCAGAATCAAAGGTAAATTTTTGTTCACTTCTGTTGCAATTTAATGTATGCAGCTTAGAATAACTTGCAAAGACTGAATCAGTTCAGCCTTGGGCTTTTTGACTGTCTGTAGTTAGCCCAGAAATCATGTATCCCAGTCCCCTAACCATTTTTGTTGCTCTCCACTGGATTCTCTCCAATTTATCTGCATCCTTTCCAAAGGACTTCTTTCCAGGCTTCTTTTCAGCAAACGGGGAGAAAAAAGGACTTTCTCTTGCCGCTTCTGATGGGAAAAGGCTTTGGTGGCACTTGTGGGCAAAAAAAGGGACCCTATGTTTCTATCCAAACTTCTCTTGGAGGGGAACAGCTTCTGAGCCACTGCTGAATGGAAACAAAAAGTTGGAGGTACATGGGAAGAAGTCATATGGTATATTGTACCCTGACATCAGCGCAAAGTTAAATTGACCTCATAGATGCTGGTTGAGTCATAGCAAGCGTACATTTAACAATGTAATAGGTTATCTCCAAGGATGTTTTATCTTTGATTTATTTATGATGGTACACAAGTTTATGTTTATTATTGTTGATGAATAATTATGTGAGGATTTGCATTTTATGGTTATAGTGATATGTAGCTTTTCTGGAGTTTTCATCATTCTGCAGTAACACAACTCCACATCTCAAGTTGCTCCCTTCCTCTGAGGGATAGAGGAGACAAGCGCATTTAAAATGTTTGTGGTTTGTTCATTGATCTTCGAGAGACCATAATTAGGTGAAAAAGCAGTATTTATAAGAACTGGACGATTACATGTGACCCTCAGTGCTGGGGTAGTCTATGTTTGTTGATTCTTGTCTTGATACAGCAAGCACAAAATTTAAATCAGAAGAATTCAGTGAAGTTGTTGGTTTGCTATGTATTCATTAATACAAAGTAAAATTTTGAGTGGGTGTGAAACCAGCATATTACCATAATAAAATTCATCATTATTCTCTGTAGTCCTCATGTTAAAGACTACCTTGATATAAATATATCCATACTTTGGGTGGTTTGGATGTGGACTTAGGCATGAATCATAAAGACGAGGTCATGATCCAGCTCCAAAAGGGATTGAATCAAAAATCACATCTCCAACTATGTCAAAGTTAGGGTTGTTCACAATCCAGATTCCACTTTGTAATTCAGATGAATTATACCTCATTAGATTTGAGACCTTGGAGTGCTGTGACCCAGATCAAGGTGCCTCTGAGTGGCTGTAGCATTGGGCCATTTATTGTACTGCCATTTACTAAAAAGCAGGGAAAACTTTAAATGTATACAGCAACATCATTCATGCCCCCGTTGTACGTTAAACAAAAATATTACCTGAGCTTTAGACATAAATAGCAGATCAATATCCTGCCACAAATCTTATACCAAGAAACAAACAAACATAACGGGTTCACAGATCTGAAATCTAATCCTCCTCTGATCACCTAGTTAGAAATTACAATAAAATGGAACTGCCTCAGACAGCTAGGGAACAGAGATACTGTAGAGCTAATGACCCATAACCACAGACTTATTTCACTGTTATGTTGTTCCTTGTATGGTGTTTGGCTAATGAGCTCTAATCTGAATAATGTCTGCATGGTCACTTTTCACAAACTAAAGTGATCATGCCTGCACTCTGGAAAGTATCTGCCTTCTGTCTCCTGAATGGAACGCCCACAGTAAACACGGATCCCTCAAGTTCTAATGCTCTGTTTATTCCTTCTCCCCACATCCTTTCAGATATTAAAATGTAGAAAAATGAGCTCTTCCTCCCTCTCCGCTACCCCCCTATCTGTGATCGGTTTTTTAGTCCTCCCCATCAACTACCTTTCTGGACTAGGCAACCCCTCCCATGGACCCAGCAATGCCCCTAACAGACCTGGACCTACCTTCCCCACCAATCCCACCAGCATCCCCTGCCCCTCCCTCCCCTCCAAGTTACTAACACTTGCATTTGCCGCTCCCAGGTTAGGTTTAGGCAGCTGGATATTCTGAAAAACTGACCAAGTTTAAAGAAAGCTGCTTAGACCTAAACTGCAGGCAAAAAAAGTCTTGTTTGCTTCCAAAGAGTGCGCGCAGACTATGGGAGTGAGAACAGATGCATGTTTTTTCTCTAAGGCTGCCAACTCCTTTGCTGGCCTGCATACTTCCTGAAGTCTTTCTCCTCTGTTGCCATGGATTGCAGGCATGGTGAGGTAGAGTTACTTGGTTCCTTCTTGTCTGGTATAGGACCCATCCATCATGTCACAGTCTAATTACTGTCACATTTTATCACTTAACTTACTGCTTTTTAGAGTAGCTGAAACTGTTCATTCTCAGACTGAAATTAGAACCTAATACTTAAAAAAAATACTTTTAAAGCTATGCTATATTAGTGTAAATGGAAAAAAAAATCCAAGGAAAAAGATAAATCCTATGCTATCATTACAACTGAATCCACAGAGACACCTGCCCTTTGGAAAAGTACAAATAAACAAAACTTGAAAACTTTCCCCTGCAATCTTACAATTAGAGTTGATCAAGAAAAAAAATACAATATCTGTAAAATTATCCAGTTAAAAAAAATTATAATTTTTTCTTTTAAAAAAAAAACAAACCCACCTGAAAACTTATAATTTGGGGCATCTTACCATTTTGCCCTTACTTTCTTTTGTCATTTTGCCATTAAAAAAATGAACAAGAGGATAAAAGGAGAGAAAACTGAAAAGAGAAAATTAAAAACCAAGACTAATTGCTTGTTTTCTATTTTAGTTGTACAATGTCCAGATAAAAATAAAAAAAGAGAAAAATTTCACAAGTGTGATTTCATTTTAAAAAGAAAACTCTCTGGCTCAGAAAAATTTAACCAGCTCTACCTGTAATTGACAGCAGAATTTTAAACATTCATCAATCGATTCCATCAAGAGTGGAACACGTCCCTAGATTTGAGTGGGTAAGTTCTAGCCTGTGCAAACATTACCTTCAATCCACAGAGCTATGCATCATATCCCATTTTTCACTGTTCCTGTCTCCTACCACCAACATAAAGATAAAGCTATCCACCTGTCTTCCCAGGTATGGATAAGTATATGCATAAATGCACACTCATATTTTTAAGCTACATTTATTTCAGCTGAAATGCTAGCAAATTTAGCAACTTCCGTCAGAATTAGATCAAATGTAAGAAAGAAAAATATGAAAAAAGATATGACAAACATGTTACTTGATTGTGGGTACCAGTTTTTTGGCAGTTTGTAATGTTAATTGACCAGTCCTATAGGACTTCTATTAGAAAGATGCTAAGATGCTTCTGTTAGGAAGATTTAATTCAACATAACAATAGTACTAATGCTATATCTAATTAAATGTTTTAATTGAACAAAAAATAAGAAACTAATGTTTAATTCCCTGCAATGCCAACAAACAGAAGCTAAGATGGCCACTGAGGCACAAGCATGGCTATAGAGTGATGGTGTTTTTTGACTATGGTGATGGGAGTATGTAATGTGGTTGAATTAGAGCTGGGTAGAACTACAGGCATACCTCATTTTATTGCGCTTTGCTTTATTGTGCTTCGCAGATATTTTGTTTTTTATAAATTGAAAGTTTGTGGCAACCCTGCATTGAGCAAGTCTATTGGCGCCATTTTTCCATCGGTTAGCATTTTTTAGCAATAAAGTATTTTTTAATTAAGGTCTGTACATTTTTTTTTTTAGACAAAATGCTATTGCACACTTAATAGACTACAGTATAGTGTAAACATAACTTTTATATGCACTGGGAAACCAAAAAGTTCGTGTGACTCGCTTTATTGCGATAGTCACTTTATTGAGGTGGTCTGGAACCGAACCCGCAATATCTCCGAGGTATGCCGGTACTTGTTATTAAAATCAGTAGCTGATGAATGAAAAGTATGACTGGTTTTAGGAACAAATTTGTGATAGAATTACTTCTACCAGCAGTACATTTTCAAAAGAAGCTTGACATACTTATTGAGCCCATACTTTTCAGAGTTTGTGTTTTGTGATCTGTCATATGCATCCTGACTGGCTTTGCCTATTCTGAACATTGACACACTGGCCAATATTACAATTTTTTGCACTCAGTGCCCATCAGTGCCAACGCAGAAGAACTTTGTTATGATCTATGTATTTATTAGATATATGTACCACACTCCCAGGCAAAAACTCAGGGCAGATTACAGGACAGTGCAAACTTAATGAACAAGAAAAAACAAAACAGGAGAAACAAAAGTAACTTATGAAGGTCAATAGAGTATTAAAATAAAACAACCGCCTGCTTAAAGAATATCTATTAAGGGATTATATTGACCCTAGTGATAAAGTCAAGATTGCTTTTTAGGACTCAGGTGTATACAACTCATCCACTCTAGACCCTCAGTTCAAACCAATTCACTGCTAGGCATCCACATTTCCATTGAAACCACTGAGAACTGAAGATGCTTCATACCTAGTAGAATTGAGTTCCTGTACTTTAACAGACAGATAACACTGATTTTCTTCAGCTGATTTCAAAATTACTCCTGATATTGGTACTCTGTGCGCACAGGATTTATCATATTAGTGAATGTTAAAAGGAAGTTACAAAGTTGGCAGGGTAGAAGGTGCTACAGAGACTGTCCAAACAAGGGTGGTTACATAGTATGAGATAGGTGGGGGGAGAATGCAACAAGATGACATAGGAGGCATGTCGCCTGCTTAGCCTGGGGGTGGGGTGGGATGGGGGATAGGGAAGCTAAAGGTGCTTCATCTTAATTGCCAAAAAGCAATAGAGACAAAGGAGTGGAATGGCAAATGAATGATAAAGAATGGTGAGTAAAAGAGAGAGAATATAAGGGCAATGGGGAGAGAAGAGGAAGAGGTAGAAAGGTTCTTAAAGGGAGAGGAGAAAAGAGTGAAATCAAGGCTAGTGTCCTATCTTAACAAGGGCTCTGAGTTGCACACAACCCTTCTTCCAATTACACCAAAAAATCAAATATAACATTATTCACCTCCCCTGAACCTTTCCACAGAGATCCTAATTGTAGTGGTTGAAAATCCAATGTTTTCTAGAGGCTGATTAGGCCTCCATCCCTCCAGTCATTATTCCATCTTATTTCTTGTAACTCACTTTGATTATTTATGCAAGTACCATTTTTACTTCTGGCTACACATTCTTGAATATATCCCTCCAGTTTAGGTTCATCTTAGTTCATAGATGAGGAAATCCTTCACTATCTATTTCAAAGGGACATACTAGTAGCTAGGGCTATTATTTTTCTTTTTGACATTGAGACATATCTTTCTTTAGTCCACTAGCCCCCAGCAGAGGCTTTGGAAGAGGTGAGGAGATGAAAAGCCAATGAGATAAATAAAATGCAAGCTGAAGGTGAAATGAATCCATGGGTAGTTGCTGGCCAAATAACTGAAGAAATTAGGTTGTTGAATTACCACTGACAGGATGGCTACTTGTGAGGAGGTCACATGTTAGGTAAACAATTTGCCCAAGCAAAAGAGAAAGACAACTTCTTTACACATCCAGAGGCACTTATGTAGTTTACTCTGAAAAAACACTGTGCTCCTAGGGGAGAGCCCTATGTTCGGCAGATATGAATTTCACTACCTAAAGGTGCTGCTTTGGAGCATATCAGTAGGTAGATGGGACAAATAGCTATCCTTTATTAAATGTGAAAATTTTACAGTTTGCATCTAAATGAGCTAAATACACAATGAAAGCAAAGCTACATTAAACCATTGAAATGTGCTTTCTCTCATCTCTTATTAGGTTTATGTTTATTAAAAAACAAAACAATCTTCTCTCACTTGCTATTACCCTCAAAACTCCCTCAAAACCACAGGCCATCAACATATTTAGAGTTTCTGACAGCTTCCTAATCTCAATTTATACAAAATATCTCCTTCGCCCTGTCCTGGGGACTCCACACACCCCAGGGACTAGGAGATTACAGTCATGCCCCATGGCTGCTAGGATCCAACACCTGCAGCTGCAGGACTGTGAGTCCTAGCAGCTGTGGGGTACTGCCAGGACCCAATATTGGCAGTTGCCAATGTGGACAGTCCCCTCAGTTGTGAGACTTCCAGACCCAGCTGTTCATAATACATGACTGCAGTCAGCTGACAAGGCATCCAGCCACAAGGGACGCCATGTTACATGTGCAAATTAAAGCTGGATATCAAACAGCTATAAAGTTAGAAGTACACACTTCTGGGGTTTACCTTTATAGTTAGTTGGAGCTTTTTATGGCAGTTAATTGTGCAGTTAACCAGCTATTTGTGCAATACCTGTAATGTGTAGAGGAGGCCTGAGTTGCTTGATGCTTCTCGTGATAATGCCATATTTTCAGTTACTTAAAATTCGTCATATATTAACTGTTCATGCTGAAACTTTCCATATTGGACATATACTTCAGGCTATTATGGTTTGAAGAACATCAGCCATGTATGGAATTTAAGACCAAGGAAAACATATTTTTGTACCCATTTGGTGACTTTCTTTGCTCTGGTATTCTCTTTATTTTGGATCAGGGGCCTTAGAATTTCATTATCATCAACAATCCCTCACAGTCGAGGGTCATTGTCTTCTATGATTGTCCTGTCTGTTGGTCCAAAGATCGCTGATGAGGCCTACCTCATCAACAAACTCTGCTACAGCTTGGACACATGTTTCTGGGTGTTGGGGGGTGGATCTTGGTCCTTGGACTGGTCCATGACACATTGTTTCTGCTGCTCCCACTTTTTCATCTCCTGTTGTCTTCCAAAGTACTGAGATCCATACAGCAAGCTCTTCCTCCATTTGGGGAGGTCCTGCGTGATAGTCTCTTATGTGTTTACCTGAATGTTGCACTTTTTAAAGCTGGCCTTAAGGATGTTCTTGAAGTGCTTTCTCTGCCCTTCTCTTGAGCATAAACCTTGGCTGGGCTGGGAGAATAGAACTTACTTTAGGGGTCTGGAGTCGGACATCTAGATGACAAAAATAGGCCAACAAAGTTGTTGGATAGTTCCCTTTGGGGTCAGGCCAACTCCCAGGATCTCAGAATTGCTCTGCTAGACAGGAGGGTGCAATGTACAACTGCACATATACAAACACAGAACTCAATTAGGTGCATACACACACACAGTCAATTACTAGCCTAGGCTTATGCACACCTGTCACCAGTTCAAACACCTACTCGGACTATACAGACCAAAAATTAGACCAGAATCAATTATCAATACCTGCACACTCAATACACATGCATGGATCACTAATTTGTATGTCATGCACACAGTGACATATATGTATATCAGTTCACATACATACCATTCACTTACACGTACACACA
>NW_017728906.1:20719970-20736796 GCF_001723895.1 Crocodylus porosus
TTTCTCTCATCTCTTATTAGGTTTATGTTTATTAAAAAACAAAACAATCTTCTCTCACTTGCTATTACCCTCAAAACTCCCTCAAAACCACAGGCCATCAACATATTTAGAGTTTCTGACAGCTTCCTAATCTCAATTTATACAAAATATCTCCTTCGCCCTGTCCTGGGGACTCCACACACCCCAGGGACTAGGAGATTACAGTCATGCCCCATGGCTGCTAGGATCCAACACCTGCAGCTGCAGGACTGTGAGTCCTAGCAGCTGTGGGGTACTGCCAGGACCCAATATTGGCAGTTGCCAATGTGGACAGTCCCCTCAGTTGTGAGACTTCCAGACCCAGCTGTTCATAATACATGACTGCAGTCAGCTGACAAGGCATCCAGCCACAAGGGACGCCATGTTACATGTGCAAATTAAAGCTGGATATCAAACAGCTATAAAGTTAGAAGTACACACTTCTGGGGTTTACCTTTATAGTTAGTTGGAGCTTTTTATGGCAGTTAATTGTGCAGTTAACCAGCTATTTGTGCAATACCTGTAATGTGTAGAGGAGGCCTGAGTTGCTTGATGCTTCTCGTGATAATGCCATATTTTCAGTTACTTAAAATTCGTCATATATTAACTGTTCATGCTGAAACTTTCCATATTGGACATATACTTCAGGCTATTATGGTTTGAAGAACATCAGCCATGTATGGAATTTAAGACCAAGGAAAACATATTTTTGTACCCATTTGGTGACTTTCTTTGCTCTGGTATTCTCTTTATTTTGGATCAGGGGCCTTAGAATTTCATTATCATCAACAATCCCTCACAGTCGAGGGTCATTGTCTTCTATGATTGTCCTGTCTGTTGGTCCAAAGATCGCTGATGAGGCCTACCTCATCAACAAACTCTGCTACAGCTTGGACACATGTTTCTGGGTGTTGGGGGGTGGATCTTGGTCCTTGGACTGGTCCATGACACATTGTTTCTGCTGCTCCCACTTTTTCATCTCCTGTTGTCTTCCAAAGTACTGAGATCCATACAGCAAGCTCTTCCTCCATTTGGGGAGGTCCTGCGTGATAGTCTCTTATGTGTTTACCTGAATGTTGCACTTTTTAAAGCTGGCCTTAAGGATGTTCTTGAAGTGCTTTCTCTGCCCTTCTCTTGAGCATAAACCTTGGCTGGGCTGGGAGAATAGAACTTACTTTAGGGGTCTGGAGTCGGACATCTAGATGACAAAAATAGGCCAACAAAGTTGTTGGATAGTTCCCTTTGGGGTCAGGCCAACTCCCAGGATCTCAGAATTGCTCTGCTAGACAGGAGGGTGCAATGTACAACTGCACATATACAAACACAGAACTCAATTAGGTGCATACACACACACAGTCAATTACTAGCCTAGGCTTATGCACACCTGTCACCAGTTCAAACACCTACTCGGACTATACAGACCAAAAATTAGACCAGAATCAATTATCAATACCTGCACACTCAATACACATGCATGGATCACTAATTTGTATGTCATGCACACAGTGACATATATGTATATCAGTTCACATACATACCATTCACTTACACGTACACACAAGTGAGTTCCTAACTTGGGTGTTGTGATGTGTATGTATGTATGTGCTTGGTGTACTTGGGATACCTGGGAAAGGTTAAGGTAAGAAAGTGGAAGTGTAGGGAGTGAAAGTTGCCGGGACTCGGATTTGAACTGGTTGACCAGGGGGAGCTGGGCTGAAGGCTTGGGGGTTACTTTAGGTTAATTGACATTAAGTGATTAAAGGACAACACCTAAAGCCTGCAGAACAGGGGAGTGATGCTGGAGAGAGGAGCTGGCACAGAGGCTGGGACTGAAGCCGGAGCTACAGGGGAGCCAAAAGGTAAGCAGGGAGAGGGAAACTGGGACAGAGGGTACAGGGGAGCTAGAGAAGGTATGCAGGAAACTGGGGGCTGGCTCCGGGAACCAGCTGTGGGGAAGTTGGTGGCAGGCCAGAGGACTGTGGGGGGAGAAGGGGCAGCTAGCGAGGGTGTAGGGGAAAGCTGGAGAAGACAGAGGGAAGGGGGGCAGGAAAGGTTGGGAACAGAAGGTGGAGAGAGAGAGAAAGATAAGGAGCGGGGAGAGGCAGCAGGAGGCAGAAATGAGCAGGGCTGAGAGGCTAACAGTGGCAGGAAGAGCTGTGGAGAGACACAGGAAGGAGGCAGTGGACTGCAGAAATGGGGCCAGGAGGCTAGAAGCGGCAAAAATGGTGGGAAGGGCTGCAGGTAAGATGCTGGAAGAAGGTGGTGGATGGCAGGAATGGGACTGAGAGACAGCAGAAAGCAACAGGGCCAAGAGACTGCAGCAGGGGAGCAGAGAAGGGACAGAGAGGAGCTGAGAGGTGGCAGGAAAAGGGGGTGGGAAGCTGAGAGAGAGGGACAGAGACTGGAATTTAAGATGGGGAAGGGACCAGGGCTCAGTAAAATACAACTCAACTTGGGGTTATTGAACAGGGGAGATGGTGACAATATCTTATTAGCACAATGGCAGCAGGGGTTAAAGAGGCTTGGTGCAGGGGCTGAAGTCTGGGAGGAGAGAGAGAGAGTCCAAATTGGAGGAGGAAATGTGCAGGTGATATCTACCTATCCCAGGCTGAAAGTTGGTCCTCGGTGGCCAGTTGGGGTCTCTTTCAGCTCGGTGTTGTCCAGAAGGGGTCACCAGCAGGGCCCCTGGGGTGGATAGGCAGTGTGATGTGGAGCTGGTCTGGTTCAGATAGAAATGGTATTCCCATGGGGTCTGTCTTCATTGCCCCTTTTTGCAGGGGCAGACCTTGTGTGACCCTATTGACAGGAGGCATGCCCAAGCAAGGGTTAGCCCCTGGTGTACTGAGCATTTATGCTCCATGCTAGGATGTGCAATTTTGGGTGTCTGTAATGGTGGGGTACAATGGTAGAGTTGCTGGTTCTGCAGGGTCTTTTGTCTTTCAAATGCTGGGTTTTTGTCTCTGTTCTTGGGTGAGATCTGTGGTTCCTGGATGAATCAATGTGAGGTAAATAGCCTGATTGTTACAGGCCATTCAGTAGAGGCCTGCTACCATTGTATTTCAATCATTCCCAATCACTCCCATTCATCTGGGAACCAATTTACGTTGGAGGGGTAGACATGAGTCACAGTTACAACACAGGGGGTGTCCAGGCAGAGGACACAAGTTGGAGGCTTGACATACAAAATGGAAACTTGACATTACCTTGGTTCACTTACAAACACAGGCCTAAACCATACAATATCCCTATGAAACAATAAAAATCAATAGGAAAATGATATTAATACAATATACAACAGTAAAAATCAATACAACCCTAGCATAACGCTATTTACAATATATAAAAAAAAAGGGGGTTTGTCATATAAGAACTTAACTTACCTAATACTACTAAGTACTTATAAGGGATAGAGAGGTCAGAAAGAAAGTTAGAAATGGTTAGGGAAGGGGAGGGAATGCATTTTTTTTTAAAAGAAAAACTGAGGGGTTTTGCTACAGGGTGATCATTGCCTCAATGCTTGTGGTGTTTGCTTGTGAGAGGGTGCTAATGTTGGTGCATCTGCCTACCCACTGGATTTGAAGGACCTTCTACAGGCAGCATTGATGATACTTTTCTGCAGATGTGAGATGTCTCCTGTATATTGTCCATGTCTCAGCTTCATATGCTAAGGTGGCAAGACCATGAGCTGGGTTTTAGAGTCCATGTCATGATCTTTGAACACCTGTTTCCTCAGTGTCTGAAGGATGCATTTGCACATTTGAGGCGATGTTAGATTTATTCATCAATGTTAGCCTCTGCGAGAGATGGCTTCTAAGGTATAGGAAATACTTAGTGTTCTCCAGTGTCTCACTGTGAATCTGAATTACCAGAACTGGGAACTGCTTATTAAGAGCTTGTTCATGGAAGACCTTAGTCTTCTGAATGTTAAGCATCATTCTCATGCTCTTGTATGCCTTGGTAAAGATGTTGATGGTTGCCTGAAAGTCTGCTTCCAAGTGAGCACATTCTATAGCATCATCAGCACACTGGAGCTCAATGATTGAGGGTTAGGGTGGTCTTTGTTCTGGCCTGGAGTTGGCTTAGATTAAACAACTTACCATCAATTAGGTAGTTTAGCTGTATTCTGACTGGATTCTTGTTGGAGGTCAAATTTGGCATTGTGGTAATGAATATCAAGAAGACTGTTGAAGCAATGATTCAGCCTTGCTTAACTCTTGTCTTAACCTCAAAGGGATACACGTGTGATAAATCCATTCTTGAGAACCACCACTCACATCTAGGCATGGAGCAGGCAAAGACTGGTGATGAATTTTGGTGGGCACCCATACTTCAGAAGGATCCTCCATAGTGCTTTTTGATTGATGATCAAAGGCTTTTGAGAGGTCAAAGGAGGTCATGTAGACAGGTATATGTTGTTTCCAGCATTTTTCCTGCAGATGGTAAGCAGTGAAAATCCTATCAGGTGAACAGCAAAGTGATCCATCTGTAATTTTTACGGTCAGACTTTTTTCTTTCTTGAAGATTATGATCATGGCATCGCTGAACTAATTGGCGATTCCCTCATCATTCTAGACCTTAAGATGAGGGAATGGAGCTATGATGGGACCTTCTCCCTATAGCACAAATATTTCTGCATGGTTTCCATCAGCTTCAAATGCCTTGTTTTTCATCCAGTTGATGGCTTTCCTCACCTTACCAATAGTTGGAAGGACTCTGAGATTGTCTCTGGGTGTTGTGGAATGGAGTTAAGAATTCTCTCATCAAGAAAAATGTTGCAATCAAAAAGGTCTTCAAAATGCTCTTCCCAACAGGAATTGCTGGCTCCTCTTTCCTTGATTAGGTCTCCTTAGTCCTTAGGTCTCAAGGGGGTTTGGCGTCTGGGTGCTCAGACCATAGATGAATTTCATGGCACTGAAAAACCACGAGTATCATAGATGTCAGTGAGATGTTGAATCTCCTTCACCTTGTCTCCCCACCATCTGTTCTTCATATTGTAGGACCTCCTTTGGCCCTATGCCTGGGTGTATTGGTGATTCAACTTCTTTTGCTTGGAGTTGAAGTCATTCTGCCAAATACAAAAAGCCTTGCATTTTTCATTCATTAGCTCTTGGATCTCACCAGGGTGACTGTGTTAGATGTGCCTTTTTCTACCCCTGTGAAAATTTTCCCTATAACATCACTTTGCATGTCCTCTACAGAGGTAATGGAACTAAGAGGCAACAGAGATATGGAACATGTTGGGGGGTTACTAAAGGCCACATGGGAGAAATATTAAATGAGGAGTTGAAGGAAGCACTTGAATTTGCTCACCAAGAATGCTGTAGACAGGGAATTTGAAGGATTGGAGTGCTAGGCAAGGGAAAACTAGGTATTAATAACAGGCAAGGAGACTAGGACTGGGGAGTTCATGGGGACTGAAGAAGTATCCTGTCCTCTATTTGAGAGGAGAGAGGGAGGAGTGGGGAAGCAGGGAGACACTTTGTCCAAAAAAGATAGGAATCGGAAACAGGAGTATGAGAAGTGGAATTGGAGGCTGGTAATTGTCACGTGAGCCAAGTAGGACTAGGCAAGTAACCAGGAGTACTGAAGAGACAAGACTGAGAGAAAAACAGGTCAGAGAGGATGGAGGTGAAGTTGTTAAATAAGGAACCAGTAGACAGAAAAGTCTGCATTTGTGAGAGCCTACAATCCTTTACAGGCTGGAATGGAATACAAGACCCCTTAGTCTCACCGTTGCTTTGCTGTCAGCAGATATTTGTGAAACCCACTGGTAGAACGTCTCTCAGCTCCTCTTAGTGTTAATCCATATTGAGAACGGCAGCCTACTGCTGCTAACAGGGTACTTTGTTGGCTCAGGTAGCAAAAGCCTGCAGTGGATCCAAAGGTTTTGGCTGTGCAAATTATTTCTATAGTTGTCAATATGATAACACATGATGGGCTTTCCTTCTTAACAGCTTTTTTAAAACAACTTTATTGTTGTTTGCAATTTTAGAAGTTAAATATTTGAATTGCAAAGTTTACACCCATAGTAAAGAAATGCCTGAATTAAGGTTATCTTACATTCATTTACCTCTGTGTTTCCTGTATAGGTACTAATTTACAATCTTTAATTATGTGAGGACATGCTACTTTTTCCTTCTGTCTCTGAGTGCCCAAATGGACCTGATGACATATATATCTTCACTACAATTGTCTGTTTTTGTTGCTATAAGTTGAAAGGTGTAAAATAAGGAGGGGCTGTAGGAAGAGAAAAATTTCCTCTGGTAAAGGTAGTTGAATGCCGCCCTGAAGAACTGAACTCTCTCCTTGTCTTTAACTCAGAGCTCCTATGTCCTTTTAGAAAAATCGTTTAAATCACACTTTTGTTTTTAGAAATGTCCTCTAATTTCCTGGTTTTCAAACTGATACCCTAGGGCATGATTTCAGATCTGTTCACAGCTGCAACTAAAGTCAGTGAGTATTTGAATATGATCCAATCCCAGGTGTCTCAAATTGGGCATTCAAGGCTTGTGGATACTTTTGTCCTTAATCTCTTTATCCTGCAATTCTCTGGCTGTAAAATGGAGATGATCCTCACCTTGTCAGGATAATATGGAAACAAATTTAATGTTAATTAAGCAAAAAGATACTATAGTGAAGACTATCAAAAGGAAACGAATAATCCTGTATTTTCAGGAAAGGTTTTGAATAATTGATAAAGTGACAGTAAGACCCACATTAAAAAAAAAAAGCCCTATGGCACTGAACTGTAGCAAAATACTCAGTCCTAAGTGGGGCACTTTGTCTCCATGTAAAGAGCATAAGGGGAATTCATTGCTTCAGAATGGGACCAAATGTGGCAGGGTACCTGTGGTACCTGCCACTTTAAGGGCTCAAGCAAGCAGCAGAGCAGCCTGCAGGCAACAGCAGATCCGATCAGGAAGTCACATGGCAACCAGGAGGCCAGGCCCAGGGAGCAGGGCCAGCAGCTGAAACTGGGGAGCTGAAGGGTGAACATCCCCCAGCTGGAGTATTGCTGCTCCCAGAACTCCTGGAGATCAGGCTGGGAACTATGGGGATGGAGGGAGTCCCTGGTCTTGGGGCATGACCTGAAACTACACCCTGCTGGGGTTGGATGGGGTGGTGGAGCTGCTTGTGGTGGGCCAGTCTCCAGGAAATGCCACACCTGTGCATACCCCAAGGTGAGTACGGGGCACTGGAAAGCCTCAGCTCCCATGACCCGGTGGGTTACCCTTTAGACAGGTCTGGGGCCTAGGCATGTCAACAGACACCTGAGGCCTGAATGGGCTGGATGCCGAGTTTGGGATGCCTGAGGCCTGAGAGGGGTGGGGCTGGAGTCAGCCCAGAGTATGGGGCATTAGACCTGATGCCTTGATTTAAGTAGGGCCTAAATTGGGTGTCCTGAAGGTATGCGGGGTCAGTACTGAAAGTGAAAGAGAGGAAGCCTGAAGGGCTGTATGGAATCAGGCCAAAGGAGCCTAAAGGGCCATACTGAGTAGGGCAGTGTGACTGTGGCCCAAGAAAAGGGGCAGAGTGAGTGTGGCCCTGCTAGGGGCAGTATGAAAGAGGCTCAGCACAGAACTGAGTTTGGCCCAATAAGGGGCCAAGAGAATGAATTGTCACCTGTAAGTGATGCCATCTGTGAGGCATGAGACATGGTGTAGGGGTGATATGGTGTATTGCACCCTTGGCATCAGGGCATTAAATGAGCAGCCTCCCACCTGGAAACAACTTGCTTAATTCCAGCAAAGGTGTGGCGGGTTTCATAGTTGCATAGTTTCTAGGGTTGGAAGGCACCTGAGCAGATAACTGAATCTGACCCCCACGTGCGCTTGGATCCCTCCTCTTCTCCCTGCTCCTGGCTCCTGGGTCAAGGTGGGTGGACTGCCCTAGACAGGTGGGTGGGCCAAAGTAGTGACTGGCCCAGAGATGGCCCCCTGTCACACCAAACAAGAACAGTCAGCTTGCTTTGCAGTTATTGATGATCAGCATATTGAGTGAAGGACTGCCTAGAGCTAAGCAAGTGAATTAATGACTTTGGATTAACGACTGGGAGCTCTCTATTGAAAGTAAGGGCTTAAGCACTTTCTTTCACAAGAGAACAGGAATCATTCTTTCTTTTAAAATATGACTGCCCTACACAGAAGCAGAGCTACCATTGTCTGTGGAAGTTTACCTTCAAAAACTGGTGCACCTACAGAATTTGACTTCCAGGGTTAGAAGTGGGGGATTTCAGAATTGCAGTTTCAGAGTTAGGAACCTCAGCCAGCTCTCTTTTGCCAACTGATTCTATGTGAATGCTGCACAAAATAAGGTAGCTGTTTTGTGGTAGATACAGCATGTGTTCACCTAACTAAAGACTGCATTTAATATTCACTAGGGAGTTGAATTAAGATGGCACAAGCACCCTTATTTCTGGCATTTTCTAACTTTGGAGTGTTTGACTTTGTTAACTTTAATGTTCTTTTTCCTTAGCTGCTTGGTGGTTAATAACAAAAATAGCTTATTGTCAACCTCTCTACAGTCTCCTTTGTTCTTTTAAACTTGTATAACACCACAAAATCTTTTTATCTGTGACTTTGCAAGATTCATAATAAATAGCCTTATCACTATGCTGTTTGGGAGCACTGTGCATTTGATCACAGATTTTAATGACATGGATATGTCAGAATGCAATGAATGTGAGAAATCTATTAAATATTTGTTGAAACCATATTTGTGTAGAACAGTCCTTAGATTTTTTTTGGAGCTGTACAGGTGGTGAAGTAAGAGCCCACTTCAGCTCAGTGTCCACCTATAATAATTTTGCCAATCCTTGGACTATCTGGCAGGGACCTACCTATATTGCAGTTCCACAGGTTTTGCAGAAACAAAAAATCCATCCAAAATAGTCTGTGATCACCAAGATCACCAGGAAATCCAGCAATTGTCTTAATTTCCTGCAAAATCAACCCCCCAAAAAGTGGTAGTTATGTAGACTAAATGAAGGTGCCCTCCACCAAGCAGCAGGACGGGGGAAGGGAAAGCAAGTGGTAGTGGTGTAGATATGGTGCCCATGAAATCCGTTCTGTGCTGCAAGCAGGCTGCAAAAAACTCTTTGTCGCATTGCCCACTTAGGTAGGTCCCTAGCTATTATTTGTGCAGTGACTGGCAAGCCAAGTTACATATGCACATGTTGAATTGGCCAAAGACTGATGGCATATTTTCAGCTGAAGAAGATTATTAACCAATTTGTTGTTGCAATTAAAAATCTTTTCGGTCTTACAACATTTTAACTTTTCTGGTGTAGCCTTCTAACTTGTCCTTCTCAACATATAATTACATAGAATAATGAAAAGGGAAATAAAGAAATGTTGTTTTACTAATGAATAGTAACTAGAAAGTCTTTTTCATTCCCTTTTCTGCTAGGGATAGAATTCATTTCTATTAGAAAAAAGAGCTGCTAAAAGCATGCAAACTCATAATGAACTATATTCTACATTCTTATTCTAATCATAGTGCATTCAGTTCATTTTTAATGTTGACAAATTCATTATGTTATGATTTTAAAGCAATATGGTAACTGTAAAGAGGGAATAAATGTTCACCAAATTGTGACAAAGGTTTTTTTCTCATGAGGTTTTGCCCAATAATAATTGCTGTCTCTACTGTGGAAATTGGCTCATGGGCTTGGTGACTAATTCATGCAGAAGCCTTATTCTCAGGGCTTGTTTGGAATACAAAGCCAGTGACAGCTGTGCACGTGAACACTTTCAAGTGATCTTGAGTCATTGGGATGTTTTTATTCTCTTCCCATGGCTACACAAACAGTTATCTGGCCTTGAGGATGACTTTGGCACGTGGGTCACTGATAAAGAAAGAGTTGACAGCATTCCCTTTAGATGTATCTGTGATTATATAACAGCAGGAGACACCATTAGGATACCATGCCCAAGTCCAGCCTTGGGGCTTATGTCAGAGTTGATAATGGGAATGTTTTTAAGCTTTCTTGCAAAGCCAAGTTCCTTCTTTTGTAATCTCTCCAACAATGGGTATGTGCTGATGGCAATGGGTAGAGAGCAATAGTACTGAGTAACACAGATGGTGGGACATCTGACATTGCAGATTGTTTTACAGTCAGAAAATGATTGTCACTTTTATGTTTGCAATATGAGGCCACCTGTACACTATCTGCTTCTAGGTAATGGGGTTGGAAAGAGGTGTGGGAGTGTTTTGGAGTGATTTGTAGGGAGTTTATAGTAGTAGAAGCGACCAATGTTTCCTTTTAACTTTTGGCTTTAGAACTTTTCAAAGAGCAACTTCATTACAGTGACTGCAACTTAGGTAAGAGAAAATTGTTAAATCTAGTACTTGTTCCTACGCTGAAACTGGCCCTGTTTTCATTTGTACAGCAAGACCAAGACAAAGACCAAGAGGGTGGACATCTGGTGGGGGATTCTGTGCTGCACTTAATTACAGCTCTATGCCAGACTCAGTCTAGGGAGTCATATTGTGTCTAGGTTGTTGTAAGCTCCCAGGGTACCCTCTTGATTCTGAGCCATGTATATTATGGTAACATCCCCATCTTGCCCATGGGTAACAGTACTGTACAGCACTTGCTGAAATCAAAATATATCAAAATAATATGTCCACTGTGTTCCCTGCACCCACTGAGCCAGGTATCTCATCATAGAAGGCAATCAGGTTGGTCAGGCATGACTTGCTGTTGGTGAATCCACGATGACTGTTGCTAATCACTTTCTTCTCCAAGTTCTCCAAATGGATTCTTTCAGGATCTGCTCCTTGATTCTTTCAGGGACTGAGGTGAAGCTGACTGGTATGTAGGTCCCTGGATCCTCCTTCCCTTGCTTAAAGATGGGCACTATATTTGCCCTTTACCAATCATCTGGGACCTTCTTCCATCACGAGTTTTCAAAGATAGTGCCCAGTGGCTCTGCAATCACATCAGCCAACTCCCTCAGCACCCTTGGATGAATTGTATCTTCTCCATGGACTTGTATGTATCCAGCTTTGTAAATAGTCCCTAACCTGTTCTTTCACCACTGAGGGCTGCTCACCTTCTCCCTAAACTGTGCTGTCCAATGCAGTAGTCTGGGAGCTGACCTTGCCTGTGAAGACAGAGGTAAAAAAGGCATTAAGTACTTCAGCCTTTATCCTTATCATCTGTCACCTATCATAGGTTGCCACCCCCATTCAGCAATGGACCCACACTTTCCCTGACATCCTTCTTGTTGCTAACATACTTGTAGAAACCCTTCTTGTTGCCCTTCACATCACGTGCTAGCTGCAACTCCAATTTCACTTTGGCTTTCCTGACTTCATCTGTACATGACCAAGCAATATTCTTATACTCCTCCCTAGTTGTTTATCCAAGCTTCCACTCCTTGTCAGCTTCCTTTTTGTGTTTAAGCTCACCAAAGAGTTCTCTGCTAAGCCAAGCTGGTTGCTTACCACATTTGCTAGTCTTCTTGCACATCAGGATGGTTTGTTCCTGTGCCCTCAGTAAGTTTCCTTTAAAATACAACAAGCTGTCCTGAACTCCTCTCCTCTTCAGACTTACCTCCCAGGGGATCCTGGTCAGAGTTTCCTGAGGGAGTCAAAGTCTGCTTTTCTGAAGCCAGGCTCCATACTCTGCTGCTCTTCTTTCTTCCTTTTATTGGGATCCTGACCTCAATTATGTTGTGGTCACTGCTGCCCAACTCTACGTCCAGTTCTACATCTCCCATCAGTTCTTCCTTTCCCACATTTGATGTGCTTCTGTGAAACTGATGGATATTCTGACTTGCTGGGGCTACCTCAAGGTTAAAGTTTGCTGTCTCCGTAGCAAGCCCCTGGCACACATTACACTTAAGACATGATTAACCAGTTAATCACATCTTAAGTTGTTACTTGGCCACATGTTGATACAATTAATGGCATGATAAAACACAGAATAAGCCACAAAGTTATTTCACAAAAAATGTGTAATAACTGTTAGCTCCTATCATGCTGTTTTTTTTAATGTGAGGCCAGGATGAGGCTCCAAGCTGCTGGGATGCTCTATGCATCTTCTGCAACTGGGAACCCCTTCACCAGGATGGTGATCCCAGGCTTCCCTTGCACCACCAAGAAGATGTGGTGTAATGTGATGCTCAGTTTCATCTTCTGCCATGCATGTATGACATGGCAAAAAGCATAATCATGGGGATCATGCATCGGATCTCATGGCACCTTTATTTGCACATCTGACAGGGGCCTAAGGGATATCTCCTGCTCCACTTATTGGGTGCCTATGTGTGATCCTATTCCATGCTTCTTGTGTCCCTAAAAAGCTATTAATACCAAAGGAGGGTAGGTTCCCTTCTCTTCTCTGCTGTTTTGTGACTTAGTTTCATCTTATCTTTAAAACTACGTTGGAACAATTGATGCATTATTGTTTTTTCAGAAACTAAAACAGAGTGGAATAGGACTGTGTTTAGGTTCATTTTAAGTAGAGTGGGACCTGCTTCCAAAAGCATGTGTCAGAGAGTGAGGAAGGTAAAGAAGCTATTGAAAATGATGGTGAGTGAACTAGTTTAGAAAATCTGGGCCTGTCTTGAATCAAAGCCTAAATTTTGGCCTGTGCTAAATTTAAATCATATCAGAGAAGAGATCACTTGGCTGAACTAAGTGAAAACCAATCCCAATGAGAAAAGATCTCCCAGTATGAATTTCTGTGGCCCACATGTTCAGTGTTGAAAGTTTGTTGATTAATTCTATGCAAAAATGGAGAGTAAAAAGGATAAAAATGCCAAGAATCATAGCTATATCTTGCAGCAATCCTGTCTACATCTGTAAACCAAATGCAGCTTTGTGCAGCATTTAAGAGAAAAAATCCTTATTTCTATGAACTAATATGTGAAAGGGAAATCTCATGGTAATTTACAGAAATTAGATCTCTACATGTGAAAGTCAACTGATCTTTGTGTCATCATATTATCACCCCTGAACTCTTGCTTTGGATTAACTTTTAATAGTTCAAAGTTCTGAAGTCCATGATATTTGAGCTCAACATTTCTACTTATCAAAGTCTCCAAAAGCTAAACCACTGCTACATGCATATATGTTTAAGCAGGAAATTCATGGTTCTGATGAGAAACTCTTCTCAGTGATATAATAAATTAAGGACAGAGACTGGAAAAATCCTATTGAAAGAATGAATAACTGCACCATTACAAAAAGTAATATGAACAAATAAAACCAAGTGTCAGATTCTCAGCTCTGAATTTAATGGAAGTAAATTTGATTTACACCACATGGTCTGACCCTTTTAAGTGCAGTTCAGTTTAATTTCCCAACCATGTGCTGAGTTGTACAGTGACGTGGGACAGTACAGTAACTCTGGCAGTGCTTTGTTTCTCACACCTGTAATTTTACTTCATTGACCTAAGCAGACCTAAATTGAGGATATGAGAGGTAGCATGTTTCTTAATCCTCTTCAGCAACCACTTTTGCTGCAGTCTGTTGTGCACATGGGACTTCATTTTACTAGATGGTAACCAAACACAGCATGAAAAGATGGTTCAGTCTCCCCATCCCCCAGCGCTTCAAATCTATTGTTTTGGTATGAAAAATTCCATAGTGCCACATTTCCATCTTTAACCATTTTTCTGACTTATTTCAAAATGATGGCTACAGGCTTCTATATGTATTTCTAAGAAGTAAATAGCAGGAAATCAATACAGAGAATAAGTACATGAGTTGAAAATATCCCCAACAGAATCAACTTGGATGCTGAATTTTTCAGGAACCATGGTTAGTTACACGCAAGAATGAATACATCTTAAATACAATTTATCTCTTCCTTTCACTTTTGCATTTCACAGGAGTAACTCAGATTAAACCCTTCCATTAGCAGAAATGGAGAAGCTCTTAAAAATATGAACCAAATAATTTAGCAAAAAAAGGAAAAAACCTGTAAAGCCCAGCTTGTATTGGTATAAAAAGGTATACTAAGTATTCCATATTTAATATGCAACAGATAAAAAGGTATTACTTGATTTCTTTCCCACTGAAAGTCAATGGCAGGCATACTATACATTCCACAGTAGGTAAGATCATAATGGTCAGTTATAGGTGGGGGGCAGAGGTTGTAGACAGATATAACTTTGGTTTAATGGGGGAGAGTTGCTGCTTGGGAGTGAATGTCAGCTTTTACAATGTAACTCTTTCTTCTGCTTGTTCCTATAATGGTACAAATGAGCTAAACTGCTGTAAATTGTTCTTCTGTAATGCTACAAAAATATAGCACCATGGGGACTTTTTGACTGCCCCTCACTACTGAATTTTTCTTCAAATAAACAAAGTTTACTGACAGTATAAGACTTCTGTATTTGGGACCTCAAGTCCGTTATCCCTACATGTGTGAAACTTTGGACATCAGTGGAAGATACTTCCACCGAGGGCTGAGCAGATCTGCATGAAAGAGCTCAAGAATAAATGTTACATCAGATGATGTTTTATTACACTGCTGGAAGCTAGTGATTTAGGTCTCAGAGATCCAGTGAAGTACCAGTTCATTTGGCTCTTAAGAGAAGACCAAGAGGAGATACAGCTTGTAGACAGCATTGCTGGAGAACTCTGAGTCAGGGTTTAGGGACCAAGAATAATCTGCTTTATTTGTGTAATTTTTTTTAAAAACGGAAACAAATGAGATTGTAGGGAGTTTATTTCTTTCCCTGGACCCATCTGGGTCTGAGAAATTGCCAAATATTCATTCATTCATTCATTCAATTTATATGCCACCCTTCCCAACAAAGTCTCCAGGCAGTTTACAGTAAGGCAACAGAATAACTTAAAAGCAGGAAAGCAACCAAAATATGGTTCTATAGCCATGACATTGGGGTGTGGCCTGCAGGCTGGATCTGGCTTGCCAGCTGATTGAATCCAGTCCATTGGGCACCTGCCAACTGATTGGATGCAGCCCATGGCTGCCCCACAGAACTGCACATGGGGCTGAGCCTGGCCTGGGGCAGCCAGCGGTAAATTCCTTTCTGCACCCACCATCTCCGGCTCCAGTCTCAGCAAGTGCATGCACTTTCCAGTGGGGCTGCCCCATGTGTGCTGTTCAGCTTACCTTACCTCCAGCGGTGACTCCTGCTCCTGCTGTGCAGCTCCAGGCCAGGGAGGATGAGAGCTGCAGCTGGGTGGCTCCTGCCCCAGCACATTGGGCTCCAGTTCCAGCTCCTGGCTGCTTTCCATCCTGTCTGTTCACCTGCTAGGATTAGCAGACACCTGCAGGCAGGCAGGCAGGTAGAGTGGGTGGAAGGTGGCCAGGAACTGGAGCTGGGGCACCACGTACTGAGGCAGCAGCTGCCCAGCTGAGGTTTCCCCTCCATCTGGAACAGCACAGCAGGAGCAGGAGGAAGAGCTGCTGTCTGAGGCAAGGGGAGCTCCTAGACCAGGAGCAGCCCAGGAAGTAAACTGTGTGTGCTGACTGGGGTGGAACCAGTCGGTATAGGAGAGAATATGGTGCAGGCTACCCTGGTTGGGAACCTCCCTCCCTCCTGGCCAGCTCCCAGGACCTAGTGTCCAGGCAACCTTCCCTCTGTTGCCCTGTGGGGTCAGGCCAACTCTCAGGATCTCAATATTGTGCTGTTAAACAGGAAGATGTGACAATTGCACATATACAAACACACACATCAATTAGGTACACACACACTACCAGCTCAGGCACATACACATCCAAACAAACCTAGGCACATGCATACCTATCACCAATTCAAGCACTTACACTATTAACCTTTGGGGTGTGACACAGATCTCTA
This sequence comes from Crocodylus porosus, assembly GCF_001723895.1. Classification (NCBI taxonomy): domain Eukaryota; kingdom Metazoa; phylum Chordata; order Crocodylia; family Crocodylidae; genus Crocodylus; species Crocodylus porosus. Next base: position 20,735,774 of record NW_017728906.1, read on the forward strand.
ATTTGTATATCATGCACACAATGACAATTTGTATATCATGCACACAATGTGTGTATATATATATACACACACACACACACACACACTCACCAGTTTACACACATACAACCCACCTACACATACACACAGGTGAGTTCCTAACTTGGATAGCACAGCATGTATGTGTGTGCTTGGGGTATCTGGGATACTTGGGGGAAGGTTCAGGTGAGAGAGAGAGAGTTAAGTGTAGGGAGTGAAAGTTGCCAGAACCGGGATTAGAACCAGTGGCCTACAGAGAAGCTGGCTGAGGAACTGAGGTTTGGGTTTACTTAAGGTAGACTGGGGCTGGAAACTGAGGCAGACAGCTGAGATGTTGGGTGGGGGGGGCAGATAAGTGGTAGCAAGGAGGAGACAGCCAGGAAAGAAACTGAGGCAGAAACCTGGTTGCTCAGGGGAAAAGACAGTGGGGATAAGACAGTTGCAAAGAAACAGGGTGTTTGGAGGCAGAGAGGAGCTCAGGACAGGTGTTGAAGGTGACAGTGAGCCAGAAGCAGGAGAGGGAGAAATGAGAGAAGTTAGAGGGGCGAGGAGCAGAGATTGGAGCAGGGCCAAGCCATAGTAAAGTAAAACCCAACTTAGGGGTCTAAATAGTTTAATTACTCACTCACTCACTCTCTGGCAGCAGGAGAAAGAGACTCAGTGGAAGGGCTGGAATCCAAGTCCTTGGTTGAAGAGGGGGTAGGGGTGACAGCTACCTATCCAGGCTGGAAAGGGGTCCTTGTCCAGTAGGTGTTGTCCAGAGGGGGGTCCCTGGCAGGGCCTCTGGGTGGATCAGTGGTGTGGCACGGCGCTGGTCCAGATGGAGAGGGCGTCCCAAGGAGTCAGTCTTCACTGCCCCTTTTATGGGGCAGACTACCTCTGATCTCCTATGGGGAGGGCCTGTCCAGGGAATGTCAGTGCTGACTCAGAGGGCTCCAGGTGTTCTTACTGAGCATGTGCAGCCTTGGCACAATGGTGAGTTGCCTCATCTTTTGCTTTTTGGAA
>NW_017728906.1:20737381-20753195 GCF_001723895.1 Crocodylus porosus
TCAGGGCGGCTAGGATCTGGAACCAACTTCCAAGTGAAGTGGTGCTGGCTCCTACCCTGGGGGTCTTTAAGACAAGGCTAGACAATCACCTTGCTGGGGTCGTTTGACCCCAGTACTCTTTCCTGCCATGGCAGGGGGTCGGACTTAATGATCTGCTCAGGTCCCTTCCAACCCTACTAACTATGAAACTATGATTTGCTGAGCAGTATGGTATGGCACGCATGTGTAGATGCATGCCTGTACTGTGCAATAATTTTGCTTATTGCACAGTAAATGCACATGTAGAGGCACGCAATGGAGTGGTAGCAGCAGAGAGCTGAGATGGGGATGTGAACCACCTGTGTTCCTAGCCAGGCTTTGTACCCTGCTCAGATCTCCATGCTGCCATGGAGATGGCACTGTTATTGGTACTTGAAATGCTGTTACACTTTTGACTGCAGTGTAGATGTACTCTGTAATAATAAACACTCCTTTTAATTATAGGAACAGAAAACTATTAAAACTAACCTATTGTCTTTCTCATAATTGTAAAAATGGCTTATCTGATACTACATAATTTGAAAAATATTCTAAAGCTAAGGTTCTCTACACCTAAGGTAAGGCACATTTTTGGTAACTTTAACTTGAGTTACACCATGAGTATGATACATTTAAAATTTTTCATTCTTCTTTTAGAAAATGCCTGCTACATTACTTTCAACATAAGCTAGATATAGCCTTAGAATAAAGTTAAATATATAATCCTGTCTTTGTTTAGCTCTAAAAAATATGAACTAAATCTCTGAATCTCCTTATCTCCAAAATTATGTCAACAGCCGTAACAAAATGACAGCTGCTCTGTAATTGTAACCAGAATGCATATTATTCAACACTTGTTTCGCTCTACTTACACACAAAATGTCAGGTTTGCAGACACTTGACAAAGTGGTTTCTCTTGTTGATATATTTGATTCAGTTGCTTATAATTTTAAAAAACTGGTTAGTAAGTTTACTTTTTCCTGTACCTGTTTCAGAGAAAAATGTATTGGTGCCTCATTTGGCATAGCTCAGAGGAGGTGATAGTCCTGTCCTGAAAAACCAGGCTGTACTTGTTTTTCAAGGCAATATTTTTCTCAACTTCTTTCATCTTCCAGAATTCAAAGGAGAGCGTATGGGATGGTGAGAACCAGCTACTGAATATATCCCGAATTCAACATAATTCTGTGCTCCAAATTCTTCTGTCCTTGCATCAAATCTATAAAAATTGCTTGTATCAATGAGAAGTCTCTGACACTAACAACTGCAGCCATTGGCTTGAACACCCTGGTATACAGCCCAGTTTGCAGTGGTGCTCAACCTTTTTGGCCAGTAGGTTCATGGGGTGGATCTGGCCAGTGGTCCTGATTCAATGCCTGGCGTGGTCATGGTAGGACCCTATCCAGCTGTGCAAGGCTGTGGGGAATGCAGTGGGGGGGAGAAAGGGGCTTGATTTGGTTCCAATTAGGCTCCATAGGGGGTAGGCAGGAGGGGGAGAAAATGGCATGGCCCAGCCCCAATCCAGCCATGGGGGGAGGAGGTGCTGTGGGCAAGCCATAATCCACCACACAGAATTTGATGCTTGAGAATTTGGCAGCTTGGGAGGGTGGTGTACTACTTGCCACTTCTCCCCTGCTGCTAGCTTCCTGACTTGTGGACAAGATACCATGGTTCTGCTGGCCACATTTGGCTCGTGGGCCGGAGGTTGAGCACCTACTAAAGTTCTAGTCACTGCAGAGTGAATACTATCTATGGAGGCCCAAGTCGGCCGGCAGTTAGGAAGGTCTACTTTGCCTATTTTAGTTACAACCTCTTCTACAGGACCTTTTTTTTTCTCTAAAAATATACAAAAATATTCAGCTTGGATGATGGAATTTGGACAGGTTGTCATGTTTAGAAAATTACAACAGTTGGGAATTACTGATTGTTTAGGAAACAGAGACTGCTAGCAGTGACTGGTAGCCTTGGGGTTGCACGAAGATGTAGCCCTGTGTACACATGCCACATAGACCCTGAAGCTGTTTCTCATGATTCACATGTGTGGCATAAACAATAAGAGCTGAGTGAGTCAATGTCAATTAATGTTATAATAACTGTTTAGCAATAATCTTTTAAATGCATCTTCTCTTTATTTTCTACTGTGGCACAATCGGTCAGTTATGCCTAGGAAACAGAAGATTTCAAGACTCTCAAGACTGTACATTTATGATCCTTACTTCACCAATGTTCTAGGTATAGTTGGGAAGCCATTTGGGTTGATGGAATTATACATATGTGCCACAAAAATGGCCACCGACTATAGGGCTTTGCTGGCTATGATGATAGCAGTAGTGTCACTGACCTGAGGAAGGACACTGCATCTGAAAGCTTGTCTAATATCTCTCCCAACTATAGAGTTCTGGGAAGATGTCTGTATGGTATGGGTTTCAAAACTGTCATATTGTCTAGAAAAAACTGGGGAGTGGAAGACGCCTTTTCTCATCAGAACTGTGGTGAAGACCTGTTTAGACAACTGGCAGATTATTTTTTAAGTCATCCTGCATATGCCAAGGAGTGAATCACAAGCTTCTCGCAAGTATTTCAAGACATAGTAAAAGTTCTTCCACAAGACAATTCAGACCAATCGCTTAGCTGCATTTGGTAAATGGCAGCTGAATTTAAACCTTGAGCCTCTCAATCTGAAATTACATTAGTTGTTAATATGAGCCTTTAGTGCTCTTGTAAATAAAATATTACAATGTTATATAAATATTTTTTACAACACCTATCAGTCCAACTGCCATCTCCGTGTACGCCACTCCTGCATAACTGCTATCAGTCTCTGTTTCCTAAAGAATCAGTAATTCCTAGCTATTGTAATTTTCTGACCACAACATCATGCCCAAAGTCCATCAAGTAGTTGCAGCATGTGAGTTATGGCATCCTATCATTTTGATACTACTTATGATATATTGTGTGTGTCCATATGTCCAGTATACCAGCCTGAAGCACATAAGGCAAACTGCATCTCAGGGGAAAGTCTGAAGTTAAAGGTATAAAGGGAAGACTGCATGCTAAGAGTTTTTTTTAGTGAGAGTTATTTTTCTTTGAAGGGTGTCTCAATTCTAATAGGTTCGCTTTAGGTTAGCATTCTTAATCTGATTTGCATCATTATTTGCAGCCTCATTTCATGCCTTTTCATCCTCTTCTTTGCTTGATAGCTATTTAAAATGGGGCTTTTGAGAAGAGAATAAAGAGCAACAACAAGATGATCAATGCCTTGCGTTCACTTTATACAGAGTAACAGCCTGATCCTGCTGCCCTTCTTCTATTTAAACTAATTACAGAGTAAAGTACCACAAAATATAAGTAATGACCTAAGCCTTTAGTAACAAGGAACAGATAATAACTTGTTTTCCCTTGTGGTAGAATCCAAACCACAATTAGAGCTCCTTTATGCTAGGAACTTCATGCTACAGCTAAGTGAAAATCAGAATGATCATCCGTCAGGAAATTCCTACATGTCAAACATACTGCTTTAGTCTTGAATTGTATTAAAATTCAAAATTAAACTTTAATGAAATAGAAACAGTTTAGGAAAATGTTTTTGGAAATGCTGTAGTATTTCACTTTTGACATTTACTATACAAATGAAACATGTCAGTATTAACAAAATGATGATAAAAGCTCGTTTTAGGTTTTTGAGCCTAAAGTCTTGTGTTTTTAGTAGGTCTGCGTAGGCTGCCTCTGCCTGAAGAATGACTTCCATGCCAGTCAGTTTGTAGGAAGCGTTATGCTGCATGAAAGTGTTTCTTTGGCCAAAAAGCCCACTTTTGGGGGGAGAATGGGGACCCAGGGAACCTGAAATACAGTTCCTCTGTAAGGCCTCTGCTTAGGCTGAGAGAATTTTGATTCAGTTCAACAAACAGAAATATTTTGATTTTGGAGGGGGGGGTAAGTTAAATGAAACTGTTTCAACTTTCCTAGAGGACAAGAAGAAAAATGGGGAAAGCAGAACCTTTCCTGAAGAAATTTTGTAGACACTTTATTTTCCTCCATGTGTATGTGTTTGACATAACATTCTCGATTAGCTTTGTCTATACACTACTTCAGCCTGAAGTGCTTTCAGTTTAAGCAAGGATGACAAAGGATCCTGCCTATCCACACATTCCTCAGTTCTACTTTCCTCTTAAACAAAGGATGACTTAAAGACTCTGTTGTTATTTCCGAGCCACATACCTAAATCTTCCTTCAGAATCATTGTGCTCTTTGCTCAGCTCTGCCATCCTTGGAGATCATGATGCTTGGAGCTGTCTTCCATTTAAAATGGCAGCAGTGCCTTCATTGATACAGTTACTTTAATTCCCCTTTTTAAATGAACACCTTCAGCAGCAAACCACTAAAGAGAAATGGGGACGGCCAGATGCTGACGTGGTGTAAAATGGAATTTAGTCTCTCCCTTGATATTTTTATGTTTGAGCTCTGTTATCTGTGTCTGATTTAAAGGATAAGCCCCTTAGGGCAGTGTTTGCACAATGCCATGTTCAATGACAGGAGGCAATAAATCATAATAAATGATGATGATAGCACAGGATTGTTCCCAAAAGTACATTCTTGACCATGTTGTCCTTATTTTAAATATACTAAGTCTGGGTCCTTTGACACTATTCTCCTGACCATATTTCAGATAGTTTTTCTTGATGCTGAGCCCGAATTTTTCCATTTCTAACTCCATTTTTTAAATTTCAAGGTATGTACTCTTGTAATAATGATATACAGCTTTTTCTAGGTGCATAAATATCCAAGATATTGAAAGCTGTTTATATATTAAATAAATAAAGTAACCTAACCTAAAGATTCACTTCCCCTTTCTGCTTCAAAAAATACCACTGGGAAAAGGAAAGACAAATAAGTACAAATATTAGTAGACATTTTGGTTAATGTATCAATACACAGTTCTTCCATGATATATACAATATAAGAAAGCATCTAAAAAAAGAGCAAGATGAGTCTGGAGTTTTTGGTTGCCCAAACTAATTCTAGAGGCTTGAATTTCTATTTGCCTTCACCTTGTGTAATTCCTTTACCAGTACCAAATGGGTAGAAAATGCTACAAGTTTGCCTGGTAGCTTTTCTACAATGGTTTTACACTAAATTATTATTAAATTATTGTACAAGGTCATCAGGTATTCAGGCTTCTGTAGTAATTTTTAATTTCTTTTGTAAGTCTGTCTTTCAGGTTTTGTGGTGATCTTTGTTGCTTCAGCTCCTTCACTCTCTCTCCTCCCAAATGTCCTCTGAGATGGATGGAATGGGCGTTGGAACAAAACCTTATTTCTTCAACCTAAGTAAATAATAAAAACTATCTGAACATGTGTGTTTCATGTTTGAACATGCCAGGCATGATACTCCAGAGAGGGATGTTGCCATTTTGAAAAACAGACTTTTCGTAGTAACATGTTCATAATCATATGATATTACTGATATAACATGCCACCATTTTTAGGTGCAGATAAACTGATTGCTGTGCAGTTCACCATGGTGCCACCCAGTTCCTCCTAATGTCAATGGAAAGGCATCCTCTTAACATTTCAGTCAATGGTGAGTGTACTCTTGAGGCAGGGTCAATATAACGCTTTTTGATAAGATCATACAAAGAGATCCTCTGCTCTCTTTGCACTTTAAAACTTTAAGGCTCCCACATGGTGCTAAAAGAATATGTTGCCTTATATTTCAAAGCCACCATTTCATCTCCTCTCTATTGCAACTAACAAAGGATAGTCTTAGTGATTTCAGGGAGGTATTTAGCAATTTTAATTTCAGCAGAGTAGAGTGGCAATTTATAGATTAACTAACGTGCCACCCTGTCCTGCTTTGTTGGTGACTTCAGTTCCTTGAGGTGATCAAATATCCTCTGCTGATTTTGCAGGTCTGCTGTGGAGGGAGTTGGGGAAGGAGAAGTATGCAGAAACAAAGCAATCCTGTAATTCCTTCCAGAGTGCAGAACCAGCTTTCTTCTAAAGTCTCTGAGCACGATAGTCACCAAAAGGCAGAGTGAAAATAGAGGAGATAAGGCAATAGTACTTCTTCCCTGCTTACTCCCCAGATTCTCTTATTTTGGGAGTAGTTTCCAGGCATGGGGACCCTGTGCCAGTATGTTAGCAATCTTTAAAATAAACAAGCTACTATAAATGTACACTGATGAATTATTATTGCTCTATGTGGGTGTGTGTTCTTGTTCACATTTCTGTTTCCAGAAAGCATATTTAAGCCTTTCTTTCTCCAGCCCATAGCATATGCTAGGCAGCTTTCTTCTTGTTAAAACCATCACATATTGCATGAAACTGAGGTTTTTGTTTCCTTTTATAGCTACAATATTTATCAGTAGGAAGCATTGCTTTAGGTTCTGAGTTGTCTGATTTGAAGATATTTAAAGAATGGGCTGTACAGCCTTAACACATCAGGGCCCTCAGCATGTCTTTTCTCTACTGAATTTAGTTTTGTCTTCTATAAATAACTGAGAGCAGCTTTGAAGAAAATATGCCTCATAGAGAATGTGGTGGCCAAGAATCAGAGTTCTGATAACTGTATTATACTTAATTTTAACTGTAGAATAAACAAATGCATGGAATAATTTATATCACACTAAATCTTCAAAGGAGGAGGAGGAAGAGGACTAATATCTACTTATTCCAGAAGCATTATATGCCTGCATTTGCTTCAGTTATAGATCTTTAACTTTTCTTGGTATAGATTGACAGAACAGCTATACACATACTCTGTGATAGAGAAAGTAATTTCTTTGTCCTATTATACACAAGAGAAGCAAAGTTTTGTTTCCTTATAGCCTGTGTCCGAGAAAAAAATGTTTTGTGACAACCATATTCTCCTCAATAGACTCACTTTCTTTGTTGAGGAGAGTCTAACCGAGACCCCATATGGTTTCAGACCACGCTGAGATACAATAGATATGATCTTTGTTGTTAGACAGTTGTAAGAGAAGTGCCATGAAGATCTTGACATGTGTCATGCCAGTTCATGGGTGGCCAGGTCTTGGGGAACAACTGGGATCAGAAGGTGTGGGTGAAATTCAAGTGTTGAGAAGCCAGAAGGTCAGTGCATGAAGCTGAATTAGAGAGCCAGAGGGTTGGGTAGATCAGAGTCAGAAGACAAGCTGGGTCATGTAGCCAGGAGGACAAGCTAGGAGTTGGCTTTAGGAAGAGACTAGGAAGCTGAAGGAAGAGGGTTAGGAAGCTGAATGTTCAGGTAGAGCACAGAGTCTGAGGCCAAGGGGAGGGATCAGATAGAGAGCTAGTAGAGGCGTGAGCCAGGAGAAACAGTGGAGCACCCTGGGTACAAGTTGAGCCCTGTTACCTGGATATATCCTATTCTTGTGCAAGGATTTTTGTGAAGGTTCAGCTGACACTCCCTGCCATATAAATGGCAGGAAGTGTAGGGATGGCTAGCCTCTGATTGAAGCTGTGTTCAGTCTCGGTCCTCAGCTGAGGAGGTGGCAGATAGAGCTGAGCAGCTATTCTGGGCAGGCCAAGGTCCTTGGTACTTAAACCTCTATATGAAATGTAATGCAAATAAAAGAGTAACAAATTTTAAAATGAAACTTGTTTTGAAATTTTCAGATGTTTTAAGGATCCAAGGAAACCTGACAACATGGCCTTCACTGACCTAGCTAAGGCCTTTGATTCAAGCTATAGAAAAGCCCAATGAATGATCCTGATGAGTTTTGGATGCCTACCAAAATTCATTACTATTATCAGATTTCTTCACTATGACATGACAGCAATCATCCTAAGCATTGGCTTGACTATGAGAACTGGAGTGAAGCAAGGATGTGTTATTATGCCAACATGCTTTTTCATGTATACCATAGCTTTTCCGCATCTCATTGCTGATGGAATATGAAATATAGCACAGATTGTAGTAGATGAAAATTGTTTCGACATTTTAAAATGTTTTAAATATGAATTTTGTAAAATAGTTTTTCATAATTCCTATTTTAAAGGAGATTTTGAAAAAATAGACACAAAAATTCTTTTTGGTTCTAATCTGGAATGAAAAAAAATGTTGAAAGACCAAACCCTTCTGTGAAACTGAAGTCTTTACTTAAGTCAGGCGTACTGATTAATAACTCTTTACATTTCTCATTGAGGATGTTAGATAATGGCATTACCCAGATCTTTCTGTGCATCTAATCTATATATTTCTAAGATGTCCATTACTGTTCATAGGACAAATGAAGTTATTAAATATTAAACATTCATTATTGATACCTCCATTCCTAAATAGATGAAAGAAAAATATGTGTTGTAACAACTGGTAAATTGGTAAATTCTGACTTTTTAAAGATGCCTACTGCCTGTCCAGGGAACATATTAAAAGAAAATTGTGATGAATATACATTTTAATTGCATTCTATTTTCCCATCAGTGGCAATAAGAGCTCAACTAAAACAATATTTTATTTCCTACTGTAATGGTGAGTACATATTAACTATATTATTAATCCAACTGAAGACTCTTGTACAAAGCTATTTCAAACCATTAGTTACCCATTGTAATTGATGGATTACTACATTACCATTTAATTTAGTATTGTTTTCAAGGCATAACACTCTGTTTGGTTCAAGTTAATTGTAAAATGAAATAAGGAAACAACATTCTCCAAAGGAATGAATAATACAAGAGCAGATTTTTCCTGATCTCAGGGGTATAATGGTATGTGAGCCGTATAGCAATTCTGGTATAGACCCTCTGGTTAGCATTGCTTTGCAATCTATGGCACTGAGAAGGGAGGATAGACTCGGGTATGTATGACGTTTGGATTCAGGTTTGTGATAGTCTTTTTTGAAAATGGAAATTAACATCAATTATTCAAATCTAGTTACGCTTTCAACCCTCTTAATTGCAAAGTGTTTTCCATTCAGTGATCAAGCCAAATTCCCGAAAGATCATAGCAATTATATCTATGTATCAAGAGGAAAATATAGACTGTTTAGCCCAATTTTCTGTTGTGATATAGCTCTTTATGCTACTGGTTTTAGCACAGAGGGATTGTTAAATTATTGTCAACCATTCTTTACCTAGGGATTTTTCCTGTGGGGGAGATGGATCTAAAGACACGATCACCAAATAACTCCCTCATGTAGTAGGTATGACAGGGAAAATGTTAGATGACTAGTAGTGGTTGCTGGAACAGCTCTTTTGGGGTCTGGGAAACCAGATATAAGCTAATGCAATTTTGAAACTGATCCATTTTGCACTAGCATTTCATCTGGTCCCTGATTTTGTAGCAAAACCCCCAGTTTTTCTCTTTTTTATTGCATTCACTCCCCTTCCCCAACCATTTCTGGCTTTTTCTCTCCCTCTCTATTCCGTATAGATAAGTATAAGTAAGCTAAGATGTAGGATAAACTTTAAACATTTTTATTTTGGTGGCAAGTTTTTCGTTTTGGATATCCATTGTTTTATATTGTATAATTATTAGGTTTGTATGAATTTTTACTGCTGTATATTGTATTATCATTTTTTGAAATCTATTTTTATTGTTTCATATGGTTTAGGCCTGTGTTTGTAAGTGAACCAAAGTCATGTCAAGTTTCCATTTTATATGTCAAGCCTCCATCTTCTGTCCTCTGCCTGGGCATCCCATGTTGCAACAATATGATTCATTGTACCACTCCCATGTAGATTGGTTCCCTGATGAATAAGAGTGATTGGGCATGATTGAAATACAATGGTAGCAGGCCTCTACTGAATGTACGGGCCATCACCTTGCACCGATTCATCCAGGAACCACAGACCTCACCCAGGAATAGAGACAAGACCAGCATTTGAAAAACAAAAGACCCTGCAGAACCAGCAACTCTCACCATTACAGACACGAGGAACTACACATTTCTGCATGGAGCAAACATGCTCAGTACACCAGGGGCTGACCCTTGCCTGGGCATGCCTCCTGTCATGGGTCACACAAGGTCTGCCCCTATAAGGGGCAGCGAAAACAGATCCAGTGGGACACCCATCTGGACCAGCACCATGCCACACCACCTATCCACCCAGAGGCCCTGCCTAGATAGGTAGATATTACCTACATACCTCCTTGTACAATTTGGATTCTCTCTCTCTCCTCCTGGACTTCAGTGGACTTCAGCCCCTGCACCAAGTCTCTTTAACCCCTGCTGTCAGTGTGCGCGCACGTGTGTGCATGCGCAAGGGAACTGATTTGGCATTGTGTCACCATCTCCCCTGTTCAATAAAACCACTGTCATTTGCAAGCTCGAGTTGGGTCATGTTTTACTAAATCCCAGTCCCTTCCTTATCTTAAATCCCAGCCTCATTCTTTCTCCTTCTCAGCTCCAGTCCTCACCCTTTCTATTAGTTTTCCCATCTCCTCCCAATTCCATCTCCCCTTGTCTGCCACCTCTCAGCCTCCCCTGCTCCTACTGTCTTTTCCCTCTGACTCTCTGCTGCCCTGCCACCTGCTGCTTTTCCTGTGGTTTTCTGCTGCCTGTCTCTCTGTTTTCAGGCTTCCCCCACACCTTCTGTAATCTCTCCCCTCCCCCCCTGCAGCTTCCCAGCTCCTCTTAGCTGTGCAGTTTTCTCCAGCTCCCAGCACCTACTGCCGCTCCCTGCAACTTCTCTAGCTGCCCCAGAGCCATCATCTGGCTCCCCATACCTAGACCCTCTCTTTAACACTCACATTTTCCCTTAGTCCCATTTTCCCCCTCCCCATCTACCTTTTCAGCTCATCCATAGCTATGGCTCCAGTCCCAGACTGTGCAGGCATGCTTCCCTGTTCTGCAGGCTTTGGGCATTGTCTTCTAATCAATTAAGATCAATTAACTTAAAGTTACCTCCAAGCCTCAGTTCTTCAGCCCAGGCCCCTGTAGTCTACCAGTTCTAATCCCAGTCCTGGTAACTTTAACTCCCTACACTTCTACTTTTTTACCTTAACCTTTCCCCAGGTATCCCAAGTACACCAAGCACATACATACACACATATCGCAATACCCAACTTAGGAACTCACTTGTGTGTATGTGTAGGTGGGTGGTATGTGTGTAAATTAGTGAATACATAGCTAGATATCATTGTGTGGGGTGGTATATGAATTAATAATCCACATATGTGTATTGAATATGCAGGTGTTGGTAACTGGTAACTGATTGTCTAAATTTGGTGTGTGCCGTGTGTGTGAATCTAGGCTAATTATTTTGAATGTGTGTGTGTATCTGAGTTGCTAGTGTGAGAGTATATATGTGTGTATATATATGGGATTGTGTGCATGATATATGAATTAGCAATCTGTATCTAACTTTTGGGGTGTATAGTATATGTGCCTGAGCTGGTAGTGTGTATGTATTTGCCTAATGGGGTGTATGCACCTAGTGAGTGTGTGCTTAATTGATTTTTATGTGTGCATGTGCAGTTGTATTCCACGCCCTCCTGTCTAACAGCACAATATTGCGATCCTGAGCATTGGCCTGACCCCTCAGGGCAACAATTTGGCCTCAGACTGTGTGGAATAAAACTACTTTTGTTCCTCACTCTGTTTTGAACTTTTTGGCCAGACAAGACTTCAACGGCAGTTACATTGTCTTTTAGGTTTCTGAGGTCAGAGGGGGTGACCTAGTTGAAAAGCATAACTATTGAGGATATGGCTATAGATATTTAATCCCCTTCCTTTTTTCTGATGCAGATGATGAATGGGTTGTGATCACTTTGCTTGCATGCATCAGGTGTGAGATATATTGGTTGCAGACACACAACACATTTACACCTCCTTACTGAGCACCTGGGGCTTGTGTGCCACACAGCACTTGCCAATGCCATGTGCAGTAGGTGTGCCATGGATTGGCCAGCCTTACAGTAGACACTACTGCAGTGCCTCACCACTTGATGGTGGGTGATCTTTTAACAGATTAAATTTATTAGGGCTATAGTGTTGCAAGTAGCAGGGACAGGCTGGCTCCAGCTGCATATGGTTCAGCTTCATCCTTGACCTGCTGCTTGCGATACTATTAAGCTTACTGAAATAGCACAGTGAGGATAGAGAGCCTTTAATCACTGTCAGCTGACAGATCAGAGCAGTGGTGGGGGAGGTTACACATCCAAAATGTGGTAGAACTGTTACATTGCTTATACCTTTGTTATTCACTGAATAGCTAAAGAACCTAATGGCTTTCTAATGATTATATAAGAAAGCCCAAATCACTCATTAGCACACAGAAAACTATGCAGGTGTACTCTATTCCACTATGCTGGGCAGTCTTCCAATTATTTGTCCCCCCATTGTTAAACCTCCTTGTTTTCTTGGAAAACATCACTTGACTTGTCATCTTCCAGGTGTGATCTTCAAGGGCCTTGAAACTTCCTGCTCATTATACCAGCCCAGCCGAGCCTGGTTCCCTTGTATTTATTACCTTCCAGGAAGGGAGCAGGTGAACTTGGTTAGAAGCTGAGAACTAATTAAACTAAGGAGACGTGGGGAGATAAGAGGCCTGCTGGAAGCTGAGTAAGGGTTTTGCTGAATCCTTAGCAAGACAGTATTGGGGTGCAGGGCCTTCAGTCTATCCAGCATCTATCTAACACATAACCCATATACCTCATACTGATGAATTGTGAAACCTGTCTTTCTGAGGGGGAATTTTTCTCCACAGTGATTTACACTGGTATAGAGCTGCTTCTAGGCAAAATGCACCTGTGTAAATATATTGTGTTCCTGCCCCTTTAATCTATTAAATAGCTGTATAGTATGTTAATACTGAGGATAAGGATGAGTTACTTTTGTCTTCACTGAAAAAAAAACTTCAGGACTAAGTGGTTAGCTTAAGTTTGGGTTCCTGTGGGTTATTTTTACAAGGGAGAAAGATTGTTGATGAAATAAAGGTGTTTCTTTGATGCAGTCATATTTGCTGATAAAGGCCATTCAAAGCGTTTCCCCTGAACACTACAGGAATGAGACAGCAGAAGATCACAGGTGTCTGATCACAATTCCAAGCCCTTTTCCAGTCAGCATTTAGCTCAAAGTGTTCATCTCTCTCTCAGCTTTTGCTCAGAGGCTTGCTGCCAGTGCTTCTGTGGTGCTTCCCTGCTGCCTTTTCTGTCCCTTGTGCTATTTCGGGCTGCATCTTCATGTGTACAGCTCTAATGAACAATGCCTGGTTCAGATTCTGACTGGTCCTGTACACTGTTTGTTTGGAGTGGAAGCTCTACTGTGTTGGCTATCTATTTCATAAAGGAGTTTTTCTGTTTCTTTGTTTTATCCCAAGTGACAAGTTGGAGCATGCAGCTTCATGTGAATTTAACTCTGTGCATCTATACATGACAATGAGACTTTTATGGCTTCCATCCATAAAGGCAACAAAGAAAACAAAAACAGGAACTAAATATCAGTGACTTGGAGATTGTTGCCAAGCTGGAAAGTTTTTTGGCTCCAAAGTTCTGGAAAGTTTAGATGACATTTTGCATATGCCTCTTTTTAAAGATAACTGTTCTTTGTTGAACATGGATCTCGGTATGAGGGTTTAAATCTCAAAGGCCCCATAAAGTTTGGAGGGATTGGATTGGAGATTTTGGTCATTCCTATCTTCTGTGACAATATTTAGCACAATAGAGAAAGTTGCTATGACTGGCACACCATTTATCCCAATCTGTAAAAATGATACTAACTCTTTTGTAGAAAATTAGCCGCAACATTTGAATACAAGGAAAGCTCGCTAATTCTTTGTCCATCATTAAAGTGCTGCCAAAAGCAGCTTATACTTAGTAGTGGAAATCAGTTATGAAGTTGATTAAATACAGCCAACAGTGAGCACAACTATAAAACACATGGCCCATATTGGGCAAACATGCTGATGGGAACCTTTCCTTGGTCCTTAAAAAAGAAAGACTGGGCATTCCCTCCATAGGAAACTGGCACCAGGTCTGGAGGTACTTCAATAGCAGGCCAGCATCCAGGAGGGTCAGAGCCAGCCCCAACACCTTCCCTTTGATGCCCAAAATTCTTCATCTTAGTCAATAATAGGTTAATGCAGCCCATCTGAATAAAATATATACTAGTGTCCCTTTAGTGCTGTCCCCTTCGCTGCCAACTTTTTCCTTCCCCAAGTCATGGTAAACCACTACACTGAATACATTTTGACTTCTCCTTCACTCCCACAGGTGAGCTGTACCTCTCTTTCCCAATTTTCAATAATTACTGTTTGTTTGCCAGCTTGAAATGTCTGGCAAATGTCACCAAATGGGGCCTCAACACTTCATCTGTAATCCCTTTATTGCCACCTTCCTCAACCTAGTGCATACAATTATTGTGGCCCCACTCTCCATGTGGTCGAGCCAGGTCAGCCCATCATTCACTGATCAGTGAATGATCAGTTCATTTCCTGCATCAGAAACACCCTGCGGAAGACCAACAACCTCCTAATGTACTGGCACACAACACTGTCAGCTGAGGACTGTAAAGTGGGACTGAGCTGCAGACTTACTACCAGAAAACAATAGTAGAGGATGATGAAGAGGTGGCAGAGATCATATGGCAGAGGTGCCACTGGCATAAACTATTCAAAGACACCCCCCTGGGGAGGAGAGCAGTGATGAGAAGGAAGAAGACAGAGACAGCAAAGAAGAAAACAAATTGAGCAGATTGAGTGACAGTGACAGAGACAACACCAAAGACAGTGACATGAACTAAAAGACTAGATACTAAGGGAAGGAACAGAGGAAGTGTGTCTGATATCCCCTAGCGGCCCCTACCATGCCAAGTTTGCTTCAAAGCACCCTCTTTCTCATCTGTCACACCTTGATCTTAAATATATTAAAAGGGAGGCTGCCTCATCTTCTTGGTCACGGTGCTCCTGCTACCCCACATCTTGCTTCTATAATGAGGTTCCAGGCACCCCATCCTTATGGACTATGCATGGCTCCAACCATCCATGTACCGCACCCTAAGCCTCACAGATGTATTGGACGTGGTTTGATCTGTCTCGCTCTCTGTGCCCTCTCAGGCGCTCCGCAGCCTTGTCATGGAACCATGCCCCACAGGTGCTCTTCAATTGCTGCCCCCCGCCTTGCTCTGGGGCCTGCTCATGCTGCCCCCCACCTTGCTCTGGGGACTGCTCATGCTCAGGTGGCCATAGCTATGCCTGGCCTCAACTCTCCTCCTCAGGGTCTCAAACCCTGCAGATGGGCTCAGATGGCTGTAGCCATGCCTGGCCCCTTTGCTCTAGGGCCGGGGTCTGCGCACCCCAAAATGCTGCACCCTCTCTGGCACCAGGGTCTCCATGCAATCGTGGGTCCCCTATGAGGCCTCCTCCAACCCCTAATAGCCTCACCCAAGCCACCGGTTGTAAACAGTAAACAGAAGAATCAACCCCTTGGCTATAACATAAACCTACGCCATCTGGCTATAACAAAATTTGAACCACTCCAGGGCTTCTCCATCTCTCACCAGTATTGCATTGTTCAGTCATTCAAGCCTCTTCCTTTTCTTCACTCCAACAGAGTTCCTACCCTTATGGCTGCTGGCAAGGAACTCCCCTTACCTGGCTTCAGCCTTGGGGTTTATATATAGGCCAGGCCTTGCCCCTTTCCGGTCAGCTGACTCACAGTGGTTGCCCCAGCAACCTACACCTGTGCTTCTTTATTACTTTTCTGGCTGCCCTGGTAACCAGCAGCTGATCTCCCCACTCACTGCTAGGGCTCTCTCCCTAGCTGTTTCCACTCTAAGGAGCAGGGCACCTGCATGCTCTGCGACACACCTCCCCTTTTTATAGGAGAAGAGCACCGAGGACATGTGTATATATAT
>NW_017728906.1:20754775-20782135 GCF_001723895.1 Crocodylus porosus
TATATATATATATATATATATATATATATATACACACATCCCCCCAAAACCCCAAAGAAGTAGGAGGGGGAGAAATTTAAGGCAAATCTGCAATAAATAGATTCTATACATGGAAAATAATAAGAACTTCATAATTTTTCCATATGTGTAGTCTAGTTATTGGGGTTGACTTATGTTCAGGCTTGTCTTATATGAAAGTAAATATGGTAAATGATGCCCTATTTTGAGGATTTAGAAGGAATTTAAGTCATGTGTAAGTTCTTCATTACCTTTCTCCAAAAAGGGGACTGTGGTTCTTTGAAACTAATGGAAGTCTATGCAGATATGACTGTAAAGTATACCCTGTCCATGTTTTTTGTATCCTGTGGACTTAGTGTTACATGATGAGAAACAGATTCAGGATTTTACAAACTGGGGTGTGGTTGCAGCAACTTGTGCTGTAGGGGTGGCTGCATCCCCTGCTTCCGACCTCCTCTCTCTGCTCCTCCCAACCTGGGCTGACAGACAATGCTCCAGGAGTGGCAAGAGAAGACTTAAATGTCAAGGAAAGAAAACATTACACCCCTCTCTTTTTCTTTCCTCTCTGTCTCCTCCTCTCCCACTTGTCCCCAGCCCCTGCACTCCTGTTTGCTGCTGCCAGGTGCTATCTTGGAGTGAGAGGAGCTCCTGCCTGCCTCAGCAGAATGCTCAGGGGCTGCACTCACTGGAGACTGCAGCAATAGCTAGGCAGTGCATTACCTCTCCCCATGTGTGCTCCTGGGCTAGCAGGGAGCACCTAGGAGAAAGCAGTGACGGGGACTGCACCTGCCCACTACTGCAATCCTATGCCAAGCACAGTCCCTGTGTAGCCCAGCTGGAGCCCCCCACTCCCTGGGTGTTCTCCCTGAGACAGCCAAGAGTGGGGGGAATCAGAGGGGAGGGGATGTGCATTTGAGCATGGAAGAGAAAAGAGGTCCCTTCTTTGAGGTAAGACTTAAGTCTGTGACCTGCTTCTCCAGTAGCATGTTTGGAAGGGCAGAGGGGAGGGGGGTGCAGCCACACCACTGCACCGCCTCTGGATCCATCCTAGATTGTTATAGTGTTATATGACTGTGAACCCGCTGCACAGTATGAGAAAAGAATAGTGATATAGTTGCATGTTAGAGACATATTTCTTGTAGAGTGTTCCTGACAAATATATGTGCATGCTTTTTTTATATACATATATGTAGATATATTGGTGTGTAAGGTTGTCATCATGGATTCATGAAAATATATGATGTTATTATCTAGGTATTTAGAACAGTCGAATTGCTGCATTAAAATGCACATGGTGTAGTAAAAATGTGTTTGTTCTAATAGATACCTTTTATATATTATTGCTATAGAATGAGAGATGAAGGGAAAACTGCAAGATATGAGAAATGACTCCAGTGGTGGTAGCATGTGGTAACATTTGCCTTGGGCATCAGTTGGGGGTAGATGTCATATATTTATGTCATGATATAATGGCACACTGTAGGCCATTCTTGTATTCATTCTTATTCCAAGCTCATTTGTCAATTGTCTGCATAAATTCAACATCTTCATGCAGGCAAGTTTATGTATCTCTTTGCAGTTGACTGTAAACAAATTGCAAGTGTCGTCTGGCAGGAGATAAGATAGATGGAGTTGGTTGGGGTGAGGTTCTTGCAGTCTCAGTGTGATATTACAAACTTACCTGTTGGCTGCTGTTTTCCACTGGAAAAATTTGGGGTCTGACAGTAGATGTCATATCTAAAAATGAGTGGAACAGGATTTTTTGGGAGCTGAATAAGTTAGTTTTATTCTTAAAAAAATGTCTCTGAAGGTTCTGTTTAGCTAAGTTGCTGCTGTAAGGGGTTGGGCTCATTGAACACAATGCCTATAACAAAAATGAAGAGAAGTTGTTGTTCAACTATATTTTAGTCAGTACATTTGGGTCTCTGATTTTCACTTTATTATAGAACCTGAACCTTTAAGTAACAGTTTTATTGGACCTAGGTACAGGACCGGAACTCTTATTTGAGGCTATGGCCTTTAAGGGTGACACGTGATATTGTTGAATGAAGGCTTTAGACTTTTTTAAAATGCCTTTTTTGTGTGATCTGCTCCTCTTGTAGATTGCATTATTGGCAGGGAGATCAGCTATTGTCATCATATACCGATTAGTGAGCCAAGGGATTGCTGTGATTCCCCTCCTGCCACTGTCACCCCAGGCAGCACTGTTGAGCAGGTCTCTCTAAAAAGAAATAAGCCATTCTAGGTGTAGAACTAGTGGAGCCAGGGCAAACCCAAGATCATATATGGTGACTTCCATGCACTAACCTGGCTCAGGGCATATGGAAAAATACATATTAGGATACAGTGAAATGTTCTATCTGGAACATAATGTGTAAAATATTAAGGCACTGTAAAGTCCCACGCCAACTGCCCAACAGCTAACTCTCCTGTGCCAACTTCTGAAACCATTTTTTTCCAATAGTAAACTATTCTGTTCTAAATATCTCTCCAGCACTTCCCTGAAAGGGTGAGCTTCATGATCTGAGATGTGGTATACTATTATATGGTTGCTATATACCCGCCTCAAATGACATCATTTTAACAATGGGCAAACTAACTCCTAGGGAATAAAATATAGGCATTTGTAATGTCAGCTGTTTGTCATTTCCATAATCCTGCTGAATAGAAATTCAAAATGTAATTTCAAAGTGATGTAATTAACCATTTAGGGCAACAGGAACAATAACAAAAATCCCAAACCTCAACTTTAACTTGTTATCAGAAATTACCAAAAGGTAATTTCTTTGTCTTATTAAATCTTCACATATCTTTCTGAGATGGAATTTGAATATGAACCACATCTAATAAATATACAAGTGTATCATATTACTGTTGTCATGGAATCCACTGTTTGAAATGATCCACAGCAGGCCAGGGTGTTCCTGATATTTTCTTGACCATTCACTATGATACAATTACTGTTTTTATAGGAACAACTTAAATGTTAAACTTTCTTCTCTTTCAATCTTTTCCACTCTTTTCCATTACCTTTACCTCTGTTTGCTACACAAAGCTCATCCGCAAATAGTCACACCTGTTCCATTTTTTTTTTACTGTTGTCCTTTTTGTTTACGTGAAGAATGGTGAACCAGGATTTTCATTATGATTTTTATTTACATTCAGTACAAAAGAAACTAAAATGTATTGCATGTACAATACATAATGGTAAAATAGTTTCAACTGATCCTGTTATAAAAGTATGTATTTGTAATTTATTCAAACAATTCAGTTTTGGACTGGGGCAAAAATGTAGGAAAGATATATTAATTTGCTCTCAATTCCCCCCACCCCCGCATACCTGTAATCTTGAAACCTCTGCAAATCAATATGGCTTTGTTTAATGTGCTGACCATTTCTCCTTCGGAAAAGTGCATATCCATGTGCATATATCTAGATAAATAAGGGTAGCTATCCAATGGACTGACTATGGATACATTATTTATTATGGGTTACTGATGATCTTATATCTCACAAGTGGCAGAGCAAAGCGGATTCACAAGGTGCTATGAAAGCTCATCAATAACTTGAAGCAATAAATAATGTATTTTTGTCTACCAGTTGGATATATTGTTCATGCAACAGTGATTTTTCTAAGTGTTTAATAATAATTTTTGAGTGAGGAAGGGAATCATCTTGCTTGAATTTGGAGAAAGATTTGAAAATAATCTTTATTTTTATTCTGTAATTTAACACGTTTATTTTAATTATGTTGCTGTTTTGAGCTGATAGAAATATGAAAATAATTTTCAATGTGTGTCAATTTAACCTCTTGTACTGCTGGAATAGTTAAAATAGATATCTTCTTCATCAGATATAGATATTATTTTAATTCTATTTGGTGTCCTTTAAAATTTTTACTCTATGTTGGCAGGGCATATGTGAAAACTGAACTTGGTGATCTAATGCCATTTATATCAATGAGTGCCTTTGGATGAGGTCTTGTTTGTTTATGATTGGTCTGATTAATCATATGGTACTTTAATTCCCTGACTGGATGATAATATATAATCATCTCTTGATGATTATTTTTGGATAAAAAATTGTTTGTTTTTTAAAATATGTATTTATTTATTTTTTGCAAATTCTTGTGTGTGTGCATGTTTGGTCATAATTTTTTGCAATGTTCACACACCTCGAATGCACCTTCAACAGTTTAGCCTTTTGGAAATAGACTTTGTGCCAACTTTAAACCTGCTTGCCTGTGTACTTTGATTGCTTGTTCCATGAATATATGACCTGTAAAAAGCATGTTCTGTTAGTGTAGGTTTCTCAGCATTTTGGAATGAATGTGGAATTAGAGACTTGGGGCTATTGCCACAAAATAACATAAGCACCGCAATGCTCCTCTTCCTCCAATATTTTAGTCAAAGCCCGAAGTAATGGATCAGATTTTTCAGGTGAGAGATGAGAAAACTTAGCTTGTGGATCCTGATGGGCAGAAGCATATAATCTTGTCCCTTGCTATGTGCACATTATTTTTGAAACTACCAAAAGGATTCAACCCTGCTTCAGTCAAGTTCTTACTCCCACTGGCACCAATGAAGACAGGAAAAGCTTTTACTGGTAGTCTTTAGTTTTGTCTGTTAGCATTCCATGATTTCCTGAAAGTGAAATTCATCCCTATGTAAAGGGACAAGAGAAAGCTGGTACTAAAACCGCATGCAAACCAGAAATTAAATAGGAATTAAATGGTGCACAGCCTTTGAGCTGGTTCTATGAGCAACGCTGAATTTCCCCATAAGCAGATTCTTAGCTTGCAGTGATGAGCTTTCAGTGTCACATTATCCAATTGTCAAAACAGCACAAGGCAGCTGGAGAGTTTTAATGAATCTGAGTTCTAGTGAATCATGAGACATGAGTAGATCTTTTTCCTTCCCCTCTTTCCTTCCCCAAATGTAGAGATCCTGAAGGCCCATCACACAATGCAGTACAGATCATTAGGTTCTCCATCATGTTCTGTTTTTTTTTCTTGGGATGTGGCATCCCTAAATCCCTGCCTACCTTGTTCAGTTTAGTCTGACCATTTTTTGTACGGGCTTCTGCTTCGCACCAGATCCAAAAACATGGTCTTTTGCAAATGCTTGTCTTTTCTCTGAGCTCCTCATTGGTGCAAATGATTGTTTCTTTTGCACCAATTTTTATTCTGATTGTGGCACTAGTGTATATAATCACTATATGCTCTGTGAACTGACACTAAGTGCCCAAATCTGAAGGGTCAGAGAAAGACAAATACACAGTAAAAATAAATTATCCAAGTTCATAACTCCTAAAATATTAGATTCTTATCCTTGCCTTACTGACCTTCCCTGGAGAAAGCCCTCCTTAATAAGGCATCTTTTCTCACAATGTATGGCCACATAAGTATTGAGGTGCATATTCCAGTTTAACATTTTTCTTTATTCATAACAATACTGAAACATGAAACAATATAATATGAGAGCAGTAAATGTAACCAAGTGCATTTTGGGTGAAAGTTTCTGATCAGAATGTCATAAACAGTACCATGAAAAATAAATTATCTGATTTTTCTTCCCTTCCAGCCTTATCTCTAAAGAAGAAAAAGGGAGGAGACGGTGAGAGAAAGATCAAGGCACCTCAAAGGGGATGTAGTTAGTGAGGTACATATGATATTAGCCCTTGAACAACAATGAGGGTGCAGCTGCCATCTACAGCAATGGGGTTAATAAAATATTTTCTCCTATATCTAGCTTATTTTTCAGATCTTTGTTTTCTTGCAGAATTTCCATAATGAGCATGTTGTGCCTGTCAGGGGTTGCCTTCCTTACTGAACCTTTCATCCCCAAAGTCTCAAACTTCACAGTCACTTTCATCCCCAAAGTCTCAAACTTCTTGTCAAAACCTATAATTACCTTTGAGAATCAAATCTGCCATTAATCATCTCAGAAAAGCCACGTCACTTGAAGTGCTGGAAATGCATAGGGACCTCCTGTATCTATGTCATCTCTCTGGACTTAGCCGTCCTGTTCTGGAAAAACGGAAAATAAGCTAAAGTGAGCTTTGTTGGAATAACAAGACTTTCAAATAATAATACTGCATTATGTGAAGATAATCTAGTCATCTTTTTCTTTCCATCTTTCCTCTCTTTTGTTCAATCAAACAAAGAGTGAAGCCCCTTCTGTCAAATGAAGATAGATGCAAGCCCCTTCCATTAACTTCTACAATATGGACCCAACAGTTGGAGATGGTTTTTAGGAGATAAATATTTTTGTGGCAATATTTCTCCCAGAATCCTTACCCAATCAGAAGTCATACGAGTAAGCACATATTTTACAATTCTGGGTAATCATTTGTGAAAAATGGAAAAAAATCTTTAAAAAATTCAAAGTGTCTTTATTAAAAGGCTTTGGGAAGGAAATTGATTAAAAAAATGCATGGAACCTTTTTATAGATTTTATAGATTTTAGGGTCGGAAGGGACCTATTAGATCATTGAGTCTGCCCCCCTGACCTAGGCAGGAAAGTGTGTCTGTCCTAGCTCCTCTTAAATACCTCCAAGAAAGGGGATAGCACCACCTCCCTTGGAAGCATAGTCCATATTTTGGCAATCCTCACTGTAAAGGATTTTTTTCCTGATGCCCAAGCTAAATTTGCTCTCCTTAAGTTTGTGGCTATTGTTTCTAGTTACCCTGATGGGTGCCCTGGTAAACAGAGTATCCCCTTTTTCCTGCTGTCTTCCCCCCCACCCCATATGAGTTTGTAGATGAACACAAGATCACCTCTCAGCCTTCTCTTGCAGAGGCTGAAGAGATTCAGATCCCTCAATTGGTCCTCATAGGGTTTTTTCTGTAGGCTTTAAACCAGATGGGTGAAACTCCTCTAAAACCTTTCCAGGTTATCCACATTCCTCTTATGTTTTTATAAAGACTTTTTGGTTCTTTTAATTTTTTCTTAGAAAGAGTTGATTTTGTTTTTGAGAACAAATTGCCAATTAGAAAAGGACATCAATCAGAAAAATAACTAATATTTTTTTCATTTTACTTCAATTGGTTAAATATTATCTATTTTATTCAGCATTTCTCTGATGGGTAAATATTATTATAATCAGACATGGTTTGTAATGAGAAAATACAGTGGAAGTTATCAGTGGATTAATTTAATAGTCCAATTCAGTATTCGATTATGAGCTTGCTTTGGTTAAGACACTGAGTACAATATGCGAATGTAGTTTCTGTGAGAACTGTAATATAGTAGTGCCTCAAAGAGGCAAGTGGTCAATTTCTTTGCCTTGCTGTGTCCTCCTGGTGATACTCCAGCCTAATCGCAGCTGAAGAAAAGGAGATTTTTGCTGGAATTCAGGGAGAACATAATTTTAAAGAGATGTAACTTTGAACAAAAGCTTGGATCAATATCCAAGTTTCCAAACTTTTAGCTTTGTCCATTGTAGAGAGAGAATCTCAAAACCTTAACATTCCAACTTTGTTGCATGCTATTTCCTGATCTATAAATGAAAAACAGATTCATTCATTTCTTTCTTTCTTTTTTAGTTAATCTCCTTGTGTAGGACACTTGGGATGTCAAGGCTCTAGGACATTAGAAAGTGTGAGTGTGAATGCAAATTTGTATTTTTTCAAGGTTCAGGAATGTTCAGATTTGACCTGAGGTTTTGTGTCAAATCTGTCCCCCAGATGGACTCTAAGATGATAACAGTAAGAAAAAAAATCTGTAACAAATATATAAAATATTCAGTGTCTGATTCGTTGTAGGCTTCATCATTTGAAGGTAATTCAGAAGCAAGGGCTGCAATCCTAAGGGAAATAGGAAAGGCATGTCTGAAGTCAATAAAAATAGGGACTAGAAATGTCCTGCTAGTATGGGATGCAGTAATGTGCTTTGTGGATAACAAGTAAAAAACACAAGGCTAATTGGAAAGTACTTATTCAGTAAGGGACAAAAGTTAGGGATACTAACAAGAAGGCTGATTAGCGAGCCAAGAGAATTGAAGAGGAGGAGCCTGTTGTAGTTTGTATGAGACATGACAGATGGGTGACTGGGGATATTGAAAGGGAAATTCAAATATGTACCTTTGAAACAGAAAGGATATGGAAATAGTACTGTATTTTATTGCATGTAATTATATTATATATAATTCCATTCTTCAGGGCTTTTCCTGGTTGCTTATAGTGGCCAAGATTGTTTTCCTCCCTCTTGAATATATAACTTGGCTTCTGTGACATTTTTTTTGGTCTTCTACTGAAGTATCCAAGATTTGTCTACAGCTAGAGAGGGAGGAGTGGTCAAGGTACGTCAGTACTATCAGTGGTATTAGGCAATCTCTAAGGTCCTGACATAGGCATCTTGCTCCTATGCTTGTTGAAACCAATCTCCAGATTTAGCTTCAAAGGAAATTTATGCTTGTTATAGGAAATTAGGAGCTGCTTTGTGACTTTGGAGGTATGTGCTGTAATAGGTGTTTAAAAGATGTCTTTTG
This sequence comes from Crocodylus porosus, assembly GCF_001723895.1. Lineage (NCBI taxonomy): Eukaryota > Metazoa > Chordata > Crocodylia > Crocodylidae > Crocodylus > Crocodylus porosus. The sequence continues at coordinate 20,763,284 of NW_017728906.1, forward strand.
GACTTAACATCTATTGTGTGGTTGCCTGTGATTGCAGGGATCTGGGCTTAGTTCCTCTTCTAGTTCTGTATTGTTAGGTGGTAAGTGAAATAATATATCTATGCAATATGTACATAAATGCAATGACATGAGGGAACATGGCTTACTTGATGCTGTCAAGCTAATGCAATTTTAGAAGATTGGGACTATTTCATAGGAAAATCTGAGTGGTAACAGTTAAAAATAAAAATGTCTAAATGGATGTTATATCATTTTCACATGATGTTATAACATCCTGATGCTGAATAAGAGCAGTGCTAGCTGTATCTTGGCATTTTGTCAAACCTCTGTTATAGAATTAATTTTCTATCTCCTGACCACCTTAAATAAGAATAAAGAATGTAACTGTAGATGGGAGATAGTTTAGGTATGGACAGGAACAACAACAAAACATTCCAAAGGAGAATTTCTATTCAATGCATCTTCCCATTTAAACTGATATTAGAATGTGCACAGCTTGCCAGTGGATGCCAGGAGTAGTTACAAGGGGAGTCTACCTGAAAGTGAAGAAGTAAAAGTGGGAAATATGTTAAATGAGAACCAATTAGGGAACCACTGATACTGGAGTAACATTAGAATAACACTTTCAAGAATAACTGAAAATACTAGAACAAAACAGCTGATCCCCCAAAGGTAAGTGGGGCAGAGGGAGCTGGCACAGCTGATCCGGAAGGAAAGCCCCCCGGATCCCTTTTAGCTGAGCTGGTAGGGAGCCACACCACACAAACCGAGAGCGCAAACAGGCGCGCTCTGTAAAAGTGCACCGGCGGGCGGGCAGGAAGGGCCAGGTGGAAGACTCCTGTAAGGGTAGGGCAAAGGCACGACACCAAAATATAAATAAACAGCAACTTATATAATGGTATCAATGTGGAGTGCCACTAAGGCCCCTGCCTGGGGGGCACCGCCTACCCAGGGCTTGTTTGAAGCCTCCACCCAGACAGAGCTCATGGGGGAGCTGGCGTCCCCCTGACCCATGGGGGCCAGGGGGGCAGGGATTTAGGATCCCCACACCTGTCCTGCAGGTGCCCGTCTTAGGGCCCTGGAGGTGCAGGTGAGGGAGCTCCAGGAGGAGGTTAGCAGGCTGAGGGGAATCAGGGAGGTGGAGGATGAAATTGATGGTTATTTCCTTTCCCTGAAGGGCCATGCACCAAAGGAAGAAGCACCCAGGGAAGTGCCCTCCACTGCAGAGCGGCAGACGGTCACATCCAGAACCAGGGCTGCTCACAGCAAAGCAGTACCCGTTCCTCCAGTTCGGCTGAAGAACAGGTACAAGGCCCTGGCAAAGCTGCAGGAGAAGGAAGGGGAGGAGGAAACCTCCGAAGAGGAGGAAACTTCACACTCTCCACATTCTGAACAGGCCGAAGGAGCTAAGCAGGCCTGGAGGAGGAAACGTTGATTGATCGTCATAGGCGAGTCCATCCAGAGAGGTACAGAGGATCCCATCTGACATGCGAGGTCTACTGCCTGCCCGGAGCAAAGATTCAGGATGTGATGGGGATGATCCAGGCCATGATCCAGCCCACCAATTACTACCCCATGCTCCTAATCCATGTAGGTACTAATGATGTGCCCAGGAGAAGCCCTGATCACCTTATGATGGACTACCACACTCTGGGGGGCGTGCTGAGGGAGATAGGGGCACAGGTGGTTTTCTCTTCTGTCCTACCAGTAAGCGGGTGTGGAAGATGACATGAGACCTGCATCAGAGAGACCAATTGGTGGCTTTGGGAATGGTGTTTCAAGGTAGGCTTCGGCTTCCTAGACAACAACCTGCACATCAGGATGAGAGACATGCTTGTGTGGGATGGGCTTCACCTTTCTCCCAAAGGTAAACGTGTGTTCTCTTCTAGGTTGGGGGATCTCCTCCAGTAGGCTTTAAACTTGGCTCATCGGAGGGAAGGGGAAGATGAGAGCAGAGGAAGCCTTGGACCACTAAAGCAAGCATCACCCACAAGAACAGCCCATCCTAGACCGATGACAAGCAGAACAAATACCCAAGTAAGCAACAGGGGCCAGGGCAGTACTGAGATTAGGGGGCCAGTGCACACATCTTCAGGAAGCTTCAAATGCCTCTACACAAACACTCGTAGTATGGGGAACAAGCAGGAGGAACTTATCCTCCTGCTAGCTGACACCAATCCAGACATAGCAGGGCTCACAGAAAAATGGTGGGACCAAACGCATGACTGGGCAGTGAATATCAAGGGCTATAGGCCGTACAGGAGGGACAGGACAGGGAGGAAAGGCGGGGGTACGGCGCTCTACATTAAGGAGGAATACACATCCTCATCAAGTAGCACAAGGTCAGAGGAGGGGCACATGGAAGTGCTCTGGGTTAGAATACAAGGAAGTCAAGGGGAAAGGGACTTAATGGTGGGGGTCTACTACAGACCACCCAACCAAGGGGAAGAGCTAGACTGGGAATTCTTAAATCAGCTCACGGAGGTAGTTAGGTCAAAAGACGTGGTCATCATGGGACATCTGCTGGGAAGAGCAGTCAGCAAGGTCTGACCACTCACATAGGTTCCTAGCCGAAATACAGGACCTCCATCTAACCCAGGAGGTGCACAGCCCCATCAGGGGAGATGCCTTGTTGGACCTGGTGCCGGCCACAGGCAACAACCTGGTGAGGGGGCTGCAGGTGCTCAACCACCTGGGCGACAGTGATCATCGCCTACTGGAATTTACCATCCAGCGTAAGGAGGCAAAGGGCTGCAGCAAGGCAGCATCCTTGACTTCAGGAGGGAAGACTTCAATGAGGTAAGGAGAATAGTCGGGGAGGCAATGACGTCCCGGAGGGGAGGGGAGTTGGGTGTGCAAGAAGAGTGGTTGATCCTTAAGGGGACTATCTTCCAAGCCCAAAGGGAGGTAATCCCAACATGGATCAAAGGGGACAGGAGGGCGCAAAAGCCCCCATGGCTCACCAAAAGCATCCAACCTAAACTTCCCTTGCTGTAATTTGACTGTTGCTCCTTGTTCTGTCATCTGCCACCACTGAGAACAGTCTAGCTCCATCCTTTTTCAAACCCCCCCTTCAGGTAGTTGAAAGCTGCTATTAAATCCCCTTTCAGTTTCTTCTTCTCTAGACTAAACAAGCCCAGTTCCCTTAATCTTTCTTCATAGGTCATGTCCCCCAGCCCCCTCACCATTTTTGTCACCCTCTGCTGGACTCTCTTCAATTTGTCCACATCCTTTGTATATTAGGGCAAAACTGAACACAGTACCCCAGATGTGGCCTCACCAGTGCAGAGTAGAGAGGAATAATCACTTCCCTTGACCTACTGGCAACACACCTACCAATGCAGCCTAGAATACCATTAGCTTTCTTTGTTACAATAGCACACTGCTGGCTCATACTCAGTTTATCGTCCACTGTAACCCCCAGGTCCTTTTCTGCAAAGCTGCTGCCTAGCAAGTCAGTGCCCACCTTGTACTGGTGCATGGGATTGTTTTGTCCTAAGTGCAGGACTTTGCACTTGTCCTTGTTGAACCTCATGAGATTACTTTTGGCCCAATCCTCCAATTTGTCTAGGTCACTCTGAATCCTAGCTCTACCCTCCAGTATATGTACTACTCCCCCCAGCTTGGTGTCATCTGCAGACTTGCTGAGGGTGCACGCTACACCATCTTCCAGGTCACTGATGAAGACATTGAACAAAACTGACCTCAGGACTGACCCCTGGGGTGCTGAACTTGATACCAGCTGCCAACTAGGCATTGAGCCTGATGTTCTGGCCAGTTTTCTATTCACCATACAGTCCTTTCATCCAAGCCATACTTTAGCTTGCCTGGGAGAATCATAGAAGGCAACCAGGTTGGTCAGGCATGACTTGCCCCTGGTGAATCAATGTTGACTGTTCATAACAACCTCCTTCTTCTCCAAAAGCTTAGAAATTAATTCCGTGAGGATCTGATCTATGATTTTTCCAGGGACTGAGGTGAGGTTGACTGACGTATAGTTCCCTGGATCCTCCTTTTTCCCTTTCTTAAATATGGGAACTATGTTTACCCTTTTCCAATCATCTGGGACCTCTCCTGATCACCATGAGTTTTCAAGGATGATGGCCAGTGACTCTGCAATCATATCAGCCAACTCCCTTAGCACCCTCAGTATCCCATCCATCCCGTGGACTTATACATGTCCAGCTTTTCTAAGTAGTCTCTAATCTGTCCTTTTGCCACTGAGGGCTGCTCACCTCCTCCCAAACTGTGCTGCCTGATACAGTAGTCTGGGAGCTGACCTTATTTCTGAAGACTGAGGAAAAAAGGGTATTGAGCACTTCAGCCTTTTCTGCATCCTCTGTCACCAGGTTGCCTCCCCCATTCATTAAGGGACCCACACTTTCCCTGATCCTCCTTTTGCTACCAACATACTTGTAGAACCCCTTCTTGTTACCCTTCATATCCTTTGCTAGCTGCAACTCCAGTTGTGCTTTGGTCTTCCTGATTTCATCCTTGAATGCCCAAGCAATGCTCTTATATTCTTCCCTAGTTGTTTGTCCAAGTTTCCACTTCTTATAAGGTTCCTTTTTGTGTTTTAGGCTATTGAAGAGTTCCCTGCTAAGCCAAGCTGGTCTTCTGCCATACTTGCTAGTCTTCCTGTACATCAGGATGGTTTGTTCCTGTGCTCTCAGTAAGGCTTTTTTAAAGCTTGACAGGTGACAAGCACAATCAGTACCCCAGTAAGAGACAGGGGCCCAGGTAGTCCTGGGATTGTGGGGGTGGTGCATACGCCCTCAGGAGGCCTTAAATGACTCTAAACTGATGCTTGTAGTATGGGGAACAAGCAGGAGGAACTTGCCCTCCCGCAAGCTAACACAAACCCAGACATAGTGGGGCTCACTGAAAGGTGGGATCCAACGCAGAACTAGGTGCTAAACATCAAGGGCTATAGGTTGTATAGGCAGGATAAAACAGGGAGGAAAGGTGGGGGTGCGTGCTCTACATCAAAGAGCAATACACATCCTCAGCAAACAACACTGGGTCTGAGGTAGGGCAGACTGAGGTGCTCTGGGTCAGAATACAAGGGGGTCAGGGGGCAAGGGACTTAAGGGTGGGGGTCTACTACAGGCCACCCAACCAGGGGGAAGAGCTGGACTGGGAACTCTCAGGTCACCTTGTGGAGACAGTTAAGTCAAGGGACGTGGTCATCATGGGTGAGCTAAACTATCTAGACATCTGCTGGGAAGAGCAGTCCAACAGGTCTGACTGCTCATATAGGCTCCTAGCTGAGTTACAGGACCTTCACTTAACCCAGAATGTGCATAGTCCTACCAGGGGAAATGCATTATTGGAACTGGTCCTGGCTACAGGCGATGACTTGATGAGGGGACTGTGGGTTGTGACCACTTGGGAGATAGTGATCATTGCCTACTGGAATACACCGTCCAGCACAGGGTGTCAAAGGCCTGCAGCAAGGCAGCAGCCCTGGAGTTCAGGAGGGCAGATTTCAATGAGGTAAGAAGACTAGTCAGGGAGGCACTGAGGTCCTGGAGGGGAGGGCAGGGGATTTGGGAGTCCAAGAAGAGTGGTTATTCCTTAAGGAGACGATCCTCCAAGCCCAAAGGGTGATAATCCTCATACAGATCAAACGGGGCAAGAGTGCTCAAAAGCCCCCATGGCTCACCAATAGCATCCAGGAATGTCTCAAAACCAAAAAGGAGGCATACTTCCAATGGAAGGGAGGGGCTATCACCAAGGAGGATTATACCTCCATTGCTCGAGATTGTAGAGGGCTGTTAGGAAGGCTAAGGTGAAGATGGAACTGGGACTAGTGACCCAGATCAAAGATAACAAGAAGTCCTTTTTTAAATACATAGGGGGTAAAACAAAGATACTGAGTAACATGGGGCCTCTGCAGGACATGCTTGGAAATCTGGTGTTGGCACCAGAGGACAAAGCTAACCTCTTTAACAGATTCTTTGCTTCCATTTTTCTGAGCAGGAACAGGAACATCCCCCCACTGGGAATCTAGACAGACCCAGGGGAGGCACAGCCAGGCCCAGGGTCAGTGAGAACCTAGTCAGGGAACATCTGGAGGGACCAGACATGTTCAAATCAGCAGATTCTGACTATCTCCACCCCAGAGTGCTGAGAGAATTGGCAGAGGTCATTGTGGGACCCCTGGCACAGCTTTCTGAGCACTTGTGGTGCTCTGGAGAGGTGCCAGAGGACTGAAAAAGGGCCAGTGTGGTCCCCATTTTCAAAAAAGGGAGGAAAGAGGACTCAGGAAACTATTGGCCCATTAGTCTTACCTCTGTCCTGGGGAAGCTGTTTGAGAAAATTATCCAGGAGCACATCTGGAAGGGACCAGCAGGGGAGATTATGCTTAGGGGCAATCAACATGGGTTCATTAGAGGTGGGGCCTGTCAGACCAACCTGGTTGCCTTTTATGGCCAGGTCACAAAATCTTTGGAGGAAGCTCTCATAGTGGACATAGGCTTTCTGGACTTTAGGAAGGCCTTCGACACTGTCTCTCACCCCATCCTCATTAAAACATTAGGCGACGGTGGTATCGACTCCTACACAGTTAGATGGGTCACAAGTTGGTTGGAGGGCCTCACCCAGAGAGTGGTGGTGGATGGGTCATTTTTGACGTGGAGGGATATGGGCAGTGGGGTTCCCCAGGGCTCGGTCCTTGGGCCCGCACTTTTCAGCATCTTCACTGGTGACTTGGATGAGGGGGTGAAAAGCATCTTGTTCAAATTCGCTGATGACACTAAGATGTGGAGAGAAGTGGGCACACTAGAAGAGAGCAACAGGCTACAACTAGATCTGGACAGGTTACAGAGGTGGGTGGATGAGAATAGGATGGGTTTCAATACTGACAAGTGTAAGGTATTGCACCTGGGGAGGAAGAACCAGCAGGATACCTAAAGGCTGGGGAACTCCCTTCTCATCAGCAGAGAGGCAGAAAGGGATCTTGGAGTCACTATTGATTCCAAGATGAACATGGGCCACCAATGTGAGGATGCAGTCAGAAATGCTAACCGCACCTTGTTATGCATCCATAGGTGCATAATTAGTAGGTCCAAGGAGGCGATCCTCCCCCTCTATGTGACATTGGTCAGGCCGCAGTTGGAGTACTGTGTCCAGTTCTGTGCACTGCACTTCAGGAGGGATGTGGACAGCATCAAGAGGGTCCAGAAGTGGGCCACTCACATGATCAGGTGGCAGCAGGGCAGGCTCTATGAGGTGAGGCTACGGGACCTGAACCTGTTCAGCCTCCACAAGAGAAGGCTGAGAAGGGGTCTGGTGGCCACCTACAAACTTGCCAAGGGGAACCAGCAGGCAATGGGAGAGTCCCTGTTCCCCCGAGCACTACTGGGAGTAACAAGGAATAACGGCCATAAGTTGACTGAGAGTAGATTCAGGCTAGACATCAGGAGGCACTACTTCACTGTCAGGGCAGCTAGGAGCTGAAACCAACTTCCAAGGGAAGTGGTGCTTGCCTTCAAAAGGAGGCTAGACAATCACCTAGTCGGGGTTGTTTGACCCCAGCATCCTTTCCTGCCCATACCAGGGGATTGGACTTGATGATCTGCTCAGGTCCCTTCCAACCCTCCTAACTATGAAACTATAAAGTACAGTCAGCTCTCCTGGACTCCTCTCCCCCTCAGTCTGGCTTCCCAAGGGATCCTGCCCATGAGTTCTCTCAGTGAGTCAAAGTCTGCTTTTCTGAAGTCCAGAGTCCTTACTCTGCTGCTCTTCATTCTTCACCTGTGTGAATTAGTGAATACACACACATATATAGATATCATTGTGTGTGTGTGGTATATGAATTAGTAATCCATGTATGTGTATTGGATGTGCAGGTGTTGGTAACTGGTAACTGATTCTGTCTAAATTTGGTGTGTGTAGTGTGTATGGGCTTAAACTGGTGATAGGTGTGCATGAACCTAGACTGGTTATTTTGAACGTATGTGTTTCTAAGTTGCTAGTGTGAGTGTATATGCCTAGTAGGGGTGTATGCACCTAGTAAGCGTATGTGTGCTTAACTGATTTGTATGTGAGCATGTGCAAATGTGCACCATGGCCTCCAGTCTAACAGTGCAATATTGAGATCCTGAGCGTTGGCTTGACCCCCAGGGCAACATTATAAGCTTCATTTTTTGTGATTTATCTCACTGAAGAGTTCCCTGCTAAGCCAAGCTGGTCTTGTGCCATACTTGCTAGTCTTCTTATTCATCAGGATGGTTTGTTTCTGCACTCTCTAAGGCCTCTTTCAAGTATGGCCAGCTCTTGTGGACCGCTTTCCCCTTCAATCTGGCTTCTCAAGGGATCCTGCCCATGAGTTCTCTCAGTGAGTTGAAGTCTGCTTTTCTGAAGTCCAGGGTCCTTACTCTTCTGCTCTTCATCCTTCCTTTCCTCAGGATCCTGAACTCAATCATCTTGTGGTCACTGCTGCACAAGTTGCCATTCACTACTACATTCCTCACCAATTCGTCTCTGTTTGCGGGCAGCAGGTCAAGAAGAGCATAGCCCCTAGTTGGCTGCACTTGCACCAGGAATTTGTCCCTAGCACTCTTCAAAAACTTCCTGGATCGCCTCCCAGCAGATGTCACTATAAATGATACACTATAAACACAGACTTTGTTGCCATTCTGTACAGTTATTCTTCTGTTGTTTCAGGACAACAAAGACTATGGCCTTCATTTCGTCTGTCTTTTTAAACCTTTCTGTCCCTATCTGTATTGCCTACTGTATTAAAATTCCTTAATGATCCTGGGTTCTAACTCTGCTTCTTGTTGTGACCTTGAGCCACCTGTTTCATCCTGTAGCTCCTTGAAAATGTGCTCCACTACTGCTAGGGTCCAGTAAAAGGACTACTTCCTTTGCCAACCTCTGGATCTTCACCTACTCACACGTTGGAACTGGATTTTTTGATCCCTATCTCTATCATAATATCCCACTGTCAGCTCTTTTGACACTAGATCTAATCATTCTGTGGCTCTTGTGCTAGTCTCTGGACAATCCATACCCATTTTCTTGCTGGTAGGGGGGTAAATAATAAAAGACTCTCTGCTTGCCAAAACATTTACATTGATAACAAGGGAAATCATGGAGAAATGTATATGCCAACATCCATATCTGTTCTGTGAGGATGCTCTGAGTGTCTAGGTCCCATTTGAACTGTTCTGTCCTCTGCATGTGTTTGTGTGTACATTTCTGAGAGTTTAAACTATGCCTATGTTTGTCCTCTTCTAATAACAGGATATAGAATTTGCCAAAGGGCTAAGCAAACTGAAACACTAGGAAAAGACATTCACGGGAAGCAATATTATGGCTGGCATAGCAATTTAGATAGAGATTAAGTATCATAAAAATGGTAAGCTGATTCTAAGATGCTATTGCATCTAGTTTTATATTCCTGGAGCTGCTAAAGTAAAATAATACTACTACGAAAACAAAAACCTAGAATCAGTTAATATATTTATATGTTGGTGTTTGCTGTAATGTGTTTGCTGTAATCTTTGATCTTGGCATGGCTTTAATTACTCACATGTTGATTTGGATGTGACTCATTGCATCCAAAAATGAAGAGGAGGAACATTTTTTGATATGTATTTCAGGATTGCTTTCTTACCCAGCTTATCAAAATGTTCAGATGGTTAGAGGCTATGTTGGACCCAAACCTAGAAACTGCACCAAGAATGATTAATAGGACTGAAGTCAAGAAACACCCAGGCTGGTACAATACTGTTAATTTAAAGTATTTTTAAGGGTTAGTGGAAGGTCTGTGAACATTCTGGTCCACAGGAAAGCTGACTTTGTAGAAATATGAAATACTCTAAAACATTTTGATTTGGATTTTATTATGCATGGGAAATCTAGTACAGGCAGTAGGAAAGACATTAGAAACAGTTGGAGATGTAATTAAAATCCATCCTGGTTCAGTCTAAAGGGAAAAAAGGCAACAGATGCAGATTTGTTTAAGTAGCAATGTAAGAATAATTATAAACAGAAGGTTTCTTTAAAAATATACACAAAATCTAGTGAGAGGAGAATTGGGAAATATCTAAAAATAAGTATAAGCAAGTTAAGAACATAATTAGCACTCCTGAATATTGAAGTGTAAAGAGCATTGCACCTAACAAGGGATTCTTTTGTTGTATTTACAGTAAATGTAGAATAAAACAAATGTAGAATAAAGTGAAAGAATGAACTACTTAAAAAGGAAATCAGGGAACTGGAAAATGGCCTGTAATGCAATTACAGATTTGTAGAGCAGGGAGAGGATGACAAGCTTCTCAGGACAAAGAGTATATTTCCTCGTGAAAACAGTAATCAGCACTTATATCACGTTAAACCTGTTCAAAGCTCTGTACACAATAGTAATGGGGAAAATATTACCCCTGTTTTATGGACAGGTAAGCTGGGGCAGAGATGTGACATGAAAACCACATAGTGATTCAATGATACAGTTGCGAATACAATCCAGAGATTCATATATGATAACAATTTATTCATATATTGCCTGTTTCTACATTTCCTGTTCTAGCAAGGAGTAGAAAGACATAAGGCCAAATCCTGGATTTAACCTGGATAGACAGTAGGAGATTTCAGTATGGGCAAAAGAGAGAGGGAGCAGCAATGTCCATTACCTTCATCCTACAAATTGCTTCTTGCAGAGCTCTATTGAATTATATGAGATTTTTTGTTCAGCATAAGTTCCTACCTTACGTGCACCAATGCAGTTTTCAGAACAGAGCCCTGACTTTGTGTGTGCTGAAGATGTTGAGTTTTAGTTAGCCTGGGGTCTGGCCATGTACCTTTGTGGATGTATCATGCACGCCTCCATGCTGTCAAGCTATTCACTGCAGTATTCAGCTTACAACCTTTTCTAAGCAGGGCTCAGACATCCTGCTCTGTTGCTTTGTGTATAGGGAGACAGGTTCCTAATGTTGTTTTCCCCTACTTGCCTTTACCCACAAAGAATATAGTGCAGCATAAGTGAAGAATTGGACTTTTAACCAATGAAGCACTTAAGAATCTGCTACATGTAGACATGTGTCTATTCCCACTGCTTTCAAGATCACTACTTGTTTGGTTTAAGTACATACTTAAGTTCCTAATGGGATCAGGGTCTCCACATGATATAACTACCAAGGTATAACTACCTTCATCCTCACAGTATAACTATCAACAACTATGACTGTAAGAGAAGACTTCAGGCACTTTAAGGGTGAACAAGTACCAAGAACAAATATTCTATAACAGTGAGCTTTCAAGATGATTTCTGAAGTTCTCCAATTAAATTACTGGAAAGTTGCAAACATAACGTCATTAGCCAGATAGGTCCATGACATCAATTATGAGAAAATATTGGGACAAATGTGTGGGGTCATGGTGGAGCACACTGCAGTATATAATGTCTTTGGAGACAAGTAATGTGAATTTCTGATAGTTTGATGGGTATGGCCTAACAAAATTAAGGGCTTTTTTCACTTTTGTTCTTTCATTGTATTTGTCTATACATGCACCTACCTATTTGTTTGCATGGAATGAGATCAAGCAGGTTTTCTTTTAAAAGCTTTTTTGAACACTTTCTTCAACTATGAGAATTGCCTTAATGAAGGAGGATTGGTTTCTTGTAGCCACAGTACAGGAGACAAAAAGCTTTGATTTTTTTTCTTTTAAATTTTAGTAGTCAAAAACAAGAATGGGACTGGATGGTCCAGGTGACTAGAAAAATGGCATGATGCTTTCCCCTCTATTTTCTCCATCCAGTACAGTCAGTGATAACTAAATAGTCCCCATCATTTCAAGTCTTCACAGAATTAGAGCTACTAAAACCCTGTTTTTGAAATACAATAACTTTTGAATATATAATCCAAAATTGCATTGGGCTTTATTCCAGGCCTCTCTAATCATGGCTGAGAATGAGAAAAAATTAGCTGGCATGGAGGTCTGTGTGGTTGTACCTGAACTGCTGATGGTACCTGAGCCATGTTGTTTTAAAAGTAGCTTGTCTCTCTTGCATACAACATAGTGTGCAGTTTAGCCATACCCTCCTTTCCCAGAGTCTCAGAGCGTATGTCTATATGGAGTAAAATAGCACTGAGCAGAGTTCAGGTAAGCTAGCTCCTCAATTGGAAGCAGTACAATGATAGTGAAGCTACATTGTTTCCAGTTCCAGTGCAGGGTATCACTACCTGCACAGTTTCCACATACATTTACGTACTTGAAAAACATGTCTTGGTGTTTCATTTTTTGTTTGCTATATATCTAAAGATGTGGTAGCCAACTTTTCTGGCTAGTGTGCCACAATTTAAGCCCTGCAGCCTCCACATACATCACTTCAATCCCACCCTGCAGAGGTGTATCTGATAGTGTGGTAGCTGAGCTCAAACCTCGGTCTAGGGACAGACATTACACATAAACCAGTTTAAATGATCAGAAACTGGTTTAAACCTATAACAGAACAGATGTTCAGTGCACATAAACCAATTTGAAAATGGCTGAAACCAGTTTGAGATGAACCTAGTTGAATGTAGTGCATCAGGCTTAACTGATTTGGGTCAAACTGGTTTATGCAATGTCTGTCCCAGAGCCCTTGTTCACTGAAATTAAATCAGAGCCCCCAGCACCCTGGTGTGATCTCTGGGCTGGGCTCTCAGCTCCAGCCCAGCAGGACTGGCCCCACCCTACCTCTCTGCTCCATGGCTGGAGCTGTGGCAGAGACTGCAGGTACAGGGAGTCTGCCTGGCTTCTTCTGCTCCTCCTGCCCCCTCCACCAGCACTCCCTGCTTGAGCAGTGGTTCACCCCTCCTCTGCATTACACAGACACCTCTCAGCATTAGCTAACAGACCACATGCTGACTATGGTCCGTACTGTGGCAGACAGAACAAAGGCAGACAGGACAGTGTTGGCTTAAGGTTTTTGGAGCTAATCAACAGTTAGCTGATAATGCCCCTCTGTTCCTGCCTCGGAAAAAGCTTTTTAAGAAGAGCTTGAAAAGCTGTTTGATCAGCTGATATATGCTAATAACTCCCCATGCAACTCCCTGCTGCATAACTCAATGCTTTGTTACCAACAGCGGTGGGGGGGGCGGGAACAGGGCCCCTCCCTAACCAGAGGGTCCTGCCTGAGCCTGGCCATGCCCCCTTCAGCTCATAACTGTGGAAGGGAAGGGAGGGCTGCTCTAGTGCCCGCCCCCCCAGCTTCTAGCCTGACCCAGTACAGGCATGTGCCTGCATTTCTGAAATGAAAAGGGAATGTCTATCCATCTCCAGCTTGGTTCAAGCTTTGCAGGCTAATCCAACCTGCAAAGAGTGAATCAGTTCAGGCTCAGACATTTTGAATGTCTGTCCCTAGCTTGGCAGTGGCCATGGCTGTGTGATGTGGAGCAGTGGAAGGATCCTACTACAAGAGGCAATGCTACTGTGAAAAGCCAGGTTAATCTTTCCCTGATCCCGCAACTGTGACAGTTTTATATAGTGAATGAAGATCCAAGCCCTCAATACAATGGAGGCCAGGGAATGGTTAACTAGGCTGTTGGCTTTGACACCTGACTTCCTCCTGCAGCAGCCTCTACTCCAAGCCACAGAGTGCTCTGCTTCTTGCCTCCATTCTGGTGTCTCTCTTTCCTGAGCACCTGGGGCTTGTGTGCTACACACAGCACCTGCCTGTGTGAGTGGCTGATCTCTCCCAAGCTGAAGATGCTAACTTTGGTGTTTTCCTGTTGTCTCTCCCTCATTGGGTATGTTTGTTTAGGATTATTTCCCTGGGCAATTCCAAAATGAGTCTCATTTTGTTATTTACTGCCCTTGTTTCAAATCTCTCATTCCCTGTATATAGCTTCTCTGCTCTGACTAGATGTGGTTTGCTTATTGTTTGCAAACAGTTTATTCATCAAATGCAATTATACTTTCTGTTTGGCAGTTGTCTACAAACAGAACAGTTTTTACCAAATGTTCATTATTCAAATTGGTCAAATGGTTTGTAGGAACGTTTCAGGCTAGATTGCTCCTGACCAAGTGCCTGAACAAGTTTTTGAGATGTTTCAGGCACAGAAATTATTGAGATGCTGAGAGGTGCCGATTGTAATCAATATTAATACCAGCTAACTTTTTCCTTTGATTTCATTACATTCTCCTCTTGCATTACCCTTCTACAAGCCTGGCAACAATTTACTCTGATTTATGGGAGCTGACACCTGTGCTTAGGTCTATTAACCAATACAAAAGTGGGGTTTTGGTTCCTCTTTGTCCTTCAGTATGTCTATTTAGATGTTACACTTTATGGTAAAAGATGATGGAATTCTTGGGGGAATCTGCATGAATTTACACATGCAACAGGAAACTTGCAGCCCTGTACTCCAAATGTATTTAATATTAAAAAAGAGGATTTAAAAAAATCATGGAAGCCATTTTGAGATGCACTGTATTTACTTGAATATAAGATAAGGTTTCTTTCTCCAGTCAACATGGGGGGAAAAGCCCCTTATCTTATGTTTGCATATGAGGAAACTGCATTAAATATATTGTCTATCTTTTGAATTATCACTAAAAGCTGCATATGCTCAACAGTGGAAGCCAGCTATGAAATTTATTAACATACAGCTAGGAGCCTACCTTTTTTTTTTTTAATGGATTTTTTGGGGGGTTCCAAGTGAAATTGGCCAAATCAATTCCAAATCTGCAAGTCATTCAAGAACCATATGTGGCCTTACTACCAGCAAACATCATCCACTCCTGCCTGGGGCTTCAGATGCTTCCAAATCATTTGTGGGGCATCCTACATGCAGGCCCAATCCCAGAGGCTTGGGGTTTGGATGCCCCCAAGTTTCGCTTGCCTTCAACCATATGGTTTCAGGAACAAGCTAGGGAAGAGTCTTGCATTTTCATAAAGTGGGTATAAACCCAAGATCTTCCCACTGGAAGAGAAAGTGAGAGGTTAACTATACATTACCTTCACCTGGGTATTATCCCTTCCCAGAAAAGCAATTATCCCCAGCAACTAGGAAAACTGCCTTAGTGGTCATGGTATACCCCTGAACCTACCACAAGGATAGGTTACTGCAACACATCTAAATAAGTAAGGCTGCGCAAAACAGCACTGTTTCATTTCGACTTCCATTTTGCCATTTCAACAGCGCAGTGTTTTGTTTAGACATTTCATTTTGTTTTGAAACACTGTTCTGTTTAGTTTCATTGAAACAGTTTTTGCTGCTTCGACAGGTTTCAATGTTTCACCCATAGGCTATAATGGGGAATCACAAAACTGCCTATAATTTTGTCATTTATTGCCTGATTCAAGTGGAAACAGCAGGAACGGTAGCTCCAGCTGAGGCCATGAAGCCTGCCAAGTTTCAAGGAGATCAGCACGGGGGTTTCTGGGAAACTGCACTTTCTTTCCCATTTCCAATTATGCCTGTTTATTTAGTAGCCTCAAATGCCTGGCAAATATCACCAAATGGAGCCAAAAACACTTTACCCATAATCCTTCTGTCAGCCCCCCTTTCAGATTGTCATATATGATTAGTGTGCCTCCGCTCTCCATGAGGTGAAGCCAGAACAGATTGCTCTGTGCCTTATCCACATATAATTTTTTGGATGATCCCAGGACTCATGACTAGAACACCAAGTTCCAGTTATGAGTGTGCGGAGGGGCAATTAGCCATGGAACCTTTGTTGTGGGGTATCTGGAGTACACACACATACTGAGCAGTGCTGAGATGTGGGTGACCATGGCTTGAAACACTGTTCACTCTGTTGGGGCCTGGCTCAATATGGTAAATCATGACTTTTGGCTTTCGGCTACTATCATGAATAGTTTGTACGCTCTCAAAGTAGGTGCTAACGTGCTGCTTAAAAGTATGTTTCTGGAGTAACTTGCAGCAGTTTAAAAAAGGTAAAATGCATCATTTCTAGGTGTACTAAAACTATGGGTACTATATGCAGATTTCTACAGCTATTTTTATTTAAAGGTATTTTTACTTCAATGTGCTCAGGGAATGCATGGTCTGACAGTATGGGGGGGCTGAAGGAGGAAGGGTGAAGAAGTTGGGGACAGCAGAGGGAAAAGGGGCTACCTGATCGCCCAGATTTATTTTCTCTGCTGTAGCAGTTCAATGTTGACAATTTCAAAGCAAATATCCAATAATTAGATTCCCTACATGGAAAATTATATTAAATTTATAAATTTTCCATATAGAATCTAGTTATTGGGGAGTTGTCTTATAATCAGAGTCATATTATATTAAAGTAAATATGTTATATTTCCTTTAATGTAAACTATATCAGTTCTTTTCTAGTTAGTTGCAGAGAAAACAGAAAAAATCAACAGTTTACGTTCCATTAAAGTAATCTTGCCTTATTGATTACTTTTCTGGGCATGCCATCCCCATTGTTTGAAAAGCACTATCTGGCAGTTGTATTTCCTCTTTGCTGAAAATAAGGGAAAGGATAGGCACTTCATCTTTTTTACACACCATCAGAGGAGCTCTGTGCTCTATTGCATTGTTGAGTGGGGAAGCATAGCTTCATTTGTATAAGCTTTCCACCCAGAATGTCTCCAGTAACAAATCTGGGAGTTAATAAACTTACCACTCGTGAGGTTGTAGAACCAACCTGACAGTAGTTTCCTTCCTAATGGGAAGTGAGTTTTTTTTCCCCTAGTGGCAAGAACTCTCTGCTTAACGGCCCCATATGAGGGTCCTATATGTTTCCAGTTCCCATCCTTGGATAGTCCTATGTTGTTAAGAAGATGCTTTGATCTGGGATGACATATCACATGATGTATGGGGCCAAGAGGCCTCTTCATTACATCGGCAATGCTGAGTAAATTCTTATTACTCCAATACAGTCATTAAGGATGCCTATACACATGCTCTGGGGTGGAAGGTCACTTTAATTAGAGCAGCTCTCAGCGCTGCTCTAATTAAGGAGCCTGCAGCATCATGTTCTATTCAGCATCGCACACTTCAAAATGGCAGCGGGGACACTTTAACTAAAGCTTGTTTGATGAGCTTTAGTTAAAACACCTCTGAACTGTTCTGAAATGCAGGGACATGGATACATGTGACATGGAGGCTGCTGGAGTGTGCTAATTAGCATGCTCTAAGAGACTCGCAACAGACTCGATTAATCAAGTCTAATTATCATGTATTGAAACAGAGGTCTTTCATGTGTATAAGTGCTCTAAATAAATAAATATATTGCTAAATAAAGCTTAAATCACTATAATTTAAATCAGAGTCTCTGTACCTGACCAGTTTTTAAGGGCTTGGATACAGACCTGATAAGTGTAATCCAGGACTCTGAGAATTTGTTACATACAGGCACATCTCTGAGTTGGATTTAGCATGTGAGGAGAGGAGTTGTAAAATGGTAAAGGGATATTTGCTGTTGGGGATTCATATCAACAGATGAGGAAAACAAGTTAATAGACTATCACCACACTTCATTCAGCTTTATATATTGTGAGTATTTTTCTAAATTCCTTCTTAGCTTTAATCAAATATTTCTTACTCAGTGCTAATATGTGGGGAAACTCCCTATGAGGGGCAGGCAGGGATGGTATTCACTGATGCCAAGACATTCTAGGTGGAATGTTTGAGATGGCAGCATTTGTGTCAATGTTAAGAGGCATTTCTCAATGTTTGAACCTGGTCCTGGCTGCTGCTTACACTGCTTGGAAGAAATGTTGCTGGTTTACTTGCCTCACTGCCTGATTCTTAAGGAAACCCATTTTTCTAGCTCAGATTCAAGGCAGTACCACTTAGACTTTCTAAACTACTTTTCTGTATATACACTGGAGTTTTAGGAATGCCCTCCTTTTCTAAAACATGTTCCATTACAAAAAAAGTTTTAATGATGGTTATCCACCCCAAAAAGTTTCTTGACCTCATTAGATATCAGCTTGTCAGGTTGTATCAAAGTTCACTAAGGTTAAACTCTCTAAGTAGTTGCATTCTATATAAAGACATAGGCTGGAAAAAATGGTTTGAAATGTATTCAGCTCATTAAAGAAACTTTTCAGAGTATGAATATTGAGAAGGGGCAGGCAATTATTTTGGATGGATGGCTGCTTACTGAGTTTTGGCAAGCTGTTGAAGGCTGCATGGGTAGCCCCAGTCCTTAACTGGAGCCTTGTTCCCTGGTCGCCATCTTGTGACTGGAAGTCCCACCCTCTAACCCCTGACCTTTGCCACCAAAAGTCTCTCCCCTTGTCCCCAGAAGTACTCCTTGCAGCAAGGGGTTTTGCCATTTCAGAACCAGAAAAATACCAAATTATATCTCAAAAAGTGAACATTTACAACATTTATTAATTTGATTTTAAAAAATATTTTTGTCCTAGTTTACATGTGTTTGTCTAGTGTACATACAGGGGATTGCACGATAGCTTAAAATCAAGTCTTAGTCTTGTATATTGTGAGGGGGTGGGGATATAGGGGGTGGATATAGGTTTCTGGAGCTGTGGGTATATGGGTATCTGGGGTGTGGGAGAGGGTGTGGGTGTGTGGGGGCGTTTTCTAGGGGAAATGGATGTGGGGGTGTGGGATGAGGGAGTGTGTGTGTGGGGGTGTGTGCATGGGTATGGGGTTTTTGGGGAAGTGTGGCTGGGGTGTGTGAGGGGGTGTGGGTGTGGTACCATTGTGGCCCTGTGTTCCCGTGGTCTAACAATGCAGTCAGGAGCCACATAGTGCTGGAGCAGTGCACCAGCAGGAAGGCAGAGAAACAACTGGGGGTTGGGTGAGGTTGGGCTGCTGAGGCTTCCCCTGGGTCCTACTGCCCCATGATCCTGTCATCTTTGACAGGCAACCAGGAGCAGATAAAACTTAATTTTCTAAAAATTTTAGGGGCCCC
>NW_017728906.1:20782715-20783758 GCF_001723895.1 Crocodylus porosus
CAAATAAGCTAATACATCTGTGGCTAGGTCAAGAAACTTATTAGGCAAGTGTACATGAGATGCCGTGATGCACACTAGCCTATTCTACTGCACATTAGCTTGTCATGGCAAAAACCATGCTAATGCACTAATACAGAGAATTAATCTACTGCGCTTTAAGCATCACAAAAAACGTTTGCTTTTGCTACTGCACATTAGCACAGAATAATGTGTCTTCATGTAGTACCTCATATTACAGGTACTTCACTTAATGTGCAGTAGCAAATGTGCATTAATGCAGGTGTAGATGTGCCAACTGACAAGAAAAGGGTTACTGTATGAAAATCCCCAAGTTCATAAGCATATATGGTAGCACTTGAAAAAGCAAGCTGGTTTAGAGGTTCTTTGACAAAGGAACTGAAATACAGATCTTCTGTACAAGTTATTTGCTAGGCTTCAGTTAGCTCATTTTGTTCAGTTTCATTAACCTTTTCAAAGGACAGGTATTATTATACAGCTAAGGGAACAGTATATGGCATTCCTGATAATTCAATGTGATGAAATGACGATGTACTGTATGGTATATAATAAATTGCAGGGATACCCCAGCTGACCATATTTCTGAGAGTTATGTATGATGCAGTTACATGCATTGTTGTGTATGAAGATGGAGTACTTTTTCTGGAAAGCACTTTTATAATTGATACAATTTACATTTTTATAAAAATTTTGGAGAAAACATATTGTTTCTGCATCCCTGCCAAATTTAGTATTTAGTAGTTAAGCATTGCTAAACCTACTGTTTTGAAAATGCAGATGCTTAGATTAAAGTCCTGATCCAGTAAGACTGTTAAGCTTTGGGGTAGCATTAAGCTGTGAGTAGTTCTATGTATTCAGCAGTACTGCTTAAAAGCTTGAAGTTACAGATGTGCTTAATTGCTTTTCTGGACTGGGGCCAGAGCTCTTTGAGGTAAGGATTACAACTTCCTAGGTGTGTGAACGGACAGATGGTTGCAGACCATGGATGCTACTGTAATACAAATAATTTATAATACCTATCATTA
>NW_017728906.1:20783858-20800087 GCF_001723895.1 Crocodylus porosus
TGGCTTTAATTATTAAGATATAACTTTACTTGTTGTAGGATTCTTAGGGTGATATCCATGTTTTGATTCTGTTTGGTGACCAGCAGAAAGAATTCCTGGTCCATGAATTGGTTTCCCATGTTTCACTACAACAACAATAACAATGATTTACATGCATTGTTATTTTCTTTTGCTCATAGTTTGGTGGTCAACTTTAGTGGAGCATGTGTAATAAACATTACATATCATGTCACATATATTCGGTAATTAACTGGTGCAATGCATTTCAATCATCCCCACATGCAAAGTAAGAGGGGCCACAAGTTCTAAGTAATTATCAGAGGATAAAAAGGGCTATCCAGCTATAAAAAGAGCCAACCAGCTATAAAGTTAGTGCTTGAAAATGGGTCACAACTTCATAGCTGGTTTTTATGCAGCTTTAATTTGGACATGTAGCAGAGCCCTTAGAGACAGAAAAGACAAAGACAACTTGTATTATGTTTTAGGATGTTAAATAATTGCTGCAGGGATCAAAAAGTTGTTACTTTGGATTACATTTTTCTTTCCTGTAAATGGTATATCCTATTGTATATTACTTACTATGGATATATACTGCACTGGGTGTTATGTAATGTAGTCATTTTTGAGAGTGAAAGATCTGTGATCTAGAAGTTAAGTGTACCGTTGTACATAAATGAAACTGTTTTAAAGCCATATTCTGCAGATACTTCATTGTTGAATATGGTGCTAATTTTATGTCAGTGAGATGACTCATAGCAGTAGGCAAAAGTAGGGCAGAAAGTTCTGTAGGGGCAGGCCCTTGTTTTTAAGTACAGGTATTTTTTTTTATCCTTAAAAATAAATGGAAGTTTTTATTTTCCATCCCCAGAATGATTAGTTAGATACTAGGATTTGTCTACAAAGGACTTTCCTACCTGATTTGAAAACATAACACACCTTCCAAATATATATTGTTCTAAGTATAACCTTTAAGGAGATACTCAAACAGCTTGCAAATGAGAATAAGACACATTTTTGTCAGGATTTTACATCTGCAAGAAATATTAAGGAGAGAACCATGAGACCACATTGAGAGTCACTGACAGCCTTAAAAATTGCCCTAATTGAGAATGACACTGAGAGACACATATCCAGCTATTGCTAGAACCTTGAAAGGACTGGCACTCAATCTTCTAATTCTGTGTTATGGAATAAACTCGTGGTGTTTGTGACCTTGCAAAATCAGTTTGAGCTCAGCTGAGTTTTAAAGCCTTAAATCAAAATCCCGCCAGAATGAGATGATTTTCTAAGAATGATAACCCACAGATAAGGCAAAATGAAATTTAGTTGTATCTTGAAATAACTTAAAAAACTATAGCAATGGAAATGTCAATCACATGGCCTCCTACTAAGGTTAAATCTGAACTTCTCTTTGGCTCTGTAGATAGGATACCTTGGCAGTTATTCTAACACACATACGTATGCATGTGTGCACACACACAACCCAAAAGCAAAACAAAATTACTGTTAACAGTGGGTGAACAGTAGAATTTTAGGTTCAGTCTGAGGAGTCAGTGCAAGAAATAGCAGGGAGAGAGGTGGGGTATGAGGGTGACTTTGAACAGTGTCCATTTTTGGCACAGGACAGGAACCCAAACAATTCCTCTCTTCTTTGATCATAAACTTGAAATATAGAACTGAGCAAGGGAGCTTGGTTCCCGATTCAAATATGTGTTTTGGGGGAAGGGAAAGAGGTCATTATTTAGTACTTGTATTAGCAAGTACTAAATAGATGTGCAGTAACTCCAGTTACTGAGCAGTTGCACCAGCAAACTTTTAAGTGATGTTACTGCGCAGTAGCTTAATAATACAGTACAGTAGTGGATTAGCACTGTCCGTGCTGTGACATGCTACTGGACAGTATTATTAGGCTACTGTGCAGTCATCGTCTTATGTAGATGCACCCTGTATTTACTGTTTTGCTTGGATATTTTCTTCGCTAGATGATAAATACAAGTCTAAGCACCAGGTTTCCTTCACTGAAATTGTTTTGAAATTGAAAGAACTTCACTTTCAAAATAAATACGTCAGTTTCACTTGACACATCGAAGCACCTCAAACTGTAGTGATGTTTGGTCACTTATAAGAATAGATGATGTCTTGTCATTGCCTCTTACACCATCAATCTTCCACATTCCCTATAGCACCTGTAGAACACTGATGTATTGCTAGTATCTAGATGGAAGGCAGTGTCATGTTTCCTGCTATACATCCATTGTCATAATTAGAATTACTGTGACTAAAAGCACCCATTTTTAATGTGGTGGAAAATGCTTTTGGCTGGCCTCCAAACTTCATTTTTTGAAGCACAGGATTGTCTTTTCCCAAAAAAGTAAAAGGAGAGTGTAGGGTAAGAGTAATTCAGATTGCATAGCACCTTGAACCCCCTACACCAAGACTGCACTTAACTTTACATATGTTTTGCAGTCCTAGCATGGAGGGAACACAGCAAAGAAAGAGCTGGTCCAGCAGGATTCATTACTGTTGCTCTCTCAAATGGCTACTTAAAAATCCCATAATCTCTAGCTCTTCAAAGCTGCAATGCTAAGGCCTCCCTGCCATCCAGTTTCTACCACCAATCTCACTCCTCCACGTGTCTAATTTAGGTTCCCCATTCTACCATAGTGGCACTTCTGCACCCTGCTTCTCCACCACTTCTCTGTTTCACTCCTTTTCTATCTTCATAATACTAAGAATGAAATCATTACCTTAACCTATTGAACTTTTTTCTTGTAGCAGCTTGTCTGCATGTGATATCACGTCTCCCTCCAGTGCCTTAACCAGGTCTGTCACAACTGCAACGCCTTTCTAAAAGTATACTTTTCCCCCCATTTACCTCTTCCCTTGTCACTTCATCACTGTACCCTGTAGAGCAATTTTTCCAAAGAATGCTTTTAAACCTTGAGTCACAATGCTTCCCTTTCTTTTGCTGAATCTGCCCTAAGCAGATCAAATATGATGTTTTAGAAGTGACTCTGCTGGAGTCTTCTGAGAAGCCGAATGCAATATAGACCTGCACAAAAATAGAAAATCTGCAAGGCAGTGATGCAAGGGTCTATACTATTTTGTCTCCAATTCCTTTGTAAGTGGCTGCACAAAGAATTCTGTTAGACCGTTTGATCCTGGATGATAAGTAACAAAGCCGGTGTGATTCAGTGAATTTGTTCTCTATAGGAATGTTTGAATGGGGACTATTATCTGAAACTTTTTTTCTAGGTAAATCACATGAACCAGACATATTTCATTAGGTGTTTGTCACGAATTTTCTAGGTCTTTGGACCACTTGGTAAAAGTGCCAACCACAACATGATAAATAAATAAATAAAGACAGGGATTTTTTCCAAGCACTCAGAAGTAGATTAATTCTGATGCTATTTCAGTCATTGGTTTTCCATCCCTTGCTGGTAACAGAGTGAGACTGAAAATCTGACTAAAAGACTAAATTTTGTATTTTTTAATCATTTACAGAAGCCCTTTCTGTAGCTGGTAGACCATCAGCCAAGAAACAAACACAGTTAAAACAATTTGGAGAATATCAAAAATTGTGTTGAAAAAGAGAGAGCTTGTCAAAGGAATCCATTTACTCAGAAGGTGAGTGAAGGCTAGGAAAGAAAAGTAGTTGAGTCTGGTGGAAATAGGCCAATGATGCATGCAAGTCCTAGAATCTACTTCCTTTTCATTCACAGATGTCCTAGCCTGCAGCTGATAAAGCATTCTCTCTCTGTTCTTCAAGAAGATGGAAATGTTGCCACAATAAAGCAAACTGTGCAGGGTGACATGAACATTAGTAAAACATAATTCTCTAGATTGACTAGAAATATATACAGCCAAGCTTAAGGGGAAAAAAATCTATCAGTTGTAAAAGCAGGGTGATTTAAATACAAAGTAGAAATTGCAAAGTGGGAAGCAAAAATCCCATGGTGTTTGGAACACGAGTAAATCAAAAGGCAGTACCTGGAGCAAATCGAAAGGCAATACTCTGTCTGCTGCTTTGTTTGCTGTCAGATATGACTTGTGTGTTATGTTTGAAACTGAATGTGAATTTGTGTTAGAATACAGTAGTATAACTGGAGGTGGAAGGTGACAGGAGCAGCACCATAGTTGGGAGTAGGCACAAAAATAGCTTCTATGAGACTGCCCTGTTATAGTTTCATGGTTGGTAGGGTCGGAAGGGACCTAAGCAGATCATCAAGTCCGACCCCCTGCCATGGGCAGGAAAGGATGCTGGGGTCAAATGACCCCGGCTAGGTGATTGTCTAGCCTCCTTTTGAAGACCCCCAAGGTAGGGGCAAGCACCACCTCCCTTGGAAGTTGGTTCCAGATCCTAGCTGCTCTGACCATTAAGTAGTGCCTCCTGATATCCAGCCTTAATCTACTCTCAGTCAGCTTATGGTCATTATTCCTTGTTACTCCTGGCAGTGCTTGGGGGAGCAGGGTGTCTCCCATTGCCTGCTGGTCCCCCTTGGCAAGTTTGTAGGTGAACACCAGATCCCCTCTCAGCCTTCTCTTGTGGAGGCTGAACAGGTTCAGATCCTGTAGCCTCTCCTCATAGGGCCTACTCTGTTGCCCCTTCATCATGCGAGTGGCCTTACTCTGGACCCTCTCAATGTTGTCCACATCCCTCCTGAAGTGTGACGCACAGAACTGGACACAGTACTCCAACAGCAGTCTGACCAATGTTGCATAGAGGGGGAGGATCACCTCCTTGGACCTGCTCGTGATGCATCTATGGATGCATGACAAGTTGCAGATAGCCTTCCTGACCATGTCCCCACATTGGTGGCCCATGTTCATCTTGGACTCAATAGTGACTCCAAGATCCTTTTCTGCCTCTGTGCTGACGAGAAGGGAGTTCCCCAGCCTGTAGGTATGCTGGTGGTTCTTCCTCCCCAGGTGCAATACCTTGCACTTGTCCATATTGAAACCCAGCAGAGTCCCCCAGGGCTCAGTCCTTGGGCTGGTGCTGTTCAACATCTTCATTAGTGACCTGGACGAGGGTGTCATACATCAACACGGGCATCACTAACAGGTCCAGAGATGTCTTGCTCCCCCTCCATGCGGCGCTGGTCAGGCCGCAGCTAGAGTACTGTGTCCAGTTCAGGGTGCCACACTTCAAGAAGGATGTTGAAAACCTGGAGAGGGTCCAGAGGATGGCCACTCATATGGTTGAGGGCCTCCGTGGCCAGCCCTATGAAGAGAGGCTAAGGGACCTGAATCTCTTCAGTCTCCGCAAGAGGAGACTGAGGGGGGATCTTTGGCTGCCTACAGCCTCATCAGGGGCACCATCAGGGACTCAGGGAAAGTCTGTTCACCAGGGCCCCCCTTGGAGTCACCAGGAACAATGGTCACAAGCTGAGGGAGAATAGGTTTAGGTTAGATATTAGGAACTACTTCACTGTAAGGGTGGCCAGAGCCTGGAATAGGCTCCCCAGAGAGGTGGTGCTCTCACCTTCCCTGGAGATCTTCAAGAGGAGAGTGGATAGGCACCTGGCTGGGGTCTTATGACCCCATCCACCCCCCAGTGCTCATTCCTGCTCATGGGGGGGGGTCGGACTCGATGATCTGTCTAGGTCCTTTCCGACTCATTGATTCTATGATTCTATGATTCTATTCTCATCTACCCACCTCTGTAACCTCTCCAGATCTAGTTGTAGCCTGTCCCTCTCTTCTAGCATGCTCACTTCTCCCCACATCTTAGTGTCATCTGTGAATTTGAACAAGGTGCCTTTCACCCCCTTGTCCAAGTTGCCGATGAAGATATTGAACAGTGCAGGACTGAGAACCAAGCCCTGGGGGACCTCACTACCCATGTCCCTCCAGGTTGAAAATGACCCTTCCACCACCCCTCTCTGGGTGAGGCCCTCCAGCCAATTAGTGACCCATCTGACTGTGTAGGAGTCGACACCACAGTCACCTAATTTTTTAATGAAGATGGGTTGAGAGACAGTGCTTAAGGCCTTCCTAAAGTCCAGAAAGACTATATGCACTGCGACACCTGCATCCAAGGATTTTGTGACCTGGTCATAGAAGACAACCAGGTTGGTTTGACACGACCTGCCTCTAATGAACCCATGTTGATTGCCCCTAAGCATAATCTCCCCTGCTGGTCCCTTGCAGATGTGCTCCTGGATAATTTTCACAAAGACCTTCCCCAGGACAGAGGTAAGACTAACGGGTCAATAGTTTCCTGAGTCCTTTTTCCTCCCGTTTTTAAAATGGGGACCACATTGGTCCTTTTTCAGTCCTCTGGCACCTCTCCAGAGCACCACAAGTGCTCAGAAAGCTGTGGCGGGGTCCCATAATGACCTCTGTCAATTCCATCAGCACTCTGGAGTGGAGATTGTCAGAACCTGCTGATTTGAACATGTCTGGTCCCTCCAGATGTTCCCTGACTAGGTCCTCACTGACCCTGGGCCTGGCTGTGTCTCCCCTGGGTCTGTACAGATTCACAGTGGGGGGATGTCCCTGTCTCTGCTCAGAAAAGTGGAAGAAAAACATCTGTTAAAGTGATTAGCTTTGTCATCTGGTGCTATGCCTCTGTTTGAAGCTGTTAGATTATCTTATGCCTCTGTTAGAACCTGGTCTCTGGAAGGTGACCTTGGTATGGACAAGATCATGACAAATTCTTGCACCAGAAGCAGAAACTGTCCATCCTGCCTGAGCACTACAAGAACAAAAGAAAGACATCACTTGGATACACAAAAAATCCCTTAAATTTGCAGAAATAGCAATGGGTCATTTTCAAACATTTCAGAATTAATTCCCCACTATTTCCCACTTCTTTCTGATCAGCTCAGGTTTTAAATAGTCTAAGCACTGAGACAAATTTAGTGCTTTGTTTGTTCCAAAAAGTAGCTGTTTGGAAATTATTCCATAACCAAATAAAGTGCATTCTCAATATGCTTCTTTGCCAAACTTAGACTTTTCTTAATTTCCTTCTATCACTCCTGCTTCCTTGATGCTCATGAATTTCAAATATTTTCAAAGGAGCTTCTAACAGGAAGACCTATCCAAGTACAGTGTCCTCTCTTTAATAACAGCAAAAATAAGATTCAGGCACATTAAGTCTCTCATGAAAGCCTGGTTAGAATGAACTTTCTCTTGACTTAGTGGAATTAGAATCAGGTTGTAAATTGCAACCTATTTAGGACAAAGAGGACATAGAGTTATGTCTTATGTACAAAATAGCTTTACCTAGTTTTGAATCAGTGACAAATTGGAAGTAAATGATCTCGAATCTTTATGGTTCTCTCTCTAACAGTTATAGCACAAGATGGTATATGAGATAGTAGGTATACTGTAGCAAACACTACCTGGCTAAATGACAGAAGAGACTGATCGACTCCTTAAAAACCTATCTGTGACGTGAAAGGAAAGGTGTTGTGAGGCAATTCATTCTGAGAGATATCTGCTGGAGGTTGCCAATATTGAAATGTCCTAGAAAATTGTTTTCTATACACTTTACACAATCCAAGCTCAAAATCCAAACCAGCAGGAAGAAAATCTTATATATGCCACAGGCAGCCCCTCCACAGCACATTGAGCTGGGTTGGAGCAGCTCTGGGCTGGCAGGCTGACCCCCTGGGTCCCTTGCCAGCTGGGGCTGCTCCAACCTGGCTCAACATGCTGCAGTCCCAGGTGCACTTGTAAATATGGCACTCAGGAGGAATAAACTCCAGTGTGATATGTGCTGGAGTTTATTGCTGCATGCTAATAACACATGTAGACACATTCACTAATTTCTAGAAGGGCTCTGACTGTGGAAAAGGAAATGTTAACCTTCAAAATAACAGGTGGGGGAGGGTCACTTGTGCAGCTGAGGCTAGTTGAAGGTGAGCATCATGACTGATCCTAAATAGAAGTGTAGATATGCCTAGTGATTCTGAAAGAGTTGTAGGTCATGAAGTGTAATCAACTAAATATGGTCTCCCAGTGTGATGCTGTGACCTTAAACACTAATGAAATCTTTGCGGTAAAAAGGGAAAGTGTTGAGCAGGAGTGAGGAGGTGCTTTATTACCACGGTAATTGGCTTTGGTGTGACCATTAACGGAATACTCTATTCAGATTTGAAGGATGATGCTGAAAATTGGAGGGGGCTCAGAAATGTGCCACAAGAAAGAAAAAGGGTTAAACATTACATAGCAAGAAATTAAAGCAGTTCAACCCATTTAATATATCATAAAGGAAGATTGAATCTATAGTAGTCTATAAGAATCTACATAGGGAACAGAAACTTGATAATCTAGGGCTCTTTAGTCTAGCAGACAGAAGCATAACAAGTTTTAGTGAGTGAAAACTGAAGCTAGACAAAACCAGAAATAGACATGGATCTGAACATTTACATTTGGGACACCTTACTTGGAACTGTGGTGGGTTTTCCAGCACCTTAAATCAAGATCAATTGTCTTTTTTCTAAAACCCGTGTTTTGTTTCCATCACAACATTGAATTTTAAGCAGAAACTAATTCAGAGACATCCAACAGGCTCTGTTATTCAAGAGGTCAGGGTAGACAAACACAAATGATTTCTCTTGGCCTGAAAAATCTATGAACCTGTGGTGATATGAACAGTTTGTATTATTTTATTTGAAATAGTATCTAAAAGGAAAATGGCATTTGAAATGTAAACAATTCACCTAAGAACTTTTCAGACTTTTTGTAACACTTCATTTGTACAGATAGAACAATGTTTGCTTTTCAATACTCCATAGGTTTTTTATCTGAATTTTGTAGCTGAAAATGATTAACTACTACTTTGTGCTCGGCATCATCAACAGAAAATGTGATGTTAGCACTTTACAATATGATTGCAACAAACATCTTGAAAGGAATATTCATGCTAACAGTGAGAACCTACAGGCAACAGTAATGTTCTGTTCAAACTTCAATTGCTTCAGTGTATCAGTATAGTAGTAAAGATATATACTAAAGGTACTATATACAATATTGTAAAGCACAGCTTGCTGCTCCATCTTAAAATGCACCTCAGCTATTTTATGAGATCAAAATACACTGTTTTCCTGATAAAAGAAGAGTAAAAAGTCTCCCTTCTATTCACTGCATATGAAGCAAATGTCATTATGAAAACTTCATTAATATGCAAATTGCAACATTTTGATTAGCACTTGCAGACCCCTTTTGTTAAGAAGAGAGATGCAGGAGCTAACCAGATTGCAATAATTTGCATAATAAAAACTCAGTGGTGGCAATGCTACCAAGAAGAGAACCTAAAGAAGGCTATAATGTCTCTTTTAACAGCTTAATGCAGTATTAGAAACAGGAGGCACAAAAGGAATGAAAATATTTTTATTTAAACTGACAAACTCTTTTTTTGGGGTAAATTACAGATATGCTGTAGCTTATTTTAAGATGATAGGATATAACATGGATCTGACAATGCAATACGAGTATTTTGTATCATTATATGGTAGTTTTGAAATCAAATGAAAACTCTATTGCTAACTTTGTTTTATGAGGAATGCCTCTGAAGCTATGTAATAGCCCAAATCCTGTTCTCATTAAAATCAATAGAAATTTGTATCTAGACCTCAGTGGTAGCAAGATTCAAATGTGAGTGTTTTAGGAGAAATGGATATGCTAGTATTTGATGCTTAAATTAAAAAAAATCATAATTACACAAAAGGTACTTAAATACCTAAGGATACAGTTTAATGAGTTAAGTCCGGGT
Source organism: Crocodylus porosus (assembly GCF_001723895.1). Classification (NCBI taxonomy): domain Eukaryota; kingdom Metazoa; phylum Chordata; order Crocodylia; family Crocodylidae; genus Crocodylus; species Crocodylus porosus. The sequence goes on from NW_017728906.1 coordinate 20,793,586, forward strand.
GTCAAACACATGGTCCAACAGCTGGATCTGGTCTGTGGAGCCGCTTCAACTAGCTTGCCAGCTACTGGAAGTCAGGGATATTGCCTGAGATCCCAGGTCCTGGTGGATACCATGACCTGTGGTTACAAGAGGGTAAGTGAGAGCTGTGTTGATACAACCCAGTCTCCCTGAGGACTCTTGCTTTATTACTGCTGGCCCTTCCACTGTAGTCACCCTCACCACTGGCCTCACCAGTATATAATTTCCACTGCTGGTAGTTCCTCTTGTCCCACTGCAGCTGTTGTCATTTTGCTGGCTCCACTGCTCCTCCTGATGCTACCACTCTGTATTTATGAGTCTAACAGTCCTCGGACATACCAAGGGGTTCCCAATAGAAATTAGGGTGTCTTAGCACCTTATTGAATCATCAAGCTGCATCTGAACATCTTCAGGTGGTTTATGTTTAAATGACATTTTTTAGTTTTAATCCTCTAGATGGCTGAGGCTGAAAAGGGGAAAAATAATATGGATTCTAATACTATTATGAGCTTGCCAAGGTTCAGAGACCCCCAGGGCAAAACAAGAAAAAAGAAAAGAACAAAAAAGTAAGTTTGAATAGGAGAGGCCAATAACTCTGCTTGGTGCTATTTGAAAGTATATTATAGGGATCATACCGGATTTATCAGAAGAAACAACTGGGATCTTTTAAAATTAACTTGCTTGGTGGCATATTTTGCTTGTTACAGTTCTTTAGGTGTTTTACCAGATGGGTTTGATAAAGTAGGATGCATTACAATATAACTAAATCAAATATCAGTGTAAGAGCTAAGAATAACAATACAGCTTTTTCAGCATTAAAAGGATATTCTGTTTCATAGGATAGTAGTTCTTATGAAGCACTGTGCCCAAAGGGAACTACAGAATAGGGATGGTTGAGACTGCAAATACTTTTTTGGTTTTGTTAAACCTTTAAAACACTCATAAAGGGTTTTCATGTTTTAAACCTTATTTCAGAAACTGGGAAAACTTTGTCAAACTTTTTTTTGGATATCTCTCAGGATGCAGGGCTTTTTTGGTTTGTTGTTGTTTTTTTAAGGGTTCATAATACTTCCTAAATGGAGATGACGGACAAAGATGAGAAAGAGCTCAATGATACTATGCATGTGTAGTTACTCATAAGTGTTGGCATCTGTAAGCTCCTAAATAGATTAGCTGCCGCATGGTGATACATTCTTCAAGGGATGACACTGATATTTCAAGTGTTTTAACAAGTAAATGGCATTTCCAGTCATCATAATGTTTACAATCAGGAAAACAGAGGTAAACAGTAAATAGCTCTAGTAACTGGAATTTATTTTCTGTATTTAAAGGGGTGGGGAACAACATTGTAGGCTTTACCGTAACTAAAAGTACTGCTGGCTAGTAAGACTCATACCTATCAGAAGTTTATAGATGGAAAAAGCTTCCATGCGTGCCAACCCTGAAGCCCTAGAAACTGGCTCAAGAAGCAAGGATGAATTCCCACTTTTATGCAGAAAATCATAGGGGCTAGGTTGAAGGGATGGAACAGATAAAGAAACATCAATGCTATACTAATATACATTCTGAACCTTAATTCCCTCCCCCGCCCCCCACACACCCCTTTGGAGATATCCCCAAACAAGCCTTTACCCCACCTCCCACACACCTTTGGAGGTATCCCCAAAAAAGCCTTTAGTCCCTAGATAGATCACTCAAACAGCAGCCGACAAGTGCCCCCAAGGCTGAGTCCAGATCCTTCAGTCCACAATCCTGGCTGATTGAGCCAGTGAGATCTCCAGCTCCACTGTGCACTCCTCCATGTAGGGCTGACCAGGTTCCAGGTACATGCTTCTCTCTCTCTCTCTTCCTCCAGCCTCAACTTTCCTCTTCCTTTTTCCCTTGGCCCCAGCCTCTGGAGGTTTTGGGGAGTTCCAGTCCAAATGAACAGACATCACAGCTCTGCAGACTGCCCTTTTGTTCTACTTGCTGCTATACACATTCCATTTTTACATTACACCTGTACTGCAAACAATACCCAATATATTATTTCCTAAACGTAACCTAACTCCCAGAATTTTAGGCCAACTGTTAGAGGCATGTAGCAGGGTCTCAGACTGGGAACTAGGTACAGGCAAGGTCAGGAAACCAAGGGTCCAGACTAGAGGTGGGAGTCAGGGGATCAGGCGAAGACAGGTCAGAAGGCTGGGGTGTCTAAGGCACTGAGACATAGGCAGTCAACCATGGACTGGAGGGTGGGGTGGGGATCAGGAACAGGAAGTTGGGCTATCAGGGATATCAGACCCATATCACTAGACATGGGGTCTGGAGTAAGCACCAGTATGGGACTCTGACAAGGGTGATCACTTAGCTAAGCCATAAGCTAGGAGCTGGCTGTCAGAGGACAAGGATCTGGAGTATAACCAACATCAAAACACTCTGGAGGCACAGGATCCAAGGTGGAATCTGGAACCAGAACAGGTGGTCAGGAATCAGGATGAAGTCAGGAAACAGGACCCAGTGCACAAGAAATCAGAAACCAACAAACAGGACGAAAGAAACAGCATACTGGACTGCATTAGCAGGAGTGTTGCCAGCAGATAGAGGGAAGCAATTATTCCCCTCTATTCTGCACTGGTGAGGCCACGTCTGGAGTACTTCCTACAGTTTTGGGCCCCCACTATAGAAAGGGTGTAGACAAATTGGAGAGAGTCCAATGGAGAGCAACAAAAGTGGTTCAGGTCTGGGGCACATGAATTCTGAGGAGAGGCTGAAGGAACTGTGTGTATGTAGTTTGGAAAAGAAAGACTGAGAGGGGATTTGATAGAAGCCTTCAAATACCTGAAGGGTGGGTCCAAAGAGGATGGAGGTAGACTGTTCTCAGTGGTGGTAGATGACAGGACAAGTAGCAGTAGTCTCAAGTTGCAGCAAGGGAAGTTTAAGCTAGATATTAGGAAAACTTGCTCACTAGGAGGGTGTTACAGTGCTGGAACAGGTTACCTAGCGTGGTGGTGAAAACTCCATGCTTGGAGGTTTTTAAGGCCTGCCTTGACAAAGCCCTAGTTGGAATGACCTAGTTGGGGCTGGTCCTGCTTTGAGCAGGGGGTTGGACTAGATAACCTACTGATGTTCCTTCCAACCATAATTTTCTATGATTCTGTGCTTACTACAAAACAAGCATTACCACTGCCTACAGGTACTTAATCATACCTACACATGAATTAATGCTTTGTAGTTACTGTGCTTTAAGTTTAGAACCTGTAAACAGAGGTTTTTTTAGTGATGCTAATGCATAGTAGACTAATTCTGCTGCACATTAGCATGGCTTTTGCTGTGACTTGTTAATAAGCAGTAGAAGTAGTGTACTGCATGTTTAGCATCTTGTGCATACATGCCCAGTGTAAACAATTTCACTACTTAATATATTCCCGTTGAGTACAGAGAGTACTTAAGTACATACAGGCAGTCCTTGACACAGTGTTTGAGTTGCAATGTTTTGCACTTAAAACATTTATAAATTCACACCCTGTTTCAACTTTCTGGCATTAGTTTTGACTTTACAATGCTCGATCATACACCATGCCATGCCAGCAAACAAGTTCGCTGCGTTGCTCATCTCCCTGGAGAACATTTGTCCAAACTTTCTTGGACACTTTCTTTAAAAAAGCCAACAAGACTCCAAAAAAAACCCCACGGCCAAGACTCCTGAGAAGACTCCAGCCAAGAGCCCTTCAAAAAGTCCAGCAAAGTCACCTCAAAGAAGTCCTTCCATATCAGTATGATTGCTATTTAAATACATTAATGTATCTATATTACTCATCTAGAATTGACTGAGTACAAAATTCTATGTTATTTTTGGAGAAAATAGGGTAACAAGCCTTGATTCAAGAACCAATCCCCCATTTACAACATTGTTTCCTATGGGAAAAATCAGTTCCAAATTACAATGTTTCGACTTAAGATGCAGTTTTCAGGAACCAATTGTGTTGTAAGTTCGAGGACTGCCTGTATTGTGCTTATGACTTGGTTGAGGGGTGTAGTCATATAAAATATATTGATAATTGTACACCTCCTTGAAATTCAACTTGATGTTGCAATAGGAAATGAGCATAATGTATGTATATTGCTGCTGTGGCTTCATAATGCATACCTCCAATTTTACTGTTGCACTGATTAGGCCAATGCGTTGGATGAAAGACAATATAATTTAATTGCTTTCTTATACTGTATACCTGCTTTTTTAGGGAGTTAAATTTGCTGAAATATTTCTGGGCAACAAAAAATGATGTTCTCTTAATACAAGTGTCTACATCTTCATTATTTTATTATTTTATTTATATAGCATCAGAGGCCATTATATACAGCTCAGTATAACTGGCAACTCGAATCAGTTGGATATCATGGAGTATAGGGGGCTGCTAAAGGTCTCTTTTGGGCAAATGGTCTAAGATTGTAGTTCCTCTCAAAAACATTTATCACCGTAAGTGCAAACTATTTTTTTTGTTTGATTTTTTTTTAACTATACCATCTTCTACTTCATAGCTGGCAATGAATATTTTGCAAATATTGTACATCTTTATTAACCACTGTTGTTATCTTTTTTATAGCTAGAGATGCTTTATCTTAATCTTACTTACAACTTGCCTACTTATTTATATTAGAGGCATAGTTGGGCTGCTTTGTGCCCTGGGCAGCTGTGTGATGTCCAGCACAGCACAAGCTTGCTGACAAATAGTGGCTAACAAGTAGTCAGCCACTACTATAGTCACAGCTTTTTTTTTGTGATCCCTACAAAGATTATTTATAATCTTTATAATGTATTTATTATTTTAATACAGAATACAAGATATTCACTTTTTTTTTGTTTCACAAGAGTTTTTAAAATTGATTTTCATACATATGAATATCCTCAGCTGCTGTTGAAATTGTTATGTTTTGAGACTGTAAGATTACCCAGAGGCTTGGTTTCCTGGCCAGGCTTACAACTGTGTTAGGTTAATGTGTCAGTTGGCTGTGTTACTGTGCTATTTGTCATAGGTAGACAGTTAAGCTGGAGGTGTGCACATGAGAATAGCAGGTTAAGAAATGTGTTTGTGGGTCCTTTATTTTGAAATTTTATGCAGTCTAATGTTGTTCTGGGTAGAAGGAGAATTAATTGTAAGATCAGCTTTGAGGTTTATTTAATTTTATGCACACAGGTATTTTATTACAACACTTCCATTTCTGATACAGCGTTAGTTTTTGTTTCATGATGGGGTTTTTGTTTGTACCAAGAAATTTATATAATATGTTTATATGTTTCCTTTGAAACCCTAAAGAGGTCAATAAACACTATGTTAATTGTAGGTTTAGCAATTTATGTCTTCTAATATGCCTCCATCAGTGTAACTGAAAAAAATGTCTATTGTGCAATTTGAATACTGTAACACCTGCAACAATCACTCTAACATTTAGTCTGCTAAAAAGGGGAGCCTAGAAATGCTAACACTACAGTGTTCATGTAATGGCAGATTTGGTGAATAGTGCTCAAGGAATGTTAATGTGTGTGAAGCAACATAAAGCAATACACATGGCCTTGGATATTCATACAATAATTCACTTGGACTACAGGGACATCATTTTGTCCAAGGAGAGAGAAAAATTGGTTAGAGCACCTAAAAATTGGAATCAGCTAATCAATTTTCAGTAAGTATCTGATTTATTTGTGTTATAACATGACTGACAATTTACAGCCTCTGCCAATAAATCTGAAAATTATGATTTGCTGCAGCCATTAACTGCTTATTTTACATAGCTGTCCTTTAATCTCTCTGATGATTGATTAATCAGTATACCATAAATAGAGTTGTGAGAATCTGAAAAAGATTTGCTTCATGATCAGGCTTTTTTATGTTTGTAAAAAGCTCTGCGGGTATTACACGTTCAAGAGAAAGCTTCATTAAAGTCAATGGAGAATTAAAGTGGGGCATGATTAGAGCACTACAAAAAGATAACAATCATAGTTGTACTTAATATTGGTTCACCCTGACAAGGCATGGAACAATAAATAAAAGTAACCTCCCTGTAGCAGGTTGTGCCTCCTTTAGCTCATCCCAGGCGCAAACCTCCCCCCTTTTCTACCTCTAATCAGAATAACAAAATAGTAACAAAATCCTGCTCTGCCTCTCCTATCGAGGGTAAGGGATTCACCACAATTGTATACTGCTGCCTTTCTTCTCAGTTTCCCTACTCTCCAAATTCATCTCTCTGGGATCTTTTAACTTCCTCTGGGGCTGGCCAGCCATCCCTGTCATCTTGCCCAGTCCTCTAAGGCAGGCAGACTATTACCCTCTAACTTTCTGCAGCTGGGATTTAGCCCCTGAGTCATGCACCTTGTTATACTCCCCCATAATTAAGGAATAGACTTCAGCTTTTTAATATGTGTCTAGTAAGGGGCGGCCAACAGTTGCTTAAGTCCAGGGGAGAATGAACTGTGACTAGGAAACTGAAGTCTTTCCTTAAGCCC
>NW_017728906.1:20800098-20805452 GCF_001723895.1 Crocodylus porosus
TTTTTTTTAACTATACCATCTTCTACTTCATAGCTGGCAATGAATATTTTGCAAATATTGTACATCTTTATTAACCACTGTTGTTATCTTTTTTATAGCTAGAGATGCTTTATCTTAATCTTACTTACAACTTGCCTACTTATTTATATTAGAGGCATAGTTGGGCTGCTTTGTGCCCTGGGCAGCTGTGTGATGTCCAGCACAGCACAAGCTTGCTGACAAATAGTGGCTAACAAGTAGTCAGCCACTACTATAGTCACAGCTTTTTTTTTGTGATCCCTACAAAGATTATTTATAATCTTTATAATGTATTTATTATTTTAATACAGAATACAAGATATTCACTTTTTTTTTGTTTCACAAGAGTTTTTAAAATTGATTTTCATACATATGAATATCCTCAGCTGCTGTTGAAATTGTTATGTTTTGAGACTGTAAGATTACCCAGAGGCTTGGTTTCCTGGCCAGGCTTACAACTGTGTTAGGTTAATGTGTCAGTTGGCTGTGTTACTGTGCTATTTGTCATAGGTAGACAGTTAAGCTGGAGGTGTGCACATGAGAATAGCAGGTTAAGAAATGTGTTTGTGGGTCCTTTATTTTGAAATTTTATGCAGTCTAATGTTGTTCTGGGTAGAAGGAGAATTAATTGTAAGATCAGCTTTGAGGTTTATTTAATTTTATGCACACAGGTATTTTATTACAACACTTCCATTTCTGATACAGCGTTAGTTTTTGTTTCATGATGGGGTTTTTGTTTGTACCAAGAAATTTATATAATATGTTTATATGTTTCCTTTGAAACCCTAAAGAGGTCAATAAACACTATGTTAATTGTAGGTTTAGCAATTTATGTCTTCTAATATGCCTCCATCAGTGTAACTGAAAAAAATGTCTATTGTGCAATTTGAATACTGTAACACCTGCAACAATCACTCTAACATTTAGTCTGCTAAAAAGGGGAGCCTAGAAATGCTAACACTACAGTGTTCATGTAATGGCAGATTTGGTGAATAGTGCTCAAGGAATGTTAATGTGTGTGAAGCAACATAAAGCAATACACATGGCCTTGGATATTCATACAATAATTCACTTGGACTACAGGGACATCATTTTGTCCAAGGAGAGAGAAAAATTGGTTAGAGCACCTAAAAATTGGAATCAGCTAATCAATTTTCAGTAAGTATCTGATTTATTTGTGTTATAACATGACTGACAATTTACAGCCTCTGCCAATAAATCTGAAAATTATGATTTGCTGCAGCCATTAACTGCTTATTTTACATAGCTGTCCTTTAATCTCTCTGATGATTGATTAATCAGTATACCATAAATAGAGTTGTGAGAATCTGAAAAAGATTTGCTTCATGATCAGGCTTTTTTATGTTTGTAAAAAGCTCTGCGGGTATTACACGTTCAAGAGAAAGCTTCATTAAAGTCAATGGAGAATTAAAGTGGGGCATGATTAGAGCACTACAAAAAGATAACAATCATAGTTGTACTTAATATTGGTTCACCCTGACAAGGCATGGAACAATAAATAAAAGTAACCTCCCTGTAGCAGATTGTGCCTCCTTTAGCTCATCCCAGGCGCAAACCTCCCCCCTTTTCTACCTCTAATCAGAATAACAAAATAGTAACAAAATCCTGCTCTGCCTCTCCTATCGAGGGTAAGGGATTCACCACAATTGTATACTGCTGCCTTTCTTCTCAGTTTCCCTACTCTCCAAATTCATCTCTCTGGGATCTTTTAACTTCCTCTGGGGCTGGCCAGCCATCCCTGTCATCTTGCCCAGTCCTCTAAGGCAGGCAGACTATTACCCTCTAACTTTCTGCAGCTGGGATTTAGCCCCTGAGTCATGCACCTTGTTATACTCCCCCATAATTAAGGAATAGACTTCAGCTTTTTAATATGTGTCTAGTAAGGGGCGGCCAACAGTTGCTTAAGTCCAGGGGAGAATGAACTGTGACTAGGAAACTGAAGTCTTTCCTTAAGCCCCCTTATTCTGGAAGGAGATTAAATTACTTCACCCAATTTGGTAAGTGAGCTTTCTCTCCCTACTCTCTGTACCTGGTTCTTGTGTTCTGGTTAGTAAGTTGGGACTTAGCCAGGGTGCCTACAATTTATGTTTTGATTCCTAGCTTCATGTCTGGCTGCAGGACAGAATAGCAGGTGGGCAGATACTATTCTTTCTGTCAGGGATGGAGTCACAAACTGAGAAAGTGTAACTTACTATTCTGCATCACTGAGTAACACCTGTGAGTATCATGTCCTGCATCTTTTTATGATGTCCACTCAGAGACATAACAGTGCAGTTCCATGTCCTGGGCAGCTTCTTCATATGGGATGGTGCCAGTTGTTGCACTGCCAGCTGTGGTGGCAGCTGTGTTTGCAGCCTCACCCAAAGGCAACACCTGGGACTGCTGTTTCTTTAGTTACGCTACTCTGCTTGCCAGTGTATTTTTGAAAGCTTTCACTGTTCTTTCACTATTTTACACATTTTATTATAGTAGTAAACACTAGTGAAGCTAAATGAAAATGTATGATACAAAGTGGGTATGTCTACATGTGCCCCTGACTGTGCAGTTGTTACTTCACAATCATTTAGTACTTGCTTTAACTTTTACTGCACAGTCTCGGTGGTGCACAGGTCATTTCTGGTCCTACTGCACAGTAGCTTGCTGCTACTGCACAGTAGTGTCAGTATCACAGTTTGTTCCTGCCAGTGTTACATCATCGTAGTGACTAGCTGTCATAGTAGATTGTCACTATGGCAACATAGCATCTCATGTAGATGCACCCAGTTTGCTCTCACTTTGTACTGATGTAAATTATTATCCAAGTTGTAGGGCTATGGAGAATTAGGACCATAGTAGACTGGAAGTATTAGTCTTTAGTGAGAGAAGGGTGGTGGTGGGGGGCAATGTTCTCATATTTGCTGCCTCTTGTTACCTTCATTTGAGTCTTCTTATTACTCTGAACCAGATTGATTGAGCACCTTGTGATTTTACTTTATGGAAATTGCTGACATTGGTGGAGACACTAAAGATAGCACCTTTTTATAAAGACTAGGAGTTTACCTTACTGTTTCTGGTCTCCTTCTCCAGAACTGCTGCACACAGGTTATCAACTGTCAAAGCTGCCCCTTACTGGCATTATTAGTATTATTATTACTACCAGCATAGCACTAAGGAGGTTGAATCATTGAACCCTTTATGCAGAGACTGAAAACACAGTCCCTGGTCCAGCATGAACTACTGCATTTGTACAAGCTATAAATTACTTTAAGATGTAAAATACCATTGTTTCTAAAGAGCCTCTTGTTTATCATTATCAAAGTGCCATAATCTAAGATCTTCTTCATCTTTCTTTCATGAAAACAGATTGTTCTTTTGTCTAATTTTAGTATGAGTGCAGTCTTCTGCAGAATGAGCAGAACAAGCAATATTTAGACTGGACTGGAAATAGAAAAAAAGGAATCCAACTCTCCTAGCCATGTTTCTTTCTGGAGTGGGAAGATTATTGATGCAATATATTTAGCACATGTGGAGAGAAATTACATCAGTCTCTTTGGTATGAGTCATCTTTTTCTGGTTCTGTGAAAAAGGAAATGACTGCTGAAAGGAGGTTTGGTACATTGGTCTGCCTCTGAATATGAATGGAAACAAAAATAGGAAGGAGAATAACAAGATTCCCAGAGTAGCTAGGTTAGCAGCATGGTTTTTACTTTGAAAATATAGCAAGTTAAAATAACAAAATGTTCCCCTACTCCCATTCTTTTATCTGTAGGTAAGAACCCAATTCAAAGTCCATTCACATCAATAGGCATTTCCCATTGGTCTTTGAAATGGATTCTAAGTACCTAACCTGTAGCACAAGCTTTGGAAAAAACAGAATATCATATAAAAATTATTGTTCTGAGATGTCACGTGGATGCTATGGACACATGGTATACTCAGACTATAGTATATATGTTAAATGTTATATATACTTTGCATTATGATGGTATTGCATTACTAACTGGGTCAGATAAGCAATGGGTTTTTTTTTTAGAGAAACTAAAGCCATAGTTGGAAAACTAATGCATCTTCCCAGTGCTGCAACTACTCAGGCTTTTGAGATTTTACCCCTTTGGGAAGAAGCACAAGCTGTGTTTACCTAATTCAAGAAGACAAAGAAAAGAAAGGGACCCAAACTATATGATGTGACCACCCTGATTTATCAAAAATGGTCTGTTGGTCTTGAGAATTAACTCTGTCAGGGCCTTGCATGGAAGAGAGGTGACTGGTGGTGAGAAGTACTTACAGGTTGTTTTGTGATTATATTTTCTCATTCGGGTTTTCATTAAGAATAAATAGTCCTTGGCTTTACGACAGCTGGTTTATCACTTACTAACTCTGTCATTGTTCCTCAGAGAGGAGGATTGTAGATATTGAACTAAAGTCAGACCTGCTGAGATGTCATAGTGAAATGAGGATTTTGTAAACCTAAGTCCTTGATTTGGAAGGAGACCAAAAAGGGCTCTTGCTTAGAGAAATGGGGGGAAATTCTGAGATCTAAATGTTGTGCCTTGAGATCATGGAAGAGATCAAAATTGGTTACCTTAGAAACCAGGGCATAACTTTTACTTCAGTCTCTTCAGAGCAGACAACTCCTGGAGTACTATTCAGAGCTCTATGATTCAGGCAATGAACCTTTATAGTACCTGATCCCTTCTTTTTCTCTGGCTCCAATATTCCTTCTACTCGTATCCCAAATGGGGCAGATTGATTTTAATGGAGCAATCTGCCCAGACTCTTCAAGCATTTCAAAATCCAGGTAGTCTGATAAAATATGTGTATTTGATGAGAATAATAAATACCATGAAGAGGGCTCCAGTTTGGAAAAGTGTGCAGAAGTTAAAAGGCCCAGCAGATGTGATTGCCACAATGTTTCAAGTTGGGTTTTTTTTAAGAGGCATCATCTGCAGTATCTGTATGCAAAGTTGCTGTGATTTCTATTCACTGTGAGGTTTTTTATTGTGGCAGAAATACAAAAACAAGGAGAATCAGGCCCAGTCAAAACTGTAAACCAAGGAATGAAGTTTTAGAATATGCTGGGCTGAGCCAAAATAGACAGATTTCTTCAACCCAACCTCCTCTCTGGCAGAGCACATTTTTTTCAACCATATAATTAACTCCTGATTCCTCTTTATTTAGCCTGTATTTTTAGTGAAAAGAAATAATATTATTGTCAACCCCATCAAACAGACATTGACATAGGCTCAACAAAGCAATGGAGCAAAGCATTAAGAGAAGACAGAATTGCTTTATTTTGTGGGCTGAGCATTTCAACAAGGAAGCCAAGCCAGCCAGAA
>NW_017728906.1:20805552-20814181 GCF_001723895.1 Crocodylus porosus
GTCTCTAATGCATATATTACATTGGCTGGCAGAACATTTCAACAAGGAAGCCAAGCCAGCCAGAAGTCCTACCCCATAACCTCTAATCTTATGAAGCTGAACTCTATTATTTGCTTTTAAAATTAAGGGTTACTGAGTTGTAACAGATGTCTTCAGCAGACACATCTTTATTACTAAAGAAGTTTAGGTAAATGGAAATTGAGCCCCAAATTTTACTTTGTAGATTATGGGCTGCAGTGCTTTGTGGTTAAAGCTGGCGTTTTAAACATAAATTATAAAAGCTTTGAAAAACCCTGTGCTAATTGATGCCTCAGCAGTTCTGCTGAATCACAATAAGAATAAAGACTGCTATGAGAAAGCAGTGTAGCAATTGCAATAACCAGTTGCCAAACGTGCAGGTCATACAGTGACTGACATTAGTTAGTGGACCCACGTTGTGCATCTCAGTGGAAGTATTTTAATTAACTACTCCAGGGAAACAAGAGAGGTGGGGGCAAGAAGAAAATCTTTCAGAAGACCTTTAATAAAAACAAGCTGGAGGATACATGATGTGGTATGAGAGATCTTTATGAATATGTACTAGTACAGGTGTTTTAATAAAAACAGAAGGATTTAGTTGATTTCTGCATCTATGACAGTTAAACAAAAAAGGGCCAGAAACCACAGGGAAAGTTGTTTTAATGAAGCCATTTAAGCTAGGATATTGCATTACTGTGAAACTGCCCTCTTCAACTTGAAATATCTAATATAAATCTAAATACATTAATATTCCACAAAATCTGGATGCATTTCTGTGTGCCTCTAGCATTGGATTAGAGACTCTGGATTCCAGAGTTTAATGCTATTCTTTTCCATTTAACAAATTGTATTCAAATGTGCTTGACAGTAAAATGAACTTAATCATTTCAGTAATATACTTCACTGCCTGCAGGCACGGTGGAAAAAAGATACTTGAATATATGGATCATGTTTTGTCTTATGAACTTTTCAGGAAAGAAATTTCTTTCTTTTCACTCTTTTGCTAAAGGGCATATTATTTCTACAATAGATGTAATGGTTCAAAAATTATGCTTTAAAAAAGAGCATATTGGGGATTTTGGGCATGGGAAGGGGTTGAAAGTTTAGCTTGTGTGACCTTTGGATGTCACTAGGACTATTACTAAAATGAATGGTAGTTGAATTGTTGATGCTTTCCAAAGATACGCTTTCTAAATTATTCTGAATTCATTCTGTAGCAGTCACATCCATTAAAACGTAAATAAACACAGAAATTAGGACAAAACGAGTTGTAAAATATGATCCCAGCTATGGTCTGTGATTTTCTGTGAAGCTACTTGAATCATAATGTGAAATGGTGAAACCTTTAAAAGAAGTCAAATATCTTGTCTTTACAAGCCCAAATCTACCTCTATAAATGTTAATGAAGTAAGTTAGTGGACTATTTGTGGAATAAGCCCCTTGATACATGTTCATTTAAAGGCACAATGGGATCTTTATGTGCATGGCAGGATTTATGCTTTTGGATTGGGAATCAGTTCCCAATTGTACCCTATTTTGCAGTGTATGGTGAACCTGGGCTTATGATCCTGGGCTTCCACTGCACTGGCAAGTTGAAAGCCAGGTGTCTGTAAGTCTGGGGCTGGGTCTGACAATTAGCTGATAATCAGTTCTGGCAAGGGGCCACACTAAGGTCTCAAACCATACCTTTTGCAGTCCCAGGGATGATAATCAGCTGATTCTTGGGCCTGGCCCTGGTTTGAGACCCCAGTGTACTCCCATGGCTGCAGTTGACAATCATCTAATTGTCCAGTGGTGGAATATGCAGACTATGGGTAGTGAGAAGTAAATGAATGGCAAATAGGACTACACCTTTTAACAGAGGGCACATAAAATGTGAACATGTGAATGAGTGTCATTTATCACCAGATTTGGAGTCAGGGAAGAACTTTCCCTCTGGTCAGATTTTCAGGAACAGCTGTTTCTTCCTTTGTCATGTGGAGTGTGTTCCACTTTTAGGGATCTTATTGAGCATATTTTAACTCAAATGGTCTTGATTCAGGGTGTTGGTGGTGGCTTTGTCTCTCTTGTTCTCTTCATATGGCATTGGAGGTGGGGTGGGGGAGAAGTATTTAGTTGTGTTGGTTGCAGTGTGTTAGGGTCATGAGCAGGGACCCTCTTCATTGATTTCATAGAAATTAGGTTTGGAAGGGACCTTGCAAGATCATCTGGTCCAGCCTCTGCCCAAAGGGCAGAAAGTCACCTGGGGTCAGATGACCCCAGCAAGATAATCATCCAAACACATCTTGAATGTGTCCAAAGTACGTGCTTGCACCACTTCTGGGGGGAGTCTAGTCCAGACTCTGGAGACTTAGATGGTAAAGAGGTTCTTCCTTATGTCCAGTCTAAAATAGTTTTCCAGCAGTATGTGACTGTTGGACCTTGTTTTCCCTAGGGAAGCCCTGCTGAATGGACACTCTCCCAGATCCTGATGTACACTACTGATATATTTATAGGCTGCTACCAAGTCCCCTCTGAGTCTATGCTTTTCTAAGCTGAAAAGTCCCCTGCCCCTCAGGCTGTCCTCATAAGGCCTGCTCTCTTGACCTCTGATTATGTGCATGGCTCTCCTCTGGGCTCTCTTGAGCTTCTCAACATCCTTTTTAAAGTGTGGAGCCCAGAATTAGATGCAATACTCCAGCTGCAGCCTCACCAAAGATGAATAACGCAGGAGAATGGCATCTTCAGTCTTGTTTGAGATACATTGGTAGATGCAAGCCAGGGGTTTTCTTTGCTTTGTTGGCTGTGGCATTGCATTGATGGCTCATATTCATATTGTGGTCAGTCATAATGCCCAAATCTCTTTCGGATGTAGTTATATAAGTGAAGCACTGCCAAGCCTATAGGTATGATGTGGGTTCTTTCTCCTGAGGCTGAGCACCTTGCATTGCTCTATATTGAAGGTCATCAGGTTTATTCTTGTCAACCTTGCAAGCCTGTCCAGGTCAGCCTGAATCTCCAGTCTATTCTCCAGTGTAAACATGCTTCCCTAGAGTTTGGTGTCATCTGTAAACAGCCTGTTTGCTTCTGACACCCAAATCCAGATCATTAAGGAGTTTATGATCCAGATATTAAGGAGTACTGGTTTCAGTACTAAACCTTGAGGAATGCCACTGGTTACTATACACCATGCTGACTCAGTTCCATTGACTGTCACTCTTTGGGTCAGAACACAGAGCCAGGTCCTCAGCCATTGGCCTGTAAGGTTGTCGAGGCCACAGTTCTGCCATGAGGTTCTGCCAGATTTGCCAAGACAAAGGCTTTTTTGAAATGCAAGTCAATGATATCAGCCTCTCCCCCACTGTCCGGGGGATGCATCACCTCATCATAGAAGGAGATGAGGTTGGTCAGGCATGACCTATCCACAATGATGCCATGTTAGCTGTCTCAGAAAGGTGCCTTCTGTCAACCTGTTCTTGATGGATTCTTTGATAATTTTTTTCCAAGATCTTTCCAGGGATTGAGGTCAAACTAATTGGCCTGTAGTTTCCTTGTTCTTCCTTCCTTCCTTTCTTGAAGATAGGCACCACATTGGCCCTCTTCCAGTCCTCGGGAACCTCATCTGAGGGCCATGAGTTTTCGAATATCCATGCCAATGGCCGAGCTAAGATGTCAGCCAATTCTTTAGCACTCTTGGGTGCATTCCATCAGGGCTCACTGACTTATGGATGTCCAGCCTCTCAAGGTGTTTCCTCACAAGGTCTTCACCAAATGTAGGAGTATGGTCACCTGTACCCTCGTAGTCCTGTGCCCTGTCAGGCAGAGTGATCCCCTTGGGCTGGTGGAAAACTGACACAAAGTAATCACTGAGAAGATTAGCTTTTCTTAATTCACAATTTCATGGAAATCATGAAAT
Organism: Crocodylus porosus; assembly: GCF_001723895.1. Taxonomy (NCBI): domain Eukaryota; kingdom Metazoa; phylum Chordata; order Crocodylia; family Crocodylidae; genus Crocodylus; species Crocodylus porosus. Next base: position 20,809,466 of record NW_017728906.1, read on the forward strand.
TCACAATTGTCTGCAAAATCAACTTAAAGAAAAATTAATAAAAATAACATGTTGGCTCCTCATTGGAAGGCAGAGTTCCTCACTGCCTCACAGCCAGCGTGGAAGCAGAATGCACAGGATGGCAGGGCAGCACGAAGGACAGCCCAGGCAAGATGCTAGGCTACCTCTTGGTTCCTCCTGCTCCCTTCCCCCCGGGACCTCTCCACCAATCAGTAGTGAGAGGCAGGGCCACAAGAATGGCAGCCAGCAGCCAAGATGATGGCTACCCCCTTGTCCCCTCCTGTCCCCACCCAGAGATTCTCTACCAATCAGCTGTGAGAGTTGGGGCCTCCAGAAAATGCCTATGAAATACCTAGGCATGTGATTCATGCCACAACTAAGCTGCAAAAATTCCTTTGCCTAGCCATGAATTAAGTAGGTCCCTATTCAGGGATAAATGTTCCAGTGGACTCTTTTTGGGACTGTGTTTATTTCATAATTGTCTATTACTGCAAGAGACTGTGGACTGCTTTTGGACAAATATTTATTGCATAATTGTCTGCAACTGCAAGGGAATTGGGCTTAGTGGCCTGCGAGGTCCTTTCCAGTTTTATGTTCCTAAGTAAAATGTTGCCAACCAAAGGAAATCACCCTGTTCAGACTGAAGCTTATCTGATGTTGGACATGACAGAAAATCCAAAATATTGCAAGTTGAGACACTGAAGGCAGAAGGGCATACAAAGATCATAGAATCCACAAAAGCTCTACATGTTGTGGCAAACAGCACAAGCCAAGACAAATGCTCAGCATTTGGAAAACGATGCAAGAATTGCAATGGGTTACATGACTTTGTAAGAGTTTGTAAGCACCAGTAGTGTGTGCACAGCATGAAGAAAGAGGATTACAATAATAGCATTAACTCAGGGGAATTCTTCATGTGAACAGTGGATGACACCGCAGAAGATGATGAATGGACTATCAGCTTAAAAGCAAAGGGGATATGCATTAATTTTAAATTGGACATAGATGTACAAGCTGAAGTGTTGTGAGAAATAGTGATATTAGCCCTGGGAGAAAAGCCTCAGGTGGTAGAAGGTAAATGGGTGAATCTCAGGGGTTATAGAGATGAGCTTATTCCTATGACGGGAGCATGTCAATAAAATGAATGAATAACAATGCATTGGAAAGATACAATTCATAATAAGCTCTGATGGAGGAGTGCCCAGTTTGGAGTTAACATCACATGAAGCCCTTGGCCTCACCAAAGGTGTAATCACCAGAGGGGCAGAGAACCAAGCAACTGAGGAAAGGTTTGAGGATTTATCCCAGGGAATGGGGAACCTCTTGAGACAGTACATAATGGACCTGAAAAAGCACAACTTTCTCACAATTCACACCCTAAGGAAAGTTCCCCTTTTTCTAAGGAGAAGGAGGAGGCATTAGTGTTTTTTTTTTTGTTTTGGCATTATAATGAGTTGATGAATTAGTGGTTTAGATACATTAACTAGTCATTGCAGGGAAAATACATGGAACTCTTCACTTAAGAACAAACACAAAAGCAGCAAATAATTTATGTACAAGGGGAACTTTTTCCATTGAGCAACATGGCTGATGAGAAAAGAGTTTCTAAGATGATAACATCAGGGTTCTGGCATGTACCTTTATTTAAAAACAGTGTAAGTCCTTTTGGAAGATACCTTTCCCTCAGATTGCTATTTGGGTTGTGTTTGCCATGTAAGGTGTTTGCCTGTAAAATCTAACATAGTTATGATGGTATAGAGGTCACTAACGCTTTATGAATGAAGTTTTGATCAGAGGAAATACAATAAAAGAGCACAACCAGAGACTCGGACAGCTTTAAAAAGAAAGCCAGACCTTCTGAGATAAAGCTAAAATGACAAGCTCTAGGGTAACACAGACACATACTCACACATGCATGCATGCATGCATGTCATTACCCCAGAGCTTGTTAATATATATATATCAACTTGGGTTGCTGAGACCATGGCAAGTCTACATGAGGCTTGAGCTATGGGGTTATTACACTGTACAAATAAAACTAGATTGTATTCTAGTGTATGCCTCCTTAAAGAATCAAATGAATGCCAACTCAAGGTGTGGAATTGCAGATGTTTGGCTCTCCCCAGTTTTTCTCTAATGAATCATTCAGTGCAGCTGAAAAGTACTATTGTGTTGACTGAAATAGGGCTCAAACCAAGTTGATAGCAAACAGGCTTATAGTACTGTGGTATTAGCACGAAAGTCCTGTTGATTCCTATCTCGTCTTAAAATGACTATTAGGGCTAATCCAAAGTTTGACTTCAGTGGCTCTTTGACCTGGTCCTCTGCTGGTAATTGTAACAGTTTTGCTCCAAAGTCATTCTACAGTCTGATTTTACACTTTTATAATTGTAAATAGCATCTTTTACAGCATCTGAAATAGATTGTTGCCTAAGAGAGCTCATGTCTCTGAATCGATTAATTTCCAAGGTGCTGACCTGCTCTACCTTCTCCTATAATTGAGAAGAAAATCTGACTTTAGGGTAGATTATGGGTGATAGTCTATGAGAAAGATACAGAAATACGGTGATTGAATACAGGAGAAATTACTTTTGTGACTATTTGTCAGTTGTTAGTCTAATCTGTTTAAAGTTCTTTTTAAAATGTTTGAATTTCCATATTGAGAATAAGATTATTTTTCAAATATTGATTGAGACCTATTGCAACACTTTTCTCTCACACTTCTGTTAATTATTTAAAATTAAATAAATGCATTTCTTTTTCTTATCCCTAACTGAAGGGTACATCTCTCCCAAAATAATTACATGTAAGCGTGTTAATAAAGAGTAGTCTGTATTGCTTATATACAAATAGAGTTGAAATTTTATACAGAGCCCTAAATTTGCCATTTTCTTACTTTTCTGTCCTTGACTGTAGAACTTCAGTGTTCTTCTTAAGGTAGGTTTCAGAGGGAATATGTTTAAATTTTCTGTTTCATGACCTGGTTCCTTTGTTCTAAAGCTGCAGGGCTGAGGTAAACTGTCAGATTCCTGACAGCTGGTACCACAACAGAAACACTGGCCTTTTTTTCAAGCTTATCTCATAGATTAACTCCTCAAAGTGCTTGAGCATTTGAATGGCAGATCTACTAAAATCCACTCTATCTCAGTAAATGTCTTTCCTTTTTTTTTTTTTGAACAGCGATTGACTAGTATCCATTTGTCCCCTGCCAGGCTTTTCAGGCTGCAATGCTGAATTTCAATCTGATTCTTGCTGAGAAATGTCTGCTTCATAACTGGCACGCCCTGGCAGGCAATGTCATTAGAGGAGCTAAGGATTTCAGTAGCTCTGGAAATATCTCATTTGTATAGGTCTAAGCCTGACCTGCCTTACGGTTCCCTGTAATAGTTGTTGGTCCAGATCAGGTTGAGACATCATCAGCCTTCTGCATTGATGGTGAGGGACAACTCTTCGGCAGGTGTAAATGGTCACAGACTTCCCTAGAATCACCTCCACCATTTATGCTAATTGATGATCTATTCCACACTTCCAAACTGTCAGTATTGGACTTCATATAACACTTTGTTAAGTTTTTATTTTAAAACCATTACTGTTTGTGAACATTGTGTTTACTGTGCAATTCATGTAGCATAAGCTTTAGTAGTGATCCTTTTTAGTGGTTCATATGGCCCACAAAGAGAAACAATTCTACTTACCTGTTTAATTGTTCAGAGATATTAGGTGCAAAAAATAGGAGGTTGCCTGTGAACTGAAAAATTGTCAATGTGGTCCTTTAGGCAGACAAAATCTGCATCCTTCTAACATAAAATCCTGTCTTTACTTGCATGGAGCATATACCTTTTCCTAAAAATCATCCTCCCAAACCTGGAAGTACATAATAGATCCTGGTAATATTTCTCTTCCATCCCAGGAGGGGGAGAAGTGGATTGAACCCTTTTGGGTCACAGTGGGTGCATCTACACAAGATGCCATCGGCGATGCGTAGGGCGTGCACATGAACCAACGTGCACCCTCTGAGATTAGCTGTGCACCCCCTGGAAATGCCAGCTGCAAAACCAGAAGTGCTGATGGAAGTGCACTTCTGGTTTCGCTGCTGGTGATTTTGGGCTTAGTAAAGGGTCACTGGGAGATCCCCTCCCCAGGTGGCTATCAGCCACTGGCAGACTCACACCCCGCCCCCCCGCTTGGTGATCTGGTGCCACCCCAGACTTGGGAGGCACCAGTTGCCTGTGCCGTACCTGTATAATACTGCACAGTAAGTAGCATGTCATAGCATGGACAGTGCTAATAAGCTACTGCGCAGTATTATTAGGGTACTGTGCAGTAGCATCACTTAAAAAACATTCACTGGTGCTACTGCTGAGTAACTTTGGTTACTGTGCATTTATTAAGTACTTGCTTATACAAGTACTAAATAAATGTGCAGTAACCACTGCACAGTAGAATCTCATGTAGACTCATCCAGTTTGTTTTAATGGTGTTATGGCAGCTGAGTAGCAGAAGGGTAGTGATGCTGAGGAGTGAGCACTACCCTTTCTGCCTAAGGCCAGCATTCAGCCAGCTTGGGTACATCCAGACAAGCATGCATGTGCCTAATGTGGTGGCTCAAACCAGTTTGAGATGCCACAAGAGGCATGCGGGGAACAGAAAAATGTTTTCTGCAGTGCATATTTGCAGTGTGAACTCTAAATTTGATATCTGGAAATCCAGGTATCC